>NC_080591.1:42641785-43276071 GCF_029962835.1 Magnolia sinica | reverse complement strand
GTTGGCCCGAAATGGACAGCAAAGTGGGCTCCGCCAGCTTGACATCTTGCCGATCTGAAATTTCTGGATGTCTAAAAATTTTGGATGGTGCCTCTCCCATACTTGCAACATCTGTAAATGCTATCTTGTAAATCTAGCACCCCGAGTTGTCAAATTTTGATGTGCAAAACTACTTAGAATCTGTATCTTATTTTGATGAGATGGATAGATCAACTTCATGCATTGTGAGCCATCTTCACCATCACCAAACTTTTCTACGTATTCAAGTAGAAGAACATTATCGAAGTTCTGGGATTACAAGTTCAAGTGCAAGAAAAAAAGTTCAAGGCTCAAGTTCAAGTTGAAAGCTTATTGTTACTACTTTAAAGAATCAAGAACTTAAGCCCTAGCTTAAGCTCAAGTTCAAGATTTGGAACACAAGCTTCATGTATTTCAAGAGAATGAGTTACTAAAGCGATCGATGTTTCGATGGTTCAAACTTATAAACAAACTCCACTCTCATTATCCACACTCAATCCCAAAGTGCACCAGATTTCACTATTAACGGTTGTAAAACAGATTCACCAATAACCTTTACGGTCCTACACTAACGACACCAATTTATGCTCTCTGCAAGAGCAAAGGTCCTACACTTAGAACCCACATTTAGTCCCACCTGAAACTGCGTTAATGACCGCTTTAGTCGAAGTGGGAATATGCCAAGATGTCCTAGAGGGGGTTGAATAGGACTTTTTAATATTTTATGATAATTTAAAACCTATTAACCCTATCCTGAATAAATAAGCAAGTATCAGGATTTCTTCAAAATAACTCTAATGGCTTCCAAGCTAAATAGAGGATCCAATCACAAGACTATTCAAAAGATAAACAAGATGCACAATATAGTTTATCCTGGATGTGACTGTGTGTGAGATGTGATTCTACATAGTTCCAAATGATCATGTACTCATGGGATATGAGAACATTCAGAGAAATCACACAAGCAGTAGGAAGTAAATTACAATCTCAAACACAGTTGTTTTTATATTAGTTCGACTACTTATCTACTTCACTTCCAGTAGACACACTCAACCCTTGAGTGTACCGGATCTCACTAACGGAGGTTTTAAATTAGGTTCACCTTAAACCAATACAACCTATATTAGGCTGACTCTAACGTGTGTACATGACACAAGTTTATGCCCCACACAGGAGCAAGGGTCAACACACAACACCCAGATTTTAGGCCACACAGGCCAAGGATCCACACAAGGAACCTACCAGTTTATGCTCTCATGAGCAAGGGTCAACACACAGCACCCAACTTTTAAGCCACACAGGCCAAGGATCCACACACGAAACCTGACAGTTTTTGCTCCCATGAGCAAGGGACAACACACAACACCCAGGTTTTACACCACACCGGTTAAGGACCTACACAAGGACCTAAGTTTATGCTCTCCATAGAGCAAGGGTCAACACAAAGCATCCCCACGTACACTCCCGTCAGAGGCCTCATATAAGGACTTAAAAGGGGTGAGAAGCACCTGAGACCCAATCTTACAAAAGGAATGATCACAAGGGTTCCCTGGACTCGAATGACTTACAGATAAGTAGATGAGCCCCATTAAGCACGTTAATGAAGATCTCCTCCTTTGATGATGAAAAATCTTCAGCTCCCTTGAACCGTAACTCAAATGATGTTCCAATGTAAGGCAACGGGTTGGGTCAAGGTTATGATGGAATCCCACTCTATTAAATGTTTTCCTATAAAGGAGACAGCGATTCCAATCATCTATGCATTTAAGGTATCCTAGCTTAATGATTTTCCATTAAGGTGGTAGCTGCAGGATCCTGAAATGCGGAAGTTCATTCCCCAGTCCACTCTATTGAATATCAATGATGAGGGTGGATTGGAGGATGAACTTTCATGAGAGAAAAGGTTTAAGGTATATGATCTGGGTTTAAACACTCAAAAGCACTCTCTATTTTCTCTCATAACAACTAAAGGCAAGCTCTTATTAAATAGGCAAAAAGTTCCAATGGATATAAAACAATCATATTTTTTACAGAGTTCGATATCATCAAGTCGGGTTCGATATCATCGAGCGTATACTCTCGATAGCATCGAATGACTGCTCGATAATACGAACTCAAACTGTCAAACGCTTTTGAACCTTTTGGTAACTAGTTGAGGGGATTGAACATGCTTCGATGTCATCGGATTTCAAACTCCGATTTCATCGAAACGAGGTTCGATTCCTCGACATTTGAAAATGAGAGAGCTGATGCCTTTGAAACTTATCTGGTATATGATATGATCAAGGATCCTTCGATATCATCGGAATTTGAATATCGATGGTATCGATGATGGTGTCGATTCATTGATAATTTTAAAGAATTTTCCTATAAGCTTACTGGATAGTTTATGTCCCATTTCGATGACATTGACCACATCTCAACATGATCGATATTTAAATATTGATTTTATCGAGTAATCCTCAATACGAGAAATATTTTACCTGAAAACTTGCTGGGTAGTTTAGTGTCTCAATCCAATATCATCGAGATTTGAATTTTGAGGATATCGAGGTTCTCTTCGATATATCGAGAATCACATGATTTGCCTTAGTAGTATATTGGACCCAACTGACTAGATGTTAATTTTATCGAGTCGACTCAATGGACTCGAGATTCAAAATTCGATGATATCGAACAGTTCATCGATTCTTCGATAATTTAGTCCAGAGTTCTTTATGGTTGTTGGACATCTGAAGTCCTCATTTCGATAATATTGAGTGAGTTTCAAGGACATCCATAACAGGGTTCGATTTCATCGGACCACGTGTTGATAAATCGACAAAGGCAGTAAACTTTAGAATTTTTCCTGATTTTGCTGAGTAGTTTTCTCACCTAAAACTTGAGAAGTTCTATCCATTTTTAAGGGTTTTATATACCTGGTGTTTTGGGACATGGAATGTGAAGCTGAGGTTTACCTTTGGCGAGTTCCTGCACACATCCTGTTGTGGTAGACGCTTGAACAATCTTCTTATGGGGTTCCTTTGTCTTGCTGACTCAACACTCACGCTAATTGACAAACCAGGGCACCTTCAATCCCCCCCTTTGTCAATTACGTGACAAAACACCTTGAAGACCTAGAACAACATCAAGACCAACACCCTAAATTGTGTGCACATGAACTTTATACAATTTTACAAAGCTAGTGAGTTCACACGCACACATGACTGTATCATTCAGTGGTATAGCTGCTCCCCCTGTCTTCTTGCAGCTACTCCCCCTAACACCTGTACCACCATTAACAAGCAGATACACACAATTTTCCTCCATGGGGGGATTTGTTCTCCCCCTTTTTGTTAATCATTGGCAAAGGGCAACATAGTAATATATGTTGACTGAAGTTGAAGCATATGGGAGAATCAAGACCTAGATAGAAGCTCAAAATAAAATGCATAATTAGAAGAGATAGATGTAAGAAAGATAATGACATCTCTTATAGAAAACACTTATGCAGACTAGGTCAAGGGAGAGCTGTGAATTGAACAGACAAGAGCATTATAGACATAAGTCACAAAATCAATTCTCACGTGATAAGGAATATGCAGAAGTAAGCAAACACAATGTATACCAGTATGCCACAGACCTGGGCACATAATGGATAGCAGAGAAAAATGGCAGTAAATATATATATGAATCAGCAAACAGCCATAAAAAATATCCAAAAGGACTACCCAAGCATGGCTGTCATGCCCCAAACTCGGAAACCGGGCCCACAAAATTCCTGATCGCCGAATTTGGTGCGAAAAGCCTCAATAGTACCCCATTCTCGGCTCCCGGCATCCATACACTATATTCCGATCATGGGATTCTACAAGGAGGATTTTTCAATGTACATTTTACTCGTAAGAAGTATAACCACAAGTATACCCAAATCACAAAGGCAACATCATCATCACATATCCACTAATATAAATGTTTGAATACAATGCTGAAAAGGAAAATACGTATATCGAAAATCAAAGCTCCAAAAGTCTGCTGCACGCTCCAAGCTCGTCACTGTTGTGACCTAACGCCACCTGCAGACATCTATCGTGCATAAGCTTATAGAAAGCTTAGAGGGTGGTGTAAGTGTGTGCGTTGCACGTGCCAAGCATATACATATTAGAGTAAGTGGAAATACTGGCAATCCATAAACCATACATATCAGAGTAATGTGGAAACATGCTGGTAAGCTATAAATACCATTAGCCTTATCCATGCTATACAATGTAAAAACATAATAAGCCAATGTCATATACTGAGAATGTAATGCAATATGCAAATCTTGATGAGTCTTCGAATACCACTAGCCGTATTTAAGCCATATAAATGAAGAAACATAACAACCCAAAATGCCACAAGCCGCAGATGTAATGCAATATGCAGTGCGAATGAAATGATCAGGTTAAAACGTGAAGTCGGGATGATAGTATGTAGTATCGCAGGCTATGGGGTCTATCACAAGGGACTTCTATCCAAACTAGTCTCATACCTAAATTAGGATAGATAGACTCAATGAGATAAACTCCTGATCTCAAGTTAGTCACGCCCCTCAACTGAAATCCGGGCCATTACGAAGGTACACATGATGGCTTGATTGCGTACCACCAGCCAGAGTGGATAGTGAATGAATGAATGAGTCTAATGCTCAGTATGCAACTCCTGCTCCACAAATTAGTACTGTACATCTCTAGGACATCATCAGGGTCTGGAACACTCCAAGCTGGCTACCGCCCCTGCCGGCCGCGCAGCCCAATGAATGGAAAAGACCTCACTACCCGCCTGCCAGTAGTATACCAATGCTACCAATGCCCACCCAGCTCGTCGATAGCAGACCCATTTGGGAGCTGGTCAAACTCAATCTAGCTTACAGCTCCCTCACTCGGATGGATAAGGCCACACCCCCTCCTAACCAACCACGACACAGTGGGAGACATGGCCTATTAATATTCGACACTCGGGCCCTCATGTATCTACTCGGTGAGATGTTGGGGCGTCTCCTGGCCTCGGAGGTTTAAGGACTTTCACCCACGGATATTCAAAGTGCCCAGATACTCGAACCAAACATTTTGGTGTCCCATCTGGCCATCCATGACATGCCTGTGGAGGTCACAGCCTGATGTCCCTAGGGCGTATAGTAATCACCATCACACAATACGAGATGCATGAGTCACACAATCCAATCATGCATCAATCCTACGCATACCGTGCGCTCATGTGAGATAACTCCGCCTATTAGGGAGTTCCATAACAACCTGTCCAATGACATATGCAATGTTCAACCACATCTCATAACAAACATGTAAATGATGTGTATGAGCATGTATCATGATGTTATGCTTCACATACTCATAATCGGTATTAATAACCGGTATCGACAATCAGCCTCAACAATGTGGACATTTAACCAACATTACCCCCAAGGAAAGGCCCACGTAGAGCCTAACATGTCACGCCCCAAACTCGGAAACCGGGCTCACAAAATTCCCGATCACCGAATCCGGTGCTGACAGCCTCCGCAGTACCCCATTCTCGACTCCTAGCGTCCATACACTAGATTCCGATCCTGGGATGCTACAAGGAGGGTTTTTTTTTTGTACATTCAACTCGTAATAAGCATAACCACAAGCATACCCAAATCATAAAGGCAACATCATCATCACATATCCATCAATATAATCAGTTGAGTACAATACTGAAAGGAAGATACATATATCAAAAATCAAAGCTCCAGAGGTTCGCTGCATGCCCAAGCTCAATGCTGCTGCAACATATCATCATCTGCACGCATCTATCGTGCATAAGCTTATAGAAAGCTTAGAGGGTGGTGTAAGTGTGTGCACAAGGTAAGTGCCCAGTATTCAATACAATGCCGAAAATAGTGGTAATCCATAAATCGTACATTACCAGAGTAAGCAGAAAGATTGACAAGATCATGAATTATCGAAGTAAGCAGAAATACTGACAAGATCATAAATCATAAGATAACAGAGTAAGCAATATAGAATAGCTATGCAAATAAGGAGTCCTAAAAAGCCAAATGTCAGATGCCAAGAATGCGATGCAATATACAATTCCTGAAGAGTTCATGAATAACGCCAGCCGTATCTAGACCATATAAATGTAGAAACGCAGTAACCCAAAATGCCATATGCGGTGTGAATGAAATGACCATGCCGGAGTGTGAGGTCGGGATGATAGTACGTAGTATCGTAGGCTATGGGGTCCATCACAAGGGACTTCTATCCAAACCAGTCCCATACCTAAATTTGGATAGTCAGACTCAATGTGATAAACTCCTGATCTCAAGTTAGTCGCGCGCCCCAACTGAAATCCTGGCCATTGCGAAGGCACACGTAACAAATAGTTGCGCACCACCAACCCGAGTGGATAGTGAATGAATGAATGCATGAATGAGTATGCAACTCCTACTCACTAAATCCACATATCAGTACAGTTCATCTCTGGGATCATCACCGGGGTCTATTACACTACGCCAGCTTGCCGCCCCTAGCCGCACAGTCCAAGTGAGCATAAGAAACCTCACTATCCGCCTAGCCAATAGTCTGCCAATACCTATCCGGTACGTTGATAGTGGACCCATTTACGAGCTAGTCAAACTCAGCCTAGTATTGCCCCCTACCCTCGGGCGGGTAAGGCCACACCCCCTCCCAACCGACCACGACACAGTGGGAGATGCGGCCTCCTGGTATTCGGCACTCGGGCGCTCATGTATCCACTCGGTCTCGACGTTGGGGCGTCTCCTGGCCACGGAGGTTTAGGAATTTTCACCCAGGGACATCTATGGCGCCCATATGCTAGAACCAAACATTTCCGGTGTCCCATTTGGCCATCCACGATATGTCTGTGGAGGCTACGACCCTGATGTCGCTAGGGCATATAGTAATCATAATGCGAGATGCATGAGTCATACAATCCAGTCATGCATCAATCCTGCGTACACCGTGTGCTCATGTGAGATAACATCCGCCTATCAGGGAGTCTCATAACAAAATGCTCAATGACATATGCAATGATCAACCACATCTCATAACAAACATGCTGATAATGCGTATGGGCATGTATCATGATGCTATGCTGTCACATACTCATAATCAGTATCAACAACCGGCATCGACAATCGACCTCGACAATGTGGACATTTACCCAACATTGCCTCCAAGGAATGGCCCTCATGGATCCTAACATATAGTGAACCCATGACCTCACACAAGGGCCAAATATAGAACACCATGGGCCTTACTCAAGAGCTTAATACATGTCACGATAGGCCTCTCACATAGGCCTCATATACATCACAATGGACTTCAACTACGGATCACATATACATCTATAGGTCTCGACAATCGGCCTCGGCAATCAAAAATCGGTAATCGGCCTCGATCGATAATCAACCCCGATCGGCAATCAACAATAAGTTGCGACAAATCAAAATCGGTAATCGGCCTCGATCAATAATCAGTCTCGATCGGTATTAGGCAATCGGCCAAGACAAATCAGAATCGGTAATCGGCCTCGATCGATAATCAGCCTCGATCGGTATTAGGCAATCGGCTAAGACAAATCAGAATCGGTAATCGGCCTCGATCGATAATCAGCCTCGATCGGTATTAGGCAATCGGCCGATCAAGGCCTAAGGGAAGGTCACAGTGTGGACATCTAATCAATATTGCTCCCAACGAGTGGCCCACATAGGGCCAAACATATAGTAGGCCCATGACCTTACAGAATGGTCTCATAAATCAAGTGGGTCACATCACATGGGCGTAATGCACATCGCTATGGGCCGCATCATATGAGCCAGAAATACATCTCGATGGGCCTCATCACATGAGCAGGAACATTTCACAATGGCCTTACTAAATGGGTCGGAAACACATCTCAATGGGCCACGATGTATGGGCCGAGTATACATAACAATGGGCCACGATGTATGGGCCGAGTATACATAACAATGGGCCACGACCCATGGGCCGCAACCCGTGGGCCTCAAATACAAGTGGGCCACATTAATGGGGCCCATATATAAACCTCAGGTGGGTCCTGCTCATGGGCTTCAAATACATAACATGCGAGCCCTACCCATGGGTCTTATATGCATCAAATGGATCACGCGTCATGGGCCCAATACATGTCTCAATAGGCCTTGCATCAATGGGCCGCACTAATGGGCCTCGTACACATCAAGTGGGTTGCATCAAATGGTCGCACAAATGCACAATAGGTAGGCCCTGTACATGCAGCAGATGGGCCCCACTAGATGGTTAGTGTGGATATAGCATGCATGTATCTAGTGGGTCACTCGTCCCACAGACAGTGTGGATAAAACATACATCGAAGTTAGTCCTCTATGATCTGGACGGTTAGGATGGAATATATATAAGGTGGGCTCTGCTCATGGGCTCTAAATACATTTCGATGGGCCTTAACCCAAGGGCCTTGAATACATCTCAATGGGCCTTAACCCATGGGCCCTGATATATATCATAATGGGCTGCCTACCCTGGATGACGTGGATAAAAATACATCTTGGTGCATCCCGTCCAAATAGTTGGACAATATGGATATAAAAACTTATATATATCATGAGGGATCCATGAGTACAACGGATGCATCAAGGTGGACCTTACACAGATGGACTGCAGGGAATGAAATACATATGTTGCACGGGTTCCACATCCCACGTCCAGAGATTTGGGCGGTGTGGATAAATAAATACATCGTGCTGGCTCATACTGCATATGGACGGTATGCTTATACAACACATATAATAAACGTATAATAGGGAGGGCCCCACTGTCCAGTAGCTGCTGGACGATGTGAATAAGGAGTGCATGCATCAAGATGGGCACCTCGAATGGACCACAAAATACATCAAAGTGGGCCCGACAATTGGGCCACAAAATACATCACAGTGGGCCCGACAATTGGGCCACAAAATACATCAAAGTGGGCCCGACAATTGGGCCACAAAATACATCAAAGTGGGCCTCATAACATGGGCCTCCTATACATTAAGGTGGGCCCCCACTGGACGGGCCACAACACATCAAGATGGCCTCCCCCTCACATGGTCATACGTACATCAAACGGGCCACACCAATGGGCCCCATGTATATCAAACGGGCCACACCCAAATAAAAGTGGTGGTAATGATTTCCACCATTTAAGTTCCTAATGTCCACCATAACATATGTTTCCCATCCAACATGTTCATAATTTATCGTAATGATAGATGAAGTGGAACAAATATCAGCTTAATAGGAAACTCCTATGGCCCTTAGAAATTTTGTGCAGTGGACGTCATTGTCCACTACCTTGAATGGTGGGGTCCACTTAAACTTTAGATTTGACTTTTTTTTTTTTTTTAGTCTCAAGCCTGTTAAGACAAGCTTGCCAAATAGTTGGACGGTTTGGATGCAACACATGCATCAAGGGCGGGGTCCACATGAGCTATGGATCTGACTCATTCTTTATCTCATGCCATGAAATGAGCTTTCAAAATGGATGGATAGCTTGGATGCAACACATGCATTATGGTGGGTCCCATGAAGGCCCACAATCATGTACATATAATATAATATAATATAAAATCTATATATAAAATTTATAATATATACAATATAATATATATATATATACACACACACACACACACACATCAGCCCCACACGTGGGGTGGTCCCACCGTCCAGGTGTGGACAGTGAAAGCAAAACATATACATCACCGGTGGGTTCCACATGGGGCCCACTACAACGTATATACGCCATCCCACCCGTTGATAAGGTCCACAGACTGTATGAAGAGTAAAAAAAAAAAAACGAATTTCATATTGATTCCAAAACATCTGTGGACCCAAAATGGGTTTCAATAGTATACGTGCAATCCCACTGTTTTCTCTAACGTGGGCCACTTGAGCATTGGATGAGTCTGATTTTTAGAGGGGGCCTGCTGTTGGAAGTGGCCCACCATATGAGCGGGTTGGATGACAAATATACATCATGGTGGGGCCCATGGCTGGAGCCGTGGGTCCCTGCCCGTTTTCACGCTGACGCCAGCAGTGTCTGCTGCACAACAGCAGGCGCTGCACCCCTTTTTTTTTTTGAAAATCTCATTTTTCTGAGGTTTTTCATACATGGGGCCCACATCGGAAAAATTCACCCCACCCATTGATTTCTACAGCCCATGACAAGTCCATCAAGTCTAATATTGGACATCTTCTGGCGTGTAAGAAAAATCGAGTGAATTTAAACGGTGAAAGACACTGTTTGATATGGTATGGCCCATAAGTAAGTCAGTTTGGCCTCATTTTTCAGCTCAATGCCTAAAATGAGGTGGGAAACATGATGGACAGAGTGGATCAAAGCCCTACCTTAAGGTGGGGCCTGCATGAGCAACCCACCCTAAAGTTTACATTCAAAATTTAATGTGTATTTTCATTGGTTGGACGGTACCCGTCGGTTCACACTTCACTCTTCAGCCACGTCCAGCGTCCCTAGACGCTGGACGGTTTGGGAAACACATACATATAAGGTGGACCCCACCTACAAATGTGCCACATGGGGGCCACCAAATGGCTGGATGTTGTGGATACAACACATATATAAAGTGGATCTCACCTACATATGGCTTGGATAGAATACATGCTTCATGATGGGATCCATCCGGGTGGGCCACATGGCCACATCATCACACAAAATGATAGAGAGAGGGAGAGAGAGGAAGAGAAGGAAGCACCCACCTTTGATCTTCTATTCCTTCTTCCGCCTATGCAATTTAGAACCCCAAGGGAACAGTTTCGACGGTTGAGATGATGATCCAAGGGTTGGATTGGGTGGTAGGAAGGGGGCCACACTAGTTTCTCTCCCATGGAATGCCATGGACGGTTCCATGCTTGGGAAAATGAGAGAGAGAGAGTGAGAGAGAGAGAGAGATGATGAGAGAGAAGTGATGGTGATGGGGTGTACTTGTATAAGGGAGAGGATTGACTTTAAGGGGGGGTGGTTGTACTTGGGGATGGGTGTGAGTGATGGGAGTGATGTGTACTTGATTGATGTGATTGATGGGATTGATGTGACAGATTCTCGGGATTGCAACACGCGGCGTTTTCCTCGAACTGAACGCAGGCCTGCATATCCTGGCATGGGTATCGCCTTAGCAAGCGAGACGCGGCGTCGGAACCGCGGCGACGGCGCGGTCGCACTGGTATAAGTCTCGGGTCGAGCCGACTCAGACATACAGGACACATCTCAGGGTCGCGCGCAAACGCCGATAACCGATCGCAGGTCGCTGGAATTCGACCGGGATGACTGCGGAAGCCTACGGAATAGTACAGGCTAGGATACGGGTCTTACAACTCTCCCCACCAAATAAAAATTTCGTCCTCGAAATTTAAAATACACTACAACCAATACAGAGCATACAAAGGACGAAAAACCCTATCACTATAGATATAATTAAAACATACCATATGAAAATAATCAAACACCTAAGAGATGGGGATAACGCCCACGAATTTCAACCATGCGCTCCCAAGGTAGCTCATCAATAGAATGGTGACCCCACTGATCTACGAATCCCAGATCAGATACGATCGAAATGGGAATACTATGTAGCTTGATAATCTCGATGGTAGGGAACTATATCAAAAGTCTCTAAGTTATTCAAACTCAGGATCTAATCATTCTAAGTTCTCAACAATCATAGAGTGAATGGTACCTATTAGTAGACATGTGATGTTATCTTCAGGTATTCCCAAGTTATGCTCTGATACCAACTTCTGTCATGCCCCAAACTCGGAAACCGGGCTCACAAAATTTTCGATCACCGAATCCGGTGCTGACAGCCTCCGCAGTACCCCATTCACGACTCCTAGCGTCCATACACTAGATTCCGATCCTGGGAAGCTACAAGGAGGGGTTTTTTTTGTACATTCAACTCGTAATAAGCATAACCACAAGCATACCCAAATCATAAAGGCAACATCATCATCACATATCCATCAATATAATCAGTTGAGTACAATACTGAAAGGAAGATACATATATCAAAAATCGAAGCTCCAGAGGTTCGCTGCATGCCCAAGCTCAATGCTGCTGCAACATATCATCATCTGCAGGCATCTATCGTGCATAAGCTTATAGAAAGCTTAGAGGGTGGTGTAAGTGTGTGCACAAGGTAAGTGCCCAGTATTCAATACAATGCCGAAAATAGTGGTAATCCATAAATCGTACATTACCAGAGTAAGCAGAAAGATTGACAAGATCATGAATTATCGAAGTAAGCAGAAATACTGACAAGATCATAAATCATAAGATAACAGAGTAAGCAATATAGAATATCTATGCAAATAAGGAGTCATAAAAAGTCAAATGTCAGATGCCAAGAATGCGATGTAATATACAATTCCTGAAGAGTTCATGAATAACGCCAGCCGTATCTAGACCATATAAATGTAGAAACGCAGTAACCCAAAATGCCATATGCGGTGTGAATGAAATGACCATGCCGGAGTGTGAGGTCGGGATGATAGTACGTAGTATCGTAGGCTATGGGGTCCATCACAAGGGACTTCTATCCAAACCAGTCCCATACCTAAATTTGGATAGTCAGACTCAATGTGATAAACTCCTGATCTCAAGTTAGTCGCGCGCCCCAACCGAAATCCTGGCCATTGCGAAGGCACACGTAACAAATAGTTGCGCACCACCAACCCGAGTGGATAGTGAATGAATGAATGCATGAATGAGTATGCAACTCCTACTCACTAAATCCACATATCAGTACGGTTCATCTCTGGGATCATCACCGGGGTTTAGTACACTCCAAATGGTACTGTGGCTCTCCTAGCCGCACAGTCCAAGTGAGCATAAGAAACCTCACTATCCGCCTGGCCAATAGTCTGCCAATACCTATCCGGCACGTCGATAGCGGACCCACTTATGAGCTGGTCAAACTCAGCCTAGTATTGCCCCCTACCCTCCGGCGGGTAAGGCCACACCCCCTCCCAACCGACCACGACACAGTGGGAGATGCGGCCTCCTGGTATTCGGCACTCGGGCGCTCATGCATCCACTCGGTCTCGACGTTGGGGCGTCTCCTGGCCACGGAGGTTTAGGGATTTTCACCCAGGGACATCTATGGCGCCCGTATGCTAGAACCAAACATTTCCGGTGTCCCATTTGGCCATCCACAATATGTCTGTGGAGGCCACGAACCTGATGTCGTTAGGGCATATAGTAATCATAATGCGAGATGTATGAGTCATACAATCCAGTCATGCATCAATCCTGCGCACACCGCGTGCTCATGTGAGATAACATCCGCCTATCAGGGAGTCTCATAATAAAATGCTCAATGACATATGCAATGATCAACCACATCTCATAACAAACATGCAGATGATGCGTATGGGCATGTATCATGATGCTATGCTGTCACATACTCATAATCAGTATCAACAACCGGCATCGACAATCGACCTCGACAATGTGGACATTTACCCAACATTGCCTCCAAGGAATGGCCCTCATGGATCCTAACATATAGTGAACCCATGACCTCACACAAGGGCCAAATATAGAACACCATGGGCCTTACTCAAGAGCTTAATACATGTCACGATAGGCCTCTCACATAGGCCTCATATACATCACAATGGACTTCAACTACGGATCACATATACATCTATAGGTCTCGACAATCGGCCTCGGCAATCAAAAATCGGTAATCGGCCTCGATCGATAATCAACCCCGATCGGCAATCAACAATAAGTTACAACAAATCAAAATCGGTAATCGGCCTCGATCAATAATCAGCCTCGATCGGTATTAGGCAATCGGCCAAGACAAATCAGAATCGGTAATCGGCCTCGATCGGTATTAGGCAATCAGCCGATCAAGGCCTAAGGGAAGGTCACAGTGTGGACATTTTATCAATATTGCTCCCAACGAGTGGCCCACATAGGGCCAAACATATAGTAGGCCCATGACCTTACAGAATGGTCTCATAAATCAAGTGGGTCGCATCACATGGGCGTAATGCACATCACTATGGGCCGCATCATATGAGCCAGAAATACATCTCGATGCGCCTCATCACATGAGCAGGAACATTTCACAATGGCCTTACTAAATGGGTCAGAAACACATCTCAATGGGCCACAATGTATGGGCCGAGTATACATAACAATGGGCCACGACCCATGGGCCGCAACCCGTGGGCCTCAAATACAAGTGGGCCACATTAATGGGGCCCATATATAAACCTCAGGTGGGTCCTGCTCATGGGCTTCAAATACATAACATGCGGGCCCTACCCATGGGTCTTATATGCATCAAA
Organism: Magnolia sinica; assembly: GCF_029962835.1. NCBI lineage: Eukaryota > Viridiplantae > Streptophyta > Magnoliopsida > Magnoliales > Magnoliaceae > Magnolia > Magnolia sinica. The sequence continues at coordinate 43,261,672 of NC_080591.1, read as the reverse complement.
TGGATCACGCGTCATGGGCCCAATACATGTCTCAATAGGTCTTGCATCAATGGGCCGCACTAATGGGCCTCGTACACATCAAGTAGGTTGCATCAAATGGTCGCACAAATGCACAATAGGTAGGCCCTGTACATGCAGCAGATGGGCCCCACTAGATGGTTAGTGTGGATATAGCATGCATGTATCTAGTGGGTCACTCGTCCCACAGACGGTGTGGATAAAACATACATTGAAGTTAGTCCTCTATGATCTGGACGGTTAGGATGGAATATATATATATATATATATATATATATATATATATATATATATATATATATATATATATAAGGTGGGCTCTGCTCATGGGCTCTAAATACATTTTGATGGGCCTTAACCCAAGGGCCTTGAATACATCTCAATGGGCCTCAACCCATGGGCCCTGATATATATCATAATGGGCTGCCTACCCTGGATGACGTGGATAAAAATACATCTTGGTGCATCCCGTCCAAATAGTTGGACAGTATGGATATAAAATAACATATAGTGCACCTATGACCTCTCACAAGGGCCGAATATACAACACCATGGGCCTCACTCAAGAGCTTAATACACATCACGATGGGCCTCACACATGAGCCTAATATACATCAGAACGGGCTCCATCGCCTGGCCCTCAAATGCACCACAATGGGCCCAATCACCTAGGCCTCATATACATCACGTTAGGCCTTAATATACGGGCTGAATACAGATCACAATAGGTCTCAAATATGGGCCACATATACATCACATTAGGCCTCAATATTTAGTCTCGACAATCGGCCTCGACAAATCAGAATCGGCTCGACAATCGGAATTAGTCTCGACAATCAAAATTGGCCTCGATAATCAGCCTAACCTCGACAATCGGAATCAGCCTCGACAATCAGAATTGGTCTTGATAATTGGAATCGACTTTGACAATCAACCTCATCAGAATCAGCCTCGATAATTGGAATCAGAATCGTAATCGGCATCAACAATAGAAATTGACCTCAACAATCGGAATCGACTTCAATGATTGGCCTCGACAATTAGAATCGGAATCGGCCTCGACAATTGGAATTGGCCTCAATAATTAGAATCGGCCTCGACAATTGGTCTCGACAAACGGAATGGACATCGACAATTGAAATCGGCCTCGACAATCAGAACCGGCCTCATCAATCGGAATTGACCTCGACAATCAGAATCGGTTTCGACAATCAGCCTCGATAATCAGAATCTGAATCAGCCTCAACAATCGGCCTCGACAATCAGAATTAGTCTCGACAATTGGAATCAAAATCGTCCTCAACAATCGGAATTGGAATCGACCTCAATGATCGGCCTCGACAATCGAAATCGGTCTAACAATCAGCCTCGATAGTCAGAATCAGCCTCGATAATCAGAATCGAAATTGACCTCAACAATAGGCCTCGACAATCAAAATCGGCCTCCATAATCCTAATCAAAATCTGCCTCAACAATCGGAATCGACCTCGATAATCAGAATCAGCCTCGATAATCAAAATCGGCCACGACAATCAGAATCGGCATCGACAATCGAAATCGCAACAATCGGAATCAGAATCGACCTCAACGATCGGCCTCGACAATCGGAATTGGTGAGAATGAGCCTATCAAGGCCTATACAATCGCCTTCAACAATCAGAATTGGCCTTGACAATCAGCCTTGACAATCAGAATCAGCAGGAATGGGCTTAATAAGGCCTAAGGGAAGGTCACAATGTGGACATCTAACCATCATTGCCCATCCACGTGGGCATTTAACAAACATTGCTCCTAAGAAGTGGCCCACATAGACCTAAACATACATTAGGCCCATGGCCTCATACACAACATAATGGGTTGCATACCATCTCGATGGGCCCATACAATCATAATAGGCCTTACACAAGGGCCTCATACATCAAGTGGGCTAGAAATATGTCACATTGGGCCATGTCCCATGGGCCTTGAATACATCACAATGGGCCTCATATGCGTGCCGTAAATACATCACAATGGGCCCCAACACATGGGTCGGTATACATGACATTAGCCTCAAACATGAGCATCATGTACATCACCATAAACATTGCAATGGGCCGCATACCTGGGCCTAATACATATCATAATGGGCCGCATGACATGGGCCTAATACACATCACAATGGGCCGCATGACATGGGCCACACATACATCACAATGGGCCTTAACAAATGGGCCAAAAATACATCAAGTTAGGCCTCATGGATGGGCTACAAATACATCAAGGTAGGCCGCATTTACGGACTGCACCAATGGGCTGCACCATCTACAAGTGGGCCGCGTCTATGGGCCACAAATACATCCAGGTAGGCCCCAAGGCTAGTGCACTACACACGTGTAGACACATCAAGTGGGTGGATCTCCACCGTCCAGTTCTGCTGGATAGTACAGATATAATAAATACATCATGGTGGGTTCCACGTGATGGACAGATGGATGGCATGGATATACGACACATGCATCAAGGTGGCCCACGTCCATGTAATGTACAGTGTGAATAAAACCCATACATCAGGGGGGGGTAGAAAACACATACATTAAGTGGGTTCCACTGTCCAGAGTGCTGGACGGTGCAGATTACAAAATATACTTCACGGTGGGTCTTTCAACAGATGGACGACGTGGATTACAAAATATACATCATGGTACGCCCCATGCTGGAGCGTCCAGATGGACGGTATAGATGAAACGCTGGGGTCTCCACCGTCCGGGAATAAGATACATATATCATGGTGGGTCACACTGTTCCACGTGCAGGGATGGTGTGGAGTGATTAGACCCACCGAACTTGCCGATTCAATACAACAACTATATAGCAGGAGTGAGGTACTCCAGCCAATCGGCTTCCCAGATGGGTGGGGCCCACCAGATATATATCTATATATGTGTATATATATATATATATATATATATATATATATATATTATACAGTTATATTATTATTATTGTTATTATTATTATTATTTTAATATTAATCAAGCTACCATCTAACATCCAGCAATGGATGGATGGTTGGATGAAACCATATATCTTGGTGGCTACTCAAAGCCCCTGCCCGTCCCAGCTAAAAGCATGGACGGTGTGGATGGAAAACATCCATCATGGGGGTCCATGTGCTGCACTCAGCACGTCACCAAGGTGGGGCCCACATCCCCTTTCAAAACGGTCGGACTGTTTGGATTTAACACATACATCGTGATAGGATCACATAACTTGCTGGCATCCATCCAGCAGCCACTGCTGCTGGGATCTCCATGTGGCTGGAAGTGGACGGACAGAGTAAAACACATATGTAACACCCCGTCCTTTCAGTACTCGGGTGTCATCAAGGAAATTCGATTTAACTTACAGAGGTGTGGGAACACACGGAACATAGTCATACAGTGATTCTAAACCTACCCATCATAACCATCTAATACAACTGTTGGGTTTTGGAATGAGTAGATCAATTTCATTTAGACCTTCCTAAGAAGCCCTAAGACCATAAATCAATTTCTTATACGCTTGTAATTTATTTATATGAATTTCAATCATAAAAATCTATATTACATAAATTAATTTTTATAACAAATAACATATTTCAAATAGTCTAAGATTTTATATAAAATCTAAAATTTAATACATATATAACTACACAAATAATATGCAAATGATATATTAATCCTTGTTTCTTTTCACTTATATTCATATAATTAACAATCCGCAATAGTATAAATTATATAAGTATAATAAACCACATTATTACTTTTTATTAATATAATTTATGAAATAAGATAATAATAATAATAATAATAATAATAATAATAATAATAAAATATATAATTAAAAGTGTTGTAACAAGCCATAAAAACATGACGGGTCATAAAACCCAAGATCTATCCGTTGTTTTGTACCTTAAATGGTCCTTTGAACCTTTTTAACCGTTGGCGTTCAGCTTCAGAATCATCCGACCATTATGTTAACGGGAAGCCACCATTCGGACTATAGATCAAGTTGTAGGCCCCACCTGGACCTTGGATCTGCCCCATATTTAATAAAAAGGGCTATGACAGGGCCGCCAAGTGAAGTGGATGGAGCGGATTTATCACAAAAATACCATGGACCCCATATTATGCGGCATGTGTACCACAACAGGCATGCACCCGCAGTGCGCCACAATGCAGAGCTGTTCAAATAGCGCTTGACCCGCGCCTTCTCTCAAAACCGAGAGATTTCTCTCTCCCTCTCTCCGGTTTACACAGCTAACGGACAGACGTCCGTCCATTTGGATTGGTGGCCCAGAATCTGGCCCCTTTGGGAAGATCTGAACCGTCCATCTGACAGAGGACAGAGATGAGACCGAAACCCTAAGTTTCACGCTATTTCACATGTTTACATGCACACAATCCTCACCGCAAGTGAGCACGAAAACACAAACTTTCCAAAGATGGAAACTGCCTTCTCTTGCTAACTGGAACGATCCATGTGAGGGACTCTCCTCCAATCCCAGACATCCGCATCAGGCAATCCTAGCCCTTTATGGTAGGTGTTCTCTTCATAAAGAGGATGAGTGAGAGAAAAATCGTCCGTTCCTCCTAGCTGCGAACCCACCAGCCAAATCTCTCTTAAGCTTCATAAGAGCTAGAACAGAAGCTTCCTAGGGTCCGTAAGGACCATTTGCAAGCATTGGATTGCAGGAATGAGCAGTGGTGACGAAGACGCTATTAATGGCGGTCTTCTTCTCCACCGAGAAGCAGTCCGAGCGCCAGCGTTTCGGCCCTTGTTTGGCCTCGTCCAGACTTCGTTGAAAGCGACTTGAAAAGTGAAATGAGGAGAGGAGAAGAAGGAGAGGGAAAGGGAGAGAGTGCGGTTGCCGTGCAGCCTGAACCGAACCGAGCTGGGTCAGTACAGGCCTAGGGAACTCCACCAACAGCCTTCAAGCGGGCCCAGTCCGATCACTCAGAGGCCTTTTGTAAGGTTTGAACCCACACCACCTCAATGCTCGACAATTTTCTCAAACAAACGGTGTAACTCAGCGCTGTAAAGCCACTGAGTTTAGCAGCCCGTAGCAGCAATTGTGCGGCTCTATCAGACTAGGTCCTAAAACTTAGTGGACTACACAGTTGGGCCGACTCAATCCAGGTAATGCCCGAACAATCATCGTGCTACCAACTCAGTAACCTGACTCAGTTTCTACTCTCCACGGGCATAGGCCAGCAATGCCTCAATGTGACTCAAACTCGGGAGAATCACTGTCAAACCGAGTAGGTGAGGCAACTCGAACTGAGCAGACTCAGTAACTTAGACTAGATTCAGTAGCCCAGTTTCAGCAACCAAGCTGCTCTCACGCAAGCAGGGTTTTAGCTCTGTGAGCCGCAACAGCTGGGCCACGTCTCAGCTCATCTGAGTCGCTGCCTTTCCGCTTCCATTGTTGTGAGTCCAGCAGGTAGCTGGCCGTGGTTGGATACCACACCTTGAGAGGAGGTAGAGAAGTAGAAATGGAGTAAGGAGTGAGGTGGGGAGCTGTTCCTGTTACACCACAAACGTCAAATCAGGCCTCAGCTGGGCCGTTACCTGAGTTGAAAAATACCCTCAGCTGGGCCGTCCTTGGGCTGGGTTCCAGTCGCCAACCAGCCCAGTTTCTGGGCCCTGACTATCTAACTATGGTTGGGCCAAACCAGGCCCAGTTCGAGCCTTGGTATTATGCAATTTCAGGCCCATTCCAGGCCATCTTGATGACCAAAATTGATGGGCCTGGTTTCCCTAATGCAAGCCCTTATTTCACTATTGCTAGTAAGGATTTTATTATTACTAGTATTATTTAAAAGATTATTAGACATTATAAGGATGTTAGATAATTTTGGTACATTCAGATGTGAATTTGTGAGTCATCATAATTAGTATTGACTGATTAATACCTTTACTAGGAATATTATATATGAATAGCCATTAGTAAATTATCTATATTAATGTTAGTTATGTTAGGCAAAAATAAAATGAAATAAAATAATATCATTATTAAATACTAGTGTATTGCCTTGTCATTCCTAAGTATTATCGTAATAGTAGATCCTAGTATTTATTTACTATCATTAGTATTACTATGATGGTTGCAATCATATAGCATGATTAACTATTGGAAGGTTATCCATGCCTATATTGGCTATTATAAATAAATAAGAAATTTTACGGTTATTAAATATTTAGCATTTTATTTATCATGCTTAAATATTGTCATTAATAGTAGATTTTACAATTAGATATCATCATAATGATTGGCATTGCTGCAATAGCTAGCACTAATTGTAATATTGATGTTAATAAATATTTTATAACTATTAAATTAACATTAAAAATTAATTACGCACCACTAGGATTCAAGCCCTAAAAATCTAGACTAGACCTAAAACTCTAAGGTAAAATCCTATACCTAAGTAAATTAAACCTTAGGGTATAATCTAGACCATAAGATAGTCATGTAGAACCTTGAGTTAACCATATAAGTTTATAATCTATTGTATGATCAAAGTCTAAGGGCGTGCGCCTTCCTAATAACATTGGAAGGCAAGTCGACAAATAAGGTGATGATTCTTCCCCTTGAGCTTTCTATCTTCCTATTAGCTTAAGTTATAGTGTGTATTTTAATTAATGATTGATGTCTCCCCGTTATAATCATGTGTTCGTTAATGGAAATTGAATTACTATATTACATGCTTAATATTCATCCTGTATATTTGTTCATGCTTGTGGATTATTTGTGGATTGCTTATGGAACTTAAACTGGTACATTAGTGGAAAATTCTCACTTATAAATGTACGCTCATACTTGGAATGTAAACTGACTAGTTGTGACTGAAATGGACCTTCGATATAGTGGTTATTGAGTGGTGATCTAAATGGATCATTGATGTGAGCCTACCATCCAAGGTTGTTGTGCCTAAGTGGTTTTCAAGGATGGTCTTTTATCGCATGGTTTTGATACTTGCCCTATATGGCCTATTTTAATAATTGCCCTACGTGGCTTGTTTTGGTATCACCCTTTGAGGCTTTGTTCTGGTATTTTTTCTATATGGGTTCAATGTTTTTATTATACAACCATGCGATGGTAAGCCACATATATTGTAATATGATTGATCACTAGTCGATAGGTTTCCATTAAACATCCTAAGGTGGTAGTCTCATAAGCTAGGGATGGTGGTATGAGACCTATGCCCGAGCTGTCGGCCTACGCTGGTGACGTACCCCCGTAGTGACCTTGAGCTTATCTAAATTAGCTGATTGTAACTGGACTAATAACGGTTTGGCTAATCATACATCCATAGCATATTGGCGATGATGGGTGGCTAATTTTGAATGCTGTAGCACATGCCCTTAGGATCATCGGGGTATCGTTTTGCTAGCTCCTAGACTACCAAATATTGATCCTTATTCCACTGGATGATTTTCCTAGGTCAATGATTTGCATGGGTGACGAGCCTAAATTACGCACGAATGAACATCCCCGAGGCGATGTGCATTCACACATCCATGCATTTAAAAAAACTGCATCATGTGTTGTTTTGATTGCCTTGTTGTTTTATAATTATGCTTACCTAATGCAGCGATGTGTAATCTTGAAAGAAATTCACACTGAGTTGGCCACTCATCCATCAAATATACAACCATACAGGTAGCACAGGTGGCTTAAGTGATATGTGGGTTCAGACTGATAAGGAGACGTCTTGGTGGTCAAGGATGCATGGCTATATTGCTAAGAGAAGCTGCGCAATTTTACGGCTCCAATTTATATGCACTTTATTATCTCTCTTATATAAGTTTTGTAATTCTTGTATCCGTACTTGTGGAGACATTGGTTTGTATAAATCATTATGGGCAACCTCTTGTACATCCTAAATGTAAATGTAAATTTTTCCTTTATGCTGACTTGTTCATTCTACGCTTATCTGCTAACTCTGATAAAAGAAAAAATTGCATATGGGGCTCGGCTCTTTTTAAGTTAACTTCAGGTTTTTGGGAAACGGGTCATATACTTGGGTCCTGAAATGTCAGGGCATTACAACATACATCTTAGTAGGGCCCACCGTCTAAGAACAGATGGACGGTGTGGATAATACACACCATGATGGGTCTCACCATCCAAGTTGCTAAACAATGTGGACACACCACACACATCAAAGTGGGCCCAACATGATGGATGGCATGGATATATCACACGCATCGGTGGGCCACACGACACCAAAGGGAGAGAGAGAGAGAGAGAGAGAGAGAGAGAGAGAGAGATGGTGAGGAGGGGAGGGACACCGCCACTATGGGCCCTCCCTATATAATACATACATCAAGATGGGCCACACAAAGCTCTCTCATGGAGCTTGCTTGGACGTGGGTTGCTCTCATGGAGCTTGAGAGAAAAATGAGAGAGAGATGAGAGAGAAAGGTGATGTGAATGATGGAGTGATGGGGAGAGGGATGGGTGAAGTGATGGAAAGTTGACTTTTAAGGATGGGCAGTTGTACTTAGGGATGGGTGTGAGTGATGGGAGTGATGTGATGTGTACTTGACATTCGATGTGATGGATTCTCTTGGGATTGCAATATGCAGTGTTTTCTTCGAACTGAACGTGTGCCCACATCTCCTGGCCTGGGTATCACCTCGGCGCGCGAGACACGGTGTCAGAACTGCGGCAACGGCGCGGTCGCTAAGGTACAAGTCTCAGGTTGAGCTGACTCTGGAATACGGGATATGACTTAGGGTCGTGCGTAAACGTCGATAACAGATCGCGAGTCACTGGAATTCAACTGGGAGGACCGCGGAAGCCTATGGAACAGTACGATCTAGGATACGAGTCTTATAGCTCTCCCTTCCTAATAAAAATTTTATCCTTGAAATTTAAACCACAACACAACTAATACAGAGCTCATTAAGGGAGGAAAATACTATCCGAACACAACATGCCAACATAATCAAACACCTAAGAGATGGGGATAACGCCTATGAATCTCAGGCTCTTGCTCCCAAAATGCCTCATCAGCACTATGATGACCGTGCTAGTCTTTGAATCCCGGATCAGAAATGGTTGAAACTGGAATACTATGCAGCCTCACAATCTCAACGGTAGGGGTTATATCAGAAAATCTCTAAATTATTCGAACTCGGGGATCTAACCATTCTAAGTTCTTAATAATCATAAAGTGTAGTGTAGTTATCAGTATATATGTGAAGTTATCTTTAGGTATTCCCAAGTTATGCTCTGATATCAACTTCTGTCACGCCACAAACTCAGAAACCAGGCTCACAAAATTCCCGATCGCCGAATCTGGTGCCGACAGCCTTTGTAGTACCTCATTCTCGGCTCTTGGCGTCCATACACTAGATTTCGATCCTGGGATTATACAAGGAGGATTTTCTGATGTACATTTTACTCGTAAAAAGCATAGCCATAGATATACCCAAATCACAAAGGCCACATCATCATCACATATCCACTAATATAAACGTTTGAATACAATGCTGAAAAGAAAAATACATATATCGAAAATCAAAACTCTAAAAGTCCGCTGCACACTCCAAGCTCATCACTACTACAACCTAACGCCACCTGCATGCATCTATTGTGCATAAGCTTATAGAAAGCTTAAAGGGTGGTGTAAGTGTGTGTTGCACGTGGCAAGCATATACATTAGGGTAAGCAGAAATACTAGCAATCCATAAACCATACAATATCAGAGTAATGTGGAAACATGCTGGTAAGCCATAAATACCATTATCCTTATCCAAGTTATACGATGCAAAAACATAACAAGCTAATGTCATATACTGAGAATGTAGTGCATTATGCAAATCCTGATGAGTCCCCGAATGCCAGCAGCCGTATCTAAGCCAGATAAATGCAGAAACATAACAACCCAAAATGCCACATACTGCGAATGTAATGCAATATGTGGTGCGAATGAAATGATCAGGCTAAAACGTGAAGTCGGGATAATAGTACGTAGTATCGCAGGCTACGAGGTCTATCACAAGGGACTTCTATCTAAACCAGTCCCATACCTAAATTTGGATAGATAGACTCAATGTGGTAAATTGATCTTAGATTAGTCGTGTGCCCCAATCGAAATCCTAGCTATTATGAAGGTACACACGATGACTTGATTGCGTACCAACAGCCCGAGTGGATAGTGAATGAATGAATGAGTATAATGCTGAGTATGCAACTCATGCTCCACAAATCAGTACTGCACATCTCTCAGATCATCACCGGGGTCTAGTACACTCCAAGCTGGCTGCCGCCCTTGCCGGTCGCATATCCCAGCGAGTGGAAAAGACCTCACTAATCGCCTGCCAGTAGTATACCAATGCCTACCTGGCTCATCGATAGTGGACCCATTTGGGAGCTGGTCAAACTCAGCCTAGCTTATAGCCCCCTCACTCAAGTGGATAAGGCCACACCCCCTCCCAACTGACCACAACACAGTGGGAGATGTACCCTACTGGTATCTGACACTCAGACGCTCATGTATCCACTTGGTCTTGACGTTGTGGCGTCTGCTGGCCTCAGAGGTTTAGGGACTTTAACCCACGAACATCCAAAGTTCCCAGATACTCGAACCAAATATTTCTGGTGTCCCATCTGGCCATTCACAATATGCTTGCGGAGGTCACAACCCTGATGTCGCTAGGGCATACAATAATCACCATCACACAATGCGAGATGCATGAGTCACGCAATCTAATCATGCATCAATCCTGCGCATACCGTGCGCTCATGTGGGATAACTCTGCCTATCAGGGAGTCCTATAACAACCTACCCATTGACATATGCAATAGTCAACCACATCTCATAACAAAGATGCAGTGATGCGTATGGGCATGTATCATGATGCTATGCTGTCACATACTCATAATCGGTATTAATAACCGGCATCGACAATTGGCCTCAACAATGTGGACATTTAACCAGCATTGCCCCCAAGGAATAGCCCACATAGAGCCTAACATATAGTGGATCCATGATCTCACACAAGGGTTGAATATACAACACCATGGGCCTCACTCAAGAGCTTAATACATATCACGATGGGCCTCACATATGGGCCTAATATACATTACAATGGGCTCCATTGCCTGGCCCTCAAATGCACCACAATGGGCTTCATCACATAGGCCTCATATACATCACATTAGGCCTTAAACACGGGCTGAATATACATCACAATGGGGGCCTCAAATACGGGTCTCATATACATCACATTAGGCCTCAACAATTGGCCTCAATATTCAGCTTTGACAATCGGCCTCGACATATTAGAATCGGCCTCGACAATTGAAATTGGCCTTGACAATAGAAATCAACATCGATAATCTGAATTGGCCTCGACAATTGAAATGGGCCTCGATAATTAGCCTATACAATCGGCCTCAACAATCGGAATCAGCCTCGACAATCGGCCTCGACAATCAGAATCGGTCTCGATAATTGGAATCGGCTTCAATAATCAGAATCAGAATCAGCCTCAACAATCGAAATCAGCTTCGATAATCATCCTTGACAACTAGAATCGGAATCAACCTCAACAATTAGAATTGGCCTCGACAATTGGAATCGGCTACGACAATTGGCCTCGACAATCGGAATCGACCTCGACAATCAGCCTTGACAATCAGAATTAGCCTCAACAAATAGAATCAGCCTCGACAATCCGAATTGACTTTGAAATCGGCCTCGATAATTAGAATCGAAATCGTCCTCAACAATCGGCCTTGACAATCGGCCTCGACAATCAGAATCGAAATCGGCCTCAACAATCGGAATCGGAATCGACCTCAATGATCGGCCTCGACAATCGGAATCGGTCTCAACAATTAGCCTCGACAATCGGAATCAGCTTTGATAATAAGAATCGGCCTCAATAATCAAAATCGGAATCGACCTCAATAAATGGAATTTGCCTCAACAATAGGCCTCGACAATCGGAATCGGCCTTGATAATCAGAATTGGCCTTAATAATTAGAATCAAAATTGACCTCGACAATCGGAATCGGCCTCGACAATCGGAATCGGCCTTGTCAATCATCCTCGATAATCAGAATCGGCCTTAACAATCAGAATTGACATCGACAATCGGCCTCGACAATCAAAATTGGCCATGACAATCAGAATCGACATCGACAATCGGAATCAAAATCGGCCTCAACAATTGGCCTCAACAATCAAAATCGGAATCGACCTTAATGATCGACCTCGACAATCGAAATCGATGAGAATGGGCCTATCAAGGCCTATAAAATCTCCCTCAACAATCCAAATTGGCCTCGACAATCACCCTTGAAAATTAAAATCGGTAGGAATGGGCCTAATAAGGCCTAAGGGAAGGTCACAATGTAAGCCTAGGGGAAGGTCATCAATGTGGACATTTAACCAACATTGCTCCCAAGAAGTAGCCCAGATAGGGCCAAACGTATATTGGACCCATGGCCTCACACAAAGGCCTCATACACAACATAATGGGCCGCATACCATCTCGATGGGCCCCATACAATCATAATGGGCTGGAAATATATCACATTAGGCCATGTCCCATAGGCCTCGAATACATCATAATGGGCCTCATATGCGTGCCGCAACTACATCACAATGGGCCCCAACACATGGGTCAGTATACATCACATTGGCCTCGAACATGAGCCTCATGTACATCACCATACACATTGTAATGGGCCACATACTTGGGCCTAATACACATCATAATGGGCCGCATGACATGAGCCTAATACACATCACAATGGGCCACATGACATGGGCCACACATACATCATAATGGGCCTTAACAAATGGGCTAAAAATACATCAAGGTGGGCCTCATGGATGGGCTACAAATACATTAAGGTGGGCTGCATTTATGGACTGCACCAATAGGCCACACCATCTACAAGTGGGCCGTGTCTATGGGCCACAAATACATCCGGGTGGACCTCAAGCCTAGTGCACTGCACATGTGCAAACAAATCAGGTGGGTCTCCACTATCCAGTTCTACTGGACAGTACAGATATAATAAATACATCATGGTGGATTCCACGTGGTGGACAGATGGATGACATGGATATACGACACATGCATCAAGGTGTTCCATGTCCATGTAATAGACAGTGTGAATAAAACCCATACATCGGGGGGGTATAAAACACATACACTGAGTGGATCCCACCATCCAGAGTGCTGGATGGTGTGGATTACAAAACATACATCACAGTGGGTCTTTCAAAAGATGGACAACGTGGATTACAAAATATATATCGTGGTACGCCCCATGTTGTAGCGTCCAGATGGACGGTATAGATGAAACGCTGGGGTACCCACAGTCCAGATGGATGGTGGGAATAAGATACATATATCATGGTGGGTCACACCGTCCCACGTGCAGGGATAGTGTGGATGTGATCAGACCCACCAAACTTACTGCTTCAATACAGAAACTATATAGCAGGAGTGAGGTACTCTAGCCAATCAGCTTCCCAGATGGGTTGGTCCCTTGTGGGGCCCACCAGATATATATTTATATATGTATATATATTACAATTATATTATTATTATTATTTTATATTAATCAAGCCACCATCCAGCGTCCAACGTCGAGTAATGGACTGATGGCTGGATGAAACCATATATCTTGGTGGCTACTCAAAGCCCCTGCTTGTCCTATCTAAAAGGATGGATGGTGTGGATGGAAAACATCCATCATGGGGGTCCACGTGCTGCACTCAGCACATCACCAAGGTGGACCCCATGTCCCCTTTCAAAACGGTCGAACGGTTTGGATTTAACATATACATCATGATGGGATCACAGAACTTGCTGGCGTCCATCCAGCAGTCGCTGCAGCTGGGATCTCCACATGGCTGGAGGTGGACGACCAAAGTAAAACACATACATCTTAGTAGGGCCCACCGTCCAGGAACAGATGGACAGTTTGGATAATACACATATGCCGCGGTGGGTCTCACTGTCCAAGTTGCTAGACGGTGTGGACACACCACACTCATCAAAGTGGGCCCAACGTGATGGATAGTGTGGATGTATCACATGCATCAGGTGGGCCACACGACACCAAAGGGAGGGAGAGAGAGAGAGAGAGAGAGAGAGAGAGAGAAGGGGAGGCACCCCCCCACCATGGGCCCTCCCTATATAATACATACATCAAGATGGGTCCCACATATGTGGGCCCTCAAATTTATCAAAAACAAACAAAATCACCCACCTTTGATCTTCTCGGACTCCTCCTTCCATTGATGCGATTTAGAGCTCTAAGGGGTAGATTTAACGGTTGAGATCGGCTTTGAGGGTTGTAAGGAGTGGGCCACACAAAGCTCTCTCATGGAGTTTGGTTGGACATGGGTTACTCTCATGGTGCCTGGGAGAAAAATGAGAGAGAGAAAGAGATGAGAGAGAGAGAGAGGTGATGTGAGTGATGGAGTGATGGGGAGAGGGATGGGTGAAGTGATGGAAAGTTGACTTTTGGGGATGGGTAGTTGTACTTAGGGATGGGTGTGAGTGATGTGATGTGTACTTAACATTTGATGGTTAGATTCTCTCAAGATTGCAACACACAGTGTTTTCCCCAAACTGAACGCCGGCCCACATCTCCTGGCCCAGATATTGCCTCAGCGCGGGAGATGTGGCGTAAGAACCATGATGACGACGCGGTCGCTAGGGTACAAGTCTCAGGTTGAGCCAACTCTGGAATACGGGATATGACTCAGGGTCATGCGCAAACACCGATAACAGATCGTGGGTCACCAGAATTCGACCGGGAGGACCGCAGAAGCCTAAAGAACAGTACGATCTAGGATACGGGTCTTACAATAGCAGTATAGTAACATCCATCCCAAACCAACAAACACAAATATCTAGCCCATCCATGGGCATACAAAAGATAAGTATTTTCCTCATGCTGAGGATATCCAAACTTCACAAAAAAACTTGTTAGACTTTCCAAGTTAGTAATCCATCACATACACTCATACGATCGCAGGGCATTCAAAAAGATATCCATGCCTATACACTGAGATGAGTATCGAGTGTATGTGACGGCAACAAGACTATCGATACTATGGTGGAGGGGTGGATGAAGAAGATGCTATATCGTTGCGTCGGCATGTGATCAAATCAACTAGTTGCTGCACCTCAACCACTAATTGTTCTAGGACAGAATACCTTACATTCATCGCCTCTTTCAAATGAGTGACTTCTCGCAATGTCGTTCCAATTTGATCTTGATGTAGTTTGAATCTTTTTACCTGCACAGGGTCAGATAGAGACGGAGCTTGCTGCGATGAGAGAGGGTCTCCTTCGGCCATTCCTGCTCCTTCAGCTTGTGCAACCCCTTCACCCATTGCTCCTTCCTTATGAATCCCTTCCTTTGGTTGGTCTTCAAGATATCGATGAAACTTCAAATCCATCTTTCTAATGTTGATTTTGTTGAAATGTTGGAAAGGAAGTTCCCGATCATTTGTCAATGGAAGACCGATCATTTCACATAGCACGTGAATAATCTGGGGGACGGGTAGATGGACGTCTCTAGAGGTGTGAATAGCATATACCAACTAGTGAACAATCATAGTGGGAAGACATATCTTGATCCCAGTTGCCACGCAATACACAACCATGGCCATCAAACCTGTAAGGTCAATACAATTTGTACCCTTAGGGTACACGTTTGTGGCAAAGATGCCATGCAGAACTCGATACCTAGGTTCCATAAATTTTGCTTTTAATGCATTACCTTGGTACCAAGGAATATCCCTATCATGGCAATGAAATATCGTGACCTTAGAGCGAGTGTCAGCATTTTCAAGATCTAAATCAGAGAGACTAACTGAAGACAAAGTGAGACCAAATATACTTCCAATAGATTCAGTGGTAATTTCTACGTCGATATCCCCAACAAAAACAGTGACAGAAAGAGGTTCTGCGACTTGAGAATGGCTGGAACCAAAGAAGTTATAGGTTCTTTCAGCATGACATGGGCCGCCAAAGTCGAGAAGAGACAGCCAATCAATTGTGGCTAACAGAAGTTCGAGATTGTACGGTTTTAGGCACTCCCTGTCAATCTTTCGTTCATGGACCAACTTCCTTCCAGTAATTTAGTCAGAATAGGATCTACCCTAGTAGGAGGAGGGATAGGTGTATCAGGTTGAGACCCACCATGCGTCATTTGTTTGGTTCATTGGCGTGTTGGGGTCCCTTGATCAGATGCCCTTGCCCTTTCCTTCAAAGCAAGGACTTTGTGTCTGGAGGATCTTGAGGATTCTCTAGGACTAGACATTTTTCCCTTGTCCTTTCCCATTGACTGGTAACCACTGAGAGAGAGATTTGATGAATTGATGATCTTATAAATAGAACTTCTCTCAATAATCTAGAAATGTCAAAAGACACAAGATGTAATCTTGAGGATTAAGGATATAGAGGAGGTATTACCAGATTTTGATGATAATGAAGATTCATGTAGAATAGCTGAGGAAGATGAATAGAAGAGAGAAAAGGATCTTTGAGAAGTGAAATGAAAATTTTCCCTCTCATTCGCCTTTTATCGGGCGGTAAACTTCAATATCATCGAACATGGTTTCGATGATATCGATATACCCTAATCAATGTTATTGATGATGAGTTCGAGGGCAGACTAATCGACCTGACTTTTCAGATTCTCAAGAGCTTGTTAATGGAATCGATTCATTTTCGATAAGATCGATGAATCATTCGATTCAACGATTCACTTATCGAGGAGAAGGATGAGACATGTTATCTCCAGTTTTCGATAATCTTCCATATATGTATAACTCAATATACATTCATATCAGTCTATATGCACATCAAAATTTGTACAAAAGTTGTACCATCCAAAATTATAAACAACAGAATGTTTATACAAAAAAAAAACAGGTGAGAGACCTCAGATATATCATGAAAATTCATCAAAATTGCATCATTTCAACCACCATCCAGATCTAGATGCATGACTTGGACATGTTTTTCATGCTTAAATGTTACTAAGCATATGGATCAACCTTTCCATTGCCTTTAATGATATAACAGTGGTCACATGTGCAATAATCTTTCATCACTGGTTTGCCTGATAGGTCTAGGATCTGGCATTCTTGCTTGTTGAATGTAACCACATGCTCGTTGTCACATATTTGAGAGATGCTTAGAAGATTATGTGTCAATCCTCTTATGCAAAAGACACTCTCATTTTTTAGCATATTCATTCCTTTTATAGTTCCCTATCCTATTACCTTAGCAGTGTTTCCATCTCCATAGGTGACTATCTTATCATCAAGATTTGAATAATTTGTGAGGAGAGATTTGTCACCTGTGACATGTCTAGATCATCTGCTATCCAAGTACCACTTAGCTTCATTGCCTGTTATATGATTTGAGTGAGTAACAAGGCAGTTTTTCTTTTCTTTAACTACCCATTTTTTGACAGGATTTTTTTACTATGGTAGTTTTTGTTTCATTAATAAAGTTGGGTAACTAGATCAAGTTTCCTTGTTTACAAATTCATTAGTTTTCTAATTTAATTTAGCCACTTGATTCAATAGCTCCTTCTTTCTTTCGGTCATTCTGGGTGTTGATGGATGTGTATTACCTCTAGCCATATTCCTAGGCAAACTGCTAACATTTTGTATTATTCTTCTGGTTGATCTATATTTACCAGTATGATTTTGACCATAATTGAGTTAAGTCCTACTAGGAGACATGCATTCAAATTTATAATGGCCAGAATCTCCACATGAATGACAGACATGAGTAGTTTTTGTTTTACTCCCTGATGCAGTCGATTTCTCAAATATTGTTACTGCATTTTTGGGACTTGATTTGAATTTATCATATCCCAATCCACTCGTCTCTTTCCCAGGTCTTCCTATCCCTAAGAGTTTTTATAATTTTTCACTACTCTAGGAAAATTTATAATTCAGTTCAACAGATTTTTTGGATTTTTCTCTATCAAACATGAGTGTGTGGTTTTCATTATGAAGATGCATGTTTTTATCTTTTAATAGTTCAATCTGTTTGTTCAGTT
The DNA here is from genome assembly GCF_029962835.1 of Magnolia sinica. Classification (NCBI taxonomy): domain Eukaryota; kingdom Viridiplantae; phylum Streptophyta; class Magnoliopsida; order Magnoliales; family Magnoliaceae; genus Magnolia; species Magnolia sinica. Next base: position 43,243,555 of record NC_080591.1, on the reverse strand, counting down.
TTTCAGACTCAAATTCGAGAAAAGTATTGATTCTTTTGAGCCTATCATTTTCTGAGTGGTATTGCTGTAGATCATTAATTAGGTGTGTATTGATTTCCAATGTTTTGTCTAGATCTTTTTGCAGTAATTTATTTTTGTTTTCAGTTATTCCAAGTCTTTTAAGGATATTGATGCTATGGATATAGAGTTGATTATAGGCATCTTGCAGTTTATCCTTTTCTTCTTCTTCTTCTTTCTCTGTTTCCACATTATCAAATGAAAATGATTCAGTGGCTTGAGGTTCTTTGATTTTCTCAATTTTTGTGGGAATGACGGAGGCTGTAGAGGCCATAAGAATTTTCAGGGATTTTCAGTCTCCATCACTCTCAGAGTCACTACATTCTGAATTTGACTCTTCAGTATCATCCCATGTGGCTGCCTTTGCTTTTCCTTTAGTTTTCCTATTTGGGCATTCAGTGGACAAATGTCCAAACTTTCGGCAAGTGTAGCATTGTGGCTCCTTGGACTTTTTACTAGATTTACCTGTAAAATGTTTGTTGTCCAAATGTCTTCCTTTAAATGGTCGGCCACGGTTTCTAGAAAAGAATTTTCTGAAGCCACTTCCTCATCTTCATTCTCCCTTTCACTTTCATCTTCCTCATTTGTAGTGCTCTTTGAAGTTTTGAGGACAATATTTTTGGGTTTAGGAGTTTGTTTGAAGTATAGTTCAAATGTTTGTAGGGAACCTAGGAGTTCTTCTGCTTTCATTTCATCCATGCTTCTACATTCTTCAATGGTTGTAACCTTTGAATTAAACCGTTTTGATAAGAATCTCAGAATTTTCCTACAGATTTTTGGAACCAGAACATTTTCTCCTAATCCACCCATGGAGTTACAAATGATGTTTAGTTTTGAGAAAAACTCCATGAAGGTTTCATGCTCTTCCATTCTGAGACTTTCAAACTGTGATGTTAGGAGCTGCAGTTTGGATCTTTTCACTGTGCTGGTTCCCTCATGGGTTGTTTCCAACAAGTCCCAAGCTTCATTAGTTGTTCCACACATACTAATTTGGTTGAAGACTTCTTGGGACACTGCACAGTAGATAACATTCATTGCTTTAGCTTTAGAGGTTTGTTTTTCTTTATCGAATGCTGTCCACATTTCTTTGGATTCGGTTTAGTGATAGCTGTGCCATTTTCAAGTATTATTTGTTCGTTCGGTGGCACATATCCTCTTTCAACAATATCCCACACATCATGATCCAAAGATCTCAGAAAGTAATGCATCATATCCTTCCAGTATGCATAATTTGATCCATCAAATACTGAAGGTCTAGTTAAAGATGAGCCCTCACCTTTGGTCATATTACCAACTTCAATCAAGATCACTCTCTAGGTGGTGAAGCCCTTAGAGACCCGCTTTGATACCAATTGAAATTGCGGTAATGACCGTTTTAGTCGAAACAGGAATATGCCAAGATGTCCTAGAGGGGGGTAAATAAGACTTTTTAATATTTTATGATAATTTAAAACCTATTAACCCTATCCTTAATAAATAAGTAAGTATCAAGATTTTTTCAAAATAACTCTAATGGCTTCCAAACCAAATAGAGGATCCAATCACAAAACTATTCAAAAGATAAACAAGATACACAATATAGTTTATGATGGATGTGACTGTGTATGAGATATGATTCTGCTTAGTTCCAAATGATCATGTATGCATGGGATATGAGAACATTTAGAGAAATCATACAAGCAGTAGAAGTAAATAGCAATCTCAAACACAGTTGTTTTTATAGTGGTTCGACTGCTTGTTTACTCCACTTCCGATGGATGCACTCAACCCTTAAGTATACCGGATCTCACTAACGGGGGTTTCAAATCAGGTTCACCTCAAACCAGTACAACCTATACTAAGCTGACTCTAACATGTCTACACGACAGAAGTTTATGCCCCACACAAGAGCAAGGGTCAACACACAACACCTAGATTTTAGGCCATATAAGCCAAGGATCCACACAAAGAACCTACCAGTTAATGCTCCCATGAGCAAGGGTCAACACACATCACCCAAATTTTAGGCCACACAGGCCAAGGATCCACATATGGAACTTGAGAGTTTATGCTCCCATGAGCAAGGATCAACACATAGCACCTAGGTTTTAGACCACACAGGTCAAGGACGTACACAAGGACCTAAGTTTATGCTCTCCACAGAGTAAGGGTTAACACAAAGCACCCTACATACACTCCCATCGGAGGCCTCCTATGAGGACTTAAAAGGGGTGAGAAGCACCTTAGACCCAATCCTATAAAAGGAATAATCACAAGGGTTCTCTGGACTCTAATGACTTACAGATAAGTCGATGAGCCCCATTAAGAACGTTGATGAAGATCTACTCCTTTGATGACGAAGAATCTTCAGCTCCCTTGGACCGCTAGTCAGATGATGTTTCAATGTAAGACAATGGGTTGGGTCAAGGTTATGATGGAATCCTACTCTATTAAATATTTTCCTATAAAGGAGACAGAGTGATTCTAATCATCTATGGATTCAAGGTATCCCAACTTAATGATTTTCCATTAAGGTGGTAGTTTAAGGATCCTTGAATGTGGAAGTTCATTCCCCAATCCACTCTATTGAATATTAATGATGAAGGTGGATTGGAGGATGAACTTACATGAGAGAAAAGGCTTAAGGTATATGATCTGAGTTTAAACACTTAAAAGTACTCTTTATTTTCTCTCACAACAACCAAAGGAAAGCTCTCATTAAATAGGCAAAAACAGTCATATTTTTGACAGAGTTCGATATCATCGAGCGTATACTCTCGATAGCATCGAATGACTGCTCGATGATACGAACTCAAACTATCAAACGCTTTTAAACCTTTTTGCCAAATGGTCGAGGGGATCGAACATGCTTCGATGTCATCAGATTTCAAACTCCGATTTCATCAAAATGAGGCTTGATTCCTCGACATTTGAAAATGAGAGAGCTGATGCCTTTGAAACTTATCAGTTATATGATATGATCGAGGATCCTTCCATATCATCAAATTTTGAATATCGATTGTATCGATGACGGTGTCAATTCATCAATAATTTTAAGGACTTTTCCTATAAGCATGCTAGACAGTTTATGTCCTATTTCGATGACAGTGACCACATCTCGATATAATCGATATTTGAATATCAATTTTATCGAGTGATCCTCGATACAAGAAATACTTTACCTGAAAACTTGCTGGGTAGTTTAGTGTCTCAATCCGATATCATCGAGATTTGAATTTTGAGGATATTGAGGTTCTCTTCGATATATCGAGAATCACATGATTTGCCTTAGCAGTATATTGGACACAACTGACCAGATGTCAATTTTATCGAGTCGACTCGATGGACTCGAGATTCAAAATTCGATGATATCGAACAGACCATCGATTCATCGATAATTTAGTCCAGAGTTCTTTGTGGTTGCTGGACATCTGATGTCCTCATTTCGTTAATATCGAGTGAGTTTCAAGGACATCGATAAGAGGGTTCGGTTTCATGGAACCACGTGTCGATAAATCGACAAAGGCAGAAAACTTTAGAAATTTTCTTGATTTTGCAGAGTAGTTTTCTCACCTAAAATCCTAAGAAGTTCTATCCATTTTTAACGGTTTTATATACCTGGTGTTTTGAGACATGGGATGTGAGGCTGAGGTTTACCTTTGGTGAGTTTAGGCACACATCATGTTGAGGCAGACGCTTGAACAATCTTCTTATAAGGCTCCTTTGTCTTTCTGACTCAACACTCACTCTAATTGACAAACCAGGACACTTTCACCACCGGCCAAGGTCCCACACAAGGCACCTCTATTTAGGCCCATCAGCTAAGGTCCCACACAAGGCACCTACGTTTAGGCCTACTAGCCAAGGTCCCACACTAAGCACCTACGTTTAGGCCCACCGGCCAAGGTCTCACACTAGGCACCTAATCGAGTTTGTTGATAGAATAGTCTTAACATCAATCTTACACAAGGATAAAGACTAAACTGTGGACTCTTAATAATGACACTTACTTGTCGGATTGAGTCCTCTCATGTAACTCATCTTGGGTTACTTGATCTTCACGCTCTCGTACTTGAATCAGCTTCTTAGTGCTCCCCTGATCGCATATCTTAGATTTTCCTGTTGGTTCAGCTTCACGATTAAGAACCTTGCATAAGATATACCTTTAAAGGTGGCAAAGGTAATGGGAGTTGGTTGAATCTCCTATCTAGGATAGTAAGTGGATTTCTTAATGGATTTAACCTATGGATGCTTTAGAGTATGAAAAAGATAAACGATTTTCCTATTGGTTTGGTCTTTGTACTTTAGAGAAGGCATGAATTCATATTCTTCATTAATAGGAGCTTTGAATGCTCATAGAAGTACAAGATCACAATGAATAGAACATGAAACTCATATGGATAGAGTCTAGGTAGGCTAAGATAAGCTTGGGATACACTAGAGACTCTAAGATACCTTAATCCATTATTTTTACAAGTTTCTACAAGCAGCCTTTATAGAGAAAAAGTTCCAACGGATAGAAAACGGCTAGTTTACGATGCTACCGAAGCTAACTTTGGTATCACTGAACTTACTTCGGTGGTACCAAATTATCAATTGGTAGTACCGAATTAAATCCTCAAGTTGTTAAATGAAAAATATCCCTTTCAGTGACACTGAATTTTATTCGTCGGTGGTAGTTGATGTTACTGAAATGTCTAGTCGATGGTACCGAATTACCTTTGAAATGTTGTTAGACTATTTTGAGTGCTTTTGGTAACACCAAAGGTATCTCTGGTGATACCGAAAGTGCTATTCAGTGGCACATTTTCCTACTGAATGTGGACAGATTTTCCTATTTTAATTCCTTGTCCATTTAATCATTCATCAACTTGGAACTTACTAAAGCCAAGACTATAGGATAGAAAATATGAACTCAGAATTGGCTTTGAATAGATGACCTAACTAGGTTTTCCTATTTTGGTTGGAATCATTTATTTGTAAGGTCAAGATTATAGAAGCGGTTCTTTGTCTTCAATGTGGCTTTGGTGCTTCTGATCCAGTTGCATCGTCGGTCTTCATTTGCTAAGAACTCATCCGACTACTTGACACAACTGGTCACGTGATTGATAAACAAGTATGCAAAGGTGGGTGCACTTACATACCTAACTCACAAGATATTCTAGTGGTGTTAAAACAAGTGAAAGTCAACAAACCTCTGCTGGGCGCTGTGAAACAAATCCCCTCTTACACCAATTTTTGAAAGACTTATGTATAACCAAGAGATGGTAGAGTATTCAAAAGAAATTTTTTCTGATAGAAAAGGTGAGTGCCATCCTCAAGCAAGATGTGCCATAAAAATATAAAGATCCTGATAGCCTAACTATCACCTGTATAATTGAGAATCACCAAATTGAGCACGCACTTCTTAGCTTAGGAGCAAGCATTAATTTGATTCCTTTCTTAGTATATGAACAATTGGGTCGAAGTGAATTAAAACCCGCCTGGACCACATTACAACTTATTGATTGTTCTGTCCGTGTACCGAGAGGGATGATCGAAGATGTGTTGGTTAAGGTTGACAAATTCTACTATCCAGTAGATTTTATCATCCTGTATATTCATCCTGTGAGACTTTTATCCTAGCCCGTATCGTTCCGTATGCCTCTGCAGTACTCTCGGTCGAATTTCGGCGACCCGCGTCCTGTAGATTTTATTTGCGCTCGACCGTGTGTCGTACCCTATACACCTGAGTCAGTTCGACCTGAGACCTATGCCATTGCGACCATGTCATCGCTACGATTCCGATGCCGCGTCTCGTGTGTCAATCCGACGTCTAGATCCCAAGATATGACCCGTGCACGATCATAGCGGTGGACCGCACGTTGCGGGCCATGGTGCACACGTTTCCCCATAATCATAATGAGGATGATGTCATCCTAGGGATGACATCACCCTATTCTACAACCTAACCTACCCCCTACCTAGCCTACCCCATAAATGCTCTTTTTTTTTTCAAAACTCATTATTACAAGCTCTTACAACCCATCCTTTCACTCTCTTTATCATCTCACTTTCTCTCTCTTCTTCTTCACTTCCATTGCTAGCCATGGACGTCCTAAGCAAGCTCCATTTCCAGCCCTCTTACTTTTAGATCCGTCCTAATCTAACCTTTAGAAGCTCATCTCCACCATTGGAAGGGGTCCTAGAAGGCTTATGAACCCATAGGAAGAAGAAGAAGGAGAAGATCATTGTGGGTGCTTCTCTCTCTCTCTCTCTCTCCATTTTGTGGCCCACCTTGATGTTGATCCACACCGTCCACATGTGTGATCCGCCGTGATGTATATGTTAGTCTCACACCGTCCAAATTGACTGGACGGTGGTACCCACCTGAGATAGGTGTCATCCAGCCGTGGGCCACCTTGATTTATGCATTATATCCGATCATTCATCTGGATGGTGGGCCAGCAAGCCACACCATGCAGCAGTAGCTGCTGTACTGACAACCAGCAAGTTCTATGGGTTCCACGACTACACAGCAGCATATAGCTGCTATGGTATTGATGTCAGTAATTTCAGTGGGGCCCACGCAGCTCTCAGCTGAATGGTATCGGTTAGGGCCCCGATCACGAGGTACCTGCTATATCCAACACCGTTCATCCATCTCCAGTATGTGGAGCCCATGGATGTAAACGTTATACCCATACTGTCCACCGTCCAGCAATGGACGGTGGAGCTCACCTGATGAATGTCCTGACCGTCCATTTATATGGACGCCAGCACGTTTTGTAGGCTGGCCATAAGGTATGTGTTATAAGCATACCGTCCATCAGGGGCCACCGTGATTGATGAGTTTTATCTGCACCGTCCAGCAAGCAGGATGGTGAAATCCACCTTATTGTATATGTTTTATACCCACATCGCACATGCATAGCATCTGGGGCCACCTTGATGACATGTGTGGCCCACACCCACGTGGGACCACCGTAATCCATGTGATTAATCCTAACCGTCCATCTACGTGGACCCCACCTCCTACTGCTGTTGTTTAACGTCAGCAAGGTTTGTGGGTCATCATGAGGTATGCTGTAAATCTGAACTGTCCATTCATGGTGGGCCCACTATGAGGTGGATTTCATCCACACTGTGCATTTGTTTTGCTGTAGCAGCAGCAACTGCTGGTGCACGACAGCAAGTTCTGGGGGTCCCATCTGGACCATGGACGCCCATTCATGATGTATGTATTCTACACGCCATCCACCTCTTTTGGTAGTATGTGGGACCACCACCCACACATGCCTCACATGTGAGGGGTGGGGCCCACCTTGATTTATGTATTCTACATCCATGCATCCATCTGTGGGGCCCGTCCATGATTTATGTGCTGCTCTCACACCGTCCAGCAAAGGACGGTGCTGAGGCACCTTGATGTAAATGTTTTATCAATACAGACCATCTATTTGCACCATACATGGGACTCACCCCACACATGCTGCACGTGTGAGGATGGGGCCCACCTTACGATGTGTTGAATGGTCGCACCATACATGGGTCCCACATGGAAGTTATATCCAGATCGCCCGTCAATTAGACGTCTAGATCTGGGCGTTTGAGTGCATTATAATAATATAATAACAATGATTTATATATATAAACTTTATAGTATTTATATATATCTGGTGGGCCACACGTGGTACCCACCAGATGTAAGAGTTCCACTCCTTCCATCCACCGTCTAGTGGATTGGACGGTGGACAGCTCACCATGATACGTGTTTTTATCTCCACCGTCCAGATGGCTGGACGGTGGAATGCACCGTAATACATGTGTTAAATCAATACTGTTTGTTTGTGGAGCCTGCATGTGATGTATGTGGTGTATATCCAAACCGTTTAGACTAGCTGGGACGGTGAGACCCTCTTGCTGACATGCTGCAGCCCGGCACGTGAGAGCCAACATGATGTAAGTATTTCATCTATGTTGTCCACTTGTGCGGCCCACCTTGATGTGTGTATGGGATCCACGTGATACATGTTTTATCCTGGCTGTCCAGATCACGTGGGACCCACCATAGATGGCTAGTGTACCTCACCAGTAATATGGCTGCTGTGTTGACGGCAACAAGTTCTAAGGATCTGATCAATGAGGTATGTGCTTCATCCACGCCGCGCATCTTTGGGACCCACCTATGATGTAAGTGTTTCATTCGTGCCGTCCTATATAGGGACGTGGGTCCCACATGATATATGTGTTTCACCTATTCAGTCCATCCATGGGACCCGTCATAATGTATGCGTTGTATAACCAGCTAGTGGGACCGATTATGTGATTCATAAGGCTCACCTATCGTGTACGCAGGGCCCACCTGCTCACCGTGCACAACCCATTGAGATGTATTTAGAGCCCATGGGTTGAGGCCCATTGAGATGTATTTTCAGCCCATGTGATGCGGCCCATAGTGATGTGTGTTAGGCCCGCCCATTGAGATGTATTTGGAGCCCATGGGTTGAGGCCCATTGAGATGTATTTTCTTCCCATGTGATGCGGCCCATAGTGATGTGTGTTAGGCCCATATGATGGGGCCTGATGTGATGTATAAAGCCCATGTGATGCGGCCCATAGTGATGTGTGTTAGGCCCATATGATGGGGCCTGATGTGATGTATAAAGCCCATGTGAAGCGGCCCACTTGATGCACTTGAGGTCGATTCGTACGGCCCATTGATGCTACCCACTTGTTGTATCTGAGGCCCATGGGTCGTAGCCCATTGAGATGTATACTTGGCCCATATATCATGACTGATTTTTCGATTCTGATTATCGATCGATTCCAATTGTCGAGATCGATTGACGTGACCGATTTGCCGATTCTGATTATCGATCTATTCCGATTGTCGTGACCGATTTTCTGATTCTGATTATCGATCGATTCTGATTGTCGGGATCGATTGACGTGACCGTTTTACCAATTTCAATTATCGATCGATTCCAATTGTCGTGACCGATTGCCGATTCTGATTGACGTGACCGATTTGTCGATTCTGATTATTGATCAATTCTGAATGTGGTGACCGATTGCCAATTCCGATTGACGTGACCGATTTGCCGATTCTGATTATCGATCGATTCCAATTGTCGTGACCGATTGCCGATTTCAATTAACGTGACCGATTTACCGATTCTGATTATCGATCAATTCCAATTGTCATGACCGATTGCCGACTCTGATTGATGTGACTGATTTGCCGATTCTGATTATCGATCGATTTCGATTGTCGTGATCGATTGCTGACTCTGATTGACATGACCGATTTACCGATTCTGATTATCGATCGAATCCAATTGTCGTGACTGATTGCTGATTCTGATTGACATGATCGATTTGCTGATTCTGATTATCGATCGATTCCGATTGACGTGACCGATTTGCCGATTCTAATTATCAATCGATTCCGATTGTTATGACCGATTGCCGATTCTGATCAACATGACCGATTTGCCGATACTAAATATCGATTGATTCCGATTGTCAAGGCCGAGTATCGAGGTCGGTTGTCAAGGTTGACTGTATAGGTTGACTTTGATTGTCGAGACCTATATGATGTATATGCAACCCATAATTGAGGCCTATTGTGATGCATTTAAGGGCCAGACAATGTAACCATTGTGATGTATGTTAGGCCCTTGCGAAAGGCTCATCGTGATGTGTTAAGCTCTTGAGTGAAGCCCATAGTGTTGTATATATTTGGCCCTTGTGTGAGGCCATGGGTCCACTATATGTTAGGCTCTATGTGAACCATTCCTTGGGGGCGATGTTGGTTAAATGTCCACATTGACGAGGCGGATTATCGATGCTGATTATTGATACCGATTATGAGCATGTGATAGCATAGCATCATGATACATGCCCATGCGCATCATCTGCATGCTTGTTATGAGATGTGGTTGACCATTGCATATGACATTAGGCAGGTTATGAGGCTCCTTGATAGGCAGATGTTATCTCACATGAGCGCACGGTATGCGCAGGATTGATGCATGACTGGATTGTATGACTCATGCATCCTACATTATATGTTGTGATTACTATACGCCCTAGCGACATCAGGGCCATAGCCACCACAAGCATATCGTGGATAGCTAGATGAGACACTGAAAATGTTTGGTTCTAGCATACGGGCGCCATAGATGTCTCTGGGTGAAAATCCATAAACCTCCGCGGCCAGGAGATGCCCCAACGTCAAGACCGAGTGGATACATGAGCGCCCGAGTGCCGAATACCAGGAAGCCGCGTCTCCCACTATGTCGTAGTCGGTTGGAAGGGAGTGTGGCCTTACCTGCCCGAGAGTAGGGGGCATTGCTAAGCTAAGTTTAACCAGCTCGGCGTGCCAGATAGGTATTGTCAGACTATTGGTAAGGCGAATAGTGAGGTTTCTTACGCTCACTTGGACTGTGCGGCTAAGAGAGCGGCAGTGCCATTTGGAGTTACTAAACCCCGGTAATGATCCTAGAGATGAATCGTACTGATATGTGGACTTATTGAGCAGGAGTTGCATACTCATTCATTCATTCATTCACTATCCACTCGAGCTGGTGGTGTGCAACTATTCATTATGTGTACATTCGCAATGGCCAGGATTTCGGTTAGAGCGCACGACTAACCTGAGATTAGGAGTTTACCACATTGAGTCTGACTATCCAAATTTAGGTATGAGACTGGTTTGGATAGAAGTCCATTGTGATGGACCTCATAGGCTGCGATACTACGTACTATCATCCCGACTTCATACTCCAGCATGGTCATTCTATTCGCATCGCATATTGCATTACATCCGCAGCGTATGTCATTTTGGGTTACTGCGTTTCTACATTTTCTAGATACGAATGATGTACTTGTGAACACATAAGGAATTGTACATTACATTGCATTCTTGACATTTGATATTTGGCTCTTTACGACTTCTCTTTTGCATAGATGATTTGTATTACATACTTTAATATTGTATGACTCATGGACTTGCTAGTATTTCAGATTAATTTGTTATCGTATGATTTATGATCTTGTCAGTATTTCTGCTTATTCCGATATTATACAATTTACGGATTATCAGTATTTCTGGTATTGTAGGCTTATGGCATTGTATTGAATACTTGGCACTTACCTTGTACACACACTTACACCACCCTCTAAGTTTTCTATAAACTTATGCATGATAGATGCATGCAGGTGATGTTAGGTTGCAGCAGCGTAGAGCTTGGAGTATGTAACTGACTTATGGAGCTTCGATTTTATTTTGACATATGTACTTTTTTCCCCTTCCCTTTCAGTATTGTATTCAAAGTTTTCTATTAGTGGATATATGATGTTGATGTTGCCTTTGTGATCTGGGTATACTTGTGGTTATGATAATTACGAATCAAATCATGTTTGAAATCCTCCTTGTAGGATCCCAGGATCGGAACCTGGCGTATGGGTGCCGGGAGCCGAGAATGGGGTACTATGGAGGCTGTCGGCGCTAGATTCAGCGATCGAGAATTTTGTGAGCCCGGTTTCCGAGTTCAGGGCGTGACAGAAGTTGGTATCAGAGCATAGCTTGGGAATACCTGAAGATAACATCACATATCTGCCGATAGCTACCCTACACTATGATTATTGAGAACTTAGAATGGTTAGATTCCCGAGTTCGAATAACTTAGAGATTTTCGGATATAGCTCCCTACCATCGAAATTGTGACACTGCATAATATTTAAGTTTCGATCATCTCAGATCTGGGATCCGAAGATCATTAAGGTCACCATAGTGTTGATGATGCCTCTTGTGAGGGCGATGTTGAGGTTAGAGAGCACTATCTTAATCCTTTAGTAGATTGATTGTGCCTTGACTTATATACTTGATGATTTTTTCCTTTTCTTTTTTATCCTGCAAATTTCGAGGACGAAATTTTTATTAGGAGGGGAGAGTTGTGAGACCCGTATCCTAGCCCGTACTATTCCATATGCCTCTGCGGTCCTCCCGGTCGAATTCCGGTGATCCGTGACCTGTAGATTTTATTTGCACTTGACCGTGTGTCGCACCCTATACACCCGAGTCGGTTTGACCCGAGACCTATGCCATTGCAACCATGTCGTCGCTACGATTCCGATGCCGCATCTTGTGCATCAATCCGACGTCTAGATCCCAAGATATGAACTGTGCACGATCATAGCGGTAGACTGCACGTTGCGGGCCATGGTGTACACGTTTCCCTATAATCATAATGAGGATATATCATCCTAGGGATGACATCACCCTATTCTACAACCTAACCTACCCCCTACTTAGCCTATCCCATAAATGCTCTTTTTTTTCTTTTCAAAACTCATTATTACAAGCTCTTACAACCCTATTCTACAACCTAACCTTATTGTATATGTTTTATACCCACATCGCACATGCATAGCACGTGGGGCCACCTTGATGACACGGTGTGGGCCACACCCACGTGGGACCACCGTAATCCATGTGATTAATCCTAACCGTCCATCTATGTGGACCTCACCTCCTACTACTGTTGTTTAACGTCAGCAAGGTTTGTGGGTCATCATGAGGTATGCTGTAAATCTGAACTGTCCATCCATGGTGGGCCCACTATGAGGTGGATTTCATCCACACCGTGCATTCGTTTTGCTGTAACAGCAAAAACTACTGCTGCACGACAACAAGTTCTGTGGGTCCCATCTGGACCATGGACGCCCTACCATGATGTATGTATTCTCCACGCCATCCACCTATTTTGGCAGTACGTGGGACCACCCCCCACACGTGCTGCACATGTGAGGGGTGGAGCCCACCTTGATTTATGTATTCTACATCCAGGCGTCCATCTGTGGGGCCTGTCCATGATTTATGTGTTGCTCCCACCCCGTCCAGCAAAGGACGGTGCTGGGGCACCTTGATGTAAATGTTTTATCAATACCGACCATCTATTTGCACCATACATGGGACCCACCCCACACGTGCTGCACATGTGAGAGTGGGGCCCACCTTACGATGTGTTGAATGGTTGCACCATACATGGGTCCCACATGGAAGTTATATCCAGATCGTCCGTCAATTGGATGTCTAGATCTAGGCGTTTGAGTGCATTATAATAATATAATAATAATGACTTGTATATATAAACTTTATAGTATTTATATATATCTGGTGGGCCACACGTGGTACCCACCAGATGTAAGAGTTCCACTCCTTCCATCCACCGTCTAGTGGATTGGATGGTGGACAGCTCACCATGATATGTGTATTTATCTCCACCGTCCAGATGGCTGGACGGTGGAATGCACCGTAATACATGTGTTAAATCAATGCTGTTTGTTTGTGGAGCCTGCATGTGATGTATGTGGTGTATATCCAAACCGTTCAGACTAGCCGGGACGGTGAGACCCTCTTGCTGACGTGCTACAGCCCAGCATGTGGGAGCCAACATGATGTACGTATTTCATCTATGTCATCCACTTGTGCGGCCCACCTTGATGTGTATGGGATCCACACCATCCATGGGACCCATGTAATACATGTTTTATCCTGGTCGTCCAGATCACGTGGGACCCACCATAAGCAGATTGGCTAGTGTACCTCACCAGTAATATGGCTGCTGTGTTGACGGCAGCAAGTTCTAAGGATCTGATCAATGAGGTATGTGCTTCATCCACGCCGCGCATCTTTGGGACCCACCTATGATGTAAGTGTTTCGTTTGTGCCGTCCTATATAGGGACGTGGGTCCCACATGATATATGTGTTTCACCTATTCAGTCCATCCATGAGACCTGTCGTAATGTATGCTTGTATAACCAGCTAGTGGGACCCATTATGTGATTCATAAGGCTCACCTGTCATGTACGCAGGGCCCACCTACTCACCGTGCACAGCCCATTGAGATTTATTTGGAGCCCATGGGTTAAGGCCCATTGAGATGTATTTTCGGCCCATGTGATGTAGCCCGTAGTGATGTGTGTTAGGCCCATATGATGGGGTCTGATGTGATGTATAAAGCCCATGCAAAGCGGCCCACTTGATGCACTTAAGGCCCATTCATACGACCCATTAATGCGACCCACTTGTTGTATTTAAGGCCCATAGGTCGTAGCCCATTGAGATGTATACTTGGCTCATATGTCGTGACCAATTTTTTTATTCTGATTATCGATCAATTCCGATTGCCGGGATCGATTGACGTGACCAATTTGCTGATTCTGATTATCAATCGATTCCGATTGTCGTGACCGATTGCCGATTCCGATTGTCGTGACCGATTTTCTGATTCTGATTGTCGGGATCTATTGACATGACCGATTGCCAATTTCAATTATCAATCGATTCCAATTATCGTGACCGATTGTCGATTCCGATTGACGTAACCGATTTTTCGATTCTGATTTTTAATCGATTCTGATTATCGTGACCGATTGCTGATTCTGATTGACGTGACCGATTTATCGATCGATTTCGATTGTCGTGACCGATTGCCGATTCCGATTGACGTGACCGATTTGTCGATTCTGATTATCGATCGATTCCGATTGTCGTGACCGATTGCCGACTCTGATTGACTTGGCTGATTTGTCGATTCTGATTATCGATCGATTCTGATTGTCGTGACCGATTGCCACTCTGATTGACGTGACCGATTTGATGATTCTGATTATCGATCGATTCCGATTGTCGTGACAGATTGCCGATTCCGATTGACGTGACCGATTTGTCGATTCTGATTATCGATCGATTCCGATTGTCGTGACCGATTGCTGACTCTAATTGATGTGACTGATTTGCCGATTCTGATTATTGATCGATTCCGATTGTCATGACCGATTGTCGACTCTGATTGACATAATCACTGATTTGCCGATTCTAATTATCGATCGATTCTGATTGTTATGACCGATTGCCGATTCTGATCAACGTGACCGATTTGCCAATTCTGAATATCAATCGATTCCGATTGTCGAGGCCGAGGATCAAGGTCAATTGTCAAGGTTGACTGTATAGGTTGATTTCGATTGTCGAGGCCGATTTTAATAGTCGAGGGCGATTGTCGAGACCTATATGATGTATATGCGACCCATAGTTGAGGCCCATTATGATGCATTTGAGGACCAGGCAATGTAGTCATTGTGATGTATCTAGGCCCATGCGAAAGGCTCATCATAATGTGTTAAGCTCTTGAGTGAAGCCCACAGTGTTGTATATATTTGGCCCTTGTGTGAGGCCATGGGTCCACTATATGTTAGGCTCCATGTGAGCCATTCCTTGGGGGCGATGTTGGTTAAATGTCCACATTCTCGAGGCCGATTGTCGGTGCTAATTATTGATACCGATTATGAGCATGTGACAACATAGCATCATGATACATGCCCATACGCATCATCTGCATGCTTGTTTTGAGATGTGGTTGACCATTGCATATGACATTAGGCAGGTTATGAGGCTCCCTGATAGGCAGAGGTTATCTCACATGAGCACACGGTATGCGCAGGATTGATGCATGACTGGATTGTATGACTCATGCATCCTACATTATGTGTTGTGATTACTGTACGCCCTAGCGACATCAGGGCCGTAGCCTCCACAGGCATATCGTGGATGACCAGATGGGACACCGGAAATATTTGGTTCTAGCATAAGGGCGTCATAGATGTCCCTGGGTGAAAATCTCTAACCCTTCGCGGCCAGGAGACGCCCCGACGTCGAGACCGAGTGGATACATGAGCGCCCGAGTGCCGAATACCAGGAGGCCGTGTCTCCCACTGCGTCGTGGTCGGTTGGGAGGGGGTGTGGCCTTACCCACCTGAGAGCAAGGGGCATTGCTAGGCTGAGTTTGACCAGCTCGTGAATGGGTCCGCTATCGGCGTGCCGGATAGGTATTGGTAGACTATTGGACAGGTAGATAGTGAGGTTTCTTACGCTCACTTGGACTGTACGGCTAGGGGAGCGGCAGTGCCATTTGGAGTGTACTAAACCCTGGTGATGATCCTAGAGATGAATCGTACTGATATGTGGACTTATTGAGCAAGAGTTGCATACTCATTCATTCATTCATTTATTATCCACTCGGGCTGGAGATGCGTAACTATTCATTATTTGTACCTTCGCAATGGCCAGGATTTCGGTTGGAGCGCGCGACTAACCTGAGATCAGGAGTTTACCACATTGAGTCTGACTATCCAAATTTAGGTATGGGACTGGTTTAGATAGAAGTCCCTTGTGATGGACCCCATAGCCTGCGATACTACGTACTATCATCCCGACTTCATACTCCAGCATGGTCATTCCATTCACACCGCATATTGCATCATATCCGCGGCATATGGCATTTTGGGTTACTATGTTTCTGCATTTTCTAGATACGACTGATGTACTTGTGAACACGTAAGGAATTGTAAATTACATTGCATTCTTGACATTTGATATTTGGCTCTTTATGACTTTTCATTTACATAGCTGATCTGTACTACGTACTTTGATATTGTATGACTCATGGACTTGCCAGTATTTCCGATTAATCTGTTATCATATGATTTATGATCTTATCAGTATTTCTGCTTATTCCGATATTGTACAATTTATGGATTATCAGTATTTCTAGTATTGTAGGCTTATGGCATTGTATTGAATACTTGGCACTTACCTCATGCACACACTTACACCACCCTCTAAGCTTTCTATAAGCTTATGGATAGATGCATGCAAGTGATATTAGGTTGCAGCAACGTGGAGCTTGGAGTATGTAGCTGACTTATAGAGCTTCTATTTTATTTTGACATATGTATTTTTTCCCTTTTCAGTATTGTATTCAAAGTTTCTATTAGTGGATATATGATGTTGATGTTGCCTTTGTGATTTGGGTATACTTGTGGTTATGCTAATTACGAATCAAATCATGTTTGAAATCCTCCTTGTAGGATCCCAGGATCGGAACCTGGCGTATGGGTGCTGGGAGCCGAGAATGGGGTACTATGGAGACTGTCGGCACAGGATTCGGCGATCGAAAATTTTGTGAGCCCGATTTTCGAGTTTGGGGCGTGACACAGCCCATCGTAGACATGAGCACTCAGATACCTGTCATCCTTGGTCACCCATTCCTTGCTATATCCAATGCTATCATCAACTGTAGGAATGGAGTTATGAATTTGTCTTTCGGGAATATGACGTTGGAGCTCAATATGCTTTTCAACATGAGAAAACAGTCAGAGGATGTTGATGATATCTATGACATTAACTTGATAGATTCTTTCATGGAAGATAGAGCACTAATGACTCCATTCTCTGACCCTTTAGAGACAAGCTTGGCCCACTCCCCTAATTTAGATAATGACACGATTAGGGAGATGGATGCCTTGCTTGATTCTGCCCCAATACTTGAAGTTAACCAGTGGAGGCCACAATTTGAAACCTTGGCCCAAACTAATGTAATGCCTCTACCATCTAGCCTTAAAGCACTTAAGCTTGACCTAAAACCTTTGCTCGCTGATCTTAAATAATTTTATTTAGGTCAAGATGAAGCATACCCGAGGGTGATTTCTTCCCACCTTGAAAAAGAGAAGGAGAGTATGCTTATTTTCACTGTCATTGAGCATAAAGGAGCCCTTGGATGGTTAATTATGGACCTCGAGGGAATTGACCCTTTGATTTGTACTCACCGCATTCAACATGAGGATAATATGAAAACCCCCGGCAACTACAACATTGATTAAATCTAAACATGAAGGAAGTAGTTAAGGTTGAGGTACTTAAGTTGTTGGATGTGGGTATCATATACCTTATATCCGACAGTCAATGGGTGAGTCCAACTCAGGTAGTTCCTAAGAAGTCCTAAATCACCATCGTAGCCAATGCCAACAATGAACTCATGCCAACTAGAGTTGCTACTTATTGGAGAATGTGCATTGACTACAGGAAGTTGAATGCCGTCATAAGGTCCACTTTCCTTTGCCTTTCATTGATCAAATTTGGAAAGGTTAGCTGGCCACTCTTACTACTGTTTCCTTGACGGGTATTCGGGCTACAATCTAATTGAGATAGCCCTTGAAGATCAAGAAAAGACTACATTCACATGTCCCTTTGACACATTTGCTTATCAAAGGATGTCATTCGGATTATGTAATGCCCCTGCCACATTTCAGCGATGCATGTTGAACATATTTTCTGACATGGTGGGGCAATATTTAGAGGTCTTCATGGATGACTTCTCCGTCTTTAGCCCATCCTTCAGCAAATATTTGGAAAATCTTTAAAATGTGCTAAATCGATGTGAAGAAAAGAATTTGGTTTTGAATTGGGAGAAGTGTCATTTTATGGTTCCCAAGTGAATTATTCTTGGACATATAATCTCGTCCAAGGGAATTGAGGTGGACAAGGCTAAAATCGATATTATCTATAACCTACCACCTCACAATAGCATATGTGATGTGCGATCCTTCTTAGGATACGTCGGATTCTACAAACAATTTATGAAGGACCTTAGTCATCTCTCTCGTCCTTTATGCAATCTACATCAAAAGGATGCACCATACGAGTGGAATGAGCAATGTCGAGAAGCTTCTACTAAGCTCAAGGTTATGTTGACTACCACTCCAATTATGCAGCCGCCCGATTGGAGCATACCTTTTGAGATTATGTGTGATGCATCTGATTATGCTATTGGAGCAGTGTTAGGTTAGAGAAAAAGAGAAGAAGCCCTATATGATTCACTATACAAGTAGAACTCTAAATTCTACCCAAGTGAACTACTCTACTACTGAGAAGGAGCTCTTAGCTATAGTGTATGCTCTGGACAAATTTATGTCATACTTGATCAGATCCAAGATCATTATATTTACTGATCATGCGGTGCTGAAGTACATTCTTTCTAAGAATGATGTTAAGCCTCACTTGATAAGGTGGATCTTTCTACTCCAAGAGTTCGACATAGAAATATGAGACAAAAAGGGAGTAGAGAACGTAGTGGTTGACCATCTCTCTAGACTTGATCTTCCTAATTCCCTTGAGCCGACACCGATAAATGACATGTTCCCTGACAAATAATTGTTTAAACTCTCCCAATTACCTTGGTTTGCTAACATTACAAATTATCTTACCACAGGTTTCACACTAACATATTGGACTATACAAGATAACAAGAATTTCTCTTCCAATGTATGTAAGTTTTTTTTAGGATGATGGTTATTTGTATAAATACTGCCTAGACCAAATTCTAAGGAGATATGCGCCAGACAATAAACATCAGAGTGTCATCTCCTTTTGTCACTCTCAGGCCCGTGGTGGTTACTTTTATGCTAAAAAGACTCAAAGTGTCCTGATTTGTCAATTAGTGTCATCATTGAGTCAGCTAGACAAAGGAGCCTTATAGGAAGATTGATCAAGTGTCTGCCTCAACTGGATGTGTGCTCGAACTCGCCACAGGTAAATCTTAGCCTCACATCCCATGTCCTAAAACACCAGGTACTTAAAACCCTTAAAATTGAATCGAACACCCTTAGGGTTTTTGGTTAGAAAACTTTTTCAAACTTCAGGAAAATCTTTAAGTTGTCTACCGTTGTCGATTTATCGACAAGTGGTTCGATAAAATCAAACACTGTTATCGATGTCCTCAAAGCTCACTTGATCTTATCGAAATGAGGACCAAAGATGTCCAGCAACCACAAAGATATCTGGACTGAATTATTGATGGATCGATGGACTCATCGATATCATCGATGTTTGAATCTTGAGGTCATTGAGCCGACTTGATAAAATCGACATTTTGTCTGTTGTGTTTAAAGTATTGCAAAGGCAAATTATGTAATCCTCGATATATCAAAGAGGTCCTCGATATCCTCGGAATTCAAATTTCGATGATATCGAATGATGCTCAATCATATCTTATACCTGAAATATTTCAAAGGCAAGTGCTCTCACATTTTCAAATGTCGAGGAATTGAACCTTGTGTCGATGAAATCAGAGTTCGAAATCTGATGACATCGACACACGTTCGATTTTCTCGACCAGCTGGCAAAAGATTTCAAAAGCATTTGAAAGTTGAGTTCATGTCATTGAACGGCCAATCGATGTGATCGATAGTATACACTCGATGATATCGACCTTGCTCAATGATATCGAACTCTGTAAAAAATGTGATCGTTTTATATCTGTTAGAACCTTTTGCCTATTTAATGAGAGCTTGCCCTTCATTGTTTAGAGATAAAATAGAGAGTGTTTTTGAGTGTTTAACCCTAGATCATATACCCTAAGCCTTTTCTCTCATGGAAGTTCATCCTCTAATCCACCCTCATCATTGACATTTAATAGAGTGGATTAGGGAATGAACTTCCACATTCAAGGATCCCGTAACTACTACCTTAATAGCAAATCATTAAGCTGGGATGCCTTGAATGCATAGATGATTAGAATCGCTCTATCTTCCTTATATGAAAATATTCAATAGAGTAGGATTCCATCATAACCTTGACCTAACCCGTCGCCTTGTATTGGTACATCTTCTGAGTTCCAGTTCAAGGAAGCTGAAGATTCTTTGTCATTAAAGGAGGAGATTTTCATCAAACGCACTGAATGGGGATCATCTACTTATTTCTAAGTCATTAGAGTCCAGAGGACACTTGTGATCTTTCCTTCTATAGGATTTGGTCTAAGGTGTTTCTTATCCCTTACAAGTCCTCATAAGAGGCCTCCGGTGGGAGTGTACGTGGGGGTGCTTTGTGTTAACCCTTGCTCTATGGAGAGCATAAACTCTTAGGTCCTTAATGTGTGTGGTCTAAAACTTGGGTGCTTTGTGTTGACCCTTGCTCATGGGAGCATAAACTGGTGACGTTCCTTGAGTGGATCATTGGCATGTGTGGATTAAAAGTCGGGTGTTGTGTGTTGACCCTTGCTCATAGGAGCATAAACAGTGTCATGTAGACATGTTGTGTCAGCCTTGGTTTAGGTTATACCGGTTAGAAGTGAACCTGATTTAAAACCTCCGGTTTGATGTGAACCTATTGTGAAACCTCCATTAGTGAGATCCGGTACACTCAAGGGTTGAGTGCGTCCGCCGGAAGTGAAGTAGATAAGTAGTCAAACAACTATAAAAACAATTGTGTTTGCGATTGTTGTTTCTTGTGTGATTTCCTTAAATAGTTTCATAATTGCTTATCTAAGATCACACCTCACACATAGTCACATTCATCATAAACTATGATCTGCACCTTGTTTATCTTTCAAATAGTTTTTTTGACATGATCCTCTATTTTGTTTGGAAGCCATTAGAGCTACTTTGAAGAAATCTTGATATATGCATATTCTCTCAGGATAAGTTGGATAGGATTTTAAATTACCATAAAACATTAAAAAGTCCTATTCACCCCCCTCTAGGACATATTGTCATATTCTCACTTCAACTAAAGTGGTCATTACCGCAATTTCAATTGGTATCAGAGAGGGCCTCTCTTAAGGGTTTCACCACCTAGAAAGTGATCTTGACTGAAGTTGGAATCATGTCTAGAAGTGTATTAGAGAGTGTGAAAGATCGGAACAATTGCTTAGTAATCCATACTGCTTTGAAAGTTGGTAATAGTTCAAAATGGTACCTTGACAGTGGATGCTCCAGATACATGACTGGTGATCAAACTCATTTTTGTGAGTATTCATACTTTGATGGTGGATTAGCTACATTTGGAGATGGTAGCTCTGCCAGAATTATTGGACAAGGAACGATAGCTGTACTAGGTCTTCCCAAAATCAAACATGTTCTCTGTGTAGAAGGTCTGAAACATAATCTCCTTAGTATCTCCCAAATCTGTGACAAAGAACATTTGGTCACCTTCTCAAAGGATGTGTGTACGATCTTAAACCATACAGGAAAACCTATCATAAAAGTTTTAAGCACTAGTGATAACTGTTACGTCATTGAAAGTAAAAATGAGAGTGTATTATCCACAAAGTGTAATATTGCTATAAAAAGTGAATCCAAATTATGGCACCAAAGGTTGGGACATGTTCATTACTGAAATTTAGCCAAGCTAAGTTCAAAAAATTTGGTTAGAGGACTTCCCAAGATTAGAAAAGAAGAAAAGGTTGTCTGTGGTGATTGTCTAAAAGGTAAACAGATAAAAGTCAGTCAAAAGAAGACAACTACCATAGCAACAACAAAACCTTTGGATCTGTTGCATATGGACCTAGTTGGTCCGACCAAAGTGGAAAGTCATGTCAAGAAAAGATACTTTTTGGTCGTAGTAGATGATTGCACTAGATTTACTTGGGTCACATTTCTTCGGGAGAAATCAGATGCCTTTGATGAATTTGTCATCTTAGCAAAGTGAATTCAAAATGAAAAAGGGTATTGCACAAATCGCATCACGAGTGATCATGGTGGCAAATTTGAAAATGAACGATTTGAAAGATACTGTGAAGAGAGAGGAATCCGTCATGAATTCTCAGCCACAAAAACCCCGCAGAAAAATGGAGTTGTTGAAAGAAAAAATCGAGTATTACAGGAAATGGGGTCGGTTATGTTAAATGGAAAGGATATGGCAAAAAATTTCTAGCCTGAAGCTGTCAACACTACTTGCTACATCATAAATGGAGTTTATCTTAGAGCAGGCTTGAACAAAATTCCATACGAACTATGGTATGGAAAATAACCTAGTGTGAAATACTTTCGTGTTTTTGGAAGTAAATGATATATCTTGAGAGATAGAGATCACTTAGGGAAATTTGAGTCTAAAAGTGATGATGGTATCTTTCTGGGGTATGCCTCGCATAGTCGTGCTTATAGAGTGTACAATCTAAGGACCCTCACTATTCAAGAATCAGTCAATGTGGTGATCGATGACCAACCTCATGAAGAAGATAGCCCCTTGAATGAATTAGAAGATGATGTAGATTCATGCATTCTAGATAAATCAGATAACAAATCTCCATCATCTAATGAACCACAACCATCATCCAACATACCTATCATTAAGGATCACCCTCGAGAGCAAATTATTGGAGATTGATGATGGTGTAAGAACTCGACGACAGATAAAGAATATTTATAGTCACTTCTGCTTTACCTCAAAGATTGAACCCAAGAATATTGTGGAAGCTCTTTAAAATGAACACTGGATAAATGCTATGCAAGAAGAACTTCAACAATTCTAATGAAATGAGGTATGACAATTGGTTTCCAGACCACTCAATACAAATGTCATTGGAACTAAATAGATCTTCAAAAATAAATACAATGAATCTGGTAATGTGATCGAGACAAAGCAAGACTAGTAGCTCAAGGGTATTACAGATAGAAGGCATTGATTTTGATGAAACATTTGCACCTGTAGCTCATCTTGAGTCAATTAGAATACTTATGTCTGTTGCGTGTGCGTTGAAATTTAAACTATTTAAAATGGACATAAAAAGTGCTTTCCTTAATGGGGATCTTGCTGAAGAAGTTTATGTAGAACAACCTAAGGGATTTTCAGATCTTAAGTATCTCCATCATATTTACTGTCTGATTAAAGCACTCTATGGTCTCAAGCAAGCACCACGTGCTTGGTATGATTGATTGACGAAATTTCTTTTGGATCATAAATTTTGCAAAGGAAGTGTAAATAAAATACTATTTACTCAAATGACAAAATATTCATTGCTTATTGCACAATTCTATGTGGATGATATAGTCTTTGGTTCAACATGTGAAGATACTGCATACAAATTTACCGATCTCATGAAATTAGAATTTGAAATGAGTATGGTTGGTGAATTGAACTTCTTCTTAGGCTTACAAGTGAAGCAGTTAAATAATGGAATCGTCATATGTCAATCCAAGTATGCAAACGACTTGGTGAAAAGATTTGGGCTCGAATCTGGTCGTACCTATCATACTCCTATGAGCACCACACTTAAACTCTCCAAAGATGTTAATGGCAAAAGTGTGGACCAACATCTCTATTGGAGTATGATAGGAAGCCTACTATATCTCATAGCTAGTTGTCCAAATATATCCTTTAGTGTGGGAGTATGTGCTTGGTATCAGGCAGATCCTAAGGAATCCCACCTAACGGCTGCTAAGAGAATCATCAAATACATAGCAGCAACTACCTCGTTCGGGTTATGGTATCCATTTGAAATAACCACCACCATCCAATTGGGCTGGAAATTTGGATGATCGAAAATCGTCAAGTGGGGGATGTTTTTATATCAAAAACTATCTGGTCTCTTGGCAGAGCAAGAAGAAAAATTTAATATCCTTGTCCACTGCCAAGGCCAAATATATTGCTAACTCCTTTGGATGAAACAAATGTTGTTGGATTATGGGATTGAGCAACCCACAATGAGTCTTTTTTGTGATAATACCAGTGCTATCAACATCTCAAAAAATCCTGTTCAACATTCTCGGACCAAGCATATTAACATTCGTCATCATTTTATCCGAGAACTTGTTGAAGATAAAATCATTGTGTTGGATTATGTATTTACATTAAAGCAACTTGCCGATATTCTGACAAAACCTCTTGATACAAACAGGTTTAGTGATCTTCAAAAATTAATTAGAGTATGTACTCATTAAAGATATCTCAGTAAACATGATTCACATAGGTAAATCTTCAAGCTGAGATATTCATGGTTAATTACCAGTCACAAATCTAAACCTCATAAATTAACCATGTTAGCTTTGGGAACAAAAATTCCAAATCGTCACATTCTCGATGATATCTAGACTGTTTTGATATCATCGATTTTTAAATATCGATGATATCGAGGTTCACTGTCGATACAATCGACGAGTCTCTGGAATGCAATGCTATAACCACCGGTCCTTTCCAACGGCTGGACTACCTCAGTGTCCACTAGATATTTGCGTCTTCCCAATGGTCATCGGCACAGTCTTCGATATCATTATGAGCTAATTTTGATGTCATCGATGTGGGATCGATATCATTGACGACGCTGCTATAAAAGAGAAGCTTGCATCCGATTTAAATCAACCCACTCCTTCTCTTATCTGGTTGTTTCTTCTTACCTTTACCAGTCTTTTTGAGCTCCTCTCATAGACAAACCATGGTAAAAAGCAAAGGTAAGGATCTTCCTCAATCCTTAAAATTGAAAAATAAGCAACCTGGATCCAGTCAATCTCATCTGAATGCCCAACTATCATAGTTGAATGTCTTGTCCTCAACAGTGTCATTGAACCATTTGGCATGGATTTTCTCTTGGAGGTGATTGGGTGGTAGAATATCCTAAATCTTTGTGGTCCTTATCAACTGGGTTTGATTTATGATTTCTTCAATAACTGTCATATCATTCGTGATAATCCTCCGTGTATTCAAATCGAACTTGTGCATCACTCAAAACTCATCACTCCCATCAATCTTGCACGTCTTATAAATCTTGAAGTCACTCGTATCCCCATGACAAATCAAAATCTGAATGGGTTGGGTGTTTGGGGAGAGATAACATGTGCACTATGTCATGGCACAACTATTCCCTGGAATGATGAAAATTCTCTGAACATTAATCACCTTGGTCCTTCTTTCAAAGTTCTCCATAGCATCCTAGGGACTAATATGTATCCATGTGATGTAAAGGGTAGTCACCTTACTCCCTTTATCCTCAATGCCCTGTATGATGTGCATCAAGAGATCCAAGTGTGCCTTCCAACTCTTCTTCTGGGGTAACTCATTCGTATAATCCGAGGTGATCATTGGGATACGCTGCCATTTCCTACACTTATCTGCAAACTTGCTCATTATGTGGGTCTCTCAGCCACATTAGATGTTGTTCATCCAGAAGCATGGTTTGATAATGATGCAGTCCAGGAGGCACAACAGTTATGCTTCACTTCCTCCCTTTAGGAGAATAGTCCTCCTGATCAGCCGGCTGAACACAATGATCAACCTCGTATCCACCTACCCCATGGGGATCCAATTGTACACCGCTAACTAGTCCGGAGTCCATTACCAATCACCGGGATCATCACCTTGAACGTTACCTGCTTAACGGGATGACTGGTATAGAGGAACGTCTCTATAACTGTGAAAGATGCCTCACAACGATTAAAGATAAAGTTAATACCCTCTAGCATACCAGTCAGCAAGTAGTGGACTTATTCACAAATGGTGACACTCGCGGCCGTTAAGTGACAACTAGGACATGTGATAGAGTTCATCTTTTTAATGTGCTCATATTTTAGCCAGATTGAATGGTCTAGTTGTTTTGGATTGAATGTTGCTCACCTTTCAACCTTGGGCAGTACATATTTTTCGATATTTTGTTTATGGCTGATTCTAATTCATATTTTCTGCCATGCTTCTTTGGTATGCTTACTAGTCTGCTTTGAATGATGCTATCACCTATGAATCGTATCCCCGGTTTTATATGGTTTTTATCGACTGTGGTTTGTGATGCTTGATGTTTAGTCTCATACTTTTAGTCATCACAGTTTGTTTTTTAACTGGTACGCTTCCTAGCGATGTTCTTTTCCATTTATCTGTTATGATTATCCTCCCTGAATTCTGGTTCTCTCATATGTTTCAACTTCAGTCAATATCCACTGTTAGATTATCCTTGGCCAATGACTGACAAAAAGGGGGAGAACAAATTCCACACCCCAAAGGAAAATTGTGTGTATCTGTATATGGATGGTGGTGCTGGTGTTAGGGGGAGTAGCTACAAGAAGATAGGAGAAGATTACTGTTAGGGGGAACAACTTTTGAATGCAATAGTCATATATGTGTATGAACTAGATAGCTTTGTAAAATTGTGTAAAGTTCATGTACACACAATTTAGGGTGTTAGTCTAGAAGTTGTTCTAGGGTGTTTTAGTGTTTTGTCATGTAATTCACAAAGGGGGAGATTAAAAGTGTCTTGGTTTGCAAATTAGCATAATTGTTGAGTCAGCTAGACAAAGGAGCCTCATAGGAAGATTGATCAAGCACCTGCCTCAACTGGATGTGTGCCCAAACTCACCACAGGTAAATATTAGCCTCACATCCCATGTCCCAAAACACCGGGTACTTAAAACCCTTAAAATTGAATCGAACACCCTTAGGGTTTTTGGTTAGAAAACTTTTTCAAACTTCAAGAAAATCTTTAATTTTTCTACCTTTGTCGATTTATCGACAAGTGGTTCGATAAAATCAAACACTATTGTCGATGTCCTTGAAGCTCACTCGATCTTACCGAAATGAAGACCAAAGATGTCCAGTAACCACAAAGATATTTGGACTGAATTATCGATGGATCGATGGACTCATCGATATCATTGATGTTTGAATCTCGAGTCCATCGAGCCAATTCGATAAAATTGACATTTTGTCTATTGTGTCCAAAGTATTGCTAAGGCAATTCATGTAATCCTTGATATATCAAAGAGGTCCTCAATATCCTCGGAATTCAAATTTTAATAATACCGGAAGCCCTTCGATGATATTGGATTAGGACACAAATCTATCCGGCATGTTTTCAAGTTATTTTTCTTGGATCGAGAGTCACTCGATAAAATTGATATTC
The DNA here is from genome assembly GCF_029962835.1 of Magnolia sinica. Taxonomy (NCBI): domain Eukaryota; kingdom Viridiplantae; phylum Streptophyta; class Magnoliopsida; order Magnoliales; family Magnoliaceae; genus Magnolia; species Magnolia sinica. The sequence goes on along the minus strand of NC_080591.1, from coordinate 43,216,030 downwards.
AAATATCGATCATATCGAGGCAGGGTCCATGTCATCGAAAGTGGACATAAACTGTCCAACAAGCTTATAGGAAAATTCCTTGGAATTATCAATGAATTGATACTGCCCTCGATATCATCGATATTCAAATTCCAATGATATCGAGTGATGCTCGATCATATCTTATACTTGAAATATTTCAAAGGCAAGTGCTCTCACATTTTCAAATGTCGAGGAATCGAACCTCGTGTCGATGAAATCGGAGTTCGAAATTCGATGACATCGATGCACGTTCGATTTCCTCGACCAGTTGGCAAAAGATTTCAAAAGCATTTGAAATTTGAGTTCGTGTAATCGAGCGGTTAATCGGTGCGATCAAGAGTATACGCTCGATGATATCGATCCTTCTCGATGATATCGAACTCCGTAAAAAATGTGACTATTTTATATCCGTTGCAACCATTTGCCTATTTAATGAGAGCTTACCCTTGGTTGTTTGGAGAGAAAACAAAGAGTGTGTTTGAGTGTTTAACCCTAGATCATATACCCTAAGCCTTTTCTCTCATGGAAGTTCATCATTCAATCCACCCTCATCATTGACATTCAATAGAGTGGATTGGGGAATGAACTTCCGCATTTAAGGATCCTATAGCTAATACCTTAATAGAAAATCATTAAGCTGGGATGCCTTGAATGCATAGATGATTGGAATCGCTCTATCTTCCTTATAGGAAAACATTCAATAGAGTAGGATTCCATCATAACCTTGACCTAACCCGTCGCCATGTATTGGTACATCTTCTGAGTTGCGGTTCAAGGGAGCTGAAGATTCTTCATCAAACACGCTGAATGGTGCTCATCTACTTATTTGTAAGTCATTAGAGTCCAAGGGACCCTTGTCATCATTCATTCTGTAGGATTGGGTCTAAGGTGTTTCTCACACCTTACAAGTCCTCATAGGAGGCGTCCGGTGGTAGTGTACGTGGGGGTGCTTTGTGTTGACCTTTGCTCTATGGAGAGCATAAACTCTTAGGTCCTTATGTAAATCCTTGACCTGTGTGGTCAAAAACTTGGATGCTTTGTGTTAACCCTTGCTTATGGGAGCATAAACTGGTGAGGTTCCTTAAGTGGATCCTTGGCATGTGTGGCCTAAAAGTCGGGTGTTGTGTGTTGACCCTTGCTCAAGGGAGCATAACTGTGTTGTGTAAACACGTTGTGTCAACCTAGCTATAGGTTGTACTGGTTAGAGGTGAACCTGTTGTGAAACCTCCATTAGTGAGATTCGGTACACTCAAGGGTTGAGTTCGTCCGCTGGAAGTGGAGTAGACAAGTAGTCAAACCACTAGAAAAATAACTTTGCTTATGATTTTTATTGCTTCTGTGATCTCCTTAAATAGTTTCATAATTACTATTTGAGATCACACCTCACACACAGTCACATCCATCATAAACTATGATTTGTACATTGTCTATCTTTCAAATAGTTTTTATGATTGGATCCTCTATTTGGCTTGGAAGCCATTAGAGTTACTTTGAAGAAATCCTGATCTATGCATATTCTCTCAGGATAAGTTAGATATGATTTTAAATTACCATAAAATATTAAAAAGTCCTATTCACCCCTCTCTAAGACATATTGGCATATTCACACTTCAACTATAGTGGTCATTACCACAATTTCAAAGACCACAACCAAAATTTTTCGGTACAATTTTTACTGGCCCACTATGTTTAAAGATACTCATGAGTTTTGTAAAGCTTGTGAGCATTGTAAAAAATTGGGAGGATTGTCCCGTCGAAATATGATTCCACTGAACCCAATTCTTATTATTGAAGCATTCGATTATTGGGGCATTGATTTCATTGGACCATTCTCCCAATCCTTTGGTAATAATTTTATTTTATTGGCAGAAGACTATGTCACTAAGTGGGTTGAAGTGATCTCATGATGGAACAATGATCATCAAACAGTCATTAGATTCTTAAAAGAAAATATCATTTCCTAGTTCGGAACACTTTGAGCCATCATTAGTGATGGAGGATTACACTTTTGCAATAGGCTATTCGAGAACTTAATGAAGAAATATGACATCTCTCATAAGGTGAGCACTCTATACCACCCACAAACAAGTGGCAAGCTGAGATCTCCAACAGGGAAATCAAAAAAATTATGAAAAAAATAGTTGAACCTAATTGTAAGGATTGGTCAATCCGCTTGACTGATGCTTTATGTGCTTATCGTATAGTCTTTAAGACCCTCATTGGAATGTCTCCCTTTAGACTAGTCTATGGGAAAGCTTGCCACTTGCCGATAGAGTTGAAACATAGAGCCTACTAAGCTATAAAAAATTTAAACTTTGACTTAAACAATACTAGCTTGCTGCACAAACTTTAATTAAATGAACTTGAAGAAATCTGGAACAACACTTATGAGAACTCAAGAATTTATAAGGACAGGATGAAGGTGTTTCATGACAGGAGCATCCTTCAAAAATTATTCACAGCTGGTCAAAGAGTCCTTCTGTACAATTCTTGGTTACATCTTTTTGCAGTAAAACTTCGATATTGTTGGATCGACCCTTTCATTGTTACTAATATCTATCCTCATAGGGCTGTCGAGATAAAGAATCTGACGAATGACAATGTTTTCAAGGTAAATAGACATCGTCTCAAGCCATTTGTTGAGAAGTTCGATTTAGAGGATATGTCCATACCTCTAATTGATCATGTGTATCAGGATTGACCTCTCAGTCTGATGGAGGTATAGTCAGGTTTATTGCTTTCATAAGATTTAAGATTAAGATAGTTTTTTTTTCAATAAGCTTAGTCTTCATGTTAACCCATCTACATGTTGAGAACTTTGGAAAAACTTTAATTATCCTTCTTCAAGTACTACTTTCACATCACTTCTCCTTTCTTTTCATTGTCTCATGTGCATTGCGTGCTTATATCTTTTACATTGTGGACAATGTAGACTTTAGGTTGGGGGTGTGGATTAAGTAAACTAATTAGTATTTTCTTAGTCTTTAAGCAAAAATTTTAAAAATTTTTAATTTTTCAAATTAAAAACCTGTTTGGAAAGCGATAGTTTGTGCACTTAAGAATGCATTGAGTATAATTATAAGATAGAGATTGAATTTTGAATTGTTAGAGTTTGATCAACTGAGTAGACTATCACTTAAGTTCTCTCATCTAATTAACTAAGAGGAAGTTTGAATATCATATTAATCTAAATCATAAGACACATTCAATTTATTTTCTGAGAATTATGTTAGAATTTCTGATATTAGTATGTGAATCATTGATAGGTTGAGAATTAAGTCTGGAGAATTTTATCCACCTTAAAAAGATGAAAAGAACTAGTTAAAAAATTGAGAGATCGACAAAAAGGTCATGTATGATGAAGACTAGAAAAGAATAAAATGTCTGAAAAGAATGAAAAGATGAAAAGACTGAAAAGAATGAATAAATAAAAGTGACCATCGATATAAAATCAAAAATTGGAAAAAGAAGAAAAAGGGGATAAGTTCGGAATCAACACTTGATTATTCAATCAATCTTGAGGTGATCATCATGACTAATATTATGAAATGATAGTACTTTTATGGAAAGCAAGTTGGAATTTACTAAGCACATTGGAAATTTTTGATACATGAACTTATGCTCCTAGGTGATTGATAAAGAACCTAATTTATTGATTGTTCATGTGATTCAGCTCTAGGTTTTCAAAATTTCACTTTTGTTTCTTTGGATTATACTCATTCATACTTGATTGCACAAAAGATTGTTTTCTGAAAGCAGTTTGAGCATTGAGAATTGAGGATTCTTTTATGCATGTTTTGCTTGGGATTATCAAAATGCTGGTTCAGGGGTGTGTTGAGTGTCAAATATTTCATATTTTCTCCTGTTTATATTTTGGTTTTATGAACATGATAATGCTTAATGGGTATATTTTATACATGTTTGTATTGCGAGGTTAGTTTAAGAGCTTGGATTGAAAAGAATGTTAAAAGCATGGATTTGATACTCAAGAATCACTAAAGCAAGGGATGGATATTAGGAAACGAAGATTGAAGATTTTAAGACTCGAAGATTTAAGGAAACCAAGTGGAGAAGGAAGTCAAAAGTGCAAAGTGCAGAAATTCACAGAATTTAAACTTCAATGTCTATGTCATCGACTGCCGTTCAATGACATCGAAGCCAGTGTTCGATGACATCGAGCATGGGTCAATGACATCGACGAATTATATGAAAATCAAGTTAGTTGTTAGACAAATTGGATACAATTCTCAATGACATTGAAGCCCTACTCGATGACATCGAAGACAGTTCGATGACATCGAGATTTTTGTGAATTTTGCCGGTAGTCCGCACCTTTCGCCGGTAGTCAGCACCTATCGCTGGGAGACTCGTAACGAACTCAGTTTTAAAGCTAAGCCTTTGTCTATGGCACCACAATAACCTATATCAGGGAATATGTCAGCTATCTGATCTATCATAATAATTAGAAACCCTAAGAGAAGTTAGGGTTAGGTTTTCTTACCAAAGAACGGGATTAGTATTGCTTGTATAGTGACACAGGAGTGGTGGTTAAGCACGTGGAGCGTCAGGGAAAGATCCCAACATCTATCTGTCACTCTCTCTCTCTCTCTCTCTCTCTCTCTCTTCCTCACTTTCTTCTTCTCTTTTCTCTCTTCTTTCCCTTAGGGTTTGCAAAATTCATATGGCATATGAGAGAGGGTGTTTAAGGTCCTTATATAGGCCCAGGTTTGATGGGAATGGCCCCAAGGCCAAGGTATACTTAGGTTATATCCAAATATGGACTGTTCCGGTCCAACGGAGCGCTTCTGGTGGCCCCTTTTCCACATGCGGTCGGACTTAAGCTCCCTGACCATGGATCTAGGTCAGGCTGAGTTTTCATTCTGATCGGATTTACAGATCAGCCGTGGCGAACCAGTTTCAGTTCAATGGTCATGGTCACTCGATCAGGGCCACAAGTACATCGACATGGGTGGGACATTTCTCCTGATCCGATGGTGTATTTGGGCTAGATTCTGACGGTCTGAATCCTTATATTTGGCCTGCAAGCGACGCGACTCAGATTACTTAAATTCAAATTTTTATTTCTAAATATTTTCACGTTTCTCACACTCTTCGCTCCGGGCTCAAGTTGTGCAGTTCTAGACACAATTAAGACTTGATTTCTGAAGGGTTGTCAAGTCCAGTAATGTGGTCATAACTGTATAGTTTCACAGTCATCGGACTTTCGACGTGCGGTTCAGGTCCGATACGGAATTTCGGTGTGCTCCTGAGAGCAACTGGGTTTTGAGATGGATTTTAGATTTCAGGGTAATGTAGTGTCAATGATTTTACACGTTTTTGATCTTGCAGATCATATTTAAAGCGATTAGTGCTAATTTCATAAGTACTCTAGTTTAGCACTTGCTAGCATTAACCTAATTTCTAAAAGGTTTTGGTCATGGGTGATTTCTGCCTGAGGTGGTACTCGGGTCTTTGTACAGGTTTTTCCTTGACGTTATAATCTACCCCCCTTAAAGAAAAATTTTATCCTCGAAATTAGTACCTTCTCGTACTCCTCGAGAATCTGAGGGTAGTTCTTTCGAACCTCGGCTTTTATCTCCCAAGTAGCCTCTTCTTCTGTGTGATGCGTCCACAACACTTTCACAAGTGGAATGACCTTGCTATGTAATACCTACTCCTTCCTGTCTAAGATACGCATCGGTCGCAGTATATATGTAGCATCCTTGCTCAACTGAACTGCTCCCATTTGATAATGTGGGAAGGATTGGAAACGTATTCCTTCAGCATAGAAACATGAAACACGTTATGCACGTACGCAAGTGGTGTGGGCAAAGCAAGGCAGTACGCTACTGCCCCCACTCAATCAAGTATCTGGAATGGGCCAATGAATCGAGGTGTAAACTTCCCTTTCTTGCCAAACCGAAGGACTCTCTTCATAGGGGAAACTCCGAGGAACACATGGTCTCCGACCTCGAACTCTAGCAGTTGCTACCTCGTATCGGCGTAGCTCTTCTGTCTGCTTTGCGCTGGCAGAAGTCGGCGCCTGATAATGTCAACTTTCTCTGAAGTCGCCTGAACTAACTCTAGGCCAACCAAGCTCTTCTCGCCAACCTCTGGCCAGCAATGTGGCGCTCTGCATGGTACCCATACAAGGCCTCATAGGGAGCCAATCTAATACTCACCTGAAAACTGTTGTTGTAAGCGAACTCTGCATAAGGAAGACAGTCATCCCAACTGTCCTTGAAATCTAACACACAGGCCCGCAACATATCTTTCAGAATCTGATTCACCCGTTCCATCTGCCTGTCAGTCTGTGGGTGGAACACCGTACTGAACTTCAACTTCACACCCATCGCTTCCTGGATGCGAGTCCAGAAGATAGATGTAAATCGCGTGTCTCGATCTGACATGATCTCCAAAGGAACCCCATGCAGACGTATGACCTCCTTGATGTACAGCCTGGCCAACTGGTCTGCAGAGTTCGAAACTCTGATAGGGAGGAAATAAGCTGGTTTTGTCAACCGGTCTATGATCACCCATATGGAATCATAACCCTTCCTCGTCTTCGGTAGACCTGAAATGAAATCCATAGAGATGAAGTCCCACTTCCATTCTGCTATGGGCATGGGCTGAAGCAAACCAGGAGGTCGGCGATGCTCTGCTTGACCTGCTGACATGTGAGACAACAGGACACGTAATCTGCTATGCGAGCCTTCATATTGTCCCACCAGTATGACCTCTTCATGTCACGATACATCTTCGTATTGCTTGGATGCATAGCCATCCTAGAATCGTGAGTGGCCTCAAGAACTTCCTCAAGTCAGGGAGGTTCTGGACGCATAGGCGGCCACTGTAACATAAGCCCCCATCCGTACCAACACTCCACTCTGAGTCCTCTTCTGTACTAACCTGCCCTCTCATCTTCGCCAACAGCTCATCGTCTGCCTGAGCTGCGATAATCCTGTCATCAATGAGGGTTGTACTCGAATATGTGTGATGCCCTCATACAGCTCCTCCACCATGAGTTTCTGCTCAAAGTCTCGCACAAACTCTATCATGTCCTACTTTGCTATCATCAACGGAGCCGCAAACTCCAATGCCTTCTTGCGGCTTAGTGCGTCTGCCACCAGGTTAGCCTTACCGGGATGGTAAGAGACCTCGAACTTGAAGTCCTTCAAGGTTTCCATCCACCGCCGCTGCCTCATATTCAGGTCCCGCTGAGTGAATATGTATCTGAGGCTCTTGTGGTCGCAAAAGAGCTCGAACTTCTCTCCATAGAGGTAATGCCTCCAGATTTTCAAGGCAAAGATGGCGGTAGCTAACTCCAGGTCGTGCGTAAGGTAGTTTTCCTCGTGTTTCCTTAACTGTCATGACAGGTAAGCAATAACCCTGTCCTTCTGCATCAAAATGCCGGCCAAACCGACGCGAGACGCGTCCGTGTATATCGTATACTTGACCCATTGCTCTGGCAATACTAGCACAGGGGTGGACGTCAACTTGTTTTTCAACTCCTGAAAAGCTGCTTTCGCCTTTTCATTCCAGGCGAACTTCAGATCCTTCCGTGTCAACTGAGACAAAGGTCTAGCTATCTTCAAGAAATCCTAAATGAATCGGCGATAGTAACCTGTCAGACCAAGGAAACTCCTCACCTCAGTAACCGATCTGGGCTGCTTCCAGTCCTAAACTGCGACTACCTTGGCAAGGTCCATAGTCATCCCTTCCTTGGACATCATGTGTCCCAGAAACTTGACTTCCTCTTTCCAAAAATCGCACTTCTTGTACTGTGCAAACAACTGGTTCTTCCTCAGAGTATCCAAGACTACTCGCAGGTGTTCCTCGTGCTCTTCCCGACTCTTGGAGTATATAAGGATTTCATCAATAAACACGATGATGAATCGGAAAAGGAATGGCCAAAATACCTTGTTCATCAAGTCCATGAACACAGCTAATGCGTTCGTAAGGCCAAACGACATTATGAGAAACTCATAGTGTCCAAAATTGGTCCTGAAGGCCGTCTTCTACACGTCCTCATCTCTGACGCGCAACTGGTGATACCCCGACTGCAAGTCAATCTTTGAGAAATACCTTACTCCCTTCAACTAATCGAACAAATCATCTATCCTGGGCAAAGGATACTTGTTCTTTACCGTCACTTAGTTCAATCTGCGATAATCAATACATAATCGCAGAGATCTATCCTTCTTCTTTACAAACAACACGGGCGCTCCCCATGTAGACACGCTGGGTCGTATAAAGGTTGCATCCAACAGATCATCGATCTGTTTCCTTAGCTCCTCCATCTCACACGGAGCCATGCGATAGGTCGGAAGAGATACAGGTGTCGTACCAAGCACTAGGTCGATGGTAAAATTAATTTCGCGTTGAGGGGGTAGTCCAGGTATCTTCCTGAACACGTCTGAGAACTCATGGACCACAGGAGTGTTCTCAAGCGCTGGACCATGAGCGTCCTCTAGCATGGAAGCATAACAAGCAATGTGATAGGGCCAACTGACCTGTACTGGGAAAGTAAAGGTCCTGCCCTCTGGTCTATAAGCTGTTACCACTCTACAATCGTAGTCGATCTTTGCCTTCATCTCTGTGAGCCAATCCATACCAAGAATGACATCATAATGATGTAATGGGGTAACAATCAAGTTGAGGAGTGCAGTCCCGCTCCCTATATCTATCGAACACCCCTTACAGATCTTGGTAGTGTCCGAGAAAGTCCCTGTGGTAGTAAGGATTCTCACCCCAATCATAGGACTAGTTTCCAACCCTAGCCGCTTGACTGCTGCGCACGATATGATAGAGACAGTGGACCCAGTGTCCACTAATAAAAAGACTGGGGTACCTTGAATATGTGCGTAACATCAAAATCCATAGGTGGCGTAGGTGCTGCTATGATGTTTCAGCTGTAAGTGAGTGTACTCGAGCCTGCTGAAAACGATTGGGTTGAGGTGTCATAGGTCACTGAGGTGGCCTAAATCGAGATGCAGGGGGCCTGAAGGAAGGATGTGCAAGTGTTGTCCGTAGGGGTGGAGCGGATAGAGCCTGAGGGCAAGGGCGGTTGATTCTCTGTGGCGGTGCAAACCCATTATCTCTCATGTGTGTAAAACAGCTCTCCGCAGCATGACCTGGTCTCCCACAATACGTACATGTCACACCAGGTCACCTCATCAAAACTAGTGGCGCCGCGATCCTGGGAGGAGAGTCTGTACATGATCTCTTGCCGAGGAATGGCCTGCTCGGCATATCTAGTCGTGGCCTAGGGATTATAGGCCCACGAGAACGTGACAATCGATCCCCATCCTGCTCCGCTCGCATAGACATGTGCACTAGCTCAGCATAGGAGGGTATGTTAGCACAGTAAAAGCTGCCCACGTCCATACATAGTCAACTGCAACGGTCCACAGGACACTATCCCACCACAAGCTGGCCTCCTTTTCAGACATAAAGGTGGCCAACTCGACCTGCTCTGGCTCTGTACAGTGTAGCATCCTCAGCATCTTAGAGATGCGGTCTAGCCAATATTCGGCCTCCTTGGGTCTATGAGAACCCGCAAAGGTAGGAGGCCACGAGCGCTAGAATCACTCGAGGAGGCCACTCATACCCAAGTTCCCTATAGGGTATATAGCAGGTGCAGGTGAAGGCACACCCTCATCCTGAGCGGAAGGCCCTACAGTCCTAGTAGGGCGTATAGATGGTGAAGGTGGAGCCGCACTTCCATCCTAAGCTATGGCCCCTGCAATAGTGGCCAAGCACTACTAATGTGCATCATCATCATCAACTGCTCCAACCTATCCATAGGTGGGGCCAACTGAGGCTCATGCTGCGTCGAAGAAGATGCATGGTTTTGATCATGAATCGGTGGTGTGTAAGGTGGCAACCCAACTGTAGGACTAGTAGAAGGCTGAGGCTCAGGCATAGTCTCACGAACCGGGCCGAAACCAGGGTCCATACGACCTTCACTCTGGGGAGGTGCCTGGTCCATCGAATCAATAAGTGTGAGGCGTGCCATGCTCCGCGTGAACTTAGGTGGCATTCCCTATATGAAATAGGGTGCAACTTACGTAAGATGTAACATAGCAATACACAATCCTTTAAGCATTCCACACAACTTCATAGCAAAAGAGATTGCATGCATTTCATTTACCAAAATTTGTCACAGCACATGGAATACAGTGTTACATGAATCATGACAGAAAATGCATACAAACGCAAACAGCCTAACACAGCAATAAAACAAGCTACGGGGCGACAGCTTGGATGACTAGGCATTCGAGTCTGGCGACGGAGGAGGGGCACCCTTATCCTGTAGGCAACACAGGATGGACCTCAAAGTGCAAGTCACTTTCTTAAAATTGTGTTTCACGAGGCCCCGAAGATCCATTATATCCTGTCGTAGGATAGCCTGACCTTCCTCAAGTCAAGCAAAGTAAGCTCGAACAGCACCATGCTCCGGTGCCGTAGGAGGGGAGCTCTCATCCGTATCCTGAGCCTCCTCTTCTTCCTCGCTTTGCTCTTCTTCTATTTCAGCTCCCCCTTCTTCCTCACTCTCTTCCTCTTCGCTCTCTGTCTCATCATCACTCTCATCAAGTCGGGCTTGTCGTTGTTGTGGCCCGATTCCCATTTGATTGAGAGTCGCTTCATTAATGTAATGGATCGGCACTGGCTTTTCCGCCCTAAGTCTGTAGCCAAGCTCATTTGCAATCTTGCATATGAGTCAGCCGAATGGGAGTGAATCCGACCTCCTGTTAGAGCGTGTGGTGAGAACTATCTATCGCAGAACATATGTAGGCACACACAGCTTCTCTCCCTGCCCCACTTGATATTGGAAATCTACCATCAGGCATGTGCACTCGCTGCAGTTGCTCCACCTGGGGTAGACATTGAAAGTGAAGATGTGGTGAAGTAGACAGAAGTTGCCAGTCATATTGGTCGCTAGAAGGCTATTGTTAGGTTACCACTGAACCAGTTAGCCACAAAGGGTCCATGTGCTGCGATCTCTTTCACGTGCACTCCTCAGATTCTTCTCACTTGCATGTACCTCACCAAGAGGCACAATCATAAGCCAAGATACTAAACCAACGTCGATTGTGGCTTCCCGATCTCTTCCACAAGGGATCTTGAACTGCAAGGGCTCCAGCGTAGGCTCTCAAATGTGGGCATAGAAAGCTCAGACAGTGCCCACATTTGCGTGATACTTGCCCTCAAATAGCGGACCCCACCCGGCCTCTTCAAGGCGCTCGAGCAAGAGGTATTCCCCAAATAGCCTTGCATCCACATGAGCTTCAAAAAGGACTCTACGACCCTCATAAACTCCATGCGACAGCTCCGCTAACAGAGTCTTTCCAACGGGAGCCTAGGGATCAAGATCCCATTTAGTCTGAAACTCTCGAGTGACGCTCGTACTTGCGCCAGCACCCTCGGTCTCCTCGAACGAGCAGGGCGACTAGGCCCAGCTTCTTCCACAGGAGCTCTTTTCTTTCCCATGAGAGAAAGAAGGGCAAAAAGAGAGAAAATAGTTGTCACAAGCTCAAAAAGAGCCATTGAAATGGAAGGAAAAGTGGGAATAAGATGGGTTATGGGCTCACAAGATCGTTGAAGCACATAATAGTATTTGTGTGTTCCAAAAAGAGAAGGAATGAAGAAAGTTGAAGGAATGAGGAAGATTAGAAGAGGGATTGTTGGGTTTTGGAAGCCTAAGCTACAAAAAGGGGATGTGTAGGCTCAAATGAAAGAGAATAAAGAGGAAAACTGATGAAATAGGATAGGTTACTGAGTTTACAAGAATTTGAGACTCAAATGGAGGGTTTAAGAGCTCAAATGAGGGAATGGAAAGGGTTGGCAGTAGTGGTAGAGGTTTTTTTTTGAGGGGTTAGTGCAAGGGTTACACGAAAATGAGAAAATGAGTGTTTGGGGGAGGGGTTTGAGTGGAAAATTTAGGATTTTTGGAGAAAAGGAAAGCTTGGAGTGGTGGTTTGTGAAGGGGAGGTAGCATAGGAGGAGTTTTAACCGACCTCAGATGCATCCATGGGCCATACAGTACCCAGGACCCATCGGCCCAAGCCGGCCCGCCTAGCCAGGCCCATTTGGCGGCGAGGCCTCGCCGGTCTCTGGACTATCTGGTGAGGTCTCGTCCTTTGGGAGAGGTCCTCTGCCCCCTGGGTCCCAAAAAGGTGTGGGTCCCACCCTGGGACCCCCTGGAGATATGCTATTAGTCCCCCGACTCCGATTTGACTCGTTTCGGGTCATTTCAAATAGATTCTGATGTATATTCACGTTTACCGATTTTAAATGGCTAGGACGGAATAAAGCACAGTCTACACTTGTTAACTGATGGTCTAGGGGTGATTCGGGATCTACTCATGCGATCACGGATGGGTGCAAACCTGAGCAAAGTGATCGATTTCGGTGAACTTTGCCAATTGGCGAAATCAGGAAAACTGAAGCTTGTTTCTACATTTCTCTCGCACCCAACTATGTTGAAAAGTGTCAGCGTGCATCATGTGACCATAACCCAGGTCCGATTTAATTCAAATCATGCTTTGATACCAACTTGTAACGCCTTGAAAATCGGGGGTCGAGCATAAACTCAACTCACGAGTTCCAACGCATCACTTATGCAACATAGATAATGATGATTAAATGTTGTCTGTGTTAGTGCATTAATCATGAGTGGGATTATACCAAAACAGTAATTCATACTCCAGATCAATTCATATAACGCAAGTGGAAGACTGGAAAATGTATATAGATGTTTATAAGCTAAAAGGATCACGATCGGTCAACAAGGTATGAATACATCACTGAGTCACCATATACATGTAATAGTTCAAAATAGTTCAACTACAATAATAGACCCTGTAGCCCCGTCGATCCGGATGGCCTAAGTGAAACCACCGAAGAATTACATATATGAGAACTCATCCTGATCGTCATAGTAATCGGGCTCCACCTCCTGAGTCGCATCGTCATCTGCAACTAAGACAGTATGGTGGGTGTTCAGAACATCATCACAGAACGTGGGAGTGAGTGATCAACTCAGTGGGATTATAGAGCAAAGGTTAACATGTTATCATTTCAGTCAAGCAGTAATGATAAAGTAGACATATCAGACATTCCTAGATACTCTTATTAATGCAAGGATGAAATGTAAGCATGATGCATGCCCTCGCCTACACTCCCTCGTGCGACACCATCTTATGGTCACAACATGCTTTCTTCCCTCTGTGCTCTTCAACCCGGGGCACATGCAGTGCGATGAAATGAGAATGATTATCGAGTTATTATTAGTTCCTTTCATACAGCAGGATTGGGAATCTAAGGTACCTCCCTTATGTCAATTCCCAAACAATGATCCATTCTAGGGTCGTCAGTCCTAGCAATTCTCATACGATATTGCAGTTCTAGGTCACTGCAAAGGGCTCGTCACCTTATCAGTGTAGGCCTAGTGTACTCTTGTTGCTATATAAGGGCTTGTTGCCTCTACGCAGTCTTAGCATATACTCGAGGTCACTACAAAGGGCTCGTCACCTTATCAGTGTAGGCTGACAGCTCGAATACAGTGTCCCTTACCACCGTATTCGGTTCACGAGTCTGAGTTGCTCATTGGTCACTACGGGGAGGCTCGTCACCCTAGCATAGGCTGACAGCTTGACCACGGTGTCCCATACCACCATGCCCGGTTCATGAGTCTTAGCAGATCGAGGTACCAAGGTTAATGGGGTTTCACTGGTAAGTTTGGTACCTTAGGTTCAAACAGTAGCGTTCATACATGGTGAACATATAATAGGGCCAATCGGGTTACTTGACGAGCTCGACTAGTACGAGCACATGTTGAGTTAATCGACATGAAGTGCGTAAGCACTCCATGTGGCTTAACCACAGTCGACATCCCAAGTACAGCTCGGATTCATCTATCACGTCCTATGTGGCGAAACAACCTCAGCCACCTATTCAAAGCCTGTTACCGATTGCCTGGACTATTCCGTAGTCCCAAACACATTCAATTATAACGGATAATCATAGAAGCTAATTAGAACAGGAATGGATCAATAATTCCAATCATCAAGCATGTGAGCATTTGATGGATTTCAACTTAAACATGAATTCACACATATGCAGTCTCTAAGTAAAACAGACAAAGAATGTAAGTTACATGGAGGAAATCATACACATCATTAAGATAGTTGAAAATTTCTTCTCAACGCCCATATATCGTATAATTTATTACACACTTGATCATTCAGACATTTCTACAAACACTTAGACTACACATTCTAACATACATGACGTATGTTGGTGATAGCACGTCTTAGGGCAAATCCTTTCCCCAAGGAGTTGTTACACATACAACTAGCATAAACATACAATAATTAATCATGGTAAACACACGTTCAAATTCCATACGTATACGATACTTTCTACATATACATGGAATACACTAAACTCAATATAGTTCATATATATATCAGAAACGTGATACAAACATCGCATTTGGCATATGAAATTGCACCCACAACAGTAATAAACCATTAACCGACATTGAAAGCCTTGAAAACCATAACCTATACGTTTATAGTCTGCACCTTTCACCGGTAGACTCGTAACGAACTCAGTTTTAAAGCTAAGCCTTTGTCTACGGCACCACAATAACATATATCAGGGAATAGGTCAGCTATTTCATCTATCACAATAGTTAAAAACCCTAAGACAAGTTAGGGTTAGGTTTTCTTACCTAAGAATGGGATTGGTATCACCCATATAGCGACACAGGAGTGGTGGCTAAGCACGCGGAGCGTCAGAAAAGATCCCAACATCTATCTCTCACTCTCTATCTCTCTTCCTCACTTTCTTCTTTTCTTTTCTCTCTTCCTTCCCTTAGGGTTTGCAAAATTCGCATGGCATATGAGAGAGGGTGTTTAAGGTCCTTATATAGGCCTGGGTTTGATGGGAATAGCCCTAGGGCCAAGGTATACTTAGGTTATATCCAAATATGGACTGTTCTGGTCCAATGGAGCACTTCTGATGGCCCATTTTTCACTTGCGATCAGAATTAAGCTCCCTGACCATGGATCTAGGTCAGGCTGAATTTTTGTTCCGATCGAATTTACAGATCAGCCGTGGCAGACCAGTTTCAGTTCAACGGTCACGGTCACTCAATCAGGGCCACAAGTACATCGATATGGGTGGGACATTTCTCCTGATCCGAGGGTGTATTTGGGTCAGATTCTGACGGTCTGAATCCGTATATTTGGCCCGCAAGCGATGCGACTCAGATTACTTAAATTCAAATTTTTATTTCTAAATATTTTCACATTTCTCACACTCTTTGCTCCGGGCTCAAGTTGTGTAGTTCTAGACACAATTAAGACTTGATTTCCGAAGGGGTTGTCAAGTCTAGTAATGCGGTCATAACTGTATAGTTTCGCGGTCATCGGACTTTCGACGTGCAGTCCAGGTCTGATACGGAGTTTCGGTGTGCTCCCGAGAGCAACTGGGTTTTGAGATGGATTCTAGATATCAGGGTAATGTGGCGTCAATGATTCTGCACGTTTTTGGTCTTGCAGATCATATTTAAAGCAATTAGTGCTAATTTCATAAGCACTCTAGTTTAGCACTTGCTAGCATTAACCTAATTTTTAAAAGGTTTTGGTCCTGGGTGATTTCTGCCTGAGGTGGTACTCGGGTCTTTGTACGGGTTTTTCCGAGACGTTACACTAAACCTCGTAGCTAGGGCTACGACGTGAAGCTTGTAGTGTATTAGGTTGATTTTCTTACTTTGATTTTTATTTTTCTTGAACCTCATTGATTTCTAGTTTGAATTTAAGGAATTTTTCAGTTTTCTATGATTTATTGTGACTCAAATTACAAAAGATGCCGTGATAGCTTTGAATATCTTCTTTTCCATTATGAGATTGTGAGATCGGTAAATCCTTTTGCTCACCATCATCTCCTAGGTATGGTAGGATGATGGAATCCCTTTAAATCATCACAATACTCCTTCATGTATGACTAGGTTAATGAAAAGTTCAGTCTTTGTTTAATTGCTTCATCTTCCAATTGGATAGGATAGGACTCTAATTCCAATTGTGTTTCATGAATCAAGTAAGGTAGCATCTTGATAGCTACAAGCGGGTCATTGGCACTCTAGTTCCCTTTTGTATTTGATACTTCATTCACAATTACTCTCAATTATTCCAGATTTAGATTTAGATCTTATTCTAGTTCCACTCTAGTTACTTTCAGAATACATACAAAATTAGTCCCTTTGGATTCTACCTCAGTCTCACTGAGTTCTTACTACATTGCGACCCCACACTTGGGGTTATGAACACTAAACTTCAGTGTTATCCTTCTTCTTTACTCAAAATAATCTTCTATATGGAGATCATCATCTTTATCTTCATCTGTACATCACTTGCATTATCTGTATGAATGGAGTGGATCAAAACCCTACTCATAGTGATGATTATCCTTTAAGATTAATAATGATTCAAGTGATTTATAAGAATAATGTAGGCTTTCGATACACCTCGTACTCCATTGCGAGAGGTATCGGCATGCGCAACTAATCATGGCTAGTATAGTGTGTGTGCCTCATCATACATAGTGACCACCACATTATGGAATATAATTCATAAAAATCTGGCTCGCTCTGCATCTCATAACTACGAAGATTCGTCCGCGTTTTCGACACTAACGTGGATTTATGTGAACACTTCAAAATGGCACAACACATGAATTTGATGAATTATGTAACATGATTTGTTCATGGAGCGACTAATTACAACATCCAATCCCAGAAAGGTGATGTAACACGTATTGCAGATTACTTACATTGATTTGTACTCCACTACCCAAATCCAATGATTTACGCATCGACCAAGAGGGTCACTACCCATATTATATTATGTACATAATAAATACATAAAAATCACTAGTTGTGAGACCTTCAACACATCACTTGTATCAATAGGGAAATAAGTTGAACCATGAGAGTTTTAGAACTTCAAGACACATGCCCAAGTCATAACATAAGAATAATAGCACAAGGCTAATACAATAAAGGGAAATTGAGTAGCAATAAAATAACTCAAAAACAAGAGAAGAGTAACAAATAGGATAACTCAAAAAAAAAGAAAAAGAGAGGAACAAAAGTGAACTCAATATAAGGTGGAAACACACGTCACTTTCAAAATCGACGAAGGGAATGACTTATATCTATTACTTCACATGAATTTATAAAAATTCCAGCTATATTTTCATGAAATAATTAATCTAGAATTATAATAAAATAAATCCCAGTAGGGTAGAAAATAGTCCACACACTTTAAAGTGAATCCATAGGCACAACTGTGCGATTTCGGGTCAGACGGGTCACCCAATAAGTCCAAATTACTCCAAAAGTGAGTCATGTTGTCATAAGTTTTAAAATATGGATTTTAGGTTAGATTAATGTCAGTAAAATCATAAGATTTACTAACATAACTATCCGATCCATTGGATACACAAACAATACACCGTTTAGGGCTCAAACGTGTGTATTTTCATGATTTAAGGCATAATTTTGTGATCCGACCCACAAAATATGTCCAATTCGATTAAAATAATATCTCAAATATAATTATAACATAGATAAATAATTCATAATTATTCAATAACTTATTATCATTGAAATTATATTAAAAGTCAAACTATACACAACTTTAACGTGAAAATAAGAGAATTATGCATATATGCAACTTAAATTAGTGTAAGCTTAAAGGAATCCCTCACCTTTGCCTTAGATACAAACCCTAAATATATTTTGATGTATGAGAGCTTCTACATGAACCACGATGTTGCTCGAGCAAGAGGGAGACACCACATGTTTGGAGAAAGAAGAGGATGATGGGCGTCTATGCTTGCATCTCTCTCTCTCTCTCTCTCTCTCTCTCTCTCTCTCTCTCCTTGCCTCCCTCCCTCCCTCTCTCTTCCTTGGATGTGGGAAGGTGGGCGTGCATGGGCGTTTGAGTGGAGAAGGGGTGCACACCCATTTTGTAAATGAGTGGGCGTAAGAGGGTGGTGTGTCACATCCTATTTGAATTGGGTTTCTCCAAAAAAAAAAAATTCTAACGATATTTATTTAAATCTAACTTATTTACGATGTCAGGGTCATCGAATATGCTCAAAGTATATAATTCTGTTAGTGATCCGAGACTTGGATTATCTTGAAAATTCTCTTAATGGGTGCCATAACGGAATTCTTCTCGATTAACAGTCCACACTTAACGATTAGGGCCCAATTTTGGAGACAAAGTGTAGTCAAGATAAGAAAATGAATGAGAAAAATTTGGTGGTTGATTGATGGTGGAAAAGACCTAAATCTAAATTTTCACTTATTGCGCCAAAAGGAATTAGCTTAAGGCGATTATCATTCAACGGTGTAGGATCATATATTCGGGTCTAAATTTTTTATGATCTCATAGATGTATGAGGCCAAATCGTGGTCCAAATTTGATTTACAATTGATGGTGTAAAGTGGGTCAATCGGGAGGTTCAAATTTAGAAAGAGTTAATAAGCCTAAAACGCCTAAAAAAAGCCTACTAAGGTGGGGTTCTCACATTTCACACTCAATTAATATGATGGGAAATACAACTCATTCTTATAAAGGAAAATATCCTACTACAACTACCCATGAGCTTTCCTCACTCGATGAACACCAAAATCAATAGTTATGGGGTTGATTTATCAATTCGAACACTTTTATAATAATCTAAGGGATGAAATTCGATGTGTATGGATAATTTATGATATACGCATAATATAAAATGTCACATGAAATAGATCTTGAGAACCATGTGATCTAGAAATTCAAGGGTCTTGGTTAATGGCATTTTCATAATTATTGTTGATCTGAGAGTTTAGAGAAATCTAATGATTTTACATGATTATAGGCACGTTTCTAAGCAATTCTTATAAAATAACTCATATCTAAATCATTACAGATAAAGAGTTATTCACTAAATAAGTTATATCACGCCCCGAACTCAGAAACCGGGCTCACAAAATTCCTGATCGCCGAATTCGGCGCCGACAGCCTCCGTAGAACCCCATTCTCGGCTCCCGGCACTCATTCACTAGGTTCCAATCCTGGGATACTACAAGGAAGATTTATAATCATCAGTCTGATTCATAATGAAAATAACCAAAAGCATAACCCACAAACAATAACCACAAGAATACTATCACAAAATCCACTATGATCAAAAACTTTTGAGTACAATGCGTTTGAAAGGAAAATGCAATATAGCGAAAGTAACAAAACTCCATAAGCTCGCCTGCATGCTCCAACTACGGTGAGACTATGGCTGCAACTGTGTCCTGGCGTCACCTGCATGCATCAATTATGTATAAGCTTATAGAAAGCTTAGAGGGTGGTGTAAGTGTGTGCGCTATATAAGAGTGCTCAGAATGCAAGGTCAGAGTAATGCGGAATCATGGTGATGAGTACATGAATGCAATCAACCGTACCAAGGCTATGCGATGCAAGATATGAATGCTATCGGCCACAACACGGCTATGCGATGCGAGATGCAACTTAAGCATGCCAATCCTCATCATATATCAGTACAGTTCTCATTCTAGATAATCACCAGGGTTCAATACACTCCAAATGGCAATGTCGCTCTCCTAGCCGCACAGTCCAAGTGAGCATATGAAACCTCACTATTCGCCTGACCAATAGTCTGCCAATACCTATTCGGCACGTCGATAGCGGACCCATTCGCGAGCTGGTCAAACTCAGCCTAGTATTGCCCCCTACCCTATGGCGAGTAAGGCCACACCCCTTTCCAACTGACCATGACACAGTGAGAGACGCGGCCTCCTGATATTCGACCCTCATGTGTTCATATATCCACTCGGTCTCGACGTTGGAGTCATCCTCTGGTACCATCGGGTTTAGGTATTTTCACTCAGGGACCTCTATGGCGCCCCGATGCTTAGTAACAATATTTTCGGTATCCAATCCAGCCACCCACGATGTGTCTGTGGAGGCTATGACCTTGATGTCGCTAGGGCATATAATAATCACAATCACACAAATGCAAGTGCATGAATCATACTATCAGACATGCAACAATCCTGCGGGTACCGAGCACTCATGTGGGGTGACTCCGCTTATCAGGAAGCCCATAAATGATCTGCCCGAAGGCATATGCTATGATTAGTCACTTCTCATATCAGGCATACATATGATGCGTATGATCATGAATCATGGATCTATGCTATACATGTTATGTGGTGATGGGCTCTGATCAAAACGAAGATAGGCTTAGACGGCCTACACACTGCAAGTATGGGCCTGTCAATGGGCCCTAGGGAGAGAGTGACAATGCTGACATTTAACCAACATCATCCTTATAATGTGGGCATCAAACCATCATTGCTCCCAAGGTGTAGCCCGTTATAAAATCAATACTTATACCATAGTGGAATCATACTACAATGGGCCTTATGTGCGTCCTATAGGGCCTTGACCCATGGGCCTCAGTACATCAAATGAACCTCATACATGGGTCTCGTATATACATATCAAGGTGGGCCTCAACGATGGGTCACAAATGCATCAAGATGGGCCTAGTCACATGGGCCTTGCATACATTACAATGGGCTTATACAATTTAAGGTGGGCCTCGACAATGGGCCTTAAAATAATTTTCAAAATGATTGGATGATTTAGATGAAACACAGGCATCATGGTGGGGCCCACACTAATGGAGGGTGTGGATTACAATACATACATAAGTGGGTCCCATGTGGGGCCTACCATAATGTTTATTTTCCATCCAACCCATTGATAAGGTCACTCAGACCTGGGGCCACAGTAATGTTTATTTTCCACCCCAACCTGGCCCACTGAAATGTTTATTTTCTACCTAACCTGGGCCCATTATAATGTTTATTTGCCATCCAACTGTTTATAAGGTCACTTGGACCAGGTAGGGCCGACTATAATATTTATTTTCTACCCAACCTTTTGAAAAGGTCACACGTGACTTGGGCTCACAGTAATGTATATTTGCCACACAACCCGTTTAAAGGGTCACGTGGACCTGGGGTAGGGCCCACTAGACTAGGGCGCACTGGAATGTTTATTTTCCACCCAAGCTATTTATAAGGTCACACGGTCAGGGGGGCTCACGGTGATGTTTATTTGCATCCAACCTATTAAAAGGTCACGTGGACCTGGGAAAACTGGGGCCCACCGAATGTGGTTCCCAAATCCAGCCCACCCATTATGTGTCCTACTTGGCTGAGGGTTCAGACCAAGTTTCAGTCGCATCCAAATTTCAAGTAGGCCCCACAAGTGATTTTATATGTTTTTGGCATGTCTTCACATGATTTTAGATGGCGTGGCCCACCTAAGTTCTATATACGGCTGATCTTTGGGGTGGACACCTAGTCTGTGGGGTCCCATCAAATGCATGGAGTGGATGTTCGAAACACATCACGGTGGGGCCCACAACTGGGGCCGTGAAGGCCTGCCAAGGCGTCCACCTGCCAGCCGCAGGCAGCGTCTGCTGCGTTCTGACAGCAGCAGCATTACTGTGCATGTTGTTTTTTTTAATATCTGCGGTTTTTCATAGATATGGCCCACATCTGAAAAATCCAATCCGGCCATTGGATTCTACGGCCTCTAATCGACCAAATGAGACTAATGTGCAATGAGTTCTCGACGAATAGAAGATTCAAGATGGTTTTTAATGGTATTACCGCTATTTCCTATGGTATGGCCCATTTAAGAATCAGATTGGTCCCAAAATTTGGCTCAACGCTTAAAATGATCGGGAAAATAGGATGGACGGCTTGGATTATATACAAGCATCAAGGTGGGGCTTGCATAAGCAGCCCACTCCAAACTTTTAAAAAGTTTTTTTTTTATAGTTGCTAGTGCACACCCATGTTAGTACCCGCACTCCATGACAGCCACACCGTCCACGGCTACACGTCCAACATCCCTGGACGCTGGACAATGTTGATACAACCCATGCACTATGGTGGGTCCCACATGTACATGGCCCACCACCATGCATATATGTATATATATATATATATATAGTATTAATATAAAATAAATATAATATATTATTTATAGCATGTGAGACTTCCCACCATCCTAAAAATGGACGGTGGATTTCGCCTAAAATGTGGTGGGCCACACCATTGATGAATGGAATGGATTTAACATGATTTGGTGGGGCCCACTTCATTCTAGGGAGAGGAAAGAGAGAGAGAGAAATAGAGAGAGAAAGAGAGAGATACGGCGATAGAGAGGAGGGACCCCACTACTATGGGCCCTCCATTGATACAATGCATACATCAAGTGGGTCCCACAACAAGTGGCCCTTAAAATTGAAAACAACGGTAGATCACCCACCTTTAGGCCTTCTCCTTGCTCCCTTTGGCTCCTAAGCTCCTTGCCTTCGACTTTGATGGAGGTTGATGGGGTTTGGATGGTTGAGATAGAAGATGAGAAGGTGGACCACACTTGGGAGGGAGAGGGAAGCTTGGACATATGGAGTGTCTTAGGTTGCTTGGGAGAGAGCTTAAGAAAATGGAATAAAGGAATAAAATAAGAAAAAGAATGGATGGTATGGGGTGGTTCGAAAAATGGGTAAAAGAGGGATGGTTTAGTTTGAAATTTTTTTAAAGAAGGAATGGTGAGGGAGAGAGAGGTTTGACTTATGAGAAAAGGAGTGAGGTGGTTGTACTTGGATAAGGGATGCATTTATGGTTGATTGATGAGACTTATTGTAGAGATTCCCTCGAGATTCGCAATGCGCGGTGTTTCTTTAGAATAAACCAGACCGACATCTTCTAGCTTGGGTATCGGGTCGGTGTGTGAGTCGCGGCGTTAGAACCGCGGCGATGACGCGGTCGCTAAGGTATAGGTTTCCGTTCAAACTGACTTAGGTATGCGGGACCCAGTTTAGGATCATGCGCAAACGTCGGATACGGTGCGAAGGTTACCGAAATTCGACCGGAAGGACCGCAGAAGCTAATGGAACGGTACGGACTAGGACATGGGTCTTATAAGTTAAAATTACTATTAATTAAGGCAAGATACATATATCAAATAACATAATAAATGGTCAGATGACATGTTAAAAATATAAAAAATTGATGGTTAATGCTTTGAACATGTATGTAAGGGATGTACGGTCATTTTCGTAAATGAATTAATATAAAGTGGGTTTTTGGAGTGATTAAGAGGTAGAAATGTATACCATTAGATTCAAGTGACTTGTTCACATATTAAGTTCCTTCGATTGTAGTTTTGATAGTAGGTTAAGAATATTCATAAGTGGTGAACAAGATGAACAGATCAACATCTCGATTCAATACATATATGAGCAGATATAGAGATCAGGTAGTTAGTTTACTATGATCGGGTGGTCCAAACCTAAAGTGGACGGTTAGATATCTTTACCTAGCGGTAAATATTGACTAAACGATTGGTTATGATGGACAAGTAAGAATACTTGAATATATGATGATCCTACCTTAAAAATCAACGATCGGATGTCTTGATATGTGGATGAGGATTATTCCCAACGGTCAGATTTAGGTTAGAGAATAAATGTAAGGCTAGGATAGGCTAAATTGATGACATACATATCTATAAATTAAATTAAATTTCATGGTAACACTCGAGAACTTTTAATACTCGAGTATTAAAAAGTTCGGGGTGTTACAATCTATCCCCTTTAAACAAAATTTCATCCCTGAAATTTAATTACTTTTACTATGTATACTGATTCATTATGTTTAAGTTTTTATTGTATTCCTCAAGAGATAGATATATATGTCTAGGTTTGTATAAGTGCATATAATTGGTTACACGAAATCCCGGCATTACAGCTGTGGCTTCTCCAAATATGGATATATGAATACTTCTGCCATTCTATCATACATCACTCCATCCATTCCGAAGTCATCTGCACTTCCTATGGCGAACGCGCCATCCACTCCTCCCAAGAAACTCACCCCTTCGCAATATACATGGATACATTATTTTTTTCCTTGGACAAGAACAAGAGGAATCAGTCCTTCATGCCATTCTCTAATGGAGGATATGGTCCCTATTGGCTCACTAGCTGATATGCACTAAAGGATTATGATGTAGTATCTCAAACACTCCTGACATGCGAGAGTTGCCTCATTAGCTTGAGACCTTCCATACAGAGGTTTAATGGAGCATGACAAGAATGCCAAGGCTGGGATTGAACAATACTATATGCACTTGCTAGCATGACAACTCGGCCTTGTTCAGTGAATACCCTATCCCCTCACTCGTAAGTCCTGCAACCAGCCACCATTTAGTCGGCATGTTGTTAATGATCCAGAACTTTATCGATCTCTACTCTCCTCTTTCCGGAAGGCTAGTAATGCTCTTGACCTCCCCTGTTATCCAAATAGGCCACAGGCGATGGATAGCTTCCTTGATTAGTGGGAGAGTCATTACAAGAGATGGATGAAGAAGTCTCCAAAGGAGATTGTCATTTAGTTGTCCTCACAAATCAAGCCCAAAGGAAAGAAGAGGGCAACATCTTCATCAGCCAACACACTAAGCCAAAAAATAAGCAAGTCGAAGATGAGATTGGCCATGACATCCCCCTCTACAGCACCATTGACTAAGGTTGTCGCTGCTCCAGCATGCTAAGAGGTCGTGACAAAGATTTTCTTTGCTTCTGCTCCTCCACCAATCTCACAGCCTCAACTAGCTCTAAAGAGAATCCTAGACTTGGGAGCTCCACTTGATCCACCTCTCAAGCTCCTGTCTTAGTTCTCCGATGTGTTGATCCTCCTCCATTAACAACGATTAAGGATCGACTGCTATTAGCATCTCCAGGGCCTCGATGAGCATCCGATACTTCCTCGGACGAGGCTGTATCTTCTTTTGAAAAATATTTCAAAACCAAGTACTGGCTAGGTCTCTCTATCTCTGATTACTCAAAAGAACTCGAGGAAGGTTTGAAATGTCACCAAGAAGCTCATTATAAAAAATGTTGGAACAAATGGTGGTAGAATAGGGAAAGGTTAAATGACCCTCATCTCCCCTTCGATGAAAAGTACCTTACCTATTATCATTCATATATGCCACCATTCCTATTTCAAGGCGAGCACCGGTGACAATAATAAAAAATCCTTAGGACATGGATAAATGACTCATCACTTACATCATTTGATCAAGCTTAGGTATCACCTATATATAATTACCTTGAATTATTTATCTTCATATCAACTGACTATCCTTTTTTTTTTTCTTATAGTCACTCGAGAACTAACAGTTGCAAATAAACAGATCGTTGTGGTGCAACATTACAACAATGCCCACCAGTGGTCATCGTTCCTCGGACCACTGAAGTTTAGATCGTTGATTATGAAATAATGGTCACTGCTGAGGCCATTCCTTCTCATAGTCCGCCAGAAGTTACAACTCTCCTCACCGATTGTAATGCTCCAGATTTTTTGCTAGCTAGAAATTGGATGTCCTTGGGCATTAACTTTGATTTATCGACTTGAGTGCATGTCCATGTGTGTATTCACACATGTTTGGGACCAAAAGGAGTGACATTAGATCCACCAAAACTGCCCAACCGAGTGAAATTTGAGAATTTTGAAGAACATGGTTAGCAAGGTTCGATTGAACCAAGTGGAACTCAGTTGCACTGAGAAAACTGGGGCAATTGGGGCATCATTGCTCGGTTGTACCAAGTAAACATCGAGTAGCCGAAAAAATCTGGACAGCAAGTTTCGGTTGCACCGAGTGGGACTCAGTGCAACCGTGTAACTTTATTCCACAATATTCTGCATATTAGGATTTTGATAGTTTCAGTACAATGACTTCAAAAAGTCATATCTATTTTAATACAATCCAATTAAGGTGATTCAAAAGCCAGATTGAATATTGATGATCTATTTTCATAGAAAAATAAATATAAAATACAAAAAAATAATTAACGGATGTTAATTTTAGGGATTTTTAGAAACTTGATGAAAATGATTAGTTTCAGGCAGCTAGTACTCCTAGAATTTTTAGAATTTTTCTGTAACTTAAATTGAGATGAAATTTGTTGGGAATAAATTAAACTTGATGATTACTCACTATTAAAATAATAAAAATAATCTAGTAACTTAAATTTCTAAAATTATTACATGCAATAGACCTATTGAAATTGAAAATTTTTACAACTACACATTATTGATGGACTGCGTATATCTTAGTCATCTTAGATTTTTCATATTTAGTATCTTCTTAGGAATTATTTCTAATCATAGTAGGAATAATAATATATAATTAAATTAATATTTTATATTAATATTTTATATATTTAGTATATTTTACTAATACGGGTAGTTTTGAGTATAGTTGAATTATGGTTCTTGATTAGGGTGATTAGAGCTGAATTACCATTTTTGCTAATTGCGAATAGGCCACACTATGAATTTAGCTAATCCAAGCCCCAATCATCATGTATGAGAAATCCTGCTGACTAAATCTCCCCGAAAATGCCTAGATTCACCAGATTAGATATAGATCACATGTTAGTGGCCCGCTAGACTCGAAACTATAGAATAATGATCGTCTTACCAAGCTTGACCTCCATCATGAATGTCGAGTAGGGATAGTGTCTAGAATTGGTTAACTTGGGTTGAAGGCTGGGTGCATGGGATTTGCAAATGCCCTAGGCAGAAACCTAAAATTTAAGTGAATTGGGCTCTCTGCTCTTTTACGAAGTTGTGACTTTTCAACTGTTGGATTTCAACCAAAATCGAGATGTGAGTTAAGGATATTTCCATGCACATATCCGTATAGTCGCGGCCCTGATTGATCACTGATGACTGCTCATCATAAGTGGGGCCTCCACGATTAATCAGAGCATTTGATTGCTGCCCAATTTTGTCTGAACATAGATCCTATAGTGAGGCACCTTTCCCCTAACATGGATGAGCCAGTGGACCTCTAAAAGGATCATGTAAAATCGAAAACAACCTCCCCCAGGGTAAGTTTATTGGAAAAAGGGTCATCAGGGCTATTTGTGCACATTCTGGCCTTATAAATAGCCCCCCATTTTCACCTTCTCACTCTCATACAAATTTTTATTGCAAGAGAGAGAGAGAGAGAGAGAGAGAGAGAGAGAGGAGAGGAAAGGGAGTAAGTGAGGGAGAGGAGCTAGTGTGGAAAATCCACCCCGTCGCCACTAGCCAACAACGCATCCGCATCACGCCACATTGCCAGAATCTCCTTGGCAATGATTTGAGGTAAATAGAAAAATCTTTCATGAAGATTTTCCTTTGAGAATCAAATGCATGAGGCCTTACAAGCCAACCATCTTGGTATAGGATGCCGATGAGCCAATCCTCGTGACCCTAGCCCTAGGAGTGAGCCCGAAACTCGGCGCACCACTCTAAGGTGCGGACCATTACCTATTGGTTGCCAATTATCAAATTCATGTTATAATTAATGGTTTATGAAGTGAATAGATGAATGCGTGATAGTTAGTGTCGATTTGTGAACTTGTAGTGCATAGATGAATGCATTCTAACTAGTGCCGATTTTTTATTTGGGTAATGTATGGGCCAATGCATGATAATTTGTGTAGATTTATGAATGTGTAGTGCGTAGACGGATGCATGCTAACCAATGTCGATTATTAATTTAGGTAATGTATGGGCCAATATATGATAATTAGTATCAATTTATGATTTTGCAGTGCGTAAACGAATGCATGCTAATTAAGCTCCTTCCCTAGCCTCGATCGTAGTATAAGGAGGAGCCCTTATTGGTACCAACTCGGGTTCCATTGGGAACTCTACCCATGAATTTAAGGGATAACTCGATCTCTGAGTTGTGTGGTGTTCTCAGAACAACATATCAAATATAAGGTAGTTGCATACTTAAACAGATATTAACATATTATAAAAGTTAAGCAAAAGTAAGCATGTAATGTTATGCAATGCATGCGAAAAAATTTATCCGTGATAGTGACTACTTACCCAAAATATCCATTCCTTATTCGACCATTTTGACCTTTTCATCATTTCTTCATAGATATGATGACTGCACTCGGGTATACGATGCATAAAAAGTTTCATTTTTTAAATCATGGATAGAATACAAACATCAAGTTAATATCTTCCTTATGTCCATTTTCTTATAACACTTGCAAAAATGAGTGAGATTATAAGATTATTACATTAGTCCATTAAATTGGTCAATTAAGTCAATTTCTTATAGCTGAGTCATAGATAGTTAATTTACCATGTTTCTAATAATAGATCAAATGTATTTATCTTTGTTAAGTTTGGCTTAGGATTAAGATCTACCTTAGAGACAATTGGATGTTTAGATCTATCCAATCTAATCATTTATTTCCTTATTTCCCACAATTTTGATCCAATGGTCCTGATTGTTCTTTGATCAGATGATCCAATCTAACATTAGATCAAGTATATTTTTAATTTTCTTAAATCTAATCTCGTAATTAGTTTATTAAACCTTTGATCGATGGTTTGATTGGATCTGATCATCGATTTAATGGTCTAAATCATTATTATGATCTTTCCTCTAATTTTAACAATCTAAATCTAGATTTATAAGGTCTTCAATTCATATTTACACTTATTAAATAAGATTTTTAAACGTACGGTTAATTTTATGTGCAGCCCACTTCCACACTAATGTCTATAATGGATTTTTCAATTATAGGATTATAACAATATAAGATTTAGGAAATGCAAATGATTTAATATTATATACATGATCTTGTAGTGGGGGTGTAAGTGCTTATATGTTTAGCACATATAAGGTTGTCAAAATTTGTGAGACAAAGTGATACCGGTCAGATCACAAGTACGGTTATATCGCAACTATTCTACATGTCTGAAGATCAGCTCAAGATCGGCTTATCATCTCAAGAAGAAGTCGCTCAAGACAATTTGAACTCTTTATTTACTAAATAATAGGTGATATAACCCTAGAAAGACATTATGTTAGGTACTTTAAAAAATCTATTCATTTTTAGGTTATCTATAGTGTATTTTCTCTAGAGTTCAGCCAACCTAACTTTTGGTTCGCCCAACCTAACTTCCTCAGCTAACCTAACTTCAACTTCAGGCCAAAAATCAAAATTCGTTG
This sequence comes from Magnolia sinica, assembly GCF_029962835.1. Classification (NCBI taxonomy): domain Eukaryota; kingdom Viridiplantae; phylum Streptophyta; class Magnoliopsida; order Magnoliales; family Magnoliaceae; genus Magnolia; species Magnolia sinica. The sequence continues at coordinate 43,186,817 of NC_080591.1, read as the reverse complement.
AAAATTCGGCTAGCCTAACTTTTGGTTCGGCTAGCCCGAGTGAAATTCGGGTCAAATTCCAACAATGCAATTGTTTAAAATTCACGAGAATTCGGCCAGCCGAATTTCATCTCGGGCTAGCTGAATTTTGGATAAATCTTATGTAAGTGCTATGATGTTAAGCATAAATAGATTGTTAAATTTTGTGATACAAAAGCGCTTCAAGGTAGAACCTGAAGGTCAGCTCAAGATTAACTTATGGTCAAGACAAGATCGGCACATCTTCTCCAAGAAATTGTCGCCCTTATTCAAGCCAAAGTCCAAGACATAGTTCAAGACAAAGTCCAAGTCAAAGTTCAAAGACAAAGTACAAATCAAAGTGACTTAGATATTTGATATATCTTAGGTGGTATAACCCTAAAAAGACCTTAGGATTAAGTGCTTTTAAAAATTCCTTATCATGTTTTTTTACAAGTGTTTTTACTATGGAATTCGGCCAGCATAACTTCTGGTTTGACTAGCCTAAACTTCCTCAGCCAACCCAACTTCAAGCTCAAGCTAAATAATAACTTCTGTTGTAAATTCAGCTAGCCTAAGTTTTAATTCAGCCAGCCCAAGAAAGTTTGGGTGAAGTTCCAGTAATACAATCTTTTAGAATTCATGGAAATTCGGCCAGCCAAGTGGCAAATTCGGCCAGCCAAATTTGACCCCGGGTCAGCCGAATTTTGGATAATTCTTATCTCACATAATCCGAAATCCAGTGAACTCGGGCTAGTCGAAGCCTATCTTAGGCTAGTCGAAGTTCTAACTTCTTTGCCTATAAATTGAGTCTTTCTCTCATTAAAAATTACAACGAAAATTACTATAATTCTTCTACAAGAGAGAGAGAGAGAGAAGCTTAAGTCCTTAACAAGCTATTTGTTGGTATTTATAAATTTTATTTTAATAGCTTATTCAATTTCCTTTTTCTTAAGATCATTTTAGACTTAATCTAAGAGAGTAAACTATACTCTTATTTGAGATCTAAGAGAATTGAATCAAGTAGCATATGGGTTTTTCATTTTTAAAATCTATATAACCCTAGACTCTTTCTGTCTGATTGAACACTGCGCCATCTATGTTATATAAAGAAGTCCTTCTGCTACGTCTTCTATATTTGAAGATAAGTATACCTTTTGAAATTCTTTTTAGGTTTTTCTGAGATTGCTCGTGAAAATCTCAGTTGAGGTTTTATCTGATATAATTTGTTAAAATCTCAGTTGGGGTTTTTATTATGATAGCCCTTGAAAATCACAAGGAACTGTATCAAGTTGTTAAGGTGACCATGTAAAAACCTTTTTATAGGGAAAGCCAAAATTATGAGGGTAGTAATTTTGGGAGTGGAGTAGGTGTGGTTGTTTTAAGCATCGAACCACTAAAACTCCTTGTGCCATGTAGTGAATGCCTTATTATTTTTTGTGATTGGATGTAATTTATTATTTCATTTCAGTGGTGAATGTTGTAATCCTTTTATATACTCTTGTTAGTTTGAAAGTTTGATTTTAAAGACATTCGTGAAATAAGGTTGTCTTACATAATATTTTACGTAAAGGTTATCCTATGAATTATTCGGAATCAAGGTTTTAATAAACGATTGAGATTTTTTTAATCTTTTCATATTCCAAATTTATTTTAATTATTTGACATTATCTTATTCACCACCACCCTCCCCCCACCCCCCCCCGCCAAGGACATCACTAGCTCTCCATTTCATCTTATCCCGTGTAATCCAATAGCTGTTGGAACAAATTCGGTGAAATCCGGCCAACTGAACCTATTCTTAGACTGGCTGAATTTCCAATCTCTTTGCCTATAAATAGAGGCCTTCTCTCAGTCTAAACTACAATGAAAAATCACTCTAAACATTTTGCAAGTGAGAGTGAAGCTCAAGTTCTCAGCAAGCTAATTATGTGGTATTAATAAATTCTTTTTAAGCTTATTCAATTCCCTTTCTTAAAATTATTTCAATCTCATTTTAAAGAGTAGTCTATACTCTTGAGATTTAAGAGAATTAAATTAGTAGCATTGGGTTTTTCATTTATAAGAATCTTCAGAAACCTATACTCTTTCTATTGAGTGAATATTGCCTCCTCTACATTTAAGAAAGAAGATCTCTGCTAAAGCTTCTATTGCAACTTCAAATCTATGTTTGAAGATAAATATACTATTATTTTATTTTATTTAGATTTTTCTGAGATAGCCTATGAAAAAACTCAATGAGTTGATTTGTGATAACCTGTGAAAATCATAAAGTGGGTTTTTGTTTATGATAGCCTGTGAAAATCACAAAAGGATTTTTATTGTGGTGATCCCGTGAAAATCACAAAAAACTGTATAAGGTTGTTAAGGTGAACCTTTGAAAACCTAATTATAGTGAAAGCCAAAATTACAAGGGTAGTAATTTTGGGAGTGGAGTGGATGTGTTTTTAAAGCACCGAACCACTATAACTCTTTATGCCTCTGTGGTGAATGCTATATTCTTTTTTTGGTGAATGTTATTTATTTCATTCTTATGGTGAATGCTATATTTATTTTATCTTCTCTTGCTAGTTTAAAAGATTGATTTTAAAGACATTCGCGAAATAAGTTATCCTGCCTAATATTTTAGGTGAAGATTATCCTATGAATTATTTGGAATCAAGGCTTCATTACTTGGGTGATTGAGATTTATATTATTTATATATTTCACTTTTATTTTAATTATTTGGCAATGCCCTATTCACCCCCTCTAGGATATCGATAGCTCGCCTTTTCAGGGGGCCACTTTAATTTGATCTAAAATATCTAATAGATATAGTATTAGAGCACTTATTTAATAAACAGTTTGGATTAAGAGGTAAGCTCTCAAAACTTCTCTTTTAATCTCTTTTAATCTCTCTCTCCTCCCTCTTTCTCTCTTTGTGAGTGCTTACAAGAAGTGGTTTAGCATACCTTATATAGATGAGCAAAGCCTTCTTACATTAATGCACATGCACATGTAACATGTGATAAATATATGTTAAGTGCATGTAACTCTCATATTAAGGGTGAGAGATTTTATGGTAGATGAGGGTGCAAACAATATGTGCGTTGCCATGAAGATGTGGGTCCCACAAGTACAATCTTCTTGATCTAAGCACATGATTAGATTGTTTATACCTTATGTCATCTTGTAAAAATGATTTCTTGATCAAAATGACCATGGTTAATTGTAGGAAAATTACAAGTGTTTGTAGAGGCGACAATGCACCAAATATTGTACACATGCGTTCATGTGAAATAGGGTGTATAAATCGAGTGTGTACATGCCACGATTGTCTGGGACATAATAAAGGTTTCTATGTCCAATCATTATATCAAAATGAAGCTTTTATTATAAAGATCATGGGAAAAATAATTTCAATGTGAAAAAAAATAAGTGTATAATATTATGGCTCATGCTCAAATGTAAGGTTATAATACATATGGATAATTTTTATAATTTTACATATGATAAAATAATTTAAAATCATAGTGTCGAAGATCTGCTAGAGTCATGAAATAAGAAGCTAGTATACTTTGTTAGGGTTCACAAAATATGTTAAAATTAATGGTTCAAGAAATGTTGGACTTAGATCTTAACCTTTTATCCTTATTTAAGTCTAGATTTTTATATGGCAATGTTGATATTGTATATTGGAACATATTAAACGGTTGTGTATAGAAAGATGTAGTGGTCCAATGGGCAATTCCCAAGATCTTGATGATACATCTATTAAATGATAATTTTAACGGTAGATTTAAAAATTAATCAGTTACAATTCAATTTGTATAGTTTAGATAGAGATTCATGGTTTGGATTTGTTGATCCATCGGACGGATTATCACAGATCTTTGTTAAATGGTTAAAATGACCCACTTGATAATCGGTTATGATTAAATAATTAGAAAAAAAATACCCCCTAAAATTGGCAGTATATTACACCACTGCTTCATGTCCATATGTTAGTGCAAATAGACTAATTCCAGTACTTGTACAGGGTGGATTTCTACAGGCCCAAAGGCCCTCTGATAACTTGGTTTGCCATTCCCAAGAATTTTCTTCAATAACTTTCCTTAGGATATTTTTTATTACTTTGTTGTTGGCCTTAGCCTGGCCATTAGTCTGTGCATAATATGGTGTCGAGTGCAAAATCTTTATTCCATATTTATCGACCATTGCCCGTACCTCCTTGGCAAAAAAAGTTGTACCTTGATCCATTGTAATGGACTATGAGATTCCAAATCGGTGAATAATGTTATTATCAATGAACTCGATGATTTCTCAATGACCGACCCCTTTCATGGGCTTCGCCTCTACCTACTTAGTGAAGTAATCAGACGGAACAACTATAAATGAATCCATCTATGATGAAGGTGGATGAATCTATCCTATCAATCCGATTGCCCAACCTCGGAATGGCCAGGGTTTTATTATGGAATGTATTTCCATGGCAGGTACATGCTAGACTAGCCCATTCTTTTAGCAAGCTTCACAACCCTTAGTATACTGACACAATTGGCCATCATTATTGGCAAGAAGTGTCCAAAATATCTAAGTGTGAGTCTCATCTTCCATCCACCTTGATGGGCCCAACGTATGCCTTCGTGGACTTCTCCCATTGCCAACAAGGTTTCTTTCTTAGACAAGCATCAAAGAAATACTCCATCGACCCCCTTTTCGATATAATTCGCTATCAATCATGACATATTTAGTAGCCAATGTCCTCACATTTTTATTAGTTTTGGTACATAGGCTCTGTAAATAACCCATGAGGGGAGCCCTCCAATCCTCTTCTTCTAGTTATATCTGGCAAATTTCCATTATATTCCCTCTCCAAAAAACAGATGGTAGGGATCTTCTTTGGATGGTGATTGTCGGCTTGGCCAACCCTGTAAGTGTTATGGTTCTATACTCCTTTGGTTCTCAAATTTTGTGGTGCCAAAACATCCATCTATGTCTTGTGTAGCTCATTGGTATATATGATCAAGACATTGCATCACCTCTCTAAACACTTTGCTTTAAGTCAAGAACGAAGAACTACTTCAAACCATTTTAAGAAATGCAAGTACAAGCTACAACAAAAGAAGTGATCTTGTTCAAAGACTCAAGTTAGTATACAATGCAAGATAAAGTGTAATTCAAGTTCTAGAAGATCTCAAGCTCAATGTTACATCAAGTAGAGAGATCTCAAGCTTCACAATCTTCAAAGGTCAATTATCATCTAAAGAAATGAAGTCTCAATGTTCATACCTCAGTTTCAAGGTATGATTGACCTCAGATTGACCTTTGGGTAGGTCATTTTGTATACATAATTCAAATTGAATTACTTTACATGTATTTGGACTGTTCTAAGACTAGTCCTGAACTCTGTTCGACTAGTCCTAGCTCTGGCTCGACCAGTCCAAGAAATTCCTAGACCAGTCCTAAGTTGTTGCAATTTTTCAAAATTTTTTGGTTCAGCTACGACCAGTCCTGGAGACTGCTCAACCGGTCGTAGGAACAGTGACGACTCATTCCAGGACCAGTCGTGATCCTTTGACTCAAACTCAAGCGACTAAATCTGGTGCCTCACGACCAGTCATAGGATGCTCACGACCAGTCGTGGAGGGCCCACGACCGGTTGTGGACACCCTACGACCAGTCGTGACACGGTTTTATCCGATCGCACTTAAAATTTCAAAAATTTGTCCGGTCTATGAGTAGTCATTGTGTCCTCAGGACCAGTTGTAGATGTGATTTTTGTAACTATAAATAGAACACGAATTTCAGAGTTTCATATCGAATTTCAAGTAAAATCAAGGCACCACTTTGAGAAAAGTTTGTGTTCATTTTTAAGCTACATTGTGCATATTTAATATTCTCTTTTGTAAGCTTTATTAGTTTGATTTTGTTTCTATATTCCAATCTGAATTGAAAAGAGGAATTGTTATAATCCTTCTTCTTGGAATCAAAATCAAATATAGCTAGCCTAACTAGTTTAATTTAAAATCAATTAGAACCTATAATAATTTTAAAGTGAGTATTGGACATTGAACTTCCACATTCGAACTTTTACTCCGATTGGTTCTTCCAGGCTGCTACAAAAGGAGAAATCTAGGTATTTTACTGTATTGTAAATTTCATTCATTTTGGCTTTTGTTTGAGATTAAGCTAGAAAAATCTCAATCTATTGGTTATCTGAGGAGAGTCAGGAAAACTTAGAAGTGGGGTTTTTGAATTGTGTAAGTCCATTGAAAGACACAATTATGAAGGTTTTAGGTGAACATGTGAAACCTATTTTCATAGTGAACGCTGATATCCCCTGTGCGAGGATATTAGGAGTGGAGTAGCAATCTGTGTGGCTGTTGTTTAACAATTGGTGAACACACAGGTGAACCACTATAATTCTTTGTGTATTGTGGTTTGAATGTTTGCTTAATTTCTATATCATTTATTATTCAAAATTGTGGGATGAATGTGTGGATGTGAATGTTGTAATATTTACATTTCAAGCAGTGTGGGGAATGTTGTAATAGTTTAGATTTCAATTCTTGCTATTTCCTTTCTGTTCCTTTACATTTTTAGCTTTTAATTCTCTAATTCTTCTAGTAAGGTTGTCCTGTCATAAACCCTTGGTTTTTATGGTGAAAGGTTGTCCTTAGAATAACTAGATTTTGTGATTTCTTTACATTCTATATTGTGAATAATTATCTTTCCTTTTCTTAGCTATCTTATTATTTTATTCCGCTATTATTATTTAAAATTTGACATAGTCCTATTCACCCCCCCTCTGGGACATATAGCTAGGCCTTTTCAAGTGGTATCAGATCCTAATAGCTCGTTCTAATTCTTTATATTTGGATTTCTTTCTGGAGTTAATTGATCTAAGCTATTGATAAGATGTCAAATTTTGATAGCCTCTTGGTCACTAGGCCTCCACCATTTGATGGCTCCAATTATGCCTATTGGAAAGCCAGGATAAGGATTTTCCTTAAATCCATGGATGAGAGCATGTAGCAAGCCATTGTGACTGAATGGAACCCCCTACAACTGAAGTAACTTGTATCGATGGTTCAAAATCAATAAAAGTTTCACCATATTTCACTTGGACCACAGTTCAGAAAAGTGAGAGTAGTGTCAATGCAAAAGCACTAAATGCAATCACTTGTGCACTATCACCGGATGAATTCAAAAGAATTATATCTTGTGATACTACAAAGCAAGCTTGGGATATTTTATAAATGACACACGAAGGTACTTTAATTGTCAAGAAATCTAAAGTCCAACTCCTCACAACCAAATTTGAGGAAATTCATATAGAAGAAAATGAAATGTTTATGGACTTTTATATAAGATTAAATGACATTGTAAACTCTATGTGGGGTCTTGGTAATAAAATCTCAGAAAGTAAAGTGTGTGCAAAAATATTACGCTTACTTCCTAAATGGTTCAGTTCTAAGATAACCGCAATCTAGGAACTTCGTGATACGGATAATATAAGGGTAGAAGAACTAGTTGGTTCTTTACAAACCTATAAGTTAAACTTTAAAGCTCCTAAAGGTAAATCTATCGCTCTTAAATCTTCTAAATGTATTTCTCAAGAAAATTTTGATTTAGAAAAATTTGAAGATGATATGGCTCTTTTAGCGAAAAAGTTTTACAAGATTTTCAAAAGTAAAAAGAGGGTTGTCTTTCAAAAATCAAATGATAAGAAAAGATCTAAAACCAGAACTTGGAAATCTTTAAAAGATAGTCAATGTTACAACTGCCAAGAATATGGGCATTTAGCAAACAAGTGTCCTAAAAAGGACAAACCCAAAAAGAAGAGTATGTTGGCTACTTGGGATGAATCCTATTCTGAAGCCTCTTTTGAATCAGAAGATTCTGAAACCGAGTCGGGCAGTGAAGTTAAAGCCCTTATGACTCTAGCAAAATTCACTTTTTTAGATAACAATAATTCAACAAGTGAAGAAAATCTAAACAGTGATTGTGAAAATGAAGAAGATCTTCAAGATGCTTATAATGCCCTATACAAGGAAAGTTGTAAAATTGTCGTAAAACAAAAAATTCAAAAAGAAAAGTTTTTAAAACTTTAAGAAAATTTTGAATCACTTGTTTTAGAAAAATCCCACATTTCAGATTGTTTTGAAAAATTAAAATGCAATTTAGAGTTCAAAACTTCCCTAATTGAAAACTAAAATCTGAAAATGAAAAACTTAAACTTAAAGTCTCTTCACTTTTGAGTTTAAAGGATACATGGAGTTATGCCCAAGGTGATCCAAAGTTAGAAAAACTTTTGTTTAGATAAAGAAAATGTAGCGACCGATCTGGTTTGGGCTATGATAAAAGTGTTCCTCCTAAATAGAAGAATACTTTTCCTAAGTTTGTGAAAGGGGAATCTTCAAACTCAAAAGGAAATAGTTCAAATCAAAAGTTTACTAAAAATGTTAAAACTTTTCAATCTTTCAAACCTAAAAGTAATTATATCAACTATAAAAATCAGAATCAAAACCTTTTGGCTGAAAAGATAGTTGATTTTCTTAAGGAGCTCTTAAAATCTAAGTCAGTGGGTCATTCCTACAACATTACAAATATAAGAAGACCAACTATACTCCTAAACCCAAAACAGTTATGAAATGGGTTCCTAAGGTTACTTGCTTGGTTGCTCACATGGCTTTCAAAGCTTCAAGCCATTCAAAGTGGTACTTAGATAGTGGATGTTCAAGGCATATGACTGGTGATAAAGGTCTATTCACCGATCTCAAAGACATGGCTGATGGTTTAGTCACATTTGGTGATGGCAGCAACTGCAGGATTATTGGCCAAGGTACGGTTCAACTTTCTAACCTCCCCTTATTTATGAATGTTTTGTACGTTAAAGGGTTAAAACATAACTTGTTAAGCATTTCTCAAATATGTGATAAAAATCATAGTATTAAATTTTCTAACCTAGGGTGTGAACTTTTAAACAAAAATGGTTCAGTAATATTAACTAGTCGTAGAACGTCTGAAAACTGCTACATTGTAAGTGATTCTAGCTCATCTAATCAATTGTGTTACATGGTCCATACTGATGAGACTAAATTATGGCATAAATATATAGCGAATGCCAGATTGGCAAACAAACTAGGAGTGCTCACAAAAAGGTAAACTCCAATGTCACATCAAACCACTCGAGCTTCTCTATATGGATCTAATAGGACCAACCAGGATGAAGAGTTGAGGTGGCAAAAAATACATACTGGTGATCGTAGATGATTATACCAGATTCACTTGGGTAGCGTTCTTAAGGGATAAATCAGAAACCCTTGATGAAGTTAAAAAGATTCTCAAATGGATCCAAACTAAAAAAGGTTCTCATGTTAATAAGATCCATAGTAATCATGGGTTAGAATTTGAAAATAACAGTTTTGAGAAGTTCTGTAGCGATCAGGGGATACTGCATGAATTCTCTAGACCTAAAACTCCACAACAAAATGGAGTTGTAGAAAGAAAAACTAGAGTGCTTCAAGAAATGGCTAATGTAATGTTGAATAGTATGAAGCTCCCTAAAAATCTTTGAGCTGAAGCCTTAAATATTGCCTGATACATAATCAACTGAGTATGTACTTGTAAGTCTAATAATAAGACGGCATGTGAAATGTGGTTCGATAAGAAGCCTACTGTCAAATGATTTCAAGTTTTTGGCAGCACGTGCTATATTTTATGCGATCATGAAAATCTAGGAAAGTTTGACACTAAAACTGATGAAGGAATCTTTTTAGGATATTCTTTAAACAGTCGAGCATATCGTGTACCGAATAAAAGGAACAATGTTATTCAAGAATCTATTAATGTGGTCATAGACGATCACTTGAATACACCTGCCCCGAGTTCAGATAATGATGAAGCTCTTTTAATTGAAAAACCAGATACTTCATCAAAACAAACTGACTCTGAACTCAGGACTGTTAAAGATCATCTAACCACTTAAGTTCTTGGAAACCCTCTCACTAGTGTACGCACTCGTAGACAACTAGAAGATATATGTAATTAAGTATGTTTTACATCTCAGATTGAACCAAAAAATGTAAAAGAAGCTCTTACTGACGAAAACTAGATTGTTACGATGCAAGAAGAGCTTAACCAATTTGTGAGAAATGATGTTTGGTATCTTATTCCTAGACCTAAAGATAAACATATTATTGAAACAAAGTCGATTTTCAAAAATAAGTCTGATGAACTTGGTAATATAATTCGCAACAAGGCTAAATTGGTTGTACAAGGGTACACCCAAATGAGGGTATTGATTATGATGAAACATTTACCCCAGTAGCTTGTCTTGAGTCAATCATATTATTTATATACATTACTTGCTTTAGAAAATTCAAAATTTATCAAATAGATGTGAAGAGTGCCTTCTTAAATGGTGATCTGCGTGAAGAAATATATGTTGAACAACCAATGGGTTTTGAAGACCCTAAGAACACTGATCATGTCTATCACCTTAAAAATGCTCTCTACAACTTAAAACAAGCTTCCAGAGTATAGTAGGAGAAATTGACTAAGTTTTTACTAAGTTATGATTTTCAAATGGGAAGTGTAGATAAGACTCTCTTTGTTAAGAAACTTAATGATCACATCTTAATAGTGCAGATCTATGTTGATGATATTATTTATGGATCTACCTGTTCTAACATGACTATTGAGTTTGTAAATTTAATGAAATATAAGTTTGAAATGAGCATGGTTGGGGAATTGAATTATTTCCTAGGATTGCAAGTGAAACAACAATCTGATGGCATTTTTTATTTCTCAAACCAAATATGTTCTGAACTTAATCAAAAAGTTCAGATTTGAGAACGGTAAGAATTTTGATACTCCTATGAGTACAACTTTAAGACTCTCAAAGGACTCTACAAGTAAAAATGTGGATCCTAAATTATATTGTAGTATAATTGACAGTTTACTTTATTTAACTGTAAGTAGACCTGATATTGCTTTAAGTGTTGGTATTTGCGCTAGATATCAATCTAACTCTAAAGAGTCACATCTAACTACTGTTAAGCGGATAATGCGATATATCACAAGTACTGCTAAATTGGGTCTCTAGTATCCATATGATACTAGTGTTCAATTGGCTGGGTACTCAGATGCTGATTGAGCTGGTAATATTGATGATGGGAAATCAACCAGTGGTGGTTGTTTCTATATTGGAAATTGTTTGGTTTCTTGGTTTAGCAAGAAATAAAGTTTTATATCAATTTCAACTATTAAGGCTGAATACATCGCAACAGGAAATGCATGTACTCAACTTGTTTGGATGAATCGTATGTTAAGCGATTATAGAATTGCATAGGAATCAATGATATTATATTGTGATAATTCCAGTGCTATAAATATTTCAAAAAACCTAATCCAACATTCACGTACCAAGCACATTGATATTAGGTATCATTACATTCGTGAATTAGTGGAAGAAAAGCTGATATCTTTGGAATACATTCCTACCGAGACTCAACTTTCGGATATTTTCACTAAACCACTCGACAAAAGTAGGTTTAATAAATTAAAATTTGATCTTAGTATGTGTAATCTAAATTGAATATTCATGCTTATTTATATCATAATGTATATATATTTGATAATTTATTAATTTAAATTTTAAATTTTTATGAAAATTGCATGTTTATGTTGATACACAACCAGTCGAGGGTGTGCTCAACCAGTCGTGATACAACCAGTTGAGGACGGTCCAAGACCGGTCATGGAGCACGCTAATCTCTTTAATTTGGAGAAAACCATTATCTTCCTCATTTCTTCTTTTCTCTCCAACAAGCCATGGCATGACTAGTTGAACCCTACTATTTGATTCGTCAAGGTTAGTGCATTTTTTTAGTCAATCTTGTAGATTCATGTTCTATTCTCTTCATTTTTGTCATTGGAGTACTTGATTTCAAGCTTTGTTGAGATTTTAGGATTTTTCTTCTCCATTTGCTGATTTAGAAAAACCCATCTCTACTTCCTTTTTTATTTCTAGTTGCTTTGAGTAAATGGATGCTAGAGGAAAAAAGAAAACATCCAGTGGTCCATCTTCTTCTTGATCAACTCCTATTACTCAGCGCCATCTTCGGTCACCCGAAGATGATCCCTCATATGTGCGGGATTTGTGATTGCGTAATGTCATTATTGAACGACCTGTTGATCTTGACCACGTTGCTCCTTTTGGTATTCTTCCTCTTCTCCAAGCTGTAGGATGGGCTAACATCTTACATTGGGGTGATCCTGCATACCAATCTATTGCACAGGCTATGTTTGCGTGTATCTCTGAATTTTTATCTGAGAATTTAACATTTAAAATTGGTTCTAAAGAAGGTCCATTTGATGTAGATCGCCATCTGATTTCGGGTCTTATGGACATACCTATCAATGATGAGGGTATTCCTATTCATACTTTAGTTGAAAAACCCTCAGAATCGAAAAAACGCATACTCACTAGAAATCTATGTAATATGAATGTGTAATGGACTCATAAAGGGAATGCGCTCCCCTAAAAGTATTTGTGACCAAGATACAGAGTTCTCCACAGAATCTTTATTTTAAATCTGTATCCTCGTTCTGGTAACTAAACTGAACTGACTTCGTTTATGGTTCGGGTTTTGCATTATGTTATCTTTGGTACTAAAGTTTGTCTTCCTTCATTGATATGCCATTACGTCATTCAGTTTTGTCTCCATCCTGGTCATAGTGATATTCTGTTTGCCTATCTTATGACTGTGTTAGCTAATCACATGTTAGTTGTTATGCCGGTTGGAGAGGCTCCTATCCATCATCTTATTTTTAAAAATTCGAATATTAGCAAGATGAAGTTGAAATTGGCTCCTGGCCAAGTGGATGTTGATGTTCGAGGAGCTGAAGCAAGGAATGAAGATGAAGCTGGCGATCTTCCTGATGATATTAATATGGATGATATCTTTGATGAACTTGAATCTGATTCTACTAATGATCCTGACTATGAGCCATCTAATTTTGATGCTCGTCTTCGTGTTCTTGAGGAGAAGGTTGAGAATATGAATGTTGCCCATGATCTTCGGTTTAAATATATGCGCAAGTATCTTAGGCACTTAAACAAGAGCCTTCATCAACTTGATCCTACCATAGTCGCTCCTTCATCTGGATCTGATTAAGTTTTTTATCCTTTATTCTGTATTAACTCTAATACTATTTTACCTTTACTGGTGTGTGAACTTTATTTTTACTTCAGATTGGTTGACTGACATATGTCTGTAGAATTTGAACTGGTTAATGGTTCGTGGGCTTTAATTTACTTAAATCTTGACCAGTTAATCCTTTTCTTACTCCTGTTTATTATCCTTTTCCATTTTTTTTGCTTCCTTTGTCATATAGTGACAAAAAGGGGGAGAAGATTTCAAGTAGTTTGGATTGATTGGAATGGATATGGATTGAAGGTTAGTAACATTAATTTTTATGATATATATATATATATGTGTGTGCTAACGATATATATGTGTCTGCTAGTCAGGGGGAGTAAATAACTAAGGAAGAATTTGTGCTAATCAATGACAACTGATGCATGATTCTTTAACCAGGCTATAACTGGTTCTCTTATATATGTCCGGTGCATGATTGACTGGTGTATGATTCTTTAACCAGGCTATAACTGGTTCTCTTATATATGTCCGGTGCATGATTGACTGGTGCATGATTCTTTATTGAGCATGTTGTGCTTATCTTATTTTTTTGGAGTGTGTTTTGTCACAAATTTGACAAAGGGGGAGATTGTTAGTGCTATGCTTTTATGCTCCTTTGGTTTTTAAATTTTGTGGTGCCAAAACATTAATCTATGTGTTGTGTAGCTCATTCGTATATATGATCAAGACATTGCATCACCTCTCTAAACACTTTGCTTCAAGTCAAGAACGAAGAACTGCTTTAAACCATTTCAAGAAATGCAAGTACAAGCTATAACAAAATAAGTGATCTTGTTCAAAGACTCAAGTTAGTGTACAACGCAAGATGAGGTGTAATTCAAACTCTAGAAGATCTCAAGCTCAATGTTACATCAAGTAGAGAGATCTCAAGCTTCACAATCTTCAAAGGTTAACTATCATCTGAAGAAATGAAGTCTTAATGTTCATACCTCACTTTTAAGGTATGATTGACCTTAGATTGACCTTAGGGTAGGTTATTTTATATACATAATTCAAATTGAGTTACTTTACATGTATTTGGATTGTTCTAAGACTAGTCCTGAACTCTATTCAACCAGTCCTAACTCTGGCTCGACCAGTCCAAGAAATTCCTAAACCAGTCCTAAGTTGTTGCAATTTTTTGAAAATTTTCAGTTGTGCTACGACTAGTCATGAAGACTGCTTGACCCGTCGTAGGAACAATGACGACTCATTCCAGGACTAGTCGTGCACCTTTGACTGAAACTCCAGCGACTAAATCTGGTGCCTCACAACTAGTTGTAGGATGCTCATGACTAGTCGTGGAGGGCTCACGACCGGTTGTGGACACCCTACGGCTAGTCGTGACATGGTTTTATCCAATCGTGCTTAAAATTTCAAAAATTTGTTCAGTCTACAACCAGTTGTAGTGTCCTCAGGACTAGTCGTAAATGCAATTTTTGCAACTATAAATAGAACACGAATTTCAGAGTTTCATATCTAATTTCAAGTAAAATCAAGGCGTCACTCTAAGATAATTTTGTGTTCATTTTTAAGCTACATTGTGCATGTTTAATATTCTCTTTTGTTAGCTTTATTAATTTGATTTTGTTTCTATATTCCAATCTGAATTAAAAAGGGGAATTGTTATATTCCTTCTTCTTGGAATCAAAATCAAATATAGCTAGTCCAACTGGTTTAATTTAAAATCAATTAGAACCTAGAACCATTTTAAAGTGAGTATTGGACATTGAACTTCCACATTCGAACTTCTGCTCCGATTGGTTCTTCCGGGCTGCTACAAAATGAGAAATCTAGGTATTTTACTGTATTGTAAATTTCCTTTATTTTGGTTTCTTTTCGAGATTAAGCCAGAAAAATCTCAATCTATTGGTTATCTAAGGAGTGCCAGGAAAACTCAGAAGTGGGGTTTTTGAATTGAGTAAGCCCATTGATAGACACGATTGTGAAGGTTTTAGGTGAACCTGTGAAACCTATTTTCATTGTGAACGCTGATATCCCGTGTGAGAATATTAGGAGTGGAGTAGCAATCTATGTGGCTGTTGTTTAACAGTTGGTGAACACACAGGCGAACCACTATAATTCTTTGTGTATTCTGTTTTGGATGTTTGCTTAATTTCTATACCATTTATCATTCAAAATGTGGGATGTATGTGTGGATGTGAATGTTGTAATATTTACATTTCAAGCACTGTGGGGAATGTTGTAATAGTTTAGATTTCAATTCTTGCTATTTCCTTTCTGTTCCTTTACATTTTTAGCTTTTAATTCTCTAATTGTTCTGGTAAAGTTGTCCTGCCATAAACCCTTGGTTTTTATGGTGAAATGTTGTCCTTAGAACAACTAGATTTTGTGATTGCTTTACATTCTGTATTATGAATAATTATCTTTCCTTTTCTTGACTATAGTATTATTTTATTCCACTGTTATTATTTTAAATTTGGCATAGCCCTATTCACCCCCCTCTAGGACATATAGCTAGGCCTTTTCAGATCCTCTTAAGGCATCGAGCCTTGTAGTGAGCTGTGCCATTACATTGGCATCTGTGTTATGTTCCCTAGTGACATGCATCAACTCCACTTCTTCTAAAATGTAAAGCATCTAGGTTGCTAGGGAATAATATGGAAATAAAGCCATACTACCACATTTAAACATCCCTACCATTTGGTTGATCATCAATTGTGAATCCCCTATAACAATCACGGTCCTTATCCCCCTATTCCAACAATAACTCTAGGCCGATTATCGTGGCTTCATACTCGGCCTGGTAATTGGTACAACTAAATTCCAATTAAAATGCAAATTCCTATCTATTGCCATTAGGAGCAATCAAGATTACACCAGCCCTAGTATTGGTAACCCCAAGTGCAGGGTTGCGTTATAACAATAACTCGGTGAGACTGAGGTTGAATTCATAGGGAATGGGGAACACGACCTAGAACTAATCTAAGTCTAATGAAGTATTTGGATTTTTAATCTGGTGATTTAGAAAACAAGTTTTAAATAATAAAGATAAAAGACTAAGGATATAGGAATCTACTCATAGAAATCTCGATATTCAATTTACTTGATTCGACGATAACTCGATTAGAATCAAAGTCATATCCTATCCAATTGGATGATGGAGCAATTAAAAATAATCTGAACTTTTCATTAGTTCACTCATAAGGCACCAATGTGATGATTGCAGGGACATCAACCATCTACCATGCCTAGGAGACAATGGTAAATCATGAATTTTATAGATCATACAATTGCATAATAGGTAAGAAGATATTAAAAGCTTCCCGAGCATCTATTGTAATTGGAGTCATAATAAACCAGAAAAAATTGAAAGCATTCCTTTAGTCAAACTAGAAATCAACGAAAGTTCAACCATAAACTTGAATCAAAGTAAAATAAACTACAATCTTCATCCCTTAGCCTTACCTAAGAGATTAGACTAACAAGACTAACTTCATAGAAGAAAACTAAAAAGATCAATTAGAACCCGAGAAGAAATCGAAGTGGAACAATTTTGTTGGCGCTCCACCAAGGCCTTCTCTCCCTTTCAAAGCCTTAGAAGATGCTTTAAAACATCTTAAGGACTCCTATTTATAGTTGTGGAGCTCCAACTTTCACACTGACTTTGATATTTCACAAATCGACCTTAGATTTATACACTTCTGTTACGCTTCGGTTGCACTGAAGTTGTCTTTGGTCGCATTGAAGTCACATTTGAAAATTTTGTGTAGACTGTTTTATGCAATTTTGGTCGGATAGAACCGACCTTAGGTGGGACCGAACAATTTGTTTTTTTTTCTATTTGACTTGTGATTTGTTCAGTCTTTTCTCCATCCTTTACACTTAGTTTTCTTGGATCTTTGGCATGTAAATTCTTCATTAAATACCTCCACATCTCTAATTCTTCATTACCTTCTTTTGAGCTATAAATCCATCCTTTTAAGTGCATATTCATCCTAGTCTTTCAAATTACCTCGCATGATAAAAACATATATAATTAAATCAAATTAATACTTAAATGCTAGGAAAACTAATGTGATTAAAGGGTTAAATATGCAATATTTGAGTCTTAACACCTAGATGCATCATGTGTTTTTGATCCATTGAAGATCAATTTCCATGGTGTTAATTGCACACAATATAAATCTAGGATGCTCGGGGGTATATGTTCCTCCGGATCAGAGGGGTGGTCAGCAAAACAATCGACTATGGCCCGACCCTTCACTGCCTTCTGTAGAACATATCATAGATCGAACTTAGATAACGCTAGTACCCATTTTCCAATTCGGTCATTTAAAATCAGACAATTCAACATAATTTCATTGAATCAGTTATAACTATTACATTCACTCTCTCGGCCAATAAATAATGCCTTAGTTTAGTGGCCATGAAATATAATGACAGATAAAATTTTTATAGCAAAATACCATCTTTCGGTGTTGAGTAATGTCTAGCTTAAATAATAGATAGCACGCTCCCTTTACATATCATCATCATGGTCTAGAAGAGCTCCAATCACGTCTGCTGAAGCCACAATGTATAGCTTAAGTAGTCGACCCTCGACCGGTGGCATCAGAACATGTGGCCTCATCAGATATTCCTTGATTTTGTTAAAGGCCAACTGGTACTCCACCTCCTAATTGAACTCGAATCCCTATTTTAGTTTTATTAATGGAGAGAAGATATTAGTCTTACCTGCACAATTAGATATAATCTTCTTATGAAATTAACCTGACTCATGAACCTTTGTAACTCTAATTTGTTCCTTGGAGGCCGAGCGTTGATGATAGCTCGAGCCTTATTTTGATCGACTTTGATTCCTCTCTAGTGTACAAGGAATCCTATAAAATTACTAGTCGAGACCCTGAAAGAACATTTCAAGGGGTTCATTTTCAAATCGTGGAGCCTCATTCGCTCAAATGAGTTACCCAATTGGGCTAGATGATCTCCCATATCAGACGATTAGATTACTACATCATCCACATAAACCTCTATGAATCGGCTGACAATATCATGGAAGATGGCATTCATTGTCCTTTCATACGTGGTGCCTATATTTTTAAGTCCAAAAGGCATCATTACCCAGTAGTAGGTTCCTGATGGACTAGGACATCTGAATGCAGTTTTTGGCACACCTTCCATTGTAACGTAGATTTGATTATACCTAGGATGCCCATCCATGAAGGACACAATTCCATGGCTAGTAGCTTGATCGATTAGTTGATCGGCTATCAACATAAGGTATTTATTCATACTTCTACGTAGCCAAATTCAAATTCCTTAAATCGATATAGATTCTCAACTTACCATTCTTTTTTATCACTGGCACTATATTTGACATTCATTTGGCATATTTGATAAGCTGAATAAAATCAGCTTTCAAGAGTCATTTGATCTCTTCCTTGATCTTGTATGTGACTTCAGCCATCATCCGCCTAGGCAGATACTTGTGCGGCCGATATCCTTCCTTTATGGGAAACCTGTCCTCAGATAAACACTAATCGAGCCTTAGCATTTCATGATATCCCATGCAAAATAATCAACAAATTCATGGTAAATCCGTCTATCGTTCATTCTCACGAGGCTTCAACAATCGCTGATGAACGTAGGCTTTGGATCCCATTTAGTCCCTATATTGACTTTAACCAATGAATGTTGGGCTTGGGGTCGAGAGTCTTTCATTTCATTAGTAGCTTCCTCAAGCCTGATGCCATCTTCTTTGGCTAGATCCTCCATATTGGCCAGATTCACAAGGCAACCATCATCCATTTCTTTCAGACTCTCCTTAAGCCTTTTTATTCTGGCCGTGAATTCGACCTAATTAACTTCATTCCTTAGTATTTTGATCATGGAATCTCTTCAATTGTACAACGTGGAACCAGCCAAAAAGGAACAATGTCCCTTGGCAGGGTGTCACTTTCTCGCGTTACTTCTGAGATAGCCTGCATAATACTCTCTGGGTTCTTTTTCACTGATATTCTAGTTGGGTGGCTGAACTTGTTCCTTCTAGTAAACCTAATCAGCCCCACTTCTTCCCCATAATAATAAGCCTAATTGGCATTCAAAGTTGCTAAGAAATGTTTGTTGTCAGTAAAGACTATCTTGACCTTGTCATGATTCTAGAAAATCACGAACTGGTGTAAAGAGGATGGGATGCATGGGATGCATGCAAATGAATGAATCTAGTCCCTCCCTAACAATGCATTTTAGCTCAATGAGGTATCCACCACGAAAAATGGTGCTAGGAATGTCTTAGTTCCAACAGTCAAATTAACTGGTAAAACGCTGTGGGTATTCATGATAAGACCAACGAAATTACTATTGGTAACTTATGATGGAATAAAATCGATCAAGGACTTTCCCAATTTTGCCATCATTCTTAATGGCAATAGGTTAACTGTGGCCCCATTATCAACTAAAATTTTGGTAATGGGGCACCCTTCGAGGTGAGCTGATATATATAATGGCTTGAGTGTTGCATCATACCATGGGTAGGTTTGTCAATGATCACCCTTTCAAACGTAGTCCCTACCTCTACTGTGATGGTGTTAATATGCAAGGTTTCATCGACAATGGATTCATTTCTAGTATCTTCTTCCATTGGAAAAGAAGCATGCTATATTATTACTGGAGGGGTTATTCTTCCATATTGCTCGCCATCCTATTCGACTGAGTTGGTCTAGCTTGGAAACAAGACGTCAATGTGAGAACCATATTACAATGGAATACAACTGGTGGTAATGTCCCAAACACAATTTCACCATTTGGACATTGCCTCCTTAGTGTTTCAAGGTCTGCCTATTTTAAGACATCCTCTGTCTGACTTGTGCATTCATCGGCTACAGGCTCAGCCAAAGCATCCACAGGTGAGGCGATTTTTAGCACTTTAGTGGTTGATGATAGCTCATTGGACAACCATTCATCTGTTAGGAAACACTCCTTGCTAAGGTAGTCCGACAAGTTATCACAATTGTCTACCTCTTTAAGACTCATTGACTGATCAGTCTGGTCGAGAACACTTGAGTTCCGGTTTTCTAACACGTAAGATAGTATTTCTCCTACTGTATTCACTGCCACCTGGCCCTCGAGTACTGGGATCCTCTAAAAAGGCTTAAGCAAGCTCACTTTTAACCGAGGATGTTGTTGAGACTCAAATTTGCATAATTTCCCCATTTATATCTTGGTTTTATGAACACGAATCAGCTTAATGTTCTATTTTACTTATGTATGTGTTGCAAGGAAAATATAAGAGCTTGAATTGAAAAAAGGGTGGTAAAAGCAAGGATTTGATGCTCAAGAATTGCCAAGGCAAGGGATGGATCTTAGGAGACTAAGATTGGAGAATTCACATGCCAAAGATCTAAGAAAACCAAGTGAGGAATGAAGAGAATCGAAGATTTGAAGTGAAGAATCCTGAAATCATCCTGAAAAAAAAATGTATTATGAAACTATGAAGTCATTTCGTTTGTTTAGTTTTCATTACTTATTAATTTTTCATTTGATTTTCTCATTCTCATAATTCATCTCCCTGTGGGATCAACCCTGTATTCACAGGATATTACTTACGAACCTCTGCACTTGGAGGCAAGTAATCAAGTTTTTGGCGCCGTTGCTGGGAGAGACTGAGATAGATTAGATCTGTGTAAGATAGTTAAGGTAAGTTCTTTTGTAAGGTAAGTTCTCTTCTAAATCCTCCAAATTTTCTGTAGATTTTCTGTTTTTTTTAAAGTAAATTCAATTGGGTCTTTCAAGTACTAATTATGATATAAGGTTGCCCTGCTTGGGATTTTATCACCCAAGTATTATAGTTGTCCTATAGTTGCTGTTTAATCACAAAGATCATCCACTGAATCTATTTTCCATTTTAGCATAGTTTAATTTTTGCATTAGTTTTGCTTTTGTTAATTTATTTTTTATTTTTTTCTTTGTGGTTTGATCCTTTATTGTCAACCCTGCCACCTAGGTTGTTGAATTATTTTGCTTTGTGGATTGAAACCTCATGGTCAGCCCTACCACCTAGGTTGTTGGTTAAGTTTTTGTTTTTATTTTAAGTATCATACTTGCTATTTGAATTAGCGGTATTTGTTATGTGGTTTATGTCCCGTTGGAGTAAGGATCAAAACAATCGACTCTCCTCCGAAGGTGGACTAGTTCTAGGCCTTGATCATTCACTTAAAAGAGACACTCAACATCACTTGGATTCCATAGTAGACCCAGTTGATAATCCAAATCTAAATCTGCCAGATCCAACTATAAATCAAATTAAATAGAGAAAATCAACCTAATCCTCCTCTTGAGGATGAAAATGAAGTTCATAGGAATGTGTTAAACCAACCACGGACTTTACGTGAACGTCTACACCCTGAGAGATCAACTTTACCATCTTGCATAGTGTTCCCTACTCACATAGGGAACATTGATTTTAAACCAGGTGTGATTCAATTGATTCATAAATTTCATGACTTGGATTATAAAAGCCCTTACTTACACCTTAAGGACTTTGAGGAAGTAATTGCAACATTACAAGTAAACAATGGCAATAGGGATGCACTTAAGCTTAGGTTATTCTCATTTTGGGCCAAAGCATGGCTCAACTCTCTAAGACCTAATACCATTACTACATGGCAAGCCTTAAGTAGAGAGTTTTTGAAAAAGTTCTTTCCCGAGCATAAAGCAAATGCACTAAAACAAGAAATCATGTCATTCTCCTAAAACGGGAATAAACTATTTTTCCAAGCTTGGTAGTGTTTCAAAGACCTTCACTTACTTGTCCACATTATGGTTATGAACCATGACACGTGATTGATGCGTTCTGAAAGGGGCTCACCGTGGATACCCGCCAGTTCATGGAGATGATGTGTGGTGGAACCTTTCTTGATAAAGATCATAATGAGGCTTAGGATTTTCTAGATATGTTAGCAGAGAATAAGCAAACATGGGATGTCTCTACTAAACCAGACCAAACTAGACCCATTCCTAGAGAGAAAGTGGGGATGTATGTCCTAAGAGAGGAAGACGACCTTAATGCAAAATTCGCTGCATTAGCTAGAAAGGTCGAAGCCTTGGAAATTGTGAATGTTGATATAGTTAAAACAAACACTTTCTTAGGCAATTTTTGTAACATTTGTGATGGTGCAGACCATAACATAAAGGATTATCCAATAATCCTACTTGTATAAAATATCATGCATGAGCATGAGCAAGCAAACGTTATAAATAACTACTAAAGGTCAGTTATGCAACCAATGGGAAACACGTATAATCCAAATTGGCGTAACCATCCTATTCTTAGTTGGAGGAATGGACCACAAATTAATGTGCCCAATGCACCTTAAGGCCCTTCATAAAAAAAAACTTCTTTGAGGCACCTAACAATGCACCATATGTGCCCCCACCAAAGTGATCATCTGTGGAAGATGTATTGACCGTATTTATGAACTCTCAAGCTTAAATGAATCAGTCTCTAATCCCATCAAATCAGAAATTAAAGCGGTCGTGGCTAGGGTTGAGACTCAACTAAATGCTGGGGAAAAAGGCACCCTTCCTTCTCAACCTGTGCCAAACCATAGAAACACATATTTCATTGGAGACTTAAATCCAAGTGAGATACATTATGAACAAGCTAAGACCATCATTACCTTGAGAAGTAGAAAAAGATCAATAACAAGATAATCTAACTGGTAGAAATACCGGATGATGAGCCACTATCTCAAGAGAATGATGAACGGGCCATGGTTCAAGAGTCACAAAAATAAAAGGATAAAGAGACTAAGTCACATGAGCCTTTAGTTCTATTCCCATCTAGACTTCAGAACTTGAATGTCCCCATGAAATATTAAGAGGTGTTGGATGTGCTCCAAAAGGTTACTGTTAATATTCCTCTGCTTGATGCCATTAGACAAATTCCATCATATGCTAAATATCTCAAGGATTTGTGCATTATAAAGAGGAAATTAAATGTGCATAAAAAGACCTTCCTTATTGAGAAAGTGAGCACTATCGTTCAACAAAGGGCCATACCTAAATACAAAGACTGGAGAAGTCCCACTATTCCTTGTATTATTAAGAATTTCTAAATTGAGCATGCTTTGCTAGATTTGGGTGCAAGTGTCAACATAGTACCTTATTTGGTTTTCAAACAAATGGGGTTAGGCGAGCTTAAACCAACCACGATTTTACTCTAACTCGCTGACCGCTCCATTAAGATACCAAGGAAAATTTTAGAGGACGTGCTAGTCCAAGTGAAGAAATTCTACTTCCCCATGGATTTTATTGTACTAGACACTAAACCATGTGTAAATGCTAGTGCTTAAGTTCCCATCATTTTAGGCCACTCATTCCTAGCAAATTCAAATGCAATCATAAATTGTTGGAATAGAATGATGAACTTGTCTTTTGGTAACATGACTCCAGAGCCAAATATTTTCAATCTATGTAAGCAGTCTATTAATAATAATGAGATCCATGAGCTGAATTTCATAGACTGTTTGATAGAAGAAGATGAATTGGAACCTAGTCTGACTATGGAATTGATTCAAGTCTTTGGGGACTTGAAAAATTCTGATTTACAAAAAGCGTTTGCTGCAATTTGTGTTGATAATGGAAGCACTACCACCCAGGACATTGGTATGTAGCAATGGAGACCGCGCACTCAAGTCTTATCAATCGAGGACTTGCAACCTCTGCCATCACCAACCAATGTTTAAAAGCTTAATCTAAAACCACTACCAAATAAGCTTAAGTATGTATACTTGGGTAAAAATAAAACTTATCCTGTGGTGATCTTGTAAGTGCTATGGTTTCCTGCTCCTTTGGTTGTCAAATTTTGTGGTGCCAAAACCTCAATCTATGTCTTGTGTAGCTCATAGGTATATATGTTCAAGACATTACGTCACCTCTCTAAACACTTTGCTTCAAGTCAAGAATGAAGAACTACTTCAAACCATTTCAAGAAATACAAGTACAAGATACAACAAAAGAAGTGATCTTGTTTAAAGACTCAAGTTAGTGTACAACACAAGATGAAGAGTAATTCAAGCTCTAGAAGATCTCAAGCTCATGGTTACATCAAGTAGAAAGATCGCAAGCTTCACAATCTTTAAAGGTCAATTATCATTTGAAGAAATGAAGTCTCAATGTTCATACCTCACTTTCAAGGTATGATTGACCTTTGATTGACCTTAGGGTAGGTCGTTTTATATATATAATTCAAATTGAATCATTTTATAGATGTTTGATATGTTCTAAGACTAGCCCTGAACTCTGTTCGACTAGTCTTAGCTCTGGCTCGACCAGTCTAAGAAATTCTTAGACCGGTCCTAAGTTGTTGCAATTTTTTAAAATTTTTTGGTTGAGCTACGACCAGTCCTGGAGACTGCTCGACCGGTCGTAGGAACAGTGTCAACTCGTTCTAGGACCAGTCGTGCACCTTCGACTCAAACTACAACGATCAAATCAGGTGCCTCATGACCAGTCGTAGGATGCTCACGACCAGTCGTGGAGGGCTCACGATCGGTCGTGGACACCCTACGACCAGTCGTGAAACAGTTTTATCTGATCGCGCTTAAAATTTTAAAAATTTGTTTAGTCTACGACCAGTCGTAGTGTTCTCAAGACCAGTCGTAGATACGATTTCTGCAACTATAAATAGAACACGAATTTTAGAGTTTTATAAACGCAATTCAAGTAAAATCAAGGCATCACTCTGAGATAAGTCTGTGTTCATTCTTAAGGTAATTGTGCAATTTAATATTCTCTTTTGTTAGCGTTTTCTTATTTAATTTTGTTCCTGCATTCCAATCTAATTTGAAAGAGGAATTGGGATATTCCACTTCTTGGAATCAAAATCAAATAGAGCTAGCCCTAATTGGATTTAATTTAAAATCAATTAGAACTTAGAACCATTTCAAAGTGAGTATTGGACATTGAACTTCCACATTCGAACTTCTACTCCGATTGGTTCTTTCGGGCTGCTACAAAAGGAGAAATCCAGGTATTTTACTGTATTATAAATTTCCTTCATTTTTGGTTTTTGTTTGAGATTAAGCCAGAAAAATCTCAATCTATTGGTTATCTGAGGAGAGCCAGGAAAACTTAGAAGTTGGGTTTTTGAATTGTGTATGCCCATTGAAAGACACATTTGTGAAGGTTTTAAGTGAACCTGTGAAACCTATTTTCATAGTGAACGTTGATATCCCATGTGTGAGGATATTAGGAGTGGAGTAGTAATCTATGTGGCTGTTGCTTAACAGTTGGTGAACACACAGGCGAACCACTATAATTCTTTGTATATTGTGGTTTGAATGTTTGTTTAATTTCTATATCATTTATCATTCAAAATTGTGGGATGTATGTGTCGATGTGAATGTTGTAATAATTACATTTCAAGTACTGTGGGGAATGTTGTAATAGTTTAGATTTCAATTCTTGTTATTTCCTTTTTGTTCCTGTACAGTTTTAGCTTTTAATTCTCTAAGTGTTCTAGTAAGGTTGTCTTGCCATAAACCCTTGGTTTTTATGGTGAAAGGTTGTCCTTAGAACAACTAGATTTTGTGATTGCTTTACAATCTGTAATGTGAATTATTATCTTTCCTGTTCTTGGCTATCTTATTGTTTTATTCCACTATTATTATTTTAAATTTGGCATAGTCCTATTCAACCCCCCCCCTCTAGGACATATAAATAGGCCTTTTCAAGTTGTATCAGAGCCTAATAGCTTGTTCTAATTCTTTATATTTGGATTTATTTCCTAAGATAATCAATTTAAGCTATTAATAAGATGTCAAAATTTGATAGCCTTTCAGTCACTAGGCCTCCACCATTTGACGGCTCCAATTATGCCTATTGGAAAGCCAAGATGATGATTTTCCTTAAATCCATGGATAAGAGCACGTGGCAAGCCACAGTGACTGAATGGAACCCCCTACCACTGAAGTAACTGGTATCGATGGTTCAAAATCAATAAAAGTTTCACCATATTTCACTTGGACTACAGTTTAGAAAAGTGAGAGTAGTACCAATGCAAAAGCACTAAATGCAATTACTTGCGCACTATCACCGAATGAATTCAAAAGAATTATATCCTATGCTACTGCAAAGCAAGCTTGAAATATTTTAGAAATGACACACCAGGGTACTTTAATTGTTAAGAAATCTAAAGTCCAACTCCTGACAACCAAATTTAAGGAAATTCATATAGAAGAAAATGAAATGTTTATGGACTTTTATATAAGAATAAATGACATTGTAAACTCTATGTGGGGTCTGGGTGATAAAATCCCAGAAAGTAAAGTGTGTGCAAAAATACTACGCTCACTTCCTGAGCGGTTCAATTCTAAGGTAACCGCGATCCAGGAACTTCGTGATACGGACAATATGAAGGTAGAAGAACTAGTTGGTTCTTTATAGACCTATATGTTAAACTTTAAATCTCCTAAAGGTAAATCTATCGCTCTTAAATCTTCTAAATGTATTTCTCAAGAAAATTCTGATGTAGAAAATTTTAAAGATTATATGGCTCTTTTAGCGAAAAAGTTTTATAAGATTTTCAAAAGTAAAAAGAGGGTTGACTTTCAAAAATCAAATGATAAGAAAAGATCTAAAACCAGAACTTGGAAATCTTTAAAAGATAGTCAATGTTACAACTGTCAAGAATATGGGCATTTAGCAAACAAGTGTCCTAAAAAGGACAAACCCAAAAAGAAGAGTATGTTGGCTACTTGGGATGAATCCTCTGATTCTGAAGCCTCTTCTGAATCAGAATATTCTGAAACCGAGTCAGGCAGTGAAGTTAAAGCCCTTATGACTCTAGCCAAATTTACTTTTTCAGATAATGATGATTCAACAAGTGAAGAAAATCTGAACAGTGATTGTGAAAATGAAGAAGATCTTTAAGATGCTTACAATGCCCTATACAAGAAAAGTTGTAAAATTGTCGTAAAATTAAACCTTCAAAAAGAAAAGTTTTTAAAGCTTAAAGAAATTTTTGAATCACTTTTTTTAGAAAAATCCCACATTTCAGATTGTTTTGAAAAATCAAAATGTGATTTAGAGTTCAAAACTTCCCTGATTGAAAACCTAAAATCTGAAAATGAAAAACTTAAACTTGAAGTCTCTTCTCTTTTGAGTTTAAAGGATACATGGAGATATGCCCAAGGTGATCCAAAATTCGAAATACTTTTGTCTGGATCAAGAAAATGTGGTGGCCAATCTGATTTGGGCTATGATAAAGTGTTCTTCCTAAATAGAAGAATACTTTTCCTAAGTTTGTGAAAGGAGAATCTTCAAACTCAAAAGGAAATAGTTCAAATTAAAAGTTTTCTAAAAATGTTAAAACTTTTCAATCATTCAAACCTAAAAGTAATTGAATCAACTATAAAAATCAGAATCAAAACCCTTTGGCTGAAAAGATAGTTGATTTGCTTAAGAAGCTCTTAAAATCTAACTCAGTGGGTCATTCCTACAACAATTATAAATACAAAAAGACCAACTATACTCCTAAACCCAAAACAGTTATGAAATGAGTTCCTAAGGTTACTTGCTTGGTTGCTCACATGGCTTTCAAAGCTTTAAGCCATTCAAAGTGGTACTTAGACAGTAGATGTTCAAGGCATATGACTGGTAATAAAGATCTATTTACCGATCTCAAAGACATGGCTAATGGTTCAGTCACATTCGGTAATGGCAGCGACTGTAGGATTATTAGCCAAGGTATGGTTCAACTTTCTAACCTCCCCTTATTTGAGAATGTTTTATACGTTGAAGGGTTAAAACATAACATGTTAAGCATTTCTCAAATATGTGATAAAAATCATAGTATTAAATTTTCTAGCCTAGGGTGTGAAATTGTAAACAAAAATGGTTCAGTAATATTAACTGGTCGTAGAACGTCTAAAAACTACTACATCGTAAGTGATTCTAGCTCATCTAATCAACTATGTTACATGGTCCATACCGATGAGACCGAGTTATGGCATAAATACGCTGGACATGTACATTACCGCAATCTCTGTAGATTGAGTGAAAGAGAACTAATAAGAGGTCTACCTAAATTGTAAAAAGTAGACAAAATATGTGGCGAATGCTAGATTGGCAAACAAACTAGGAGTGCTCACAAAAAGGTGGACTCTAATGCCACATTTAAACCTCTCGAACTTCTCCGCATGGATCTTGTAGGACCAACTAGGATGGAGAGTCGAGGTGGCAAAAAATATATATTGGTAATTGTGGATGATTTTACCAAATTCACTAGGGTAGCCTTCCTAAGGGATAAATCATAAACCCTTGATGAAGTAAAAATGATTATCAAATGGATCCAACCGAAAAAGGTTCTCAAGTCAGTAAAATCTGTAGTGATCATGGATCTAAGTTTGAGAATAGCAGTTTTGAAAAATTATGTAACGATCAGGGGACATTACATGAATTCTTTGCACATAAAACCCCACAACAAAATGGAATTATTGAAAGAAAAAATAAAGTGCTTCAAGAAATGGTTAATGTAATGTTAAATAGTATGAAGCTCCCTAAAAATCTTTGGGCTGAAGCCGTAAATACTGCATGCTATACTATTAACCGAGTTTATGCAAGTAAGTCAAATAATAAATCTGCTTATGAACTGTGGTTCGATCAGAAGCCTACTGTCAAATACTTTCGAGTTTTTGACAGTAAGTGCTATATTTTACGTGACCGTGAAACTCTGGGAAAGTTTGACACTAAAAGTGATGAAGGGATATTTTTAGAATATTCTTTAAACAGTCATGCATATCGTGTATTGAACAAAAGGACCAGTGTTATTTAAGAATCTATTAATGTGGTCATAGATGATCACTTGATTACACTTGCCCCAAGTTCAAATAATGATGAAGTTCTTTTAATTGACAAACCAAATACTTCATCAAATCAAACTGACTCTAAACTAAGGACTGTTAAAGATCATCCAATCACTCAGATTCTTGGAAACCCTCTCACAAGTGTACGTACTTATAGACAACTAGAAGACATATGTAATTACGTATGTTTTATATCCCAGATTGAACTGGCAAACGTAAAAGAAGCTCTTACTGATGAAACTGGATTGTTACGATGCAAGAAGAGCTTAACCAATTTATGAGAAATGATGTTTGGTATCTTATTCCTAGACCTAAAGATAAACATATTATAGGAACTAAGTGGATTTTCAAAAATAAGTCTGACGAACTTGGTAATATAATTCCAAATAAGGCTAAACTAGTTATACAAGGGTACACTCAAATTGAGGGTATTGATTATGATGAAACCTTTGCACCAATAGCTCGTCTTGAGTCAATCAGACTATTTATATCCATTGCTTGCTTTAGAAAATTCAAAATTTATCAAATGGATGTGAAGAGTGCTTTCTTAAATGGTGATCTGCATGAAGAAGTATATGTTGAACAACTAATGGATTTTGAAGACCCTAAGAACACTGATTATGTCTATCGCCTTAAAAAGGCTCTCTACGGTTTAAAACAAGCTCCCAGAGCATGGTATGAGAAATTGACTAAGTTTTTACTAAGTCATGATTTTCAATTGGGAAGTGTAGGTAAGACTCTCTTTGTTAAGAAACTTAATGATCACTTCTTAATAGTGCAGATATACGTTGATGATATTATTTATGGATCTACCTGTTCTAACATGATTGTTGAGTTAGCAGATTTAATGAAATCTAAGTTTGAAATGAGCATGGTTCGGGAATTGAATTATTTCCTAGCATTGCAAGTGAAACAACAATCTATTGGCATTTTTATTTCTCAAACCAAATATGCTCTGCACTTAATCAAAAAGTTCGGATTTGAGAATGGTAAGAATTTTGGTACTCCTATGAGTACAACTTTAAGATTCTCAAAGGACTCTACAGGTAAAAATGTGGATCCTAAATTATTCGATAGTATGATTGACAGTTAACTTTATTTAACTACTAGTAGACCTGATATTGCTTTAAGTGTTGGTATTTGCACTAGATATCAGTCTGATCCTAAAGAGTCACATTTAACAATTGTTAAGAGGATTATGCGATATGTCACAAGTACTACTAAATTTGGTCTCTGGTATCCATATGATATTAGTGTTCGACTGGCTGGGTACTTAGATGCTGATTGGGCTGGTAATATTAATGATAGGAAATCAACCAGTGGTGGTTGTTTCTATATTGGAAATTGTTTGGTTTCTTGGTTTAACAAGAAACAAAGTTCTATATCACTCTCTACTTCCGAGACTGAATACATCGCATTCCTCCACCTAGGCGAGGCACCCGAGTGACCTGAGCGGCCCTTGCTCCATCGCCTAAGGATCCCATTCCTCTACCTGAGGTTCTCATTCTGCCACCTGCAGTTCTCATTCCCCCGCCCGAGCCTCCTGCTCTCACTCTCGAGACCCCTATAGATCATGCGCCTCCGTTCGAGACCAGCGCAGCCCCTATCATGCCAGTTGGTGCCAATCAGTTATAGCAGATGCTCTAAGCTATGACAAAAGCCCTCCAGGAGTAGGGCAGGAACCCAGCTGAGACCCCGGAGTAGATAGAGCAAGAGCACACAAGCTTCCTATTATGAGATTTTCTTCGGCTCGATCCCCCACAATTCTAGGGAGAGCCTGATCCAACTGCATCAAGAGGTGATGCTCCCAAATGGAGAAGATGTTCGAGACCATGAGATGTACAACCCAGAAGTGGGTCCCTTTGGCTATGTATTTGCTTGAGGGAGAGGCCGATCATTAGTGGACCTCTGTCAGCCATGCTACATGAGCTGATTTTGCATGGACATGGGTGGATTTCATTGAATGATTTGACCGACAGTATTTCCTCGACCACATTTGACGACAGCGAGCATTTGAGTTTGAGACCGTGGTGTAGGGAGATATATCCGTGGTGTAGTACGTGGCTCATTTTGTCGCGCGGTCTAGGTTCGCGCCGTATTTGAATGATGATAAGGAGTGAAAGGCCCGTCATTTTGAGAACGGCTTACGTTTTGGCCTTTGAAGCCATGTTATCAGCCATATGCTTCAGACCTCAGAGGGGATAGGCACCTCCCCAGCCAGCTCAGGCTAGGTTCTACGAGGCTCAGCAGGACCTGCAGTCATTCGGAGGAGTCGTTGAGAGTATTCTTCCTATCTCTGCATACATTGCCTGAGTTTTTTTATTTCAGTGCTTCACACTCCTTTATGTCCGAGGGTTTTTATCGTTCAACTGGATTACCAATAGAGTCTGCCCATGAGGGATTTTTAGTATCGACGCCCTTAGGGAAGACCGCAGTGTTAGGTCACTTCTGTTCGTCCTGCCCCGTGTTGGTGAGAGAGACTTTCTTACCTGCCGATTTGTTTATGTTACCGATGTCAGAGTCCGATGTCATCCTGGGTATGGATTGGCTCACTGAGTACTATGCCATCTTGGACTACTCCATGAGGATAGTCACATTTCGTATAATAGCTTGCCGCAGTTCCAGTTCGTTGCTGAGCCTAGAGGAGAGCCGTTGTCTTATTTGGTGTCATGTGCAGTGGAGGAGCCCGTAACAGCGAGCGTTGATCAGTTGCCACTGGTTTGTGATTTTTTCGATGTATTTCAGGAGATTCCAAGATTACCGCCGCCCTAGCATATTGATCTTATGCCTGGTATCGTGCCTATCTCAAAGGCCCCATATCGTATGACACCGATGGAGTTGTGAGACCTGCAGTAGCAGTTGGATGAGTTACGTGAGTTGGGTTTCATTCGTTCGAGCAGTTCACTGTGGGGAGAGCCACTACTATTCGTCAGGAAGAAGGATAGTTCGTTGAGGCTCTGCGTGGATTACCATGAACTTAACCGGGTCACGATCAAGAACATGTATCCGCTCCCGAGGATTGATGATTTGTTTGATTAGCTGTAGGATGCACAGTTCTTTTCGAAGATTGACCTGCGGTCCGGTTATCATCAGATTCGAGTCTAAGAGGAGGACATCTCGAAGGTAGCTTTCAGGACGCGCTATGGTCACTTTGAGTTTTAGGTCATGTCCTTCGGACTGACCAATGCGGCCGTAGTCTTCATGTAGTTGATGAATGAGGTCTTCCATACTTATCTTGGTCAATTTGTTGTAGTTTTCATTGATGACATTCTGATCTATTCAAGGACTTGCGAGGACCATGAGCAACATCTGGAGATTGCCTTACAGACCCTTCGTACCCACCAGCTGTATGTGAAGATGGAGAAGTGTGAGTTTTGGCAGGAACAGGTGAAGTTCCTCGATCATGTGGTGACAAGGGATGGTATCGTAGTGGACCCCTCAAAGATAGATGCAGTGCGTCAGCGGGGTTAGCCCACGAACGTGTCCGAGATCAGCAGTTTTCTTGGTTTATCGAGATATTATCGACGCTTTATTGAGGGATTCTCTCGTATCGCAACACCGCTGACTAGGTTGACCCGGAAGGGTGCAGAGTTTGTATGGAGTGATGCGTGTGAGCGAGCTTTTGTGGAGTTGAAGGACTACCCCACATTCACTCCTGTCCTCACTCTTCCCTCTAAGAGTGAAGGATTTGTTATATTTACCGATGCTTCACATGTGGGTTTGGGTGCTGTCCTGATGCAGCATGGGAAGCCAATGGCCTTTGTATCTCGCTACCTTAAAGTCCATGAGCTAAACTACCCTACGCATTATTGGAGCCGGCAGCAGTCATCTTTGCACTGAAGGTGTGGAGGAACTATCTCTATGGGGTCAGGTTTGAGCTATTCTTTGACCACAATAGCCTGAATTATCTCCTCTCATAGTTCGAGTTGAACATGCGATAGAGACGTTGGATGGAGCTCCTAAAAGACTATGATTTTAATCTTCAGTACCACCTAGGCAAGGCGAACGTGGTGACGGATGCCCTCAATCGTCAGCCACAAGGCCTGATAGTAAAATATGATGATTCAGGAGTGGAAAATGCTCGAGGATATTACAGCGTATGACTTCGAGTTTGACTTGCAATCTTCTATCGTTCAATTATCAAGCCTGTCGATTCAATCCTCTCTTGTCGTAAGGGTGATCGAGGCTTAGCAGTTAGACGAGTCACTTCAGAGTTATCGAACAGATGTGGCATCTAAGAGTTAGTCAGATTGGTAGATTAGTTTCGATGGTGGACTTCGCTTCAGTGGCCGATTATGTGTCTCAAATATTCAGAGTTGTGTAGAGATCTTATCACTAAGGCACATCGATCGAGGTTTTTTATCCACCCTAACTCAATGAAGATGTACTGTGATATGTGGTGTCAGTATTTTTGGGTGGGAATGAAGCGTAAAATCACCAGTTTTGTGGTCGAGTGTGACACATGCCAGCGTGTCAAAGCCGATCATCAGAGAGCCCCAGTTCTGTTGCAACCATTGAGCGTCCCAACGTGGAAGTGGGAGCATATATCCACCAATTTTATTATAGGCTTGCTGAGGACTTAGCGCAGTCATGACGCCATCTATGTTGTCATGGATCGTCTGACGAAGTCGACACATTTTCTCATGATTTGTGTAACTTGGCCCTTAGACCAGCTTGCTAGATAGTTTATTGATAAGATTGTGAGACTTCACGGTGTTCCAGTCTCAATTGTTTCTGACCAAGACCCACAGTTCATGTCTTAGTTTTGGAGGAGCTTCCAGAAGGCTATGAGGTCTGCCTTTTAGTTCAGTACCACGTATCATCCGCAGACCGAATGGGTCAACCAGATCCTTGAGGATATTGTCAAAGTTTACATGATTGACTTCTCAGGTGGCTGGGATAAGCATTTGCGCCTGGCTGAGTTCACATATAATAACAGCTATCAGGCGTTAATTGGTATGGCTCCTTTTGAGGCCTTATATGGCAGGCCATCTAAATCTCCTAATTATTGGGATAAGGTTGGAGAGCACCGTCTCTTAGGCCCCGAGCTTGTGCTATAGACGTCAGAGATTATCGATATCATCAGGCAGAGGATACGCACAGCTCAGAGCCAGTAGAAGAGTTTCATTGATCGCTGACATTGTCCCTTGGAGTTCACTATTAGGGACAGAGTGTATCTCAAGGTCTCGCCCATATAGGGCGTGGTTCAATTTGGAGCGAAGGGCAAGCTTGCCCCGAGATTTATTGGACCTTTTAAGATCACTGGGCACATTAGCACCATGGCTTATAAGCTTGCCTTACCTTCTCATTTGTTTGATATCCACAATGTTTTTCATGTTTTGATGCTGTGAAAGTGTGGGTCAGACACTATTCCCATGATTGATTGGTAGCCTCTTGAGGTCCATGAGGATGCTTCCTACATTAAGCAGCCAGTTTGTATCCTTGATCGGAAGGAGCAGGTCCTCCGGACTAAGGTCATTCCTTTAGTGAAGGTGCAGTGGGGTCATCATAGTGCTCGCGAGGCTAGGATTAGAGAGCATTATCCTCATCTTTTTGTAGATTAATTGTGCCTGTATCATGCCTTGTATTGTATTGATTGATATATCTGTATATGCGATGCCATGTTTTCTCTTCCTTCTTATTTTGTTCTCTGTGATAGTAAATTTTGAGGATAAAATTTTTATTAGGAGGGGAGATCTGTCAGGCTTGTGTCCTAGTATCTCGCTGTTCCATAGGATCCCACTGTCCTCCCGATCAAATTCTAGTGACCCGCGACCTTAAGTCGCATCCTGTAAATCTGAGCTGACTCAACCTGATACCCATGCCATTGTGACCGCGCCATCAACGCGGTTCCGACACTGTGTCTTGTGCGCCAATCTGACGCTTAGATCATAAGTTACGGCCTACGCATTATCATGGTAATTGATCGCTTATTTGCGGAACGCACCTATTCCAGTTGTTGCTTTTTCCTAAGAAATCCATCATTAGGATGATGTCACCCTCATCACCCTACCCTACTGATAGTCCCATGCCTCTTACAAGATATGATGGCTTGCTAGCCATGCATTCTTACACCATCATCATTACCTAGCTAAGAGAGCCAACAATCATTTCCTCTCTCTCCCTCTTATCTCTCTCCCTCCCTCTTTCTTCCTCATTTTCATCCTCCATTGCAAGACAGAGAGCTTGGGACGTCCAAGCAAGCTCCCAAAGTCCAGCCCTCTTCCACCTAATTTCCCCACCAATCTAACCATCAAGAGGCCATCTCCACCATTAAAAGAGCTTCCTAGGAGCATTGGTGCATAGGGAGGAAGAAGTTTAGGTGGGTGCTTCTTAGGACTTATTTCTTTCATATTTTCCATGGATCTTTATTTTCTTTAGCATGGGGCAAGTGGGACCCACCAATCAATGGTTGGGATCCCATCTTGGTCCCTAGAGATGGCCTAAGGCCCATCACATCATGCATGTATCGACCCATGGTGGGACCAATCTCCATGGATCCTACCATGAAGTTTTTATGTTATGCAATAGGGTATGGTCACCTAGGCCCTGATTTATGTGGTGGAAATGACATTTTCCCACCAGAATTTCTAATGTATGGCCATCCATGTAAGGCCCACTTAATGTACACGTGCATGCATGAAGGGAGCTCATAGTGGTGGAGCTCCTCCCACCACCACCGTTCTCTTCCTCTCTCTCTCTCTCTTATTTTTTGTGATGATGCGTGTGACCCACCTGATGTTGAAAAGGCTAAACTTAAAGTCCTATGGGGGGGGGGGGTGAATAGGACTATGCCAAATTAAAAAATAAATGCAAAATTAGAACGATAAATAAAGATAGATAACGCAATTATAAGCAACCTCAAATGCACAACTATTGAGAGGTTGATACAAACTGAGTTCTAAGGACAACCTTACACCAAAAACCAAGGTTTATGGTAAGACAACCCGATTTCTACAATGTTTGTAAGTATCAAAAACTCAAACTTAGATGGAAGCAAATGAAATAATCTAAATTATTACAACATTCACCACAAGTGTATAAAAGGAAATTATAACATTCAGCACCACATATATATCACCATAAGCATCCACCAAACATCGAAAATTATAGTGGTTCGTGTGTGTACACCAACTGTTTGAAAAATAGCCACACAACTACTCCACTCCTAATATCCTCTCTCAAGGGATATTGGCTTTCACTATCAAATAAGGTTTTCCAAGGTTTGCCTTAAAACCTTCAAAATTGTGTTTTTAGATGGGCTCACACAATTACAAAAACACCACACTTTGAGATTTTCTGGTTTATCTCAGACAAAACCAGAAATGAGATTTTCCTGGTAGAATCTCACAAACCATGAAAGATACAAAAAATTAAATTGTACTTATTTGAAGATTCTCCTTCTGATGAAGCCAGTAGAACCAATCTGATGTAGATAAAAATGTTCAATGTCCAGTCTCACAAATGAAAGGGTTCTAAGTCTAAATGATTTTTAGATTAAATCAACCTGGGCTAACTTGATTTGATTTTGATCTCAAAGAGGGTAAAATCATAATTCCCTTCTTTAATGAAATAGAGTTGAATGGATATCATAAAATCAAATACAAAACGTTATTTAAGAGAATCTAAAATGAACACAATATAGCTTAAGAAATGCAGGAACTTATCTCTTAGAGTGATGACTTGATTTTACTTGAAATGAATGAAAAACTCTGAGATTCGTCCTCTATTTATAGGTGAAAATATTGTTCACTCTACTGGTCTAAGGGTCGGTTCGACTAGTTAAAGGACCAACCACATTTCAAAATTTCTATCGCAATAAGATAAGATTGTTACTCGATTGATTGAGTGGCCTGCTCGACTGACCAAGCAATGCACTTAACTAGTTGAGTGGGACCAGAAAACCTTGCTAGACTTTGAGTTGAGCTTGCATGACTGGTCAAGCACTGTTCACTCAACTGGTCGAGTAGTCTCCACGACTAGTCGAGGGTCTAACAGAAAATTTTAAAAATTCACAATAAATCTTAGACTGTTGAGAAACTTCTTGTTCTGGTCGAGCCAGTGCTTGGACTAGTCGAACAAAGACTAGGACTAGTCGAGGAAATGACCTATAAACTTATGTAATGACCCATATAAAATATGTCATGAATATGACCTAACATATGGTTAATCTATCGTCATCCATACCTTGTTTGTGAGTTTGAACTATCGAAACATCATTCACACCGGTAACTCATTCTCTTAAAATACATGAAGCTTGTGTTCCAAATCTTGAACTTGAGCTTGAGCTAGGGCTTGAGTTCTTGATTCTTTAAAGTAGTAACAATGATCTTTCTACTTGAACTTGAGCCTTAAACTTTTGTTCTTGCACTTGAACTTGTAATCCATGAACTTCGACAACGTTCTTCAACTTGAATGCATAGAAAAGTTTGGCGATGACGAAGATGACTCACAATACATGAAGTTGATCTATCCATCTCATCAAAACAAGATACAGATTCTAAGTAGTTTGACACAACAAAATTTAACAACTCCGAGTGCTAGATTTATAAGATGGCATTTACAATCTCCCCCTTTGTTAAATTTGTGACAAAACTGACTAAAGAATCATGCACCAGTTAAATAAAGAATCATGCACCAGTCATGCTACAACAACTCACCCTCAATCTAGGCGAGGTGATTTGTAGAACCTGTATTAATCAAATACATATCCCCCCAAAAAATACACTCCCATAAATTCTACAATCACATATCTCCCCAACGATCATCATATAACATTAAATATATCCATACCACATTCTCCCTCTTTTGTCACAATATGACAAAGGAAAGAAAAACAAATAGATGATTGAATTAAGAAGATATGAGAAGAATATGAGATAAGAGAGTGAATAGCATAAACATGTCTATAAATTAACATCCAAATATCATTGTTAAGCATACTAACATGTTCATCAAAACACACATGTTCAAGAATTATCCAAGCACAAGAAAAGATAAGAGTTATTACAAACCCAGCATTGGCAATAAAATCTAGTCATAACCAGAAGATGAAGCAGGAATAGATGGATTAATTTGATGTAGTCACTTGTTAATGCGCCGAACGTATTTGCGCATATATTTGAATTAAGTCTCTTGGGACACATACAAACCTTTCACCTTTTCCTCTAAGGTTCTCAACCGCTCATCAAAAACAGATGATTGATAATCAGGATCAGCCTCAAAATCGATTCTAATTTAGCCAAAATATTATCCATAGTCACATCATCAGGAGGAAAAGTATCTTCATCTCCACCTCCTTCAGTAGCACCTCCAGCATCCCTATCAACTTGGTCAGGAGCCAACTTCAGATTCAACTTGTTAATGTTGGAATTGTTGAAATGAATATGGGTAATAGGAGCTTCTCCAGTAGGAATGACCACAAGACAATGAATAGCAAGGGTGGTCATCAAATAAGCAAAGGTATATCGCTATGGCCCGGATGGAGACGAAATTGAATTATCATATAGCAAATTAGAGATGGAGGACACACTTAAATACCAGAAACAACATAGCAAAGAATTCATACCATGAAAGA
This sequence comes from Magnolia sinica, assembly GCF_029962835.1. Lineage (NCBI taxonomy): Eukaryota > Viridiplantae > Streptophyta > Magnoliopsida > Magnoliales > Magnoliaceae > Magnolia > Magnolia sinica. The sequence continues at coordinate 43,148,222 of NC_080591.1, read as the reverse complement.
AGTTAATTCAGTCTTGTTATCATATCTCGGGTAAACATTCGAGATAAAGATATGACGAAGAACTCTATATCTGGGTAACATATGATTAGATCAGAGCGCAATCCCGGAATTCCAATCCGAGTTCATCTTGCACAAAACTCTAGTTAACATTCATTTTTCAGATTCATTTAATCTCTTAAACAATGTGTTAATTGGAATCCCTTCATCATTAATAGGAATATCCATTAAGTTAGAAATCAAGTGACGATCTACTAGAAATGTACCTTCTCGAAACAAAATAATAAAGGTTAAATTTTCAATAGACACATCACTAATGCATGCAAACATAGCCTGGGCAATGGACCGATATGTGGGTCTGCCTCAATTCAATATGTTAGCCCATCCTATAGCCTCAAGGAGGGGAATGATATTGAAAGGACTCAAATGGTTGGAATTGACAATCCGCGTAACAATAACATTCCAGAGCCAAATATCCCAGCACATATTCCGGGTCTTCTTTAGGTGGTTGAAGAGTACACACCAAAATAGGTATGGAATGGGAAGAAGAAAGACCACGAGTGGTTCTCTTCTTACGTCATGCACCAAACTTAGAAAATGGGCTCATAAAATTTCTGATCACCGAATCCGGCGCTGACAGCCTCCATAGTGCCCCATTCTCGGATCCCGGCACTCACATGCCCCATTACGATCCTGGGATCCTACAAGAAGGATTTTTAGTATGATTTTTTTTGTAATGGAGCATAACCACAAGCATAACCAAGTCACAAAATAACATCACCACATATTCACTATATCAAAAACTTTAAGTACAATGCGAAAAGGGAAATACATGGTGGTTAAAAACTCCAAAATGATCTAATGTGAGCTCCTGCCTCAACGCTACTGCGATCCAAGGCCACCTGTGCGCAATGGTTGTGCATAAGCTTATAAAAACTTAGAGGGTGGTGTAACTGTGTATGCAAGGCAAGCACCAAGTGTACAATATCAAAGTAATACAGAATATGCGGTAAGTCCATGAATGCTATCAGCTGTACCAAAGCTATGTGATGCAAGGCATGAATGCTATCAGTCATACCAAGGCCATGCAATGCGAGGCCTATGCAGCCAAATGTCATATGCGAGATACAAAACAAGCATGCCAGTACTCATCAAGTACACATATTAGTACAGTTCTTCTCTGGGATATTACCGGGGTCTGGTACACTCCACACTGAATGCCGCCTCACTAGCCACACAGCCCAGCGAGCAGAATAGACCTCACTATTTGCCTGACCAGTAGTCTGCCAACACCTACTCGGCTCATCGATGGTGGACTCATTTGTGAGCTGGTCAAACTCAGCCTAACTTATAACCCCCTTACTCAGGCAGATAAGGCCACACCCCCTTCCAACCGACCATGACACAGTGGGAGATGCGACCTACTGGTATTTGGCACTCGGGTGCTCGTGTATCTACTCTGTCTAAATGTTGGAGTAGCTCCTAGTACTAAAAAGGTTCTGGAATTTTCACCCGAAGACATCCTAAGTGCCCACAGTGCTAGAACCAAGTATTTTCGGTATCCGATATGGCCATCAACGATGTGCATGTGCAGCCATGGCCTGATATCGCTAGGGCGTACAATGATCAAGTCACACATATGCAATATGCATGAGTCACACCGTACAATCATGCAGCAATCTCGCCTATACCACGCGATCATGTGAGGCACTCCGTCTCATAAGGAGTCTCGTAAATGTCTCAGCCCAACGACTTATGCTATGATCAAACATTCCTCATATCAAGCATACATATGATGCGTATGGGCATGAATCATGGAATTATACTAAGCATGTTATAAATTAATGAACTATCCTTACAACGCAGATGGGCCTAGACAGCCTACACACAATAAGTACGGGCCTATCAATGGGCCATAGGGAGAGTTATAATGTGGACATTTAACCAACATTATTCTTATAATGTGGATGTCAAACCAACATTGTTCCCAAGGCACAACCCGCCATAAACATCATTATATATACCACGATGAAATCAGACATTGCAATGGACCTATATACATCTCTCTGGGCTTCGACCCATGGGCCTTAGATACATCAAATGGGCCACATCAATGGGCCTTATGTACATTGCGATGGGTCATATCCCATGGGCCTTTGAATACATCACAATGGGCCCTCATATGGCAAATGGGCCACATGTATATCAAATGGGCCACACCAATTGGGCCCCATGCACATCAAATAGGCCACACCAATTGGGCCCCATGCACATCAAATGGGCCATGCCTAAGATAAGTGGTGACAATGATTCCCACCATTAAAATTCCTAAGGCCCACGATAACATTTATTTCTCATCCAATCTGATCATAAGGTCACAATGACCTGAAAGGGGTTTTAATGGTGGATGGTCAAACCCACTGATTTCTATAGCGTGGTCCACCTAATCCTAGATTTGCCTTATTTTTAGTCTCAAGCCCTAAAATAAGCTTTCAAAATGGTTGGACAGATTGGATGCAACACATGCATTATGGTGGGTCCCACCGTCCACACCACGGGATGGTGGTGTGAATAAAACACACATCATTGGGGGTCCCACCATCCATACCACTAGATGGTGGTGTGAATAAAACACTTGCATCATTGGTGAGTCCCACGTGGGGCCCACTATAACGTTTGTTATCCATCCAATCCATTGACGAGGTCACACAGACCCAGATGAACAGGAAAAATAAATTTCAAGTGATCCAAAACTTCTGTGATACCCAAAAGGGTTTCAAAGGCAGACGTCCAATCCCATTGTTTCCTGTGGTGTGGGTCACCCGAGCTCCAAATACGGCTGATTTTTGGAGGGGACTTACTGCCCTAAAGGGGCCACCAAATGCACGATGTGGGTGATAAACATACATCATTGTGGGGCCCACGACTGGGACCGTGGGTCCCTACCTCTTTGTCCACGGTGCAGCAGCGTCCTGCGTTGCTGCTTATATATGTTATAAATTTTTTTTGAAAACTTATTTTTCTGAAGTTTTTCACAGGTGGGGCCCGCATCAGCAAAATTCACTCCAGTCATTGCATTTCATGGCTCAAGACAGACCAATCAATCCCAATATGTGGTATGTTTTGGCATATAGAAAAGTCGGAGTGGCTTTCAATGGTAACAATATTGTTTCCTATACTATGGCCCACCAGACAGTCAGATTGGGTTCATTTTTTAGCACAACGTCTAAAATCAGCTGGGGAATAGAATGGATATTGCGGATTAAATCCATTCATCAAGGTGGGGCCTACATGGACAGCCCTCTCCAAGGCTTCTGAATCAAGTTAATATTTCTGGTTTTTTTTTCCAATTCACGTCCAACGTCCTTGGATGCTGGATGATTTGGGCATAACACATACATTTTAAGTGGGCTCCACTTATAGACGTGGGCCACACCAAAAAAATGGTTGGGTGGTGTAGGTAATACATACATCAAGATGGGGTTCATCCAGGTGGGCCACACAGCCACATCATCACACCAATAAAAATAAATGAAAAAGGGAGGGAGAGAGAGAAAAAGGGACACGTGTGATGGAGGGCTACGCCACTATGAGCCCTCTCTTGCATTCAATCATACATCAAGTGGGTCCCAATATATGTGGGCCCACCATATTAAAGATCAACGGTGGAGATTTCTTCTCCACCAAAATGGAAGGTCTAGATAACCTCTATTTATGCCAGGAATATAAACATCATGATGGGGTCTAGGGAGAATGACTCCATTATGGAACAATCATGAGAATCAAGATGGGCCATCAGCCACACCTAGGGTCTAAAATGAGATCCATACCATCAATCGATAGGCCTCACTTAGCCCATCATCAAAACATGAAAAATCTAGCCTATAAAGCACCCACCGTTCGATCTTCTTAGTTCGATGGAATGCCGGTCTCCTTGTGCTTCACTTTGATGGTGGAAGATAAGAAATGAACGGCTAAGATGAAGGTTTTTGGGAGAGGAAGTGGGCTACACAACTCACTCTTTTCTCACATGGAGGCTTGGACGTTCACTCTTTTGCTCTCTTTGTTGCTTGGAAATTGTGAAGAGAAAGAGAGAGAGAGAGAGAGAGAGAGAGAGAGAGAGAGAGAAGGGTTGTAAGGAGAGAGAGTGATGGGTGATGGATGTGAGGTGAGTGATGGATGTGAGGTAATGGTGTACTTAACTTAAGAGTTGACTTGGTGGTTGCTTGACTTGAGGAGAAAGAAAGCAAGGGTGTGTGTACTTAACATGGGGTGATTTATTGATTGATTGATTAATTGATGATATGTTGTAAAGATTCTCTTGGGATTGTAAACTCGCGGTGTTTTCTTCTAAATAAACACTGACCCACATCTCCCTGCTAGGGTATCAGATTGGTATGCTAGACACGACGTTGGAACCGTGGCGACAGTGCGGTCACAATGGTATAAGTCTCAGATTAAGCTGACTTAAATCTACAAGATGTGACTTAGGATCATGCGTAAACATCGATTATAGGTTGTAGGTTGTCGAAATTCGATGGGAAGGATCGCGGGAGTCGACGGAACAGTACGGACTAGGATACGGTTCTTACATCTTATTTCAAGCTTTCATTTCAAGATGCACAGAAAGAATACAAGAAAGGAATGGAGGGTTTCACACAAATTAGATTTTTTCCAAGATAACCAAAGAAATCACTAGAAACCTTGAAATAAACTTCAAAAGCAAGGAAATGGAAGTGCAAAAATCCTAAATTCGAAAGGAAAGTGAAAAAGATGCATTAACCAAGTTGCAATCGAAGGTGGGTTTGACCGATCGTGGAAGGGTGAGTTGGAGAACATGAGATAATGAAGAAAAAAAATACTTTTTCCACTTTTTAAAACCCCAAACCCGAGCTACTGACTGGTCGAGTACATACTTGACTGGTCGTACCATGACTGGTCGAGTGTGTACTCCACTGGTCATGCAACCTTAAAATTTTTCAGTTTTCAGCAACTTTTGATTTATGATTTTTTTTTTTAAAAAAATCTGTAAAAAATAAAAACATGCAATATAGTACAAGCAAACACAATTAACTCAGATCACATTACACATACTAATATCCAATTTCAATTTAGCGAACCTATTTCTGTCAAGTGGATGTAGCCCAATCAGCATCCGTATAACTAGTTAATTGAACATTAGTATCTTATGGATACCAAAGGCCAAGATTGGATGAACTTACGACATATCTCAAAATACATTTGACAACAATCAAGTGGGATTCTTTAGGATTAGATTGATACCTAGGACAGATACTTATGCTAAATGCTATATCAGGTCGGCTCGTAGTTAAATATAATAACTAACTATCATACTGCGATATAACTTAGGATCTACACTTTTACCTATTGAATCCTTAGAGAGCTTAAGTGTCGTACTCATAGGAGTATCAAAATTTTTACCGCTCTCAAATCCAAACTTTTTCACCAAGTTTAGAGCATAGTTGGTTTGAGAAATAAAAATCCCATCAGCAAGCTATTTCACTTGCAGACCTAAAAAGTAGTTTAATTCTCCTACCATGCTCATTTCAAACTTGGATTTCATCAATTCTGCAAACTTAACAGACATGTTAGAACAAGTAGATCCATAGATAATGTCATCAACATATATATGTACTATTAGAATCTGATCATTGTGTTTCTTTACAAACAGTGTCTTATCAACACTCCCCATTACAAAATTATGACTTAGTAGAAACTTAGTCAACTTTCGTACCATGCCCTGGGAGCTTGTTTTAATATACATAGTTCCTTTTTCAGGTGATAAATATGATCAGTATGTTTAGGGTCTTCAAAACCCTTAGGTTGTTCTACATATACTTCCTCATGCAGATCACCATTCAAGAAAGCACTCTTGACATCCATTTAATAGATTTTGAAATTTTTGTAAGCAATGGATATGAATGGTTTGATAGATTCAAGATGAGCTATTGGGGCAAAGGTTTGATCATAATCGATGCCTTCTATCTGAGTATACCCTTGTACAACTAGTCTAGTCTTATTTCTTATAATATTACCTAATACATCAGACTTATTTTTAAAGATCAACATAGTTCCAATTATATGTTTATCATCAGGTCTAGGAAATAAATGCCATACATCCTTGCATAGCTACAATCCAGTTTTCATCAGTAAGTGCTTCTTTTACATTGGCCGGCTCAATTTAGGAAGTGAAGCACACATAGTTACATATGTTTTATAGTTGTTTACGAGTGCATACACTAGTGAGAGGGTTCCCAAGTATTTGATCAGTTGGATGGTCTTTGACTGACCATAGTTCAGTGTCATTTTGACTAGATGAAGAGTCCGGTTTATCAAATAAAGAGACTTCATCATCTTCTGAACTAGAGACTGGTGTATTCAGGTGATCATCTATAACTACATTAATGGATTTTTGAATTACACCGATCCTCTTATCGAGAACATGATATGCTCGACTATTTAGCGCATATCTTAGGAAAATACCCTCGTCACTTTTAGTGTTAAATTTTTTTAAATTTTTTCGATCATGTAGAATATAGCATTTGCTGCCAAAAATTCAAAAGTATTTGACTGTTGGCTTCTTATTAAACCACGGTTCATACGCAGTCTTATTATTTAATTTCCTAATATATACACAGTTAATAATATAACAAGCAGTGTTCACAGCTTCAGCCCAAAGATTTTTAGGAAGTTTCATGCTATTTAACATAACATTAGTCATCTTTTGAAGCACACAATTTTTTCTTTTAACAACTCCATTCTGTTGAGGTGGCTTAGGAGAAAAAAATCATGTGATATCTCATGATTGCTATAGAACTCATTAGAACTACTATTATCAAATTCGGATCCATGATCACTTTGTATTTTAGTAACATGTGATTCCTACTCAGTTTGGATACGCTTGAGTATCCTTTTCACTTCATCGAGAGTTTCAGATTTCTCTCACATGAAAACTACCATGGAAACCTGGTAAAGTCGTCCACTATTACTAGAATATATTTCTTACCACCTCGACTCTCCATTTTAGTAGGTCCAACGAAATCCATGCGGAGGTGTTCAAGGGGTTTGAATGTGGCACTGGAGTTCACTTTCTTGTGAGCACTCCTAGTTTGTTTTCCAATCTGACATTCGCCACAAATTTTATCCATTTTCTTTAACTTGGGTAGACCTTATTAATTCACCTTTGCTCGGTCTATAAAGATTATGGTACTGTACATGTCCTAGGCGTTTATGCCAAAGATCGGTCTCATTGGTTTGGACCATGTAACACGATAACTTAGACGAGCTTGAATTACTGACTATATAACAGTTCTCAGATATTCTTTGACCAGTGAATATCACAGAACCTTTCTCACTAGATATCTCACACCCTTGATTGGTGAATTTGATGCTATGTTTATTATCACAAATTTGAGAAATGCTTAAGAGATTATGCTTAAGGCCCTTTACAAATAAAACATTCTCAAATGGAGGAAGATTAAAGAGTTGAACCGTACCTTGGCCAACAATTCTGCAATTGTTACCATCACCTAAAGTGACTGAACCATCAGTCATATCTTTGAGATTGGCGAACAAATCTTTGTCACCTGTCATGTGTCTAGAGCAACCACTGTCTAGGTACCACTGTGATTGACTCGAAGCCTTGAAAGCGATGTGGGCAACCAGACAAGCAACCTTGATTTCATTACTGTTTGGGTTTTGGAGTATTGTTGGTTTTTCTATGCTTGTAGTTGTTATAAATTCTACCATTCGAGTTAGATTTTAGAAGCTCCTTGAGTAAATCTACAGTTTTCTTAACTAAAGGGTTATGATTTTGATTTCTATAATTGATATGGTTGCTTCTAGTTTTCATAGCCTTAAAAGTTTTAGAATTGTTAAAACTATTTTGATTTAGACTTTTCCCTTTTGAGTTAGAAGACTCACCTTTAACAAACTTAGGAGGAGTAGTCTTATATTTAAGAGGCGTACTCTTATTGTAGCCCAGACTAGATCTATCACCACATTTCCTTGATCCAGTTAGCAATTTTCTAGTTTAGGATCACCCTGGGCATACCTCTAAGTATCCTTCGAACTTAAGATAGAAGAGACTTCTAGTTTTAGTTTTCCATTTTCAGATTTTAGATATTCAATTTGGGATGTTTTGAAATCTAAATCATACTTAGCTTTTTCAAAACAATCAGAAAGATGCGATTTTTCCAAAACTAGATTATCAAAATCTTCTTTTAGTTTTAAAAACTTTTCTTTTTGAAGTTTTAGTTTTACAACTATCTTACAACTCTCCCTGTATAGGGTATTATAGGCATCTTGTAAATCATTATAGTTTTTAGGGTTGCTTCTTAGATTTTCATCATAAGTTGAATTACATCTGTCTGAGGAAGTGACTCTGGGTAGAGTCATTAAGGCCTTGACCTCATTAGTAGACTCACGTTTAGAATCATCTAACTCAGAAGAAGCTTCAGAGCAAGACGATTCATCCCATGTAGCCAACATACCTTTCTTTTTAGGTTTGTCCCTCTTTAGACATTTGTTTGCTAGATGCCTGTATTCATGGTAGTTGAAGCATTGGCTGTCTTTATTAGATTTCCAATTTTTATATCTACTCTTTTTCTTTTCAGGTCTTTGAAAATCTACTCTCTTTTTACTTTTAAAATTTTTATAAAACTTCTTGGCTAATAGTGCCATATCATCTTCAGAATTTTCACAATCAAAATTTCCAGCATTATCTTGAGAAATATTTTTAAAAGACTTAAAGGCTATTGACTTACCCTTAGGAGCCTTAAAATTTAACTTGTAGGTTTATAAAGAACCAACAAGTTCTTCAACATGCATGTTATCCGTAGCATGAAGTTCCTGAATGGCAGTCACCTTAGAATTGAACTTATCAGGCAGTGAGCGCAGTATCTTTGCATAGACTTTACTTTCTGGGATGCTATCACCAAGTCCCCACATAGAGTTGACTATATCATTTAACTTGGTATAGAAGTCCATGAAAGTTTTACTTTCTTCCATACGCATTTTCTCAAACCTAGTGCGGATTTGAAGTTTAGATTTCTTGGCACGTAGCCATACCACTATACATTCTTGTGTTTAGAATTGTCATTTATGCATCTATTTAATCATGCTTATATATGTTTGAATGTTTAAATTCTTATACATGATTGAAGAATGCTATTGATTGATAGGAAGCTCTTTTCACACACAAGTATACTATGATATAGGCTAGTTGCTTTATTTGTATATCTTGAATAGCATTTGTGATTGGACCCTCTATTAGCTTGAAAGCCTTTAGAGTTATATTGCCTTACTTTCTTTTAACTGAATGATTGTTTAAGTTAGGCAATTAACTGCAATTTCAATTGGTATCGGAGCGAGGTTCTTCTGAAAAAGGTCTAACAACCTAGAGGAAGATCTTGACTAAAGAAAGAATTATGGGCAAAGGAGAGGGACCATCCGTCTCACGACCACCCATCTATAACGGTACAAACTATGCATACCAAAAGGCCAGAATGATATATTTTCTCAAGGCCTTAGATGATGATGTACAGGAGATTGTTGAAAATGGATATATTGCACCAACAGAACAATTTGTTCTCGAGGATGGCACAACAATCACCAAACCAAAACCAGAGGCCAAATGGACCCAACATGACAAAGAGATGAGGATGTGTGAAGCTAAAGCCATGAATGCAATTTGCCATGGAGTTTCACAAGAAGTATTTCATCAGATAAGTATGTGTGAAAACTCTAAGGTAGCATGGGAGTTATTAGAAACTACCCATGAAGGAACTAATACAGTGAAATTGTCTCGGCTTTAACTCTTAACATCTCAGTTTGAACATATAAAGATGGAAGAAGATGAGACGTTCATGGAGTTTTTCATAAGACTAAATGGTATATGCAACTCCATGGGAGGACTTGGAGAAAGAATTTTGGTACCCAAAATATGCAGGAAAATTTTGAGATCCCTACCGGAACATTTTAAATCTAAGGTCACTACCATTGAAGAGTGTAGGAATATAGAAGAAATAAAAGTAACAACACTAGTAGGTTCCCTACAGACTTTTGAACTACACTTCAAACCACCCACGAAATCCAAAAATATTGTTCTTAAAACCTCTAAAACCATGAATACAATAGAGGAAGAAGATAGTGAGAACAAAGAGGGAGATGAGAAGGTTGCCTTCTTGACTAAAATTTTTAAAAGATTCTTTAATAGGAACCATGGAAGGCCATACAACAACAAGGGAGCTCAATTGGACCATAAGTGTCAAACTGGAAAATCCAACAAGTCCAAAGAGCTTCAATGCTACACTGTAAAAAGTTTGGTCACATCTCCACGGAATGTCCTACAAAGAAGTCCAAAGGAATAGCTATGGCAGCCACTTGGGATGATACTAACGACTCTAATTCAGATTCAAATAAGTCAGATAGTGATGAAGACACAAAATCACTGAAGATTCTCATAGCCTTTGTGACACCCCGTCACTGTGGTCACATGTGGGCAGGCACACGTGGACGGACACTGATGTGGGCAGGGCCTGGCAGGCCTGGGCGAGCTACCAATGGTTGGCAGGCTATTATACCCACAGTGAAGGTGAAACTTTGTCCCACATCGGAAGAGTTGTCTGAAGTTGTGGTAGTTATAAGTTGGGTTCCTCCCTTAACAAACATGACGTGTTTTAAAGCCGTGAGCTTCGGCAAAGCGAACAATATCATGTGTTGTGGGGGTGGGCCTTACAAGTGGTATCATAACCAAGGACGGCTCTACCCTCGGTGGGGGATATTGTGACGCCCTGTCACTATGGTCACATGTGGGCGGGCGCACATGTGAGCGGACCCCTAAAGGTGGTTGGCAGGCTACTGTGCACACAGTGAAAGTGAAACTTTGTCCCACATCGGAAGCACTGTCCTAAGTTGTGGTGGCTATAAGTGGGATCCTTCCTTAACAGTCAAGACGCGTTTTAAACCCGTGAGTGTCAGTAAAGCAAACAATATCTTGTGCTATTGGGTCGGACCTTATAGCCTCTATCATTACAGTCATTCCCAAAAATTTGGATGAGGAAGATGAACTTGATCTTGAGAAAATTAAAAAGGGAAGAGGAAATACTGTTAGAAGCATAACTTTTGATAATCTAATCAAGAAAATTGAACTTCTAGAATTAAAAGCTAAAAAATTAAAAAGAAAAAACTAAAAACTAAAAATGAAAGTAAAACATTCTGATCAAATAACAGAACTAACCTGAAAATTTACTCAAAGCAATGAAAAATTTGAGAAACTTCTAGGCATGGGTAGAAAATCCAAAAATTTGACAGGCATATGATATGAATCAAAATCCTTCTCTACCTCGTCAAAGATGACAAATTCAATTACTCTAAATCAGAAAGATCCAGTTGAATGCCATCGCAGTGGAAAGATAGGACACTATAAATGGGAATGTCCTATGGTAAAGAAATCTGATGTTACTTCCAAGACAAATCACAAAGTCACATCCAAATCATTTGAAAGTCACTCAGAGAAATACTCTTCTGGCTCAAAGAAAATGGTTACCAAATGGGTAACGTAAAACTGACACAAGTGCCCTGGAAATGACTTGGGCCTGTGTAACATCTGGTCCATGTAAATCAACAAGTTACCTTGACCCATGTTTTGATATATTTTGTAATGGGTCAAGTAAAGGTGAGCCATAAAAATAAAAATAAAAATAAAATTGATTGGTTAGGAAATAAATCACAATTGGTTAAAATTGATTCTAGAACTTTGAAAAGCATATTCTTTTTTAATCATTTCACAAAAATTCTTGACTAATAATTTCTTCATCCATGGAGTTTAATAAAAATACTTTCATGATAAACAACTCCATATATAACAAGTATCATACATAACTCTTGAAATATTCATAAATAATATGAAACTTATCTTGAACCAGGAAAGGTTGATAGACATACTACAATTAAATGTTTATTACCTATTGATCAATCATCTCAAATGAATGGTTATTGGTTCATTTGAACTAAATTGGTATATCTGCGGATCATACATCCTATGAAAGCTTTAGAGTCAAACCAAAGGATTAAGCCTGATGATTGGTTTAAATGATAATTCTAATGATTCTTGACCTATGAACAGTTTGAATATTCCATGGAAGGGCTTCATTCTCAACCATATCATGGAATCCTATTTTAGAAATGTGCATAGTAGGGATATCAGTTTTAAAAGATCTTTTGCGTTCCAAGAACACTTCGATAACACCGAACTTTCCTTCGGTGCTACCGACAATGAGCCGCGTCAAGTAATTTAACATCCCTCATTACTCTGTTCTGATTAAACTATCTCTTGTTTCTTCCAAAGTTCGGTCGAAGGGCTATGCAATCATAATAAGTTAAATGTAAGGTATCTTCTAGTGCTTTCTCTTTACATCAAGAAAACTAGGATTATTTGTCTTAGATTTATCTTCTCTTGATAGGTCCTTATCATTCCACTTCATTTTGCAAAATGGAGTCATCTCCACTTAGAGAAAAGTCTATCCAAGAAGAAACATGACATTGAAGAATCAACTAGAACTAGGCATAAACTCTGCATTCCAAAATGAGGGCGATCATCTAGCCAAACCTATAAACTCTCATCTTCCTAAAACCCCAATCCTTCCATGCCCATTACTGTAAAGTTTTTACAAAAGATTATGTTTGCAAAAATGTCAATGAAAACTTGGCCCAATTAAGTTTGTCCTATTACACACTATTTGAGGGGTTTTAATGTTGATTGCGATGGTCGAATAGTTAAATCACTTCATATCGCATATCAACTCTTATACGGATACCATTGTGTTCCAAACAACCTACTAAATTACAATTGCATAGAATAAAAAAGGGTAGTTTTTTAAAGCAACTCACTATATGATATAAATGCACTTGATTGAAAAATCAGTGACTATAACCTCATTCTGTCAGAGGATACAAGAATCTTTTCAGATTAGTTATTATTGTATTTGTACTTATTATTTAAACCTATGATTTTAGCACAACATGGTCAAGAACAAAGGAAAGGAAGATGAAAAGGAGAAACCACATCTAGAAAATCAGAACCTATACTACTTATCTGTATTTTACTACCAGGGCAAATGAATTTACCTTTAATTGATTTATTAAATCTAGTCTTATAGAGCCATATGGGATAAACATTTATCTAGGATCAATGGGGTGGGATAACGTCCTCTACTTATGAGGAGAAATACAATATTACCTTGTTTAATAATTCTTGAATTCTTGTCATAATACTCAAGATGATCCTCCATCGATCAACAACAATTACATGAACCAAACCATGGAGATCACTCCTTTAATGTTGGGACAACTTTTGAATCTTCCAGTCACACATACCTCACCAATTGACAATTGCTTAAATGATCTAAGTATTTGGAAACAAGTAACCAGAACACTGTGTGGTGACTCAATGATACCCAGAAACAGAAGAAACTACATGTCTTCATTGCATCTGGAATCTACCACAAAAGTGCTTCATGAGATATTGAGTACCAATGCATATCCTTGTGAAGTTTCTCAAGATATTCTCTCACCAGTTGTTCTAAATACCCTATGTGATATCCATCGGAGAACTGAAATATGTCTACCCATTCTAATTTTGAAACAATTAATATAAGTTGTTAAAGGTATTCACCACACAAATATTCCTTTTCCAAGCATCATCTGCAAACTTTCCAAGTTTCTAACTATGCCACCTACTTGTGATATATTATATCCTGTAGTATACCTTACTAAGAAAACACTACTAAAAGAACTTAAAGTAAATCATGAATGCAAGGGTAAATAAGAAGCTCAAGACACTCCCATGACCACTAGCTGGGACTCTTGTCGCACCCCAGTTCCTGCACTTAAAGTAAATCAATAAGCACTGGGCATCTTCTTTGCCAGAATGATCCAATTCGTTAACTTCTTGAAGGGCAGTCAACTATAGAAGATCACCTCCGGCAGTGCGAAAATTGACTCTCGGGGATTGAAATACGCCTTGACGTTCGTCAACATATTGAGGAGCACATCACTGAATTACTTCTGACTCGTCATTCTTATATCCCTCCGTATGAGGGTGGATTGTCTAGATGATTTTTATTGTGTTGCTGCTAAATCATAGTACATTTTCTTTTTGGTTAATTATATCGTTAAGGGCTTCACTTTTAAATTTTTGGATGATGGATGAATCTACCCAATCTTAGGATAGTAATTTTGATGAATTTACGGTGATATCTATCCTGCTCATGTTAAAAATTCCTTTTATGATTATCTTTTCAATTTAACATATGATTTGACTGCTTATGATGATATATTTCATTGTTTGGATGATGGTCTTAATGCTTATATCATTATATGATTTATATGTTCTATTCGTTTACCTTTTGGATTATCATCTCTATGTTATTGGATTATTTCTTGGTAAATCCTTTGCCAATAACTGACAAAAAGGCGGAGAAGAAACCTACCCACCATAACAATGTTTGTTTTATGCAGAAATTGCTTTTTCCCTTGTTGCAGGTTATTCTTAGAAGACATTAAGGGGGAGCAGCATGATTTTGTATTACATGTCAAGTCTTGAGTTGTAAATTTTACTTTTGATATGTAATCTTTATTGTTTTGGTATATCATTGGTATAGACCATGACACGGTCGTAAGTTAGGTTATTTTTTTTGTCACGTAATTGATAAAAGGGGAGATTGTTAGTGCACCCACCTTTGCACACTTGTTTGTCAATCACATGATTACTTGTGTCAAATAGTCGGATGAGTTCTTGGCAAATGAAGACCGGCGATGCAACTGAATCAAAAGCACCAAAGCTACATTGAAGACAAAGAACCACTTCTACAATCTTGATCTTGCAAATAGATGGTCCCAACTCGAATAGGAAAACCTACTTAGGTCATCTATTCAAAGGCAATTCTAACTTCATGTTTTCTATCCTTTAGTCTTGGCTTTAGTAACTTCCAAGTTGATGAATGATTTAATGGACAAGGAATTAAAATGGAAAAATTTGTCCACATTCAGTAGGAAAAGATACCACCAAATAGCACTTTTGGTATAACCGAAGATACCTTCAGTGTGTTACCAAAAGCACTGAAAATAGTCCAACAACATTTCAAAGGTAATTCGGTACCACCAACTGGACATTTCGGTAACATCGACTACCACCGACGAACAAATTTTGGTGTCACTGAAAGGGATCTTTTACATTCAACAACTTCGGGATTTAATACAGTACTACCGATTGATAATTCAGTACCACCAAGTTCGGTGATACCGAAGCTAGCTTCGATAGTACTATAAACTAGCCGTTTTTTTATCCGTTAGAACTTTTTCTCTATAAAAGCTACTTGTAAAAACTTGTAAAAATAATGGATTAAGGCATCTTAGAGTCTCTAGTGTATCCCAAGCTTATCCTAGCCTACCTAGACTCTATCTATACGAGTTTCATGTTTTATTCATTGTGATATTTCACTTTTATGAGCATTCAAAGCTCCTATTAATGAAGAACATGAACTCATGCCTTCTCTAGAGTATAAAGACTAAACCAATACGAAAATCTTTTACCTTTTTGATACTCTAGAGTATTAATAGGTTGAATCCCTTAGGAAATCCACTCACTATCCTAGATAGGAGATTCAACCAACTCCCATTACCTTGGTCACCTTAATAGGTATATCTTATGCAAGGTTCTTGATCGTGAAGCTGAACCAACAGGAAAATCCAAGCTATGCGATCAAGGGAGCACCAAGAAGGTGATTCAAGCATGAGAGCGTGAAAATCAAGCAATCAAAGACGAGCTACACAAGAGGACTCAATCCGACAAGTAAGTGTCATTATTATGAATCCACAGTTTAGTCTCTATCCTCATGTAGGATTGAGGCTAAGAGTTTGCTAGCAACAAACTTGATTAGGTGCCTAGTGAGGGACCTTGGTAGGTGGGCCTAAACATAGGTGCCTAGTGTGGGGCCTTGGTCAGTGGGCCTAAACATAGGTGCCTTGTGTGGGACCTTGGCCAGTGGGCCTAAATGGAGGTGCCTTGTGTGGGACCATGGCCGGTGGGCCTAAACGGAGGTGACTTGTGTGGGACCTTGGCCAGTGGGCCTAAACGAGTGTTCTAGGTGTAGAACCTTTGCTCTTGCGGAGAGCATAAATTGGTATCCTTAGTGTAGGACTGTAAAGGTTATTAGTGAACATGTTTTAAAACCATTAATAGAGAAATCTGGTGCAATCTAGGATTTAGTTTGGATACCGGGAGTGGAGTAGGCATGTAGATGAACCACTATACATGCTTGTATTTAGAATTATCATTTGTGCATCTGTTTAATCATGCTTATATATGCTTGAATGTTTAAATTCTTATACATGATTGAATGAATGCTATTGATTGATAGGAAACACTTTTCACACACAAGTACACTATGATATAGGCTAGTTGCTTTATTTATTTATCTCAAGTAGCCATTATGATTGGACCCTTTATTGGCTTGGAAGCCCTTAGAGTTATATTGCCTTACTTGTTTTTAACTAATGATTGTTTAAGTTAAGCAATTAGGATTTTTAAATGGGCATAATATTTGAAAAGTCCTATTCACCCCCTCTAAGACCTTGTCTCATATTCATTCTTCACTATCAACAGTATAAACCGCAATTTCAAGCTAAAGGTTTTGGTGTAATCAACCGTTGGGGGAATGGCGCAATCAACTTCTCACTTTTCCTAGTTCTTCCTTATGTGGGGCATTACTAAGTCCATCATTCTTAATTTCCTCCAGGTCCTTAGGCTTTTCATCCCTCACTGGAATGGTTTTGTTAATAATCCTCCCACTCCTAGGAGTGGTGATAGACTTAGCCTGCTCCATTTAATTTGAAGAGCTTAGGTCACGAATTTCACATTGTGGTTTTAGATTGGGGAGGGCTTGGGCTGGAAGCATGCCTTTCTCCCCACTTGCTAAGTGTGACTTAATCCTTTGAATGGATGATGCAAACATTCTCATTGTTGTTTTGAGATCCTAGAATGCTTGTACCATATTCTGGTTGAATAACTCTTGTTTTTGCATGAATTTTTGAACCGTGTCCTCTTGAGGCCTCTTTTGATTCAAAAATTGAGTAAGGGCCTCTGTGGGTTAGTCATTTGTCCATTCCTCCAACTAAAATTTAGATAGTTTCTCTAGCTGGAGTTGTATGTATTTGAGGTGGGTCCTCTGAAAGGTCATTAGTAGTTATTTACGACATTTGATGGCTTATTCAATATCTCTTGAAAAGCTAATATTGTTGGGCAATTTTTAGTTGTATGTATGTTACAAGCACAAATACCACAAACAACTTCCATAACCTTTTCGGGTTCTGCCTTCTTAAATTCCATGGCCTCAAATTTTCTTTTGAGTGTATCCACTCTTGCATTTATATCATCTTCCGCTTTTAAAACATAAATTTCTCCCCTTTTCTTTGATTGAGTAAACTTAGAAATGGTGGTTCTTGAGGAGGTATCCACTACCAAAAAAAGGGGATAGGGCTACAGACCACGTTAGTTTTTTACTATGGATTTAAATCGCAGCTATATTTGCTACGGTTTTAATCCGTAGCTAAAAAGGTGCCACACCATTAATAATTAATGGTGGTGTAAAGGGCTTTATAGGGTCTAGAAAAATATATGTGTTCTATCTAAACCATCCATATATTTTGAAATATTATTATAGGGCATGAAACCAAAAATTAGTTAGATCGAAGGGTAAAGTGAACCACGCAGTGGGAAACATGGAGATTAAATCACATGTGCAGCATATGGTGTGGTTCACTTGGGCCTTCTATCTACTTTATTTTTGGGATTATTTACTAAAATTAATGGATGGAATGGATAAAGAAAATACATCATGGTGGGCCCCACAGAGCCCCTTCCAGGACTGTCCATGGGTCCCAACGCCCAAAAATGGGTGTGCGCTCAAAAGATAGCCGCATCCAAAACTCCCCCCATTTCTCTCTCTCTCTCTCTCTCTCTCACTTCATTCCCTAACCCCTTCTGTCATCTTCCTCCCTCTCTCTCTCTCTCCCTTCCTTAATCCTCTCACTCTCTCTCTTCCCCAACCCTCTCTCTCTCTCTCTCTCTCTCTCTCTCTCTCTCTCCCCCCCCCCCCATGGTCATATCTCCAAATTCGCTCGAAGCGGTGGTGGGGAAGATGAATGGTAGTTCTTCTATCCCGTCTCCCACCCATCGGATCCCTCAATCTCCTCTCCAGTTCTTGGGATTTCCACACCGATCAGATCCTCCCTGTAAGCTTCCTTCGGCCAAACCCTAGAACCCCCCAAAACACTAAAAAATAAAACCCCTAAGTCTCATATTTCTCTCTCTTCCATTTCAATTTTGTAGTTCCTGACCGAAAATACTGATTTCATGGTCATCAGCATCATTAGTCCGACCAGTGTTGGCAAATCAACGATACTAAGCAAGCTTTATGGATTCAATGATAGCTCGCCCTGTAAATACATTGAAAACTTCTCTGTTTTCTACTCAGATGCAGTTCGTTTGTTTTAGACTAATTGATGGTTAGGGTTATGCTAATGTTATTTTAAACTAGTGATTAGAGATTTGAGTTCTTAGGTTTGATTAGAGATAAGTTTGAGCTATTCTGATTTGCAGGAATGCTCCCACCTTTTACATTGCAGTCGGAAGAAACACGAGCATTGGCTAGGCATTGTACAATGGGAATTGAACTTAGGATTTCTGTTGAAAGGTTGATTCTTCTTGATACCCAAGTTCCTCTTACTATCCTTTTTGTTATTGCATTTCCCCCACCTTGGATTGATTAAATTTAGACTTAGATCCTTACTAATGTATTTTGAAGTCTTTCAACTTGCTTGAATAATATTTTTCTTTCCTCAGAACCCCGCTTCAAAAGTTTACACCATTGCATTTTCTTTTAATTCCATGGCTCTAGAAGTGTTTTGCTTCTTCTCATCTAGTCCTTACTTTCCAAGTTGTTATTTGACTATTGTTTTTCATTTTCATATGACAATAAAATTCTTCATGACATGCAGCCTTTATTCAGCCCTTCTATTTAGCTGTGATGATTAGACCTGATGGCTTGTCTTCAGTTTCTGTATTAAATGGTGAATCCTTGTCAGCTAACTTGGCTCATGAATTGATGGGTATTTAGGTACTTGTAAAGAAAAAAGAATCGCATTACAATTCTTTTTTTAAAGATTCGCACACTACTCACGCGATTACAGTTTTTAAGATTGTTTTAGAACATCTGATCTGGCATTATCCTTTTTGTGGTGGTGCAAGGAGCCGTTCTAGCTTGGTGTTTTCCTGGTATCCACTAGTCATGTTTTACTAGTGGTATCAGAGGGAGTTCATGATATTAATATGTGGCATCTGATGCGATGGTATGCCTTCCTCTTGGGATTCTATTATTAAATGTCATTTGTCCATTTGTCAGTAACATGCTTTTTGACAAAGTGAACTAGTATTTGTGCATAAGCAAACAAAAAATTTATGATGCCCATTAATGTGGAGACCACTGTATTGAAGCTTTTAGAAGCCACAATTTGCAAGCTCTGATAATCTGTCTCTCCATAAAGTATCAACCAGTAGTGTGGTGGCCATGAGATGTTTTTTCTGCACCATATTTTCATCGTGACTGGTTTATCTCTCTTCGCAGCCTTTATTCATACCAGTTCTGGAATTAGTTGCTGAGTTAACTCAATTTAGATGGGAGCTCAGTATCAGTGAACAAGTTTTCCTTTTTAAATAAAATCAAGAAGTTGACCTGGCAGGGGCCAAAGTTGGAAAACAAATTGTAGTTTGAGATTAACTTGAAGTTTTTAGCATTTCTGAATCCTTATGTCGGTAAGACCATTCTAACATCATGAAACCACCACGGCCAATAATCATGTGAAACCACCTAGGGGTGTGCTTAAGTAACTTGATTGGATGACTCCCATCCCTATAAAAGCTTGTGATAGCCTATAATGCCAATGGACTGTTGAAGCCATACAATAATTATGGCAGGCATATGGAACACCTATAAATAAGCTGTAACAAAAACTTGATCATGGTTTTAAGTCATTGCATAGAGTTCATGCAGTAGAATGTGTTAAATGTTACCTCCATAAAAATCATGGGTAGATTAGTTGAAACTAGGTTTATCCATGGCTGATGAGAAACCTAAAACATCTTTGTCACGCCCCAAATCAAGGGACGGATAGCTTCCATGATGCCCCGAATCTGGCACTCGACTTCCATACACCAAGTCCCAAGTTCGACGCACCAAAAGGAAGATTTTTGACTGATTTTTTTTTCTATATACATATAATAATATCTAATCATGAAGATCCATGATCAAAATACTAACCAACACTCTCCTTTATAAATCTTGATGGTTACAAGTATAATGCTTTACAAAAGGTACATAATGTCAACATTGCCAAATCAAAAAATAGATGCAATGTATCGAGAAAGCTAAGTTTTCCAAGCTACTCCAGCCCTGAAAAAAAGGGGAAATATGAAGCTTAGGCAAAAAGCCTAGTGAGTACACTCGTGTGTGCAGTGTATCCTACATGCAAGCAAGATAAATATGCCACGAAGAAATCATGTATGGTGAAAGGCGTGTAATACGTAAGCTATGATGTCAATGCCAATGCAATGCATATGCATCATAGTAATACTCTGAATCAATGCTACCAACATCACCAAGTCATATTTTCATTTCTCCTATACCACAGCCATAACTGTATTACATGCATCTACAATCACATCATCATCATTATATTGTTATACCATATCATAATTGTATATCTCGGGAAGCACTATGATCGACACCCATGCACCATACATTAGTAATCGACCTTGCATACCCGCCCTGCTGTGGACTTCCACCAATTGTATATCATGGGAAGCACTGTGGTCGACACCTATGCACCAGACACCAGTAATTGACCTCACATACCCGCCCTGCGGTGGACTTCCACCCGACATGCCAGTAGCGGACTTCATTCGTGCTTCTCCTCACCGGCGAGTCAGACCGATCGTTGTTTGCACCTCAGCCCTTAAGCAAGTTCGACCCACCTCTTCTCAACCTAACCTTGTCAGTGGGAGTCAAATCTATGACTCATGTATCCACTCGACCTGACCGTGAGGCAACCCTAGCTAGAATCGGGGTTTAGGGACTTTCAACCCAAGGGGCACAACATCCCCTACTATTTCCACACTTCCGGTGTCCCATTCATTTTCAGGGATAACCCAAGTCATCATCATAGATGTACATTTCATCATCAAGATCCAACTCATGTTATATGGCACGACTGTGGTATTTCGATCATCATGTATGTCATGATTATACATGAATTCAAGCAACCATGATAAGGCATACGTTCAAGTGCATGTGGTATGCATATAATGTCATGAGTTTAGGGTCTGCTTAACCTTTAAGGCAAAAATGATGTATAATCATCATATGCCACTATCAACTATATCAATCTATAATCATGTGACTAACCTGAAGAGGACATGTCTTACACATGAACAAATGTATTGAAGTACACTTGCACATACCATCATTCCATAGTACATGAATATGATCAATATCAACATGGTTAAGTAGATGAATTTAGTATACGAGGGAGTGGATCAACATTAATCAAGTATTAAATCACATGCTTTTATTAACCACAATTACTGACATCACTAATATCATCCATAACCATCATAATTACGAGCATTAATTGTAATTAGAGTTACACCATATCCTTCGCAAGATAGATATTCCATTAGTGGCTTTGGCCCGATATGATTTTCTTCTATTGGGACCATAAGGTTATACCTTAACTGGGCCTTATGGTTAATGAGTGGTGGTGACGTAAAGTACATGCACCAAGTGGTTATGAGATGAAAGGCTTAGACATAACATATGGTAAATGAGCCACAGGATGAATGGTGCTGGCGAAACTCATATAATGTAGTGAACTTCATCTTCACATGGGTTGTTAGTACATTGAATTTACAAATAATTATTGTAGTAGTTCTACAATGGTTTGGAAGGCACATGTAAACTTCATAAGATATAGTGAGCCATAAGTAGAATGACTTGGTATATAATATACACATAAGAGTTAGTTACGGTTGGATAATGCGGGTTTGTCTTATATAATGTAGTGGGTCCTATTTCCAAATGGTACTACAAGCAGATGGGTCCACACATAAACATTACAGTGGGTCCCAACAAGTAGATAGTATAGGTATTTCACATAAATTAAGGTAGTACAAGGAAAAACAGTTCAGATGCACAAGGCACATGTCAACGGGCTCCATCATCAACCTATTTGGTTAGTAAAACAATTGAACAGTGTGGATAAAATACATACATTGAGTGGGTTCGTAAGTGTTTGAAAGTTATACTATCGTCTGACTTATTTAGGAATTGGATTTAGGTCATTTTGGAATCATGTTCTAGATTTAGTTAGCCTAGTGGATAAATGGTGAAATATGCAATACTTACTTCAAGGTAGGGTCCATAATCGATCTAACACACGTCCTAAATTTACATACCTAAGAGGTTACACCATCAACGTAGTCCACGAGTCTGAGTAATCACACAATTCTCATATGCCCACATGGTCTTATGGCCACTCCATTATCAGAAGTCCATGTGGTTGAGAGGCCATGCAAATGTCACTCTACTAGTCATAATAAGGGACTTAAGGTTAGATGGTTATGTATTTTCATTACATCATAGTTCACATAATGGGGCAACCGCTTTACTAAACTTTCACATGGTCAGGCGATAAGTACCACAATTTCACATAGTTTAGTATGTATACGATTACTATCATGATCTAGTGTCCACACTTCAGAACTTCCAAATATAATTGAGCAATCATAATCCTATACATGAATATAAGGCTACACCAATTATGATGAGTCTTATACTATAACCACTTCACATGTCATATAGTTAATGGCTCATATTTGGTGTCACATGGTTAAGGGCTAAGAGCCACATTTCATCATACCATTTACAATTTAGAGATCACATCGCATAGAATCTAGGACCTTGATAGCATTAGCTTGGGTAACATAACCCAACATCACATTCGGTGTAGTGTACAACTTGATCATACATGATTCAAGTGTCGGTATCTATATCGATAAGCACAAACCTACATCATTGAATGACCATTAATGCCACTTGATTTCATACGGTTAGGTGTTTTTGTACGTATTTCACATTCATACAGTTAGATGACTACATATACTACATATACTCCACCATTGCCTATGATTAAGTGGCTATACATACATCAAATACCCACATAATTAATAGGCCAAACAGGTATATCACACCCTCACACCACTAGAGTCTAGATATTTGTTATAATTAAACATGTTTAAGAGTTTAAACACAAGTCACATGATCCTATTACTTGGGGCCGCACTCTAACCAAAGTTCAAAGTGATCAAGGACTGCCCATAATCAGCCCATTTGAGGGATTAATCATCATTACTTCAAAAATTACAATACCGGTTCATCATACATTCAACACATGGAGATTACAAACTCTTGTCGAAGAGGCCCAATTGTTGGCCCAAACAAGGCTACCACTGATGGGCCCACATGACATTCACTTAAAATGTCCCTTAACATTCTTGGGCCCACACACCAATGGAATTTACAATGGGTTCTATGCAGTAGACTCATAGGGCTTTTCCATGAAGTTATGTTGTGTGTAACCCACTTAAGACTAGGTTTGCTTTGATTTTAGTTGAAATCCTAAAATAATATGAGGAAGTGGATGGTCTGCATGGATTAAATAGATACACCATGGTGGTCTTAGGCTGGATTCAATAGTTAGGTACTTATTCTCACAGCCTTGTATTGTACGTCTATTTCAGGTTGGATTGACTGATCTTTGGGACAATGCCCTAAAGGGGACCCGGTACATGGGCTAGATAGGTTGAATATCTAATACATCATTAGGATGGCCCATAAAAAAATTTTAGTGATGAAAGTTCAATTTACATTATTTCATAATGTACGAGTATCTAATCATTGGATGGGCCTGATTCATGGTAACATACCATCAAAAGGGTTAATAAAATAGATAAACAGTGATGATCTTAAATATATATCATATCATAGCCATGGTGGATTAAGTGGCATAACACTTACATCGAAGTGGGTCATACCACACACAAGTTGAGATGGTTATCCTCCATTAAATATTCATAATCATTTGTTGGGCCCACAGAGATGTGGTCCATGAATCCAGCTCATCCATTATGTGTGTCCCACTTGGTTAAGGGGTCAAACTAAGTTTCAGATGCATCCAAATTTCAGGTAGACCCCAGCAAGTGTTTTATATATGCTCGAGCTCCGAGTTGCACTAACGATTCAAGGAGATCAAAGTTACATGGGTCCCAAAGTGATGTATTTATTATACCTACATTGTTCATCTATATTTAGAGATCATTTTAGAGCATTAAAATGAATCATATCCAAAGATTATTTGGACCTCACCACAAATAGCAGTGATGATAATGATTTCACAGTTAAACAATTCATAGGGCCCAGTATAACATTTATTTTCCATCCAATCTATTCATAAGGGCACAACGACCTGAATTAAGGTGAAAAACAAATTTCATATTGGTCCAAAACTTCTATAACCCAAAATTCAATGGTAGACACTCAATCCCCTATTGCTTTTGCAGTGTGGCCCACTTGATAGTTAGATCTATCTTATTTTTCTTCTCAAGCCTTAAGACAAGCTCGTCAAATGAATGGACAGTTTGGATATAACACATACCTCATGATCAGATTGATCCAGCTTCCTATTTTTTTGTATTGTATTTTTATTTATTTATTTTAATGGTGTGGGCCACCTAAGTTCCATGTACGGCTAATTTTTGGGGGTGACCCATTTTTAAAGAGGACCTATCAAATGCACGGTGTAGATGCTCGACATGCATCAAGGTGGGGCCTGTGGTGGGGCCCACTTCCTTCCAGCATCAGCAGCAGGATGCTTCTTACTACAGCATCAGTCACTGACAACAACAGCATCTAATGTTATTTATTTATTTATTTTATTTATTAATTTTTTAGGCTTTTTGTAGGTGGGGCCCACATCATGACGATCTACTCCGTCCACTAGATTCTCAGGCTCGTGACTGATATAATAAGCCTAATATTCGATATATTTTGGTGTATAGAAACATCACAGTGGCTCCAACCATTTATTACTATTAAAATAGTCTTTTTGATGGTGTGGCCTACCAGAGATCTGGATTGGCTTCATTTTTTAGCTCAGGGCCTAAAATGAGCTGGGAAATTGGATGGACGATGTGGATTAAATGCATACATCATGGGTGGGTCCTGTTGTGGTCCCACAGCCCCTTCCCTCATTTTTTCTTTTAAGCAGCAGCAGGGACGCTGCTTGCTACAACGTCCTCTGGACGTTGGCAGAACAACATCCACTCCTCCTTTTATTTTATTTTATTTATTTATTTATTTATGTATTTTTATGGTGTGGTGTGCACATGTGTGCATGGGTGTATGTGTGTTTGGCCAACAAAATGGGCCACACTATAGATGATTTGGATGGCTTACAAAATTCTAGTGGGGCCCATAATCAATGGGTCCCACATTAAGTCTAAAAAAAAATCCACACCATTAAACACATTATATCATCACCATTATTGATCATCATTATCACCATTAGACACATCATACTCTCCTATGTATCCGCACCATTGATCACATCATTATTATCAAATTGTCACCACTAATAATCATAAAAATAATCAAAAAGAAAATAAACTAAGAGTGGAGTGGGTGTACTCACCTTAATGAATTAGATGGATGGAAGGGATGGAATTGATGGTTGAGATCGATGGAAAAGGATGGGATTGATGGAGTTGATGGCCCACCAAGATCACTCCTCTCTCTCTCTCTCTCTTTTATGTAGAAAAATGGTGAAATGTTAAGGAATAAAGGGATATATGTAGAGAAATTGTTAAAATGTGGTTAAATTCAATTAATGTGATTTTAGTTACCTTAGACTAAGATTATGACAATTAATTCATGATTTGTAATTAATGGTGGATTAAAGGAGCATGGGATGGCATGGTGTGATGATGTCATACATAGGGTATGGAATGGAGAGGTGTTGACTTCGGGGAGCACATGAGAGATGGGAGGTATGGGTGTGTGACATCACACACATGGGTAGAGATTCTCTCACCCGTGTGGCATGTGCATGTTTGTATGACATGTGTTGTGCACATGTGTGGAATGGAGTACATGGTGCCTTACGCACATGATACACTAATGATTCTTCGCGGTGTATCTCACTAACGGAGTATCGTACAGATGCACGGGTTGTACCTTCATGATCGCGGCGATGGGGCGGTCGATATGAAAAAGGTTTTGGGGTCTTGAGGTTCTGGTCAGTTGGGTGTGTACTATGGATGGCCAATCCAGGTCTAGCTAAGGGTGCTGATCATGTATACATAAGCATAGAAAGTCATACGGAAAGTCTTACAATCTCTTCTTCTTTTGGTCCCTATTTCGTGTGTATGGTGCAACGTTTAAACACTTGTTTGTTTTTTCTAAGATAGCTCTGTGTGATAGTTTTTCTTTTCTTTTCAAGTCATATCCAGTTAAGTTAGCTAGTCAAGCATGTATCTGACCAGGAAGCTTTCCTTTGTGTAACTATGGAGACCCACAAGTGGGGTATTCGCAAGTTGGCAAGATACATGAAGTATAACTATGGAGACCCACCAGTTCTTATAACTGAAAATGGTATTGTCAAATTTGCAGTTTTAGGCGCATTTGTAGGTATGATGGATTTCTTTGTTTATATTGAATGAATAAGCCATTGTGTGATGCTTGTTCAGATAAATCCTGATTTTTCTTTTATTAATCCATTTTTCAAGTTGTTTCAAGTATTCTAAATTATCTAAAGTACATAAGTAAGATTGTATTTTTTTTTTATCTATTATAGATATTTTATTTTTAAAGAAAAAACTTTTATTGATGTTCTAGTACATGAATAGATTCAAGAAGCGATTTTGGTGTACGGATTTGTCTGGCATAAGCAATCACAATTGAAGCCGATGGATGAGAAGATAGTAGCTGTCGCGCTACAAGGTGAAAGATGTGTATTTACTTCAGTTGGATAGAATGCTCCTAAATAGTAGCTGTCACACTAAAGTTCTTTATTTTCTAGGATAGGTTATGCTCCATTTGAGTTTTTATTTATATAGATTGTCGATAAGAATTCTCCTAAATTTTTTGGAAGCTTTTTTTGTGCCAATTATTTCAAGTGTCTGATCCTACTTCAAATGTTCTTACTCCAGTTCAGATACTAATGCGGTAAACCAGAAACTTTCTTTAAATCATTTTGGTGACAGAAGTCTTTGCATGTGTACATGCTTCCACTTTAGATAACTATTACTTAAAGCATGGTAAAAGATGTTGCTTATGCATCATTGAATTAATAGAGATGACCTTTTATTTTTCTTTCTCTAACTTTTTGGTCCATGCAAACTTATTTTTTGGTGATCTTGTATAGTCTGGTTTGACCAAACCAATGAACTTGCCAATCCATTGACTAGTCTTTCTTTGAAGACACTTATTTTTTTATGCATGTCTACCATATATCTTAGTTGTTGTCTTGTCAGAAAAATAAAGTCACTGTTATTACTAATTTTCTCATTTTAGTTTTTTACTTTAATAGGCTCAGATTAAATTTGGTTTTGTTTTGTGCAACATTTCAAAAAGTAGCATGTATCGGTTGCTAGAGCCATGACTTTACACGTTTCTTTTTTAGATTATTTTTCTACTCATGTGCTTCAAGCGTGACGACTAAAAGTTATGGAATGAAGATTTGCATGAGTCTATGTGAAAAGGTTATGGTGAATTTTAAAATCCTTCGCACCACGTAAAATAATTCTATTATTGTTTTGCTTATAAGTTTTAATCAGTTAAGGTGGGGAACATCCATGTTGAAGTCCTACACAATGTCGACATGCAGTATGTGTACCCATTTGCCTTAGTTCTTGGGCATTTCATGCTTATGCAAGACCTTGGGTTCAAGTCAAAATGTGAAGATGGATTTCTAGCCTCTTTTAACTATTCTCCTTTTGACTGAAAATTTTGATTTGTTCTATGAATGTTGTGTTTGATTTGCAAGAAATGATAACAAATTATACATTTCCTGAAGCTCAAGATCACATAATTCCTCTACATAGAGTTCATAGGTGTGAAATAATCAGATGATGCATGCATGCATTTTCTGTATGTAGCAGGTTCTCCATTGGTCCAAGCCTAGAAAACCTTTCTATATGCGACCTTTTATCTTTTCGGTGGACTTGAATTAGATTTTGAAAAGGGTGTAGGGTACCGTTGCATTCTCATTTTGGATGGTGAACATGCATGTCTACCTTTTTCCCAAACTGGCAGTTTTATTTTTATGTAATTTAATTTTTTTAGGATGGGGTCTTATTGATTTGGCATATGTACTTGAGGATGAATGCTTCTTCTTCTTCTTCTTCTTTTGTTCTGAAATTCTGTTTCCTTTCAATTCACTTTCATTGCAGTTGGTGCCTTTTGATCTTTGTTGTCATTTTCTTGTTGCTGAATGTTGATGGTAAGTTCAATCTCAACATGTTATTGCTGAAGTTGATAAATGGTTAGCTTTGGATTCTTAATTGAATAAACTTCCCTGGATCTGTTCATTTAATTGGGTTTTCCTTTTGATTCTTCTTAAATTTTTTTTTTTTTTTTCAAAATTTTCTTCTCCTTTTATGAATGTGTGTTTTGTTGATTTGGAGAGATGGGTGTCTCTGGATTTTCTTTAGATTTTAGGGAATTGCTGCTTTCCATTAACATGAGGGCTATTTCTTGACTTAGAATGCTACAGATTTTCATTTTGTAATTCTCTTGATTAAACTGAATGTTTCTAATTATGTTCACTTATGCATCCAAATGCAGCCTTAAATGTTTTTTCCCTCTTAGATGCTTCTTAACTTCACAACCTGGAATCTGGATTCAAGCTGCACGAGATCCTTGAAATGTTGAGTTTTTTGTTTTCAATTTTAGTAAGAAGGGACTGATATCTTGATGTCCTGTTCTTAGAAATTTGTAGTTTTCTGAGTCTTCCATCAGATTCTACATGCAGCTACTAAGAACGAAGAGTTCATGCATTATTATTTATACACAAATCTTCTACTAATAAACTGGTTTATTGTAGGATGTTCATGATAGACACTTGTTCTACTAGTGGCTTTTACGCATCTAACTGAAGGAAGAAATTAGAGTTCCTAGCAATAACGATTCTGCATACAGTGCTCATGACTTTGATGCTTCCTCTACATCTCTGGCCAATATGCAGATGCCATCTCTAACAGCATATTTAAGCTCCACTTTACCAACTTACGCACCACAAACCAGCTCAGGCATTAATGATCTACCAGGTTTGGGTCTACCTACTCCTGCTACTCCTTCACCGCCTCTGTTGAATCTTAATGGAAAAACAGTCCTCGATCCAAGCTCTTTACAGAGGAAATGGGGCCAACTGCCAATATCTTTATCACATGTTGTTTCATCAGCATATTGCATGATATTAGCGCCTATTTGAAATGATTGTGAAATGTGGACGGGATGCCTGCCCTCTTACCCGAAATGATACCAACCTTGCCTTTCTAAACACCTCGTCTAGCAACCTATGTTAATTATGAAAGCGTCTATCATTTCTCTCTGCCTAAATGGACCACAACCCCGCTAGAAGGGACAACTTCCACAAAATCTTTCCTTTTTGGCCGACACTAGCCTATGGCATGCTAGAAGTTATGTATGACACCAGCTTATTAGAGACCCGAAAAAAGTGGCTGACCACCCATGAAGTTCTGTGTGAGTTTTTTTTTTTTTTTTTTTAGCTATATCATGGTTTATAATTTAGAGATCTTGACAGTGGTGAAATATCAATAAAATATAGAGGCATGGTTGATGGTATGTTTATCTTTTTGGGATGCTTCCTTATCCTGTTACTTCAATTCTAATTAGGTGCTTATGGATTGTGAATTTTACAAATTGTCTATTGTTTTGATCAATCTGCACTTTTTTCTTGTTTTTTATTCTCTTCCTTTATATTGGGCTTCTGCATTTTGGAATTTGGGGGTGTCTTTTTCTAACAAGGTATTATATGTACAATGCTAGATGAAAATGATGAAAATACAAAGAAAGCTCAGGGAAAATGTTATATTTCAAGTGGCTTTGACATGCATTTTTTATAAGATAATGATAAAAATACAAAGAAAGCTAACGGAAAATGTTATATTTCAGGAATGTTGTGTCACAACCATTTTAGTTTTGTGTTGCTCAGTATAGAATTTCATACAGTTGGGAATAACTTGGATGATCTAATTCATGAAAGTTGTGCATGTTTCTTTTATTATTGAATTCAAAAATTTTAGATGAGTTAATCTATCAAGGCATGCACTAGCAATGGTAAGCCATTATTTTTTTTTAAAAAAAAAATAGAAGCTAGCTACGACTAATAACTATAGCCTTAGATCTAAACACCGTAGCCATTTTTCACTTTGGCCAATAGCTAAGGATATAGTCATACTTTTGGCTACAAATATTATCCATAGTTGTATGTAGATTTTGCTACAGAGAGTATAGCTACGGATTTAATCCGTAGCTATTAGTGTATATGGCTACGGATTAAATCCGTAGCCATAGCTTTTTGACCTATGGTTACTCCACCTACGACTACAGTCGTGCTACGGACAATAACTATAGCCATAGGTCTTTAGCTATGGTTTTTATCCGTACCCTTTGCCCCTTTTTCTAGTAGTGATCCCATGATTGCACATTTTCAGAAAGTTTATCAAAATAATCCCACGCATCGTCGGCTTCCTTGTTCATGAATTCCCCATTACACATCAGCTCTACAAATTGGTGCATGGATGAGGTTAATCCTTTATAGAAAAAGCTCATTATCTGCCATGTTTCATAGCCATGTTGTGGACATGAATTTATGAGATCCTTAAATCGCTCACAACATTGGAAGGTCTCATCCTCTTTTTGCACAAAATTCATAATTGTTTTCCTTAAGATATTCGTTTTGTGTGAGAAGCCTGGATAGATGGCTATTGGAGAAGAAGAGTAAGGAATGAAAGTGTAAGAGGGAAAAGAATTCAAAATGACGCTTATATCGACTAATAGAGTGAAGTATTTATTAGGGCATCATTATAGTTTTGTTAGAAACAATGTAAGTACACACATTAGCACAGGGTTCATCCCAGTGAAGCCATCGCTAACGAGTTGCGATGAGTAGGCCGAAATCGGTTAATGCCCTACTGACATGTGTAGGCAATAAATGCTACATTTATGAGGGGTCGCACAACACTTTCATCTTTTTCTAAAGGCAAAGCAATGTCGAGGGCAATGTTCATCCCTATTATCGCATTCCCTGTGAGAACCAATCAGGGGGAACTACATGTGATCTATACGGTCCACATAGTGTATTTGAAGATCTACAGATATGTACAGAGAATATTTTTCAATAGTCGCAGAAGTAGCATATTAGATGGTGTCGTGTATTGCTTAAGCGGCCAATGAAGAGCAATTGTGTGAAAGTGGTTACAGGACAGGTGGCAAGAGGAGAAGCAAAAAAGTTCAAACTGGTGGCGAGCGGTTATGATAACCATCAAAATGTGGGAAGGATTTAGATGGAAAAATAAAGGCTATAAATAGCAAAGGAATTCAGCAAGAAAAGCCGTCTCATACCAACATATTCAAACCAATCAATTATCTTTCAATTATTATTTCAAATTATCATTCAAATTACATTCCATAGTGTAATCCTTTACTTTTCATGTCAAGCAAATTACATTCCATAGTGCAATCTTTTACTTTTCAACTTATTGTTTACATTCCATAGTGTAATATGTAGCGTTAACGAAGTAGTTGATAATCTTTAGCTGTAATTTGAGTTTACGCTCACACGTTGGATTCAGTAACCCATCATCATAAAATGAACCCCATCCTCTGAATATTGCCAGATCCATTTTTACACATTGAGCGAGTGGCTAAATAGGCGACCGATCTCACTAGATCTCGGTCATACACTAAGTGTCTGCCTATCTTGGCACTTGGGTTCATTGTTATTCGATTTGAATTGAAGTTGCAATTTCAATTCTAGCACTCCCGCACACCTAGTACTGAAAATAATGCCAAAAAATACAAAACTTATGACCCTAAGAAGTTTTCAATAATAGGTGTTCAATACACTATTTCCTAGTGTAGTCCATTTGAACTTTGGATATACTTTACTTTTGAGATCATGCGCTAAAATGAACCTGTCAAATAGATGTACGGCGTAGAAGAGGCAGTAACCAGTAGATTAATAATTTGCATTTCTTTCATTTTCAACTAATTGCATTTTTCACTTAATTATAATATATATTGTTTATGTAGAAGTAAATAGCTTTAATTTAATGATGCTTGTTTCAAAGTTCGGTCATGTAAATAGGGGCCTCCATTAAGGGATTAAAACCAATAATATGGTGGGCCTCACCTTTAATGGCCATCCACTAAACATCTCTTTTGTTGATGCTAAGATCTGGTCATCCTTGCGAGCCCATCGTGTACCTGTAAAACCAAATGACAATGGGGGTCATGGTTGTAGCTGGGGACCCTCCGATGCCTAAGTTAGAATAAGTGCACTCTAGTTCTTGTCGAATTAGGGAAATAGTGCTTACCTTCTCCTATGAGGTAGGGTTCTTATTTATAACCTTTCATGACCTCTTTAGTGAATGACAATGAGTCTACAGTGTAGATACATTTCATACAAGG
Organism: Magnolia sinica; assembly: GCF_029962835.1. NCBI lineage: Eukaryota > Viridiplantae > Streptophyta > Magnoliopsida > Magnoliales > Magnoliaceae > Magnolia > Magnolia sinica. Next base: position 43,115,319 of record NC_080591.1, on the reverse strand, counting down.
GATCTTCCCCTGTGTCACACCCCAAACTCGGAAACCGGGCTAAAAAAATTTTCGATTGTTGAATCCGGCACCGACAACCTCTGTAGTACCCCATTCTCGGCTCTAGACACCCATACACTAGGTTCCAATCCTAGGATTCTACAAGGAGGATTTCTAACATGATTTTTATTCTTAATGAGCATAACCATAAGCATAACCCACGAACAATAACCACAAGAACACCATCACAAAATCCACTATAATAAAAAACTTTAAGTACAATGCATATGAAGGGAAATACAAGATAATAATGGAAGCTCCTGAAGCTCGACAGCACGCTCCCATTGCTCCGAGGCTACGATTACGTCCTGACATCGCCTGCACGCATCAATCGTGCATAAGCTTATAGAAAGCTTAGAGGGCGGTGTAAGTGTGTGTGCAATATGAGCGTGCTTAGAATGCAATATTAGAGTAATGTGGAATCATATTAATGAGTACATGAATGCAATTAGTTGTACCAAGGCTATGCCGTGCAAGATATGAATGTTATTGGCCATATCAAGACCATGCGATGCGAGATGCAACTCAAGCATGCCAATCCTCATCCAAATCCACATATCAATGCAGCTCATCATTAGAGCATCAAATATCAGTACAGTTCTCATTCTGGATATTTATCGGAGTTTAGTACACTCTAAATGGCACTGCCCCTTTCCCAGGCGCACAGTCCAAGTAAGTGTAAGAAACCTCACTATCCACCTGACTAATAGTCTGCCAATACCTATCCGGCACGTCAATAGTGGACCCATTCATGAGCTGGTCAAACTCAGCCTAGCAATACCACTTAACCTCGGGCGGGTAAGGCCACACCCCTTTTCAACCGACCATGACATAGTAGGAGATGCAGCCTCCTGGTATTCAGCCCTCGTGTGCTCATGTATCCACTTGGTCTTAATGTTAGAGTCATCCTCTGGTACCATCGGGTTTAAAGATTTTCACCTATGGACATCTATGGCACCCCAATGCTAGTAACAACATTTTCGGTGTCCGATCTTGCCATCTATGATGTGCCTGTGGAGGCGATAGCCCTGATGTCGCTAGGGCGTATAGTAATCACAATCACACAAATGCAAAGTGCATGAGTCACGCAATCCAATCATGTATCAATCCTATGCATACCGTGCACTCATGTGGGATAACTCCGCTTATCAGGGAGTCCCGTAAGCCACCTACACTATGACATATGCAATGGTCAATCACATCTGATAACAAACATACAGATGATGCGTTTCAACATGTATCATGATGCTATGCTATCACAAACTCATAATCGTCAATGGTAGCTGGTATCGACAATCAATAACTAACCTTGACATAAGGCAGGGTCCATAGATGGACGGGCGATGATGGATCAATTAAAATCAACGGGGCTGAAGCGATTGGGTTAACCCGCTAGAGAATGATGAGGAAGGGCATAACAAGGCCTAAGGGAAGGTCACAATATGGACGTCCAACCATCATTGCCCATCAATGTGGACCTTTAACTAACATTGCTCCGAAGGAATGACGCTCATAGGGCCAATCGTATAATAGACTCATGGCCTCACAAAGGGCATAATATACAACACCATGGGCCTCACTCAAGTCGAGCATAATATAGCAGGCCCACGGCCTCATATAAGAGCCTCACATACATCAGGTGGGCTACATATACATCACAATAGGCCTCTGACACGGGCCTAATATACATTACAAAGGCCACATCCCATGGGCCTTAAATATATCACAATGGGCCTCTACCCATGGGCTCCAAATACATCACAATGGGCCTTACCCCGTGGGCTCCAAATACATCACAATGGGCCTTACCCCGTGGGCCCCAAATACATCGCAATGGGCCTCAACCCATGGGCCCCAAATACATCTCAATGACTCCCAACCCATGGGCCCCGAATACATCATATTGGGCCTCATACAAGGGCCTCTTATACATCACATCGGACCTTGTCAAATGGGCCCTAAATACATCACAACGGGCCTCACCAAATGGGCCCTAAATACATTACATTGGGCCTCACCAAATGGGCCACAAATACATTGCATCAGGCCTCAATGAATGGGCCCAAAATACATCATATGGGCCACATTAACAGGCCATACCACTACACCATTCATTTATTGTTAGAGATCAATTTAGAGTATTATCCAAAAAATGAATCATATCAAGAGATCAACTAGACCATATCACAAATAATAGTGGTGATAATGATTTCCACCCCAAAAAATTACCAGGGCCCACTATAATGTTTATTTTCCATCCAATCTGTTCATATGGTCACAAAGACCTGAACCAATAGGAAAAACAAATATCATATTGATCCAGAACCTATGATCCCCAAAACGGTTTCAATGGTAAGCATTTAATCCTCCACTGTTTTTTACAATGTGGTCCACCTAATAGATCTACCTCATTTTTAATCTCAAGCCTTAAGATGAGCTCACTGATTTGAGGGACGGTTTGGATTAGCACTTACCGCATGTCAGGCCCACACAGCTGCTGTCCAAATAGATGGACGATTTGGATTATAACAATAACCGCATGATCAGACCCAGATGGATGGTCAGGATGTAATAGATGCATCAGAGGTGGGTCTCACTGTCCAGCACGCTGGACGGTGTAATAAGACCCATACATCACGCGCGACACCACTTGGCACTGTCCTTAAATGGACGGTGTGGATACAAACTACATCATTATGGGCCCCACCCCCACACGTGCAGCACGTGTGGGATGGGTCCCACCCTACCAAAATGGATGGACGGTGATGGATAAAATCCATACCTTAGGTGGGTTATCCACCGTCCAATCCACTGGACGGTGGATGGAAAGGATGAAACACATACATCTGGTATATACCAGAAAATAGATTGGATCATCCTATATTCCCATCAATGGATATCCTCATGGAATTTGGATTTTATATATATATATATATATATATATATATATATATATATATATATATATATATATAATGGTGGTCCCATGCGGGTGGGCCACACGTTTTAGATCAATACGATATTTGTGTTTTCCTTCAAATAGGAGTGCTGGAGGCTGGACATGCCGGCCCCAGCAGCTAAGCCCCAATCAGATCGAGCCCACTGATGGACGACCTGGCCTGGTAAGACATAAACATTAAGGTAGGGTCCATGCCAGTGTGGCCACCTACTGGATCAAAGCTGATATTTATATTTTTCTTCATCCATGCCAGCCCAAAAATGGGCAGCAAGGTGAGTCCATTCATGGATAGCGGGTTGGCCCACTAGATGGATAGTGCGGATAAAACTCATGCATCATGATGGTGGGCCATCAACCAAAAAGAGAGGGAGAGAGAGAAAGAAACGAGTGGTGGAGGGGAGGGACCCCGCTACTATGGGCCCTCCCTTATTACAATGCATACATCAAGTGCGTCCCATTGATTGTGGGCCCTCCAATCATGAAATCTACGGTAGAAACCAAAGATCACCTACCTATCAGCCTTCTTCTTTAGCTCCTTGGACTCGTATGCTCCGTGCCTTTAATTTTAATAGAGGTTGATGAAGGATGAATAGTTGAGATGGGAGATGAGAGGGTTGGAAAGTGGGCCACACTTGTTTTTAGGAGAGAGAGCTTGGACGTTAGAAGCTCTCATGGGAGTTAGGAGATTACTTAGAGAATGAGAGAGAAATAGAGGAATGATGGATTTATATGGGATAAGTGTAATGGGTGTTGTAAGGAAGGGGATAGAGAGGTATGGGTTTGCTTGAAATTTTGGTAAAAGACGGATGGGTAGGGAGAGAGAGAGTTGACTTGTGGAAAAGAGGGAGTGGGTGTTTGTACTTGGGATAGGGTGAGGTGGCATAGGGTAAGGGTGGTGTACTTGACTTAATTTGATGTGATGTGTCGTAGAGATTCTCTCGAAATTCGCAATGCGTGGTGTTTCTTTGGAATGAACGCCAGCCCACATCTCCTGACCTGGGTATCGGATCGGTGTGCGAGTCATGGTATTGGAACCGCGGCAATGGTGTGGTCGCTAGGGTATAAGTTTCGAGTCGAGCCGACTTTAATATGTAAGACTCGGCTTAGGATCACGCATAAATGTCGGATACATGTCGGGGGTTACCGAAATTCGACCGGGAGGACCACAGAAGCCTGTGGTACGATACGATCTAGGACACGGGTCTTACACCCTGGATATATGGCATTTATCTCGACATGATTCTTAATGAAGATCTCAGGGAGGTAATCTTTTCCATATACGAAGCGGATATCTCCTAGTGCTTAACATTCAAGGAGATTGTGGTCGATAACCAAGGATGACCTCTGAGTTGCTTAGTCGAGGTCCTACAGACCAAGCTTAGTTGATAATCAGGGTCAGGGTCAAGTTTTATAATTAGGTCGGCGTCCATAGTTGTCCCTTGGTCGAGATAGTGAAATATTGACTAAGCGACTAAGGCCACCACTCATAACTAGTGCCTGGATTAGTCGCAGAGGTCATGGTCGGCATCTGAGGCCAAGCTCTTTCCTGATCCTCATTCAAGAAGTAAATGGACTTAGATTGACGCCTAAGCATGAAGACCCACATAGGGGAGGTTGGCTTGAATAGGGCCACCAGTCATTATAATGGAAGAGAAAAATGTGGCAAATGTGGGAATCGTGGAGGATTCAGTAATGATAACGATGAGTCATATGAGGAGGTGTGTGTGGAGCACCTCTTCATCTATGGGGGAATGGTAGATAGACACCTGTCTCTACCTCGATAGTGGGGTCTACTGACGAACACTCGGTCGCCATGTGGATGGAGGAGTGTACTGAGGTTCCTCTTCGGATGGCAGCATTAAATGCATGCATTTAATGCTGCCACCAAAAAGGCTATATATAAGGGAGGGGAGTGCCCTAAACCCCTTTGTTTACTTCATTCATCTCTCCTGCCTTCTCTTGTTGCCGAATTAGGCGATTTCAGTAGTTAGAATTCCTCTTCTCTCTGCTTCTCCGGCTAGTCCTCTAGCCCTTCTCCATTCTCTCAGTCTTTCTTTCTTCTTCCTTATTCGGGATGTCGAAGGGTTCCAGCAAAATGTCTGTGTCTGGAGCCTTTCACAGGGAGTCCATCCCAAAAAGTGTGGACTCCTGGTTGGGTGCACCCTCAGGCGTTCCATCTCTGGTGATAGAAGATCAAGAGGAGGTAGTGTCGGCCCTAACAAGGTCGATCGGAGCTAGTGTCTGTTGAGGGGTCATCTTCGAACGTCAGTCCCTTTAGGTCAATGTTATACGATGCAGACCTAGTCCAGATCAGGTAAGAGTTCCAGATCTCTAACTTCATGGTGCTCCAAGTTCCTGAAGTTTAGGAAGATCTGAGCCATCCTCGCAAGGGAGATGTGGAAATATATCTCATGGCCTTGTAATATTGTCTGAGACTACCTCTCCACCCTGTCGTGCGAGAGGTCATCCATTGCCTTAGGCTCGCCCCAAGCCGGTTGATCCCAAACATCTGGTGAGCCATTTTTGACACTTTCATTATGTGGCATAAGCTCGAACATGCCAAGCTATCCACAAATGAGCTCTTGTACTTGTAAAGAGTGAAGGCTAGGATATTTGGGGCTGGTACTATTTCTCTACTTGGGTGAACAAGGGCTAGGCCCTCATTACTAACAACTCGTCCTCCAACAAGGGCTGGAAGCACAAATGGCTCTTTACGTCGCGAGAATGAGAGGCCACAATGGCTGAGGTGGTTAGACTATGATCCCAGTTCCCCACAGAATTTACCTTCCCGGGTCAGAACTTGTTGAGCTGCAAACCTTGTATTTTTTTTTATTATTTTTGTGATCTCCTTTGTTGACTTTAGTCGTGCCTCTTTATAGCTCTTCCTCAGAATCATCCCAAGCTCACTTTGTTGTAACTTCGTCAAGTCAATCATGTGAAGATGCAAAGCGCTACTAAGAGAAATTGGAGGAGGCTTATCACTCCTTAGTTCTTGTATCAAGCTGGCATGTCTATGGTCAAGCCAACAAGTATATTGTAGCTGGTCAAATTTTTATTAGACTTTTTATGCTCAGACTTTATTTCTCCATGTCTAACCCTTGTAAATTTTTTATAGAAATGGTAGATCGTCCTTGCCCCTTAAAGAGGATTAAGATTCCCTCCACGGCCGAGCTAGAGAAGCTGAGGAGGATAGTTAAGAAGGTTCATGCCCCTCCTTTGGCTCATCGAGGGGAGTCCTCCAACGCTACTGGAGATTGGCCTAAAGGGGCTTGACACTGCATAGCCAAGGTCGGCTGAGGTAGATAAAAGTGGGGGAACTGGGGTAGTTCAAGGGGTTTCTCTAGGTGCATCGACAACGGAAGTCCTCTTTGGACAATCCACGATAAAAGTCATGATTTTAGAGTCATCCCCAACTCAAGACGAGGCTCACCAACCTGGAGGGGCCACAACTGCTCACGACCAACAGGCGGAGGAGGGTGGTGTCTCGAGGCGTCAAGCTTATGGGACCACTACTACCGGTCGGTCTCTCTCTCTCTCTCTCTCTCTCTCTCTCTCTCTCTCTCTCTCTCTCCCCCCCCCTCCCCCAAGTCATCACATGGCCCTCCTAGCTCAATGAAGGACCTGACATGTGCTCGAGGAGGATATCTCGGCACTGTTGGCGCTCCACCCGATGACCCTCTTAGGAGAGTTGGCAGCCTCCTTCCTTAAAGTGAGGCTTCATCCCTTCTCTTTCTGATATGTTGTTCTTATGGTCTTCTAGCCCCTCCCCTTTATTTTTTGCTTTTGTTTTTGTTTCATTTTTTCCAGACCGCCTCTGGGCTCTTAGCTTCTCATCGAGCATTTCAGGAGTTGGGGTGCAGGCTTGACGAGGTGAGCGCGAGTCTCCAGACCAAGGCTGCTGAGTTTGAGGCCTATGTCGCGGCTAGGGGCATGGCCTTCATCTAGGCCGAGTCTCTTCAGGAGGCCTTACGGATTGCTGAGGAGTGGGCAACTCTTGGGAATCAGCTGGCTGAAGTATAGTGGGAGAAGGCTGTGTTATGGACCGAGTCAGAGGGCCTAATGTTGCACATGTCCATCTCCGAGGTTATGTGGGAAGAGGCGAAAACCAAATCTGTGTGGGTGGAGGCCAGGTTGGCTAAGGTGGAGGCTAAGTTGGCAGAGGTTGAGGCCTTTATCCTAGCTGTGCAAGCAGTAGCTATAAAGACCTATAAGGCATTCGAGGAGCAGGCTGATGAGCTAGAGGAATACTTCAACATCAGCTATAGGTAGTGCAGAGTGCATGTCATACAGAAGTTTCCGAAACTCGATATAGACTGCTTAGTAAATGAGTCTCTCAAATATCCTACCCCTACTGCAGCCAAAGTCGAGAAATCCCCCAAAGAGTAGACCAAGCCTCTCCTCCCTCCAATACTTATAAAAAAAATTAGTTTTTTACATTGTACTTCCCTTTTCCTTGTTAATGAAAAGACATTTTTTTTGCAATGATTGCCCATGAGTGTTGTGTGTATGATCTTCTTAAGTTAGTAGAATTAGTAGGTCGAACGAGTAGAGCTACTACGTCGAGCATTGTAGGGCTGATAAGTCAATTATGTAGTGGTAGGCCGTGCACGATAAAATCGATAGGTCGAGCACTTAGAAGGACTTTCTTCCCTTAAACTAAGGGAAGTCCATAAGACCCCATCCATTCCATACCATTTTCTATGCCTATATGCATTATGATCAATACCCTTAGCTAGACCTAAATTAGCCGTTCATAGTGCACGCCCAGCTGACCAGAGCCCTAAGACCTTGAAACCTATTTCATATCGATCGCCCCGTCACCGTAATCGTGTAGGTACCACCCGTGTGTCTGTACCACACTCTGTTAGTGAGATACGCCGTGCAGAATCGTTAGTGTAGCATGTGTGCATGGCGCCATGTACTCCATTCCACACATGTGCACAACACATGCCATGCACACATGCACATGCAACACATGGGTGAGAGAATCTCTACCCATGTGTGTGATGTCACGCACCCATACCTCCCCTCTCTCATGTGCATGCAAGGTCAACTCTTCTCCATACCATATCTTATGCATGACATCATCACACCATGCGATCCCATGTCCCTTTAATCCATCATTAATTACAAATCGTGAATTAATTGTCATAATCTTAGTCTAAGCTAACCAAGATCACATTAATTGAATCTAACCACATTTTAACAATTTCTCTACAAATAGTCCTTCATCCCTTAGCATTTCACCATTTTTCTACATGAGGGGAGAGAGAGAGAGAGAGAGAGAGAGAGAGGAGTGATCTTGGTAGGCCATCAACTCCATCAATCTCATCCCTTCCATCCATTTCAACCATCTGTCTAATCCATCAAGGTGAGTACACACCCTTCACTCTTATGGTTTGTTTTCTTTTGATTATTTGGATGATTAATAATGATGATGATTTGATGATAATGATGTGATCAATGGTGTGGATGCATAGGAGAATACATATAGAAAGATGATTAATATTGGTGATGATATGATGATAATGATGAGATTAATGGTGTGGATTCATGGGAGAATACATATAAAACCATTGATAGTGGGCACCACCAGAATTTTGTAGGCCCTCCAAACCATCCTAAGCATGGCCCATTGGGCTGACCAAACTCACACACACCCAAGCACACACGTGCACACATCATGTAAAAAATAAAAATAAATAAAATCAATTAAAAACACAATGTCGCTGCTGCCAACGTCAAGCAGCGCCCCATCTGCTTGAGAAGGGGTTGGGTCCATGAGTTTAACTACATGCTCCCCTGCCAACCCCCCCCCCCCCCTCCCACGTGATGTGTGTTTCTGATCCACACCGTCCATCCTATTTTCAAAGTCATTTTAGGAGTTGAGCCAAAAAATGAAGCTAATCCGACTTTTTGGTGGGCCACATTGTAGAAAACAGTAGTATTAGTGATATTAATTGTTAGGGCCCACTGTGATGTTTTTATACACTTAAATATATCAAATATTGGGCTCATTAAACCCGTCACAAGCCACAAAACCCAGCAGATGGACTGGATCATCCTGATGTGGGCCCCACTTATGAAAAACCTTAAGAAAACAAAAATAAAAAAATTCAAACAGCATTAGATGTTGTTGCTGTCAGCATCCAAATGATGCTGCAGCAAGCAGCGTCCTGCTGTTGGACGTTGGAGAGATAGTGGGCCCCACCACAAGCCCCACCATGATGCATGTCGAGCATTTACACTGTGCATTTGATGGGCCCCCTTTAGAAAGTGGGATACCCAATATATATATATATATATATATATATATATATATATATATATATGAAGCTGAATAAATCAGCAATATTCATGTGTCTGATCATGATGTATGTGTTATATCCAAACCGTCCATCCATTTGGCGAGTCATCTTAAGGCTTGAGAAGAAAAATAAGATAGATCTAACGATTAGGTGGTCCACACTACAAAGAGTAACAAGGGATTGAACGTTTACCATTGGAACCCTTTTTGGGTCATAGAAGTTTTGGACCAATATGAAATTTGTTTTTCCTCTTACTTTAGGTCTCTGTGACCTTATGAACAGATTGGATGGAAAATAAACGTTATGCTAGGCCCTATGACTGGTTTAACAGTGAAATCATTATCTTCACTACTATTTGTAGTATGGTCCAAATAATCTTTGGATATAATTCATTTTTATTTGGATAATGCTCTAAAATGATCTCTAAATACAGATGAACGTGTAGATATAATAAATATATTACTTTGGGACCCATGTAACTTTGATCTCCTTGAACCATTCGTACAACTCGGAGCTCGAGATATAAAATGATGCGCTGGGGTTCACTTGAAATTTGAATGCATCTGACACTTGGCCTAACCCCTTAACCAAGTGGGACACACATAATGGATGGTTTATATTTGTGATCCACGCCTCAGTGGCCCAACAAATGATTATGAATGTTTTAATGGAGGGTATTCCCCTCAACTTTTATGTGTGGTATGGCCCACATGCGCCACGGATTGACTTAATTTTAAGCCCCAGGCCCACCATGGATTGGTGGCCCATTAATTATGCAAATTGTATTGTTTGTGAATGTGATATGTGAATGGTCTAGATCTTTGTTAAAATTTCTATATCTTAATGGTGTACAATCATGTGACCATGTAGTGTGTGGACAGCCTACAATAATACAAGTATGATGAATGCATAACCCCATAAGCTCCATCGCATAGAACCCATGTGAATTCCATTGATGTGTGGGCCCACGAATGTTAAGGCCCATTCTGAGTGAATGTCATGTGGGCCCATTAGTGGTAGCCTTGTTTGCGCCAACCATTGGTCCACTTTGGCAAGAGTTTGTGATCTCCATGTGTTGAGTGTATGCTATCTTGAATCATGTGAAATTATGTTGTGTGTATAGCCCTTCACCACTTGGCATGTGATATAGGTTGTATTATATTGCTTGCCTAGATTACCTAATTATATAACGAGTGCACAACCCTTCACCACTTGGCACTTTGGTTAGAGTGTGACCCTAAGTAGTAGGATCATATGACGTGTGTTTAAACCCATAAACGTGTTCAATTATAACAAATATGTAGACTCTAGTGGTGTGAGGGTGTGATATACATGTTTGGTCCCTTAATAATGTGGGCATGTGATGTATGTATGGCCACCTAATCATATGCAATTGTGAAGTATATGTAGTCGTCTAACTGTATTATTGCGAAATCCACATAATGCCAACCAACTACATGAAATCAGGTGGCATTGGTGACTACCCAATGATATGACCACATGCTTATGGGCATAGCCATAGTCACCTAAACCATGAACAATCGGGTTGTACGTGTAGATTTTCTTAGTCATGAGAATTATGATATAGGTAGGATTATGCAACTTAATACTAAAGTGGCCCTCAATTTGGTGTCATGTGATATAAATACAACCCTTACATTATGATCATAAGTGAGGCAGATGTGGGGACCACTAAACTATATCTGATGTGATGGAAGCTAGTTCTTGGCCTCTTGATCATGTGACACTGAATCCGAGTCATTCTCCATATGAAGTATTGGGCGGTTATAGTTTAAGAGTTAGTGTAACCGGGAATGGTGGGTATGCTTGTGATTGTGCCTTGGATGCTTTGAGATGCGGTCACTAGACCATGATACTAATTATATGTCCACTCAACCAAGTGAAATTATGGCATCGACAACCTGACCATGTGAGAGCTTAATAAAGTGGTTGCCCATAGATGTATGAGTTATGATAAGTAACCATGTGACCTCAAATCATTTATTAATGGCAAGTACAGTGACATTTGTTTGGCCACTCAACCATATGGACTTCTGATAATGGAGTGGTCATAAGACCATGTGGGCATGTGAGAATTGTGTGATTACTCAGACTCATGGACTATGCTGATGGTGTAACCTCTTAGGTATGTGAACTTAGGATGTGTGTTAGATTGGTTATTGACCCTACCTTGATGTAATATTGCATATTTCACCATTTATCCATTAGGCTAGCTAATTCTAAAACATGATTCCAAAATGACCTAGATCCAATTCCTAAATAAGTTAAACGATATGAAAGTGTTAATGTATAACTTTCAAATACTTGTGAACCCACTCAATGTACATATTTTATCCGCACTGTTCAATTGTTTTACCAACCAAATAGTTTGATCATGGAGCTCATAGACATGTGTCTTGTGCATCTTCATTTATTTTTTCTTGTACTATCTTAATGTATGTGAGTTACCTATACTATCTACTTATTGGGACCCACTGTAATGTTTGTGTGTGGACCCATTGCTTGCAATACCACTTGAAAGCACTACGTTGTATGAGACAAACCCACATCATCCAACCTTGATTAACTTTATGTGTATATTATATACCCAAGTCGTTTAACTTAGGGCTCACTGTATTTTATGAGGTTTAATTGTGCCTACCAAACCATTGTAGAATTACTATGATAATTATTTGCAATCTAACCTACAAACAACCCACTTGAAGGTGAAGCCACTACATTATATGAGTTTCACCAGCACCATCCAACCTGTGGCTCATTTACTATATGTTATATATATGTCTTTCATCTCATAACAACTTGGTGCATGTACTTTGCCTCACCACTCATTAACCATAAGGCCCAGTCAGGGTATAACCATGTGGTCCCAATAGAAGAAAATCATATCGGGCTAAAGTCGCTAATAGAATATCTATCTTGCGAAGGATATGGTGTAATCTTGAATACAATTAATGCTCGTGATTATGATGTCTATGGATGATATTAGTGATGTTAGTGATTATGGTTAATAGAAGTATGTGAATTAATATCTTGATTAATGTTGTTCCACTTCCTAGTATACTAAATTCATCTACTTAATCATGTTGATATTGATCATACTCATGTGCCATAGAATGATGGTAGGTGCAAGTGTACTTCAATACATTTGTTCATGTGTAAGATATGTCCTCTTCAGTTTAGTCACATGACCATGGATTGATGTAGTTGATAGTGGCACATGATGATTATATGGCATTTTTTGGCTTAAAGGTTAAGCAGACCCTAAACTTATGGCATTATATGCATACCACATGCACTTGAACATATGCCTTATTATAATTTCTTGAATTCATACATAATCATGACATACATGATGATCGAAATACCATAGTCATGCCGTATAACATGAGTTAGATCTTAACGATGAAATGTACATTATGATGATGACTTGGGTTATCCCTGAAAATGAACGGGACATCGGAAGTGTGGAAATAGTAGGGGATGATATGCCGCTTGGGAAAGTCCCTAAACCCGATGCTAGCTAGGGATACCTCACTGTTAGGCTGAGTGGATACATGGGTCATGGATTTGACTCCCACTAACGAAGTCGGGTTGAGAAGAAGTGGGTCCAACGTGCCTAAGGGATGAGGTGCAAACAGGAACCGGTCTAACTCGCCGACGAGGAGAAGTGTGAATGAAGTCCGCTACTGGCATGCCGAGTGGAAGTCCACCACAGGGCAGGTATGAGAGGTCAATTACTGATATATGGTGCATAGGTGTCGACCACGGTGTTTCCTATGATATACCGTTGGTGGAAGTCCACCACAGGGTGGGTATGCGAGGTTGATTACTAGTGTCTAGTGCATGGGTGTCAACCATAGTGTTTCCCGATATATACAGCCATGATATGGCATGATAATATGATGATGATGATGTGATTACGGATGCGTGTAATATGGTTATGGCTGTGGTATAGGAGACATAAAAATATGACTTGGTGATGCTGGTAGCATTGACTTAGAGTATTACTATGATGCATATGCATTGCATTGGCATTGGCATCATACCGTACATACTACACACCTGTCACCATACATGATTTCTTCGTGGTATATTTATCTTACTTGCATGTAGGACATACTGCACACACTAATGTACTCACTAAACTTTTTTCCTAAGCTTCCTATTTTCTATTTTTTTAAGGCTGGAGTAGCTTGGAAGACTTAGCTTTCTCGATGCATTGTAATCATCGGGATTTATAATAGAGAGTGTTAGTTAGTATTTTGATCATGGATCTTCATGCTCAGGTATTATTATATATAAAAAATTCAGTAAAAAATCTTTCTTGTGGTGTGCCGAACTCGGGACTTGGTGTATGGAAGTCGAGTGCCAGATTCGGGGTATCACGGAAGCTATCTGTCCCTGGATTTGGGGTGTGACAAAGTCCTTGTGGTCGGTTATATAGCTCAGGTAGTCGGGATAATGATGTTAAAAGAAATTCTCCTCCCTTGACTTGAAAAGTTCTTTTATTGTAGAATTCATAATAGAAAAAAAATAATAGTAGTATCATGAGCACCTTTTTCCCTTTCAAAAGAGAGGTTGCTCTTAGTTGATCGAGCACTCATCAAGTCAATTAACATGGTCAACATATCTAGAACTTTTAGATTCTTTTTTATGAATAGTAGATCTTCAGGTGCTCAACATTCCATGGATGAGGCAAGGGCTATCCATTCACGTCCTCAAGTCATATGCACTGGGTCATGTTATGCTTGTTACTTTGTAGGGTCCTTCCCAGCTGGACCCAATGTTCCAAAGCCGAGCTCCTTGGTTCTCTGGAACGTTTCTTGAAGGACTAGGTCCCCTACTCAAAATTTGTGCATCTTGACCCTGGAGTTATAGTACTTGGCAGCCCACTGTTGATAGGTGGCAATTTTCAACTGTTCTCGTTCCCTTTCTTCCTGAAGGAGGTCTAAACTCAGGGCCATCTGCTTGGCATTTTAACTTTCGTTAAATGATTCAATGCACATGGTCAGAAATCCTACTTCGACTGGTATCACGACTTCTACGCCAAAGGCTAGGAAGAGGGAGTTTCCCCAGTTGAAGTCCGAGCGGTTGTTCGGTATACCCAAAGGACATGTGGTAGCTCTCAGCCCAAGCTCATTTGGACTTCTCGAGCTTAGTTTTGAGATAGTTTTTTATCATCTTATTAACCACCTCTAATTTTTCATTAGCCTGGGGATGTCGAGGTGATGAGAAGGCATTGCGAGTGCCAAGTCTTTCGCAAAGTCCTCAAAAGCACGCGTTGTCGAATTGTTTGTTGTTATCGGTAACGATTGTGTGTGGGATGTCGTATTTTCATATGAAGTTCTTCTAGATGAAGTCAGTGATCTTTTGCTTGGTGATTTTGGCCAGCGGCTCAACCTCGGCCCACTTAGTGAAGTAGTCGACAACTACGACATCAAACTTGGTCTGACCCCTGCCCATTGGTAGTGGTTATATGATGTCAACCCCCCACTAGGCGAATGGCTAGGGGCCAGTCATCCAGGTCAACTGCTCAAATGGCTATCAAGGTATTATGGTGAACCATTAGCACTTATCGTATTTTCTTGTATACTGCTTGGCACCTCATGAATTGTCGGCCAATAGTACCTATGTTGATTCACTTTATAGCAAGTGCACTTCCACTCAAGTGGTTACCACAGACACCTTCATGGATTTTTTTTAAGACATATTCAGCCTTGTCAAGTCAGAGGCACCTAAGTTATTTTAGATAAACTCTCCTCTTGTATAGGACATCCCCTATCAGGGTGTATTGACCTGCCCTATTTCAAATTCTTCATGCTTGGAGCTTATTGTCGGGTAGTTCATTCCTCTGAAGGTAGCCATGATCGAGTCCATCCAGCTTGGTGTCGAAATGACAGTGAATGCTTCCTTTAGCTCAGGTTAACCAATGCTGGGCTCAAGTAAGAACTCGATCGAGATTATTTTGGTGATATCATCGTCGGTCATTACGGCTAGCTTTGCAAGTGCATCTGCGTAGGAATTTTCTACTTGGGGGACCAAGGTGACTTCGCACTTGCAGAACTTACTGATAAGCTCATTCGCCTTCTGGAGGTAGGCGATTATTTTCCTCCCTTAGCCTGATACTAGTCAGTGATTTAGTTGATGATGAGTTCGGAATCATTGTAGATCTACATGGCTTAGGCTTCCATAGCTTTCACTAGCCTGAGCCCAGTGAGGGGTGCCTTATATTATGCCTCATTGTTAGATGTCAGGAACCTAAATCTCAAGGCGTACTACATGCATATCTAGTCAAGTGCCACAAGGATTACCCCTGCTCCACTGCCCCTTGAATTGGAAGATCCATCAACGTGAACGGTCCTGTTTCGAACAAGAAACAAATGCATTTCATTTGGGAAATTTCATTCATTGAATTAATTACCAGAATAAAACAAGAAAGACGATCACTTTATTTATATACTCTAAGTTCTTTACATCCCTTTCTCCTTTGATTCCAAATAGAATACTTATGAATTATAGTGCACAATCAGCTTTAGCACCCAAATTATGTATAAATGTATAAAACATCAAAACATAATGTTGAACACTGCGCTAGAAGTCATCGTGCACTGTCAAAAGCCATTGTATGTTGTCAAAGGCCAGTGTGCGCTGATAGAGACTATTGTGCGCTGGAGGAAACCATTGTGCACGTACTCCTATTGTCCGCTAGTTTTTGTTGTGCGCTAGCTTCTGTTATGCGCCGCACAATGCTTGTTCCACACAACGGTTGCGGGCACTACCTTTCTTCTTCTACAATTTCTTCACTCTCCGCAATTGGTTGCTCATGACCCCTTTAGAGGGGTCAAGGGGTATTTATAGCCCTCTCACATGTGTGAATATGCCACGTAAGTACTGTGTGCTCCTCCTTGGTGTAGACTCCATTGTGTGGGCGACTTTGTGCGAATTTCATTGTGCGGCATACTTTGTGCGGATTCCATTGTGCAGCATACTTTGTGCAAAATCTGTTGGGCATCAGACTTTGTGTGGGGTCCATTGCGCGAAAGCTAATATGCGAATATCTTCATTACAAGGTGTTTTTCTGCACAATGATTCGCGCACAACACTCAATTCTATGCAATGAGTTGCGCACAACAGTTTGCGCACAATGCTCCTTTCTGCTTCCTTCCTCTCTTTTTATGCCTCAACAGATGCCCCCTTGATCCTACATGTTTGTTTTTTACATCTACAAAAAAAAACATGTAGGATCGATAACAATCCGTTTCAAACATTATTTTTTGATCTCCCTCATTGTGTGCTTATTTTCTTATTGTGCATGACTGGTCTACGCACAATGAATTTTGCACAATGATTTGTGCACAACCATTAGCACACAACACCCAGGATTCTATCTATAAAATACAGGACTTGTCTTCATTTGCACCATCTCTCTCCTCACAAGCATTGTTCCATACAATACCTTTTGTTCACAATAGGTTCATTCCGCACAACACCTTTTACGCATAATAGGTTCATTTCGCACAACACCTTTCCGCACTTAGCCAAAATTCCTACACATTGCAGGTAGCGCACAAAACCTTTGTGCCCAGTACTTCGCGCACAACAATGTATGCAGAATAGATTATACGCAATACTTTACGCACAGTGGATTGCGTGCAACAGTTTGCGCACAATAGATTGTGTGCAACAGTTCACGCACAGTAGATTGCATGCAACAATTTGTTCATAGTAGATTGCGCGCAATAGTTTGCGCACTACTCTTTTGTGCATTATAACTTGGACTTAAACATTTTCCCTGTATTTTGCATTTATCTATCCTCCCTCCTCAACAATCTTTTATACTTTTTCTTCAACTTAATGAAGTTTTCTCCCTCCTATGTAGGTTTCAAATGGCCATCTTAAAAAGACCTCTCGCTTCTCCAAGTACTGCAGGACCATCTGACCCACAATCTGCGAAAACCCATAATCTGAAAAGGCCTTGCTCCGGCAATAACTATAGCTCCTCCTTCTTTAAGGAGCTGGCTCCTACAATTGTGAACGTTGCTGATCGTATTCAATGCTTGTCAGAGCATATTCGCATGGCCATAATTATGAAGGAGATAGAGGGACCCCCCCTCTCGGGACAAGAATCTGATTTGGACAATTGGTTGAAATGCACGGCCAACTATCACACTGATGATAATCATCCTTCTACCGCAGAGGCTTCTCCTCCCCATCAGTCCCAAAACAAGTAAAAGAAAAGAGCCAAGATGAAATTTTCCAGGAGAAAATTCGAGAACATAACCGAAGACGTTTTCAGAACGCTTGAAATTCAGTCAAGTTGGCTACTGAGGCAATTAAATTCCACAACCCGTATAGAGATGAGATCATTGCCCTACCCCTGTAACTTTAGCACCACCTTTCCATCCTCTAGAGTGAACCAACAGACTACATGACACAGAACAAGCTCTTATATGTGTCTAATTGGGTAATAAAAGAGCCGCGGATTCTCGAGGGTTATGTCATAGATAAAGGTTTAACTCATAATATTGGGCAAATAAGATACATGCGCTTTCTCATGCCATGTCACGACCCTCATTCCCTATATCATAGTCATTTCTTCGAGACGAATCAACAACGTTTTCGTCATCGTGAATGATTGTGGGGTAAAGATGAATTCAGAACACGAGATCTTGGGACCGTTCATCCATACTATAGTTCTTGGACCAAAGCGATTTTGGAGAAACATAAAGACCTCCTTACTGTAGCTAGAATTTATCATGTCATAGAAGCCACTTCGGAATTTTTCCAAAAAGACATGATGATATATAAAGGTTTTCTAAAATATTGGTCTTCTACTACGAATTCTTTCCATCTTCCAGTAGGAGAAGTATTACCCTATGGGATCTTTATAGGATGACAGGTCTACCTATCTCTAGGTCCTTTCTTGATGAGTACGTTCCTTCAAACAAAGAGTTTATCTTTGTCGCACCCAACAGGGTGACCAAAATTACAGCCTCAACCATTGATCTTTTCCATGAGACATCTTATTTTGCTGATGTCTATAAGATTTCTCCTCTTCAATGGCTGGCGCACTTTTCCTGATACTTGGTGTAAGTATTTTAACCTTTTTCTTCCCTTTTAAACAACACTTACCATAAGCATGAATTACTCATTGGTTTTCTCCTTTTTTTTTTAGGTTCCCTAGCAACCATTGTGCTGAATTAGAAGCCACTCGCAAGACAATAAGAGGTCCGGCCAACTTCACTGCCAAAACTGAATTAGCCGCTTTCTTGGCTTACTAGTTAAGCTTGGTTGTGCTTCCTAGTACAAAGAGTTTAGACTCTGTTTGGCCAACCCTATTTGTAGCAGCGAGTGTAATGGTGGAAGGTAAAAAAAGATATTCTTTGGCTCCTGTTTTATGTTCATTATACAGAGCTTTCGGTCATGCCGTGACGCATTGCTCAAGCCTGACGCTAGGAGTTTCATCCGCTTTCGCTCCATGGCATTACTTCTCCAGATGGCTCAGCATTTATTTCCCTTGGACATACAATGATCTGGAGAAGGCTTATGTCCATCCTGACCATCTGCCCTTATGGCATTTTCTGAAACAAAAAATGATAAAGAAGGGGTATGAATGGATAGTAGATAAAATTGACAACATGGAATCCATCGACTTCTTTCCTTTTTACTTAGATTATCAGGATGAGGACAGAGATGTTAAGGACAACCAGGACCTGGACCTTATTGAAAGGACTTTCTTTCTCTGCATTCGCTCTGGCAGTCTTCCATTACGAGAAGGACTAGAGTTCTGGCGAGAACCATATTACCCGAATTGATTCGCCAGACGGTTTGGGTATGATCAGGCTATGCCCCAAGTGAGTGAAGAAGTCACCAGAACAATGAGGAGCTACGGAGTTGGTCTGTACAACTGGGCTCTTATATGGAAGCAGCTCCTAACTAGAAATTTTGGCTCTTGATTCATCCTCCTAGGGTATAATCACAGAGTAACAGCTTCGTATTCCTGGATGTAATGATGGAGTCATCATTACTATTTAGTATGCAATTGCTTCTCGATGGATCACCCTCTCTGGGTTCCTCCCCCGCATTTGAGGAATTACAGACTGGAACAAGGGATCAGATACTTTTACGAGAAAGATTAAGTTACCGTCCTAGGGCAACTTCATCAAAAAATTTCTATAGAAGAGCCTATCAGAGAGATAAAGCCCCCGAACACTCTTGAAGGTTGGATTACTTTTGGTTCCCCTTTAGACCTAATAAATCGGAGAGAAAGATCGGCCAGTCCTCACAATGAATTTGAAACTATAGGGGGTATTCTGCCTTCCCCTACTCTTGTAGGGGAAGAACAACCTGCAAGTTCTGCTCCCATTATTCCTCTAGTTACAAAACATGTTCCTCCTGCAACTTCCCAACCTGTCGAACATGCATCTACCACGATTGTTCCTATCGTGGATCTTACAGAAACCGCAGCCAATCGTGCCACTGCTACAACTTCTCCGGCTACACGTCGAGTTGTCATTGCTACTTCCCCAATGACCCGCTCTCATGCTAAGTCACTGTCTCCTGTGATTTTGGCACAACCAATTCCTTCTCCCTCGTGAGGTGCACGTCTTCCTCCTGTGAAGACTATTTAAAAGGAAAAGAAATCGTATCGGAGGAAGACAGCTCATTAGAATATTCTGCAAACACTGCAAGCGAAGACACGTCTTCTCCCACAAGTCTCACTGATGAAGGAGATGCTTTACTAAATGCAAATACTGATGCTGAGATAAATGTTGGAGAAGAGAGCGATGCTGAAGTTAGGTCTTCTCTTCCTGATGCTCAGACCACTCATCCCGATACTTCTCATCCCATTCCAGAGACTTCTCTGGATAATGAAGAGCAACTTGACTATGGAGAATATGGTGGTACTCCTGGTAGAAACATCTTCCTTTCTTTTGATGCTTCGTATTCTCCTTGTATCATGGATGCTGCTGAGGTGGCCGCTAGTGAAACATCAACTTCAGGGATGCAGAGGCTTAACCCTCTGATATTCAGGTAATAATGGGGAATGTACTTCTTCTTCCCAATCTAGAAGGAACTTTACTGTTAGTTCCTTAAACATTTGATGCCCCTGCTCAGACCAGCACGTCCCCTACTACACATCCTTCTCCTATTCTGTTGGTGGCCCGAAGTTTGGAGTTTCTTTCTGATCCAATTGATATCCCTACTCCAAGCACCCTTGACTCAAGCACTGTAGGAGCTCTGGAGCTTTCTTTCAATGCTATTATGAATACGAAAGTCCCCATTTCTACAACTCCTATAACTCGTTCTGTTCCAGTTGCCCCTATTACTGCTCCCACTCTAGGTGTGTGTGTGTGTGTGTGTGTATATATTTCATTTCATACCAACATTGAATATACATACATTTTCGTTTGAACTTATATTCCCTTCTTATCGTTTAGTTTCAGTTGTGCCAACTCCTAGTGGATCTGAAGGATCTAACTCGGTGACTGTGGCTTTCAACAAGTTCTCTCTAGAAAAGGTGCCACCTCTTATGCTAGGGCTCTTTAAAAATGTGATTTCTGTCATCGTCGGTGCTTTTAAAGATCCGACTCAATAGCCCTTTTTAGATAGTGCTCTAGCAGTTCTTGCTCACTCAGCTCGCCTGACACATGTGGATGTTCAGCCACTCTACACTCAGCGTGAAATAGGGTCATTGCTCCCAAAATTATACATCGTCAAAAGGAATTGTCGCTTCTTAAAGAGAGAATCTCTTAGGAGAATGATGTTGTTGCTAACTATAATACTATTAATCAGTCTCTCCATGAGAAATTGAAGGTTTCCGACAGAAATAAGGCAAACATTAGTGATCAGATTGATTTTCTTGAGAAGGAGATCCTATTACTCAAGAGTCAGTGGGAAGTAGAAGATGCAACTATTTGCTAGATCAAAGCGGAGCTTGAAACAAATAATCAATTAATTGGTACCGTACAAACTGAATGAATGAGGAATGGGGAAGCTGCCACTTCTTTAGAATCTGAACTGATCGGTGTTCCTGACCAGGCCAGGATGATCCTTATAGCCGAGCGCAAAACTGCTACAATATAGTCCCAATTGAAAGAAGAGTTGCAACATTACTTGGAGATATGAAATATTACTGAAGATCTATAGATGTTTCATGTAAATATTCTTTTTGTATCATGATATATAAACAACTTGTAAAATTTCTTAGAAATATTTTAAGCTATTTTGCTCTTTCATCAATTTCTACATCATGAATCATTTTGGGCATGTTCACCTAGCATGTTCACCTGTGCAATAATCTCAACATGACATCTCATTTAAGCACTATTAACAAAATCACCAATATTATGATTGTCAGTATGTGATTCCCTTGTGTGATTTATGTTTTGATAGGCGGTGCTAGATTTCAGTTTAGTTAGATAGTCGCACACAGTTTAAGCTCTTAAGTAGTTGGAGCAATCACGGTCGTGAGTGGGATTTACGCACAAGGATGGCCGCAGTAACTCTCTAGAATTCACAGGACTTTACCAAGCTACCTTAGGTACCAAATCTAAGGTCGTCGGTCCATTAATGAGTAGGTTTATGCCCTTCCTCATGAGTTAATACCGGAATCAAACCAGGGATCTGAATTTTCTTCGTCTGTGAGTTTGGACCCATTCGTGGGAGGGTATTTTCATCCTCATCCATGACGCTATCAGAGAGCTCACAGACGGCATTGGTCTTACGCATGACTAGCTGTTTTATAACTTTTTGGCCTTTTAGGGCTTTTAGTCGCTGGCTTTGTCCGCTGCCCGCATGGGTATGCACATGATGGCCTTCACGGGCTTTTTAGGGCCACTAGCTTCTCATTGCTGCCTGAACGGTGAAAGTGATAGGTCTTATGCATAGTTGGCCATGTAAGGCTTGGCTAAGCTACCTTAAGAAGTAAGCTACCATCGTTGTCATCAACTTTGATATTTCACTGCCAAAATAGGTAAATCAATAATTGACATTTTGCCATCACTGATGATGTCCTAAGAACATTCATATTATGTATAACATAGTATATCAGCTTGACGATGATAGAAATTTTGATAGAATAAACTCATATGAGCGATTGATGATGACAGCGATAGTTGCTAATTTTGGTGATAATCATCATTGTTCGGCAAATTTGGCGATAATAGTCGACGCTTGGCGACCATCAATGCTTCTGATACATTTGAGTAGCTTTTACTTAAGAACTTGTGCCTTTTATTCATTCACACGAGGGAGAGTACATGACTTTGTCATTCGCAGCTCTTTTGCTCATGAAGATAGAATATAAGGCATTGCCTTTAAAAGCTATTTCATCATTTCATCCTTTCATATGTGATTACCCCCTTTCGATATAGAAGCATTATCTTGATAATCTTCTAAATCAAAATTTCTCCCACTGTCAGGAGTGATATTTCTTGAGGAACCAAGCATTGATCGGTATATTGATGCCTTATCCATCTTGATCTATTATTCTGTACACTCAATTGGAGTAAACTTCAGATATGACATACGATCCATCCCACTTAGGGTCAAACTTGCCCCCTGTTCGCCGAGTGACTACTATCGACCTTTTCAACATCAAAACCAAATCCCCTTTCCTGAAAGATCGGTGTTTAACCTTTTTATCGAAGGCAGAAGAAACTTTGGCTTGATATAATTATAAGCGCTGATGGGCTACCATTCTTTTTTCATCAAGCAAATCCAATTCTTTCAGCCATATCTTCACATTTTTATCCTCTGTAATTGATTGATGCGCTGATACCCTTAATGAAGCGACTTGTATCTCGATCGGCACGATAGCGTCCATACCATAAACTAACGAATATGGAGTAGCCTGTGTCATTGTACGATGCATTGTTCTATAAGCCCATAGAGCTTCCTGCAGTTTTTCATCCCAGTCATGCTTATTCCTACTCACCATTTTCTTCAGTATTTTTACAATCGTCTTATTAAATGCTTTAGCTAACCCATTGGCTGGTGGATAATAGGGTGTTAAGAATGACTGATGAATCTTAAATTTTTAACATAACTTCTCCATCCCCTTTGAAAAGAGTATCGTTATCTATAATGATCCGCTTTGGGATACCATGGCGATATATTATCGCATGCCAAATGAAACTAACAACATCTTTTTCTTTAACGCTTCGTAGTGCAATCTCTTCCGTCCATTTGGAAAAGTAGTCCATTGCTGCCAATATATACTATTTTCCTTTAGACGACAGTGAATTGATAGGGCCAATGACATCAAGTCCCCACACACCAAAAGGCCAAGAAGTAACTGACTGATGAAGATCTTCAGGAGGGACATGTATGATGTCTCCGTGGATTTGACACTCATGGCACCACCTCGCATAATTTATTACATCTTTAAACATTATCGGCCAGTAATATCCCATTCGATGCACTCGGTGGAACAAATTCCACCTGGCTTGATATGCCCCGCATTCCCCAGAATGTGCCTCTTGTAGCACTTGATGTGCTTCTTCTTTGTTGAGGCATCGCAACAACACTTCATTATAAGATCTTTTATATAATTCTTCATTACACAAGATGAATCTTTTTACTTTTTGCTTAATCTGCGATTTCACCTCTGGATCGTTTGGTAAGATGTCATACTTGAGATAGTAAATGAAAGGTTGACGCCAATCATCTATTGTCACTTCTAAGCATGATGTGGGTAGAGCTTCCATTGTTTCACCAACCATCTCTGCTGAAGACAGGAATCTCCTTTCTTTGATGGTTACTTGCAGGGGGCTTCGATCTGGGCACGATAGTGCTGCTGCTAGACTGGCCAGAGCATCGGCCTTCGCATTCTCATATCGTGGTATATGCTTAACTTCAACGTTCAAAAATTTCTCTAATAATTGTTACACATTTCGATAGTACGGCAGAAGTTTCGGTTTCCTTGTCTCAAATTCTATCGCCACCTGATTTATGACCAGCTTAGAATCCCATAAATCTGTAGGTGTTTTATTCCCATTTCACTGGCTATCTCCATCCCAATAATAAGGGCGTTATATTCAGCTTCGTTATTCATACACGCCGTACCTAATGTGAAAGAATAAAGCAACAAATCGCCCTGTGGGGTAATGAATATTACTCCGGCACCTGCCCCCGTTGCTCGAGCTACCCCATCAAAGAACATTTGCCACACTTTAGGCAGTTCTGTCATCATAACTTGTTCATCTGGAAAGTCATCGAGAATAGCTTCATAATCTATCACAGGATGAGCCGCTAGAAAATCTACCATTGCTTGTCCTTTCACTGCTTTCACCGATTTGTATGTAATCGCATACTCTGACAATAGTAACATCCACTTTGCTAACCTTCTTGACAACATCAGCCTTGTCATCAAATACTTAATGGGGTCTGCTTGAGATATCAAAGTTATGTCATGGGACAAACAATAATGCCTTAATTTCTGAACTGCAAACACCAATGCCAAGCATATCTTTTCGATAGGCGTATAGTTGCATTCCGCACTGATCATTATTTGACTAAAATAATACAATGCCGCTTCTTTTCCATTTTCATTCACTTATGCCAGTAGGGCCCCTAATGAATTCTCAGCTGCTGATATATACAAAATGAGGGGCCTTCCTTTCACGGGGGCTGTTAATACTGGAGGCTATTTCAACAATTCTTTTATCGAATGAAAGGAATTTTGGCAGGATTTGTTCCATACGAATTATGTTCCTTTCTTCATTAGATGAGAGAATGGCTGGCACTTCCTGCTAGGTTTGAGATAAAGTGGCGGATATATGCTAACTTGCCCTGTAAGCTTTTTAGCTCTTTCAACGTTCTCGGAGGAGGCATATCCTGAATAGCTCTAACTTTGTCTGGATCTATTTCGATACCCCTGTGTCTTACCACGAAACCAAGGAATTTTCCCAAAGACACTCTAAACGCACATTTAGCCGGGTTCATCTTCAACTGTTTCTTTCTGATTCGGCAGAAGACCGATGCCAAATGTTCACAATGCTCTTCATGATGATTTAACCTAACCACCAAGTCATCCATATAACACTCAACATGCTTATGCATTATGTCTTGAAATATGTTCTGCATCGCCCTTTGATATGTTGCTCCTGCATTCTTGAGTTCTAACGGCATGACCTTATAACAATATATTCCCGACGGGGTCCTGAAAGTCGTCGCCTCCTCATCTTCAGGCGCCATTCATATTTGATTGTAGCCAGCATAATCATCCATAAAGGACATGACAACATACTGCGTAGTACTGTCAATTAACATTTCTGTTATCAGTAGTGGAAAATCATCTTTTAGACATGCTTCATTCAAATCTCTTAAGTTAACACAAACCCTGATCTACCCATTCTTCTTCTTTACTGGGACTATATTTGACATCCACCTAGAATATTTAAATTCTCTAATGAATCCAACCTTTATCAGCTTACTTATTTCTTCTTCTATCTTGGGAACCAAGTCTGGGTGAAACCGTCTCTGTGCTTGCTTAATAGGTCTTTTGTCTTTAGAAATATTCAACCGATGTATCGCTACTATCGGCTCTAGACCTGGCATTTCCGCATACGTCCAAGTAAAGACATCTTTATTTTCCTTCAAGAGGCTAACATATTGATTAACTTCTTTTTTTGATAAACTGGCACTTATGAAAGTATTTCGTGGTTCTTCCTCTGTTTCCAAATTTATCTCTGTTAGGTTGTCAATCATCAGCTACCCCCCATACTCCATTTGCTTTGGGGTTGTCTCGGGCTTATTGATCACATCATGGTTTGTTTCTGCTATCTGGTCAGCTCTCACCATATTGACCAAAGATTCTGCCTTCAAACTCGAAAATTTTCTCGCTTTCTTTGATTGACCCCGATTGGAATCTAAATTCCTTTCCCATAATTTAAACCAACAGGTTCTTCGTGGTTAAAGCCCATTTTCTTCATGATTTTTTGACTTGCCAAACTATACCTCTCCAGCTCTTTGGGCTTTAAGTTTCTATTTTCTTCATGATTTTCCACCCCATTGTTGACTACTTCATCTTGTTTTATTTCTGAAGGAGCATAGAATTTGATTGACTCTGGATACCTTGCACTGGGTTTGACACAAAACCTTTTTAGAATGAGGGGAAACGACCCACTCCTCTCAGCATATGGGAACAGTACTATTTAATTCGATCGCAGAATCTCCAACTATTCAGGTGATAACAACGTTAATGGCGGTTGCCCTAGCTGTCACAGATGTTTTGGGACGAAATAGAACTTCTTCGCTTTCTCTGTTATAGGCGACTTTGTTCCTTTCTCTTTCACTATTTCCATGCAAGCATTTTCTTGGTTCTTATCCTCATCGTTCTCTTTCTCTTCCTTGCTGGCAAATGCATCATAATAACTCACATCTACGAAGAAAGCTTCAGCTTCTATATACGGTCTTTCATCGGCTAACACCTTATGTTGTACCCCGTCTTTGCAGTACTTGAAACACTGGTGCAGGGTAGAAGGTATGATGTCATACTGATGCATCCACGATCTTCCCAGGAGGAGATTATATGTAGTCATTGCATTTATAATATGGCAGATGACATTTGTAGTTAGCTCTCCTATCTCCAGTGTTATTGTGATCTTCCCAAGCGCATGCTGTCCTTCTTGATTAAAGCCCTGTATCATCATTCCACTAGGGCGTAGGTTCGAGTGTTGATAACCTAATTTATTGAGCATTGTTAATGGCAACAGGTTTACGGTGGACCCGTTGTCGAGCATTATCCGTTTCATTTTCTTACCGCGAATATGACCCATTATCATCAACGGCCAATTATGTTCCCCATCACAGACCAAGTCTTCATCGGAGAAGGAGATAACCGGCAAACAATCCTCTTGTTTCTCATTTTCTAATTCAATTAACAACACTTCTCTTATACTTTCATCAGATAATGCTTTTAATAAGTTTTTTTGGGTATCTTCTGACAACTTCAAAGTGTCATAAACACTCAATCGGGTTGGAACGCCTTTTAAGTGACTTATAATGTCATAAGTCACTTTCCCTATCTCCCTTCCCTTTTCCTTTTCACCACTGTTATTGTTGCTGACGTGACTCTTAGCTGCTTCTACCTTTGCCATTTCATTTTTCAAACTTGATGGGCTAGCTATCTTCTTCCCTGATCGCAAGGTAGTTATGGCAACTTTCCCTATTGTTTTCTGATCATTCACCATTATCCTCTCCTAATAGTCTTCTCGTAAGGTGAGTACGTTTGTTGTCACTCTTCTGTCCCTTTCTTTCTCTTTCCTGACTATTATTTCACCCTTGTTAACATCCTTTGTATTATACACTTCAGTGTATAACAATTTTCTGTCGGGTACCCTATTAGGTGGTGATAATGACAAAAGTCACTTTCCTTGGTTTTAGATAACTCTTTGGGACATTTTGATAATGACAATTCGATTGTTCCAACTTTTAGCAACTGATTCATCATGGGGAGTATGTCCTCTTTTTGAAACGTGAAACCCTCATGAGAATTCAACGATCGGGGTCTCTTGTCGTAAAACCTCCCTCTGGAATGACTCGTCTCTTCTCTCCTTTTCGTCCTTTTGCCTTTCACTTCTCTTATTTCTTAGTTCCTCTTTTTGTGATCAACCACATTTGTGATCAGCTTCTGAGATCCTTTTCTAACCATTTCATAATTGAACATCGGCATCTTCCGAGTCATTAATTCTAAGGCATGCGCTTTTATAGCCAAGTCATGGAAGGTTCTGATGTCTGCACTGGTGAGATAAAATGCGATCCGATTTTCATAGAGTTCAGGCAAATTTTCACCTGTTCTTTCTCTTCTGGTAATTGCCTACAAGAAGCTCCCAAGGTCTTCCATCTGTCTATAAATTTTTCCACTGGCTCTCCTTCTCTCTGTCACATTGAAGCTAGTTCCGTGATACTGACATCACGTTCTGATGAGAAGAAATTTGACATGAACGCATCTTGCATCTGCTCCCATGTTCTTATCGACCTAGGCATTAAGCTAACATACCACCTGAACGCTTTATTTGTTAGAGAAGAGCCAAATAGTTGATAGTATTGAGGTACTATGGAGAAATTCCCCATATTGGTGATGAAATGCATCAGGCGTTCTTCTGGCGATCCATCCCGTTGAACTTCTGAAAGTCTGGATGTTTAAAATTGTTCGGGAAAGGGATATCCTCCACTTCTCTCGGGTATGGTGTATGATATTTGAATCTTCCAGTGCCTTCACGTTCTCTTTCCGACCTAAATGCTTCTTCAATGACTAGTCGTACTTCTTCCTGTGTCACTATTCTCGTTGTGTGAACAAATCCATGTGACCCAGTCCTCGATAGCTGCGACCTTTCAGGGTGTTGATCTCTTTCATTCACATTATCAGCCACTAGGGGTGCTGCCATTCGGGCAACACTGTGTGCGAGATTTGTTAAGGCTTCTTTGAGATTTCTGCATTCTTCCATTAGTGCTCTCTGTGCCTCCACCATTTCGCGTATTTTCCTGATTCGTTCCAGCCATGTGTACCGTGGCTTCTCCACTCTTCGATGAAGCTGTAGTCGGAGTGGGATAAGAATACATCGACATGATAGGGTTCACGAAAAGAGGAGAGGATGGGGTTTCATTTGACTTCTCTGTACCCCCACTACCATTGATCGATCGAGGTGAAGCAGACACCGGTGAACTTATTAGCAGTGCTTTGCCCTTTTGTTCTTTCGTCCATCTAGCTCTTGGGGTCGTCAAAGCTGGGAAATCATGCGACGTCAGCTGCGGAACTAGTCGCACGGGGTATATTGCAGGAGGGTCAAGTTTAGGATTTTTTCTGGCACAATTTCGTGTTATCGGGCCCCCAACTCTTCTCAGCGGCGAGTTTGTTCTTGTTGTAGTTGTATTCTGAGTCTTTGTCCTTTTGTGAGTGACGACAATCCATTCATCTTTTTCTCCTTGTATTACTGGTGAAGCAGCCATGACTGTAACAACTACCTGTGATTCTGTTTGCTTGTCTACTACCGCTTTAATTTCACTAAATCTAATTCATTTATCAACATACTTCACAACAAATCCTGTCGTGGTGAAGTAGAAAATTGTATTCCTTTGAATGACTACCATTAATTGGTTGGTTACAATGTTCTTCTTCTCCTGTCGTTCTTATTCACGAAATAAAGGAGGACTTACATTGAATTGTATTCTAATTTGTAGATGAAAGGGAGGATGTTCCCATTGAGAGTCGCTATTTTGGCACCTTGAAGACGTCAAACAATTGTGATTATCTCCCTTATAATTCTTAGGATAATATTCAAGTGAATATTAAATTCCCCAGTAGAGTCACCATTTTTTTCTAACAAGAAACAAATGCATTTCGTTTGGAAAATTTCATTCATTGAATTGATTACCAGAAGAAAACAAGAAAGACAATTACTTTATTTATATATTCTAAGTTCTTTACATCCCTTTCTTCTTTGATTCCAAATAGAATACTTATGAATTATAGTGCACAATCAGTATTTAGCACCCAAATTATGCATAAATGTATAAAGCATCAAAACATAATGTTGAACACTATGCTAGAAGTCATCGTGCACTGTCAAAAGCCATTGTGCGCTGTCAAAGGCCATTGTGCGCTAACAGAGACCATTGTGCGTCGGAGGAAACCATTGTGCGCTGACTCCTATTGTGCACTGGTTTTTGTTGTGCATTGGCGTCTGTTGTGCGCCAGCAGTGTTGTGCACCGCACAACGCCTGTTCCGGACAACGATTGCGGGCTCTACCTTTCTTCTTCTGTAATTTCTTCTCTCCGTGATTGGTTGCCCATGACCCCTGTAGAGGGGTCAAGGGGTATTTATAGCCCTCTCTGTAATGACCTTGGAAATTTTTGTGCTAATCTTTCCTTAAGTAGTCTTTTTGGGGTAATTAGCGCTATACTCGATTACTTGTGAAATTCGCATCAATCACTTTAAATTGTATCTGCATGGCTCTATACTTGTAGATTAGTTAGCGCTATGTTACTCTGAAATCTGGGATCCATCGCTAAATCCAGTTGTTCTGGGGATTTTTTGGAAGATCTGGATCAGACCTGGACCGCGCGTCAAAAGTCCGATAGCAATGATCTTATGCTGTTGCGGTCACCAAGTTGGGCTTGACCATTACCTCGAAAATCAAGTCCATCTGATGTTCTGGGTCGATTTGTTTGAGCTCGGAGTGAAGAGTGTGAGAACGGTTGGAATTTAATAACTTTTTATGAATCTGAGTCGTGTCGCTTGCGCGACGATTTTAAGCTATCTGACCGTTGGATTCTGACCCAATTTCACCCTCTGATCAAGGTAGGTGGCTCAGGCATATCCTTGTGCTTGTGGACCTGATCGAGATTCCGTGACCGTTGAATTGAGTATGGTCCGCCACGGCTGAAGAGCCGTTCAGGGCGTTACACTGACCTAGATCCATGGTCAATGAGCTTAAGTCCGACCTTTCGTGGTTATAAGCCCACCAGAAGTGCTTCGTTGGATCGTGAGAGTCAGGTTTTGGTTATACCCTAAGTATACCTTGACCCTGGGATTATTTTCATCAATAATAGGCCTATTTATAGTCCTTAAACCCTAGCTCTCTTTTCCATACGAATTTTCTCTAACCCTAGCTTGGAAAGAGAGTGGAAAAGAGAGAGAAAGTGAGAGAGATAAGTTGGTGAATCATCTTGGATTCTTCCTTGTTCTTCTTCATCTTTGAACCTTCACTTTGAATCGTTCTTCTGACGGTTCTGAGTTCATTTTGGGGTAAGTTAATCTAACCCTAACCTATGTTAGAGCTTAGATTAGTCTTGGTATTGTTGTATCTCATTTCTATCCTTGTTTTAGGGTATCTATCGCCGTTGACGAAGACAACTCGTCTAAATCAGTTCGGTGTTCTTTCCTTGCTTAAGGTGCGGACTTTAAGTGTATAGGTTATGGTTTTCAAGGCTTTCAATGCCAGTTAGTGATTTATTCTTGTTATGGATGAGATTTCACATGCCAAATGTTGTGTTTACGTTGATTTCCTGATATGCATGTGCTATATTGAGATTTGTGTATTCTATGTGTATTTATAAAGTACCGTATACGTATAAAATATGCACTTATGTTTGCCATGATTATTTGTCATGTATGTATGCTAGATGCATGTATGACAACTCCTTGGTAAAAGGAATTGTCAAAATGCATGTATTTCAACATACGTCATGTATGTTGTTCCATGTATGCTAAGTGTTTGTAGAAATGCATGAATGATCTAAAGTGTAATTTATTACACTAATTGCAGGCGTTGAGAAGTGATTCTCAACACTCCTATTGATGTGCATGATTTCCTTTATGCAAGTTACATTCCATGTTATTTAAATTCAAGCATTACCTATGCTTACATTTATGTTAAGTTGAGATTCTTCAGATGCGTATGTACCATGATTTAAGTTGTTGTTCCATTACTGTTTTTCATTCCATATGAATATCTGTTGTAGTGTAAGGTGTGTGGGACTATGCATTAGTTCAGGAAATTGGTAATCGACTATATGTTCGTGGTTGAGGTTGCTTCACCACGTAGGATGTATTAGACGAACCCGAGCCGTATTAGAGTTGTCGGCAGTGGTTTGGCCACGCGGAATGTTTGCGCACTCTATGTCGCTCAACTCAACGTGCGCTCGTGTTAGTCGAGTTCGTCAAGTAACCCGATTGTCCGATGTATGTTCACCATGTATGGACGCTACTGCTTGAATCTAGGGTACCGAACTTACCAGTGAAATCCTATTAACCATGGTACCTCGATCCATTAAGACTCATAAGTCAGACATGGTGGTATGGGACACCGTGGTCGAGCTGTCGGCCTACGCTGGGGTGACGAGCCTCCCCGTAGTGACCAGTGAGCAACTAAACTCGTGAGCCGATTATGGTGGTATGGGACACTATATTCGTGCTGTCGGCCTACATTGATTGGTGACGAGCCCTTTGTAGTGACCTCAAGCATACTTGGATACCGCAAGGAGGTGACAAGCCGAATTGTGGTAGTAAAGGTATGAAAGGCGTGCATTGATTGGTGACGAGCCCTTTGCTACGACCTCAAACATATGATCGTATGAGATGTCTAGGATTGACGACCCTAGTATGGATTACTGTTTGGATGGTGATATGAGGAAGGTATCTTAGCTTCCCAATCCTGCTGTGTGAAATGGACTAATAACAACTTGGTAATCATATCCATGCACCGCATTTGCATGTGCTTTGTAGATGTGGCGCACTTTGAGGCGATGTCATGCGTAACGTAAGATGAAGACGCTGAGGGTGTACGCATGAGGGCACGCATCATATTGCATACATCCTTGCATTAACAAGAGTACTTAGGATTTATTTAATTGTCCTGCTTTATCATTACTGTTTGATTGAACTGATAACATGTTAACCACTGCCTTATTGTTCCACTGAGTTGATCACTCACTCCCACGTTTCTGGGGCGGTGTTAAATACCTACCTGACTCTGTCTTAGGCTCTGATGTTGCAGATGTGGATGCGACTTCTGAGGCAGAGCGGGAGCTGGATGATGATGAGGCTGCGTTCTCTTATATGCAGTTTTCAAACGGGTTCTAGCGAGCCTTGGTCGGATGCGCGGGATCTCTGGGATTATTTTTGAGAATTTAAATGATGTAACTTGATACTTACAATTTTGTTAAATAACACTTTCATACGACCTGTCTTGTATATGTACTTCAGGGATTTATACTTGTACACATATTTTTCTATAAGTCTTCCGCTTGCTTTATTCACTTATCCCAGAATCATATCTGTGTTTTGGCTTAATCTATTCCATGTTTTATGCACTAATACAGTCAATATACATTCATCATTAAATATGTTGCATAAGTGATGTTTTAGAACTCGGGAGCTGAGTTACGCTCGACCCCCGAATTTCAGGGCGTTACAAGTTGGTGTCAGAGCATGATCTGGATTAAACCAGACCTGGGTTATGGTCACACACCGCACGTTGTTGCCACTTTAGTGTATTTGGGTGCGGGTCTATCATCGATTTGGTGTTTGTGCTCCGTAGTTTCTATCGGCGAAAGTTTCCTGAAAACCTTCGTCGAGATTGAGTCTGTACTCTTACCTGATCACACACAGCGACCCGACACCTTTCCTAGACCCTCTATTAAGGAGTTTAAACGGTCTATCTTCCCTTTTTCTCACCTTTAAACCTTCAAGAAATCGTTATTTGAATCAGATTTCTGCCAGAATGACCCGATAGGCGTCAAACTATGCAAGGGGCCAATCGGGACATTTTCTGTGGGGCTCAGGGGGGAACCATACGTTTTGGACCATGGGGGACCAGGAGGGCCTCGCCAAAACGGCAAGGCATCGCCGGAATGTCCAGAGACTGGCGATGCCATCGCCGGTCCGGCGAGGGCTCGCCGGCCAACGGGTCAGACCGGGCGGGCCGTTGCGGGCCGACACATCTCAGGCCTAGTGTGGCCTACCCCTCCACAGTTTTACCTTAAAACCCTCTTCTTTTATCTATTTCCTTCACAAATCCCTCTCCCAAGCTCTCCCTTTCTTCAAAACCCTCTCCAAATCCTCTCAAATCTCTCCCAAATCTTCTTCTTCCTCCATTTTTTCGTGCAAACCCATCACCCCATCTCCAAATCCTCCCTCCCATTGCTAATTTCTCTTTCTTTCCTTCTCATTTGAGCTCTTGCTTTCCCCTTTTGGTTACTAGTTGTGTGGAAGCTTCACAATCTTCCTATTTCTCTCTTTCTCTCATTTCTCATGGCCCTCTTTGAGATTGTGACGACCATCTTTTCCATTTCTTCCCTTCTTTCCTTGATGGGGAAGAAGAGAGCGCCTGTGGATGAAGCCGGGCCTAGCCGCCCAACCCGTGCACGGAGGCCAAGAGGTGCCGCCGCGAGCACATCCGCCACTCGTGAATTCCAAACGAAGCGGGACCTTGATCCTCGAGCTCCCGTTAGTAGGACTTTGTTGGCGGAGTTGTCGCATGGAGTCTATGAAGGCCGTAGAGTCCTTTTTAAGGCTCATGTTGATCCATGGCTCTTTGGTGAGTTTTTCTTGTTGGAGCGCCTAGAAGGGGCTGGTTGGGGTCCCTTGTTCGAAGGCGAGTATCGCGCGAATGCTAGCACTGTTCGCGCCTTTTATGCGAGTATTATTGATCCTTCGCTGGAGCCTCTGCAGTTCAAGATTCCTTGTGGTAGCGGTGGTGTGGGTATCGCCGATGTTGCTTTGATATCCCGCCTCCTGAAAGTGCCACTTGATGAAGTGCATGCTAACGAGAAGAATGTGGACAGTGTACGCGAGAGGGATCGTCACACCCGATCCTTGTGCGGTCGTTTGGTCGAATGGCAGCCGAATAGGAGTCTTCTGGCTTCCTACATGACGGATGACTTCCGTTTGCTTCACCACATATTTACGTTCAATGTATATCCAAGGTGGAGCAACCGCAGCGAGTGTACGTGCCTGATGGTGGATTTTCTGTATCAGGTGGGGCAGGAAGCGAAGTTGTGTGTGCCGACGTACGTCCTGCACCAGATTATTCTCATCGCTCGTTCGAGTAGAAGGACCGAGTCACTTCCATTTAGCCACCTCATTTGCAAGATTGCACATGAGTTTGGCTATAGGCTTGGAGCTGAGAAGCCGGTTCATATTTGTCATATCAATCTGAGGACTCTTAAGCTGATGGAGGTTAGTTCTGGTCGGCTAGCCTTAGAGGGTGAGGCTGAGTCTGAGAGCGGTGATGAAGAGAGTTATGCTGAAGGTGGTGTGGAGTCTGAGGAAGAAACAGAGCAAGATGAGGAAGGAGATGAGGCACAGGATTCGAGTGATAGCTCTCCTCCTGTGGCGCTAGAGCAGGGCGCAGAGCAGACTGCCAGAGATGCCCGTCTTACACGGCTTGAAGAAGGACAGGCTGTTTTACGCCAGGATATGGTTGATCTTCGAGGCCTTGTTAAACATAAGTTTAAGAAGGTGACTCGGACTCTGAAGTCTATCCTGTGTTGCTTGCAGGATAAGGGTGCTCTGCCTCCATCTCCTGATTCCGACGAGTAGCTGTCGTCGTGACCGTCTTTGCTTTGTTTGGTGTTTTCTTTCTGTGTGTAGCCATTGTTGGCTTGTAGTTGGAGTGTGGTAGTGTTGTAGATGTGGTAGTTGTTTGTAGTTGTTATAGTTGCTATGGTTGTTTGAAGTGTTAGATGTTGTTGTTTTCATGCTTTCCTAGTCGTGATTCATTTGCGACGATTTTGATTAATGGAATGCATGTTGTTTGCCTTTGGAGTTGTGCTATGTTGTTGTGTGGATGGATTATGTGACTTAGAATCTGACAGGTTGCATCCTCTGTTGAATGTAGGGATGCCTCCTAAGGGTTCGAAGACTTCGGCCCGTCTCTATTTGATTGAGTCGCTTGCTGGGGTTCCTCCCTTAAGTGATAGTCAGTCAGATCCGCAGGCGGGTCCATCTCGGTCCGGTGTTGGGTCGACATCGATGGCTCCTCCAGTCACACCCTCAGTTCCTAGGCCGAGCCGTGCACCTTCATCTACTCCACCTGTTGATAGGTTTGAGCAGATGATGTTGTTGATGCAGCAGCAGCAGATTCAGCAGCAGCAGCACCAGCACCAGCAGCAGGAGTTCCTCTCTTCCATGGCTGGCATCTTTGCTCAGTCAGTGGGGGCGACTCTACCTGTTTCACCTATGTCTCCATCTGGGAGCGCCAGTGCCTGCGGCACTTTCGAGCGATTCCAGCACTTGCGACCTCCTACTTTTGCGGGTTCTCATAGACCCGAGGAGGCCGAGTATTGGATAAACCGCATCTCTAAGATGCTGAGACCGCTGCATTGCTCTGAGGTCGAGCAGGTTAAGCTTGCCACCTTCATGTTTGAGAAGGAGGCCAGTCTGTGGTGGGACAGTGTTCTTCGCACTGTCGAGGAAGGCTTTGAGTGGTCGTGGCAGGCGTTTGAGGCGCGCTTCCACGAGAAGTATTTCCTGGTTACGTACCGACATGAGAAGGAGAGTGAGTTCCTTTGCCTCCGCCAGGGAGGGTTGTCGGTGACGGAGTATGAGAACCGGTTTACTGAGTTGGGGCGGTATGTTCCTTTAATCCTGGGTGATCAGCCGATGAGGATGGGGCGTTTCTCTGAGGGACTGAGACCTGAGATCCGATCGAAGATTTACTGTGCTAGCATTTCTTCTTATGCGGAACTGGTGAGCATGTCCTTGCGAGCAGAGCAGGACGGAAATAGAGCGTCCCGCATGCGAGCACCGATGGTTCGTAGGCCGCAACCGAATTTTCAGGGTGCACCTTTCCTCGGCAAGAGGCCGCGAGCAGATTCTCCTCCGAGGCGTTCAGCGCCGCCCGCTCAGCAGATAAGAGCTGATCTTCGATGTTCTTATTGTGGGAAGGTGAGGCACTTAGACCGTTTTTGCTTCTCCCATATGCGAGCCGGTGGTTTTACTCCACCGCAGAGGGTTAGCCGTCCGATGCCTCAGGTTATTTCTCCTCATCCTCTTCGATTAGCGCAAGCTTATCCATCCTTCAGACCTGCAGTTCCTGGTTTCAGGCCACCTCAGCGGCCCATGGTTCCTCCGCCGAATCGTCAGCAGCAGGCTCGAGTTCATATGCTTTCAGCTGAAGCGCCTATGTCTGACTTAGTGCCGAGGTCCTTTGAGGTGACAGCGCACATTGAAGGTATTTCCATTTCTGTGTTAGTGGATATATGGT
This sequence comes from Magnolia sinica, assembly GCF_029962835.1. Taxonomy (NCBI): domain Eukaryota; kingdom Viridiplantae; phylum Streptophyta; class Magnoliopsida; order Magnoliales; family Magnoliaceae; genus Magnolia; species Magnolia sinica. Next base: position 43,078,275 of record NC_080591.1, on the reverse strand, counting down.
CCACTACTTCTCTTATATCTTATGCGGCAGTTAGGCATTTGGGTTTGAGATCTGTTCCTATGTAAGGAGTGACGCTTACTACCGCTACGGGGATTTCCTCTGCTTTGGGCAAGCGTTGTATAGATTGTTTGGTCGATCTGGGAAGTGGATCGATCCGTGTTGATTTGCTAGTTGCACCGCTTTATCACTACGATGTTATTATAGGTATGGATTGGCTCACGGGGATGTGAGCTGAGATTGATTGTGAAGTTAGATCAGTAACGATCCATGGACCTGACGGCGAGACTGTTACTTTCCCAGTTCAGGTCAGTTACCCTCTTCGTATTGATTTTTATTCTTCTCTGTTGGAGAGTTCGGCCGAATCGGTGTTGGTTAGTACGCCGGTAGTTCAGGAGTTTGAAGATGTGTTTGAGTCGATTCCTGGATTACATCCTCAGCGTGAGACTGATTTTGCTATCGATCTTATGCCTGGTGCGGCGCCCATTTCTTTACCCACCTATCGTATGCCTCCGAGTGAAATGGAGGAGTTGAGGAAGCAGATAGATGGTTTGCTAGAATTGGGTTTTCTTCGGCCCAGTTTGTCTCCTTGGGGAGCACCTGTTTTGTTTGTGAAGAAGAAGGATGGTTCCTTGCGATTGTGTATTGATTATCGCAGGCTGAATCTGGTAACTGTGAAGAATAAGTACCCTTTGCCCATGATTGATGATCTGTTTGATCAGTTGAAGGGGGCACGGTACTTTTCGAAGGTTGATCTGCAGTCAGGGTATCATCAGTTGTGCGTCAAGGATGGGGACGTGCAGAAGACTGCTTTTAGGACCAGCTTCGGTCATTATGAGTTCCTTGAGATGTCGTTCGGTCTGACGAACGCACCGGCCTTGTTCATGGATCTGATGAACAGGGTGTTTCGGCCATTCCTGTTCCGATTCGTCATTGTCTTTATCGATGACATCTTGGTTTATTTGGAGAGCCGGACAGAGCACGAGGAGCACTTAATAGCGGTTTTGGATACTCTTAGGAAGCATCAGCTTTTCGCACAGTTCAAGAAGTGTGATTTCTGGAAAGAGGAAGTCAAGTTCCTGGGACATGTGGTGTCCAAGGAAGGAATAGTCGTCGACCTTGCCAAGGTAGCTGCAGTGCAAGACTGGAAACAGCCTGGTTCAGTTACTGAGGTAAGGAGTTTTCTAGGTCTTGCAGGCTATTATCGACGCTTTATTTAGGACTTCTCGAATATTGCCAGACCGTTGTCGCAGCTGACACGGAAAGATTTGAAGTTTTCTTGGAATGAGTAGGTAGAGTTAGCTTTTCAGGAGCTGAAGGATAAGTTGACGTCCGCTCCTGTGTTAGTATTGTCAGAGCAAGGGGTTAAGTATATTATATATACTGACACCTCTCGCGTTGGCCTGGGTTGTGTCCTTATGCAGAAGGACAGGGTGATTGCTTATGCTTCGCATCAGTTGAGGAAACACGAAGAGAATTACCCTACGCACGACCTGGAGTTAGCAGCTGTCATATTTGCATTAAAGCTTTGGAGACATTACCTCTATGGTGAGGAGTTCGAGCTCTTTTGCAACCACAAGAGCCTTAAGTATATTTTCACGCAGCGTGATTTGAATATGAGGCAGTGCAGATGGATGGAAACATTGAAGGACTTCAAGTTCGATGTTTCTTACCATCCGGGCAAGGCGAACCTTGTGGCAGATGCGTTGAGTCGCAAGAAGGCTATTGAGTTTGTAGCTCCGCTGATGATAGTAGAGTGGGATATGTTGGAGTTCGTGCGCGATTTTGAGCAGAAGCTTACGGTGGTTGAGCCGTATGAGGTTATCGCACACATTCGTGTACAACCCCTTATCGACGAGAGGATCGTTGCAGCTCAGGCAGATGATGAGCTTTTGGTGAAGATGAGGCAGCAGGTTGGTACAAATGAGAACTCCGACTGGAGTGTTAGTTCTGATAGGGGCCTACGTTTTCGTGGCCAGTTATGTGTTCCTGACATCTCTAACTTGAGACGTGAGGTTCTCGAGTTAGCCCATAGTTCTAAACTTGCGATGCATCTAGGTAGCACGAAGATGTATCAGGATATGAAGAGGTCTTATTGGTGGGACAATATGAAGGTTCAGATTGCTGAATTTGTTTCTTGTTGTCTCACGTGCCAGCAGGTCAAGGCAGAGCATCGCCGACCTCCTGGGTTGTTGCAGCCCATGCCCATAGCTGAATGGAAATGGGATTTCATCTCTATGGATTTTATTTCTGGGTTGCCGAGGACGAGGAAGGGATTTGACTCTATCTGGGTGATCGTCGATCGATTAACGAAGTCGACGCATTTCTTACCGATCAGAGTCACTTACTCTGCAGATGAGTTAGCTAGGTTGTATATCAAGGAGATAGTGTGTCTGCATGGAGTTCCCTTAGAGATTGTGTCTGATAGAGACATGCATTTTACATCTATCTTCTGGACTCGTATCCAGGAAGCAATGGGTGTGAAACTGAAGTTCAGCACCACGTTTCATCCGTAAACAGATGGGCAGACGGAGCGCGTGAATCAAGTCCTAGAGGATATGTTGCGAGCTTGTGTTTTGGATTTCAAAGATAGTTGGAATGATTGTCTTCTGTATGCAGAGTTCGCGTATAATAATAGTTTCCAGGCGAGTATCGGCATGGCTCCCTACAAGGCGTTGTATGGTCGCCCGTGCAGAGCACCACATTACTGGGCAGAAATTGGTGAGCGTAGTTTGCTTGGCCCGGAGTTGGTGCAGGTGACTTCTGAGAAGGTCGACATCATTCAACGTCGACTTCTGACAGCACAGAGCAGGCAGAAGAGTTATGCTAATACGAGGCGTCGACCGCTTGAGTTTGAGGTGGGAGACCATGTTTTTCTGAAGGTCTCTCCTATGAAGGGAGTTCTGCGGTTCGTAAGAAGGGGAAGCTGACGCCAAGATTTATTGGTCCATTTCAAGTTCTAGATCGAGTGGGAGCGATAGCATACTGCCTTGCTTTGCCCACACCTCTTGCGAGCGTGCATAACGTATTTCATGTTTCTATGCTGAAGAAGTATGTTCCTGATCCTTCACATATTATCAGTTAGGAGCAAGTGCAGTTGAGTGAGGGTGCCACTTATGTACTACGACCGACACGTATTCTCGATAGGAAGGAGCAGGTATTGCGTAGCAAGGTTATCCCTCTTGTGAAGGTGCTATGGACGCATCATGGTGTGGAAGAGGCTACTTGGGAATCTGAAGCTGAGGTCAGAAAGACCTACCCTCTGATCCTTGAGGATTATATGAAGGTATGAACTTCGAGGATGAAATTTTCTTTAAGGGGGGTAGATTGTAACGACCTTGGAAATTTTTGTGCTAATCTTTCCTTAAGTAGTTGTTTTTGGGGTAATTAGCGCTATACTCGATTGCTTGTGAAATTCGCATCAATTACTTTAAATTGTATCTGCATAGCTCTAAACTTGTAGATTAGTTAGCGCTATGTTACTCTGAAATCTGGGATCCATTGCTAAATCTAGTTATTCTGGGGATTTTTTGGAAGATCTGGATCAGACCTGGACCGCGCGTCGAAAGTCCGATAGCGATGATCTTATGCTGTTGCGGTCACCGAGTTGGGCTTGACCATAACCTCGGAAATCAAGTCCATCTGATGTTTTGGGTCGATTTCTTTGAGCTCGGAGTGAAGAGTGTGAGAACGGTTGGAATTTAATAAGTTTTTATAAATCTAAGTCGTGTAGCTTGCGCGACGATTTTAAGCTATCTGACCCTTGGATTCTGACCCAATTTCACCCTCTGATCAGGGTAGGTGGCCCAGGCATATCCTTGTGCTTGTGGACCTGATCGAGATTCCGTGACCGTTAAATTGAGTGTGGTCCGCCATGACTGATTTGAAGAGCCGGTCGGTACGAAAACTCAGCCTGACCTAGATCCATGGTCAATGAGCTTAAGTCCGACCTTTCGTGGTTATAGGCCTACCAGAAATGCTTCGTTGGATGGCGAGAGTCGGGTTTTGGTTATACCCTAAGTATACCTTGACCCTGGGGTTATTTTCATCAATAATAGGCCTATTTATAGTCCTTAAACCCTAGCTCTCTTTTCCATACGAATTTTCTCTAACCCTAGCTTGGAAAGAGAGTGGAAAAGAGAGAGAAAGTGAGAGAGATAAGTTGGTGAATCATCTTGGATTCTTCCTTGTTCTTCTTCATCTTTGAACCTTCACTTTGAATCGTTCTTCTGACGGTTCTGAGTTCATTTTGGGGTAAGTTAACCTAACCCTAACCTGTGTTAGAGCTTAGATTAGTCTTGGTGTTGTTGTATCTCATTTCTATCCTTGTTTTAGGGTATTCTATCGCCGTTGACGAAGACAACTCGTCTAAATCAGTTCGGTGTTCTTTCCTTGCTTAAGGTGCGGACTTTAAGTGTATAGGTTATGGTTTTTAAGGCTTTCAACGCCAGTTAATGATTTATTCTTGTTATGGATGAGATTTCACATGCCAAATGTTGTGTTTACGTTGCTTTCCTGATATGCATGTGCTATATTGAGATTTGTGTATTCTATGTGTATTTATAAAGTACCGTATACGTATAAAATATGCACTTATGTTTGCCATGATTATTTGTCATGTATGTATGCTAGATGCATGTATGATAACTCCTTGGTAAAAGGAATTGTCAAAATGCATGTATTTCAACATACGTCATGTATGTTGTTCCATGTATGCTAAGTGTTTGTAAAAATGCATGAATGATCTAAAGTGTAATTTATTACACTAATTGCGGGCGTTGAGAAGTGATTCTCAACACTCCTATTGATGTGCATGATTTCCTTTATGCAAGTTACATTCCATGTTATTTAAATTCAAGCATCACCTATGCTTACATTTATGTTAAGTTAAGATTCTTCAGATGCGTATGTACCATGATTTAAGTTGTTGTTCCATTACTGTTTTTCATTCCATATGAATATCTGTTGTAGTGTAAGGTGTGTGGGACTATGCATTAGTCCAGGAAATTGGTAATCGACTCTATGTTCGTGGTTGAGGTTGCTTTCACCATGTAGGACGTATTAGACGAACCCGAGCCGTATTAGAGTTGTCGGCAGTGGTTTAGCCACGCGGAGTGTTTGCGCACTCTATGTCGCTCAACTCAACGTGCGCTCATGTTAGTCGAGTTAGTCAAGTAACCCGATTGTCCGATGTATATTCACCATGTATGGACGCTACTGCTTGAATTTAGGGTACCGAACTTACCAGTGAAATTCTATTAACTATGGTACCTCGATCCATTAAGACTCAAGAGCCGGACATGGTGGTATGGGACACCGTGGTCGATCTGTCCACCTACGTTGGGGTGACGAGCCTCCCCGTAGTGACCAGTGAGCAACTAAACTCGTGAGCCGATTATGGTGGTATGAGACACTATATTCGTGCTGTTGGCCTATATTGATTGGTGACGAGCCCTTTGTAGTGACCTCGAGCATACTTGGATACCGCAAGGAGGTGACGAGCCGAATTGTGGTAGTAAAGGTATGAAAGGCGTGCATTGATTGGTGACGAGCCCTTTGCTACGACCTCAAACATATGATCATATGAGATGTCTAGGATTGACGACCCTAGTATGAATTACTATTTGGATGGTGATATGAGGAAGGTATCTTAGCTTCCCAATCCTGCTGTGTGAAATGGACTAATAACAACTTGGTAATCATATCCATGCACCGCATTTGCATGTGCTTTGTAGATGTGGCGCACTTTGAGGCGATGTCATGCGTAATGTAAGATGAAGACGCTGAGGGTGTACGCGTGAGGGCATGCATCATATTGCATACATCCTTGCATTAACAAGAGTGCATAGGATTTATTTAATTGTCCTGCTTTATCATTACTGTTTGATTGAACTGATAACATGTTAACCACTGCCTTATTGTTCCACTGAGTTGATCACTCACTCCCACGTTTCTGGGGCAGTGTTAAACACCCACCAGACTCTGTCTTAGGCTCTAATGTTATAGATGTGGATGCGACTTCTGAGGCAGAGCGGGAGCTGGATGATGATGAGGCTGCGTTCTCTTATATGCAGTTTTCAGACGGGTTCTATCGAGCCTTGGTTTGATGCGCGGGATATCTAGGATTATTTTTGGGAATTTAAATGACGTAACTTGATACTTATAATTTTGTTAAATAACACTTTCATACGACCTGTCTTGTATATGTACTTCAGGGATTTACACTTGTACACATATTTTTCTATAAGTCTTCCGCTTGCTTTATTCACTTATCCCTGAATCATATCTATGTTTTGGCTTAATCTATTCCATGTTTTATGCACTAATACAGTCAACATACATCCACCATTAAATATGTTGCATAAGTGATGTTTTGGAACTTGGGAGCTGAGTTACACTCGACCCCCAAATTTCAGGGCGTTACACTCTCACACCTGTGAATATGCCACATAAGTACTGTGCACTCCTCCTTTGTGCAGACTCCATTGTGTGGGAGACTTGGTGTGAATTCCATTGTGTGGCATACTTTGTGTGGATTCTATTATGCGGCATACTTTGTGCAGAATCTGCTATGCATTAGACTTTGTGCGGGGTCCATTGTGCAGAAGCTAATGTGTGAATATCTTCATTGAAAGGTGTTTTTCTGCACAAAGATTCGTGCACAACCATAAGCGCACAACACTCAATTATGTGCAACGAGTTACGCACAGTGCTCCTTTCTGCTTCCTTCATCTCTTTTTATGCCTCAATAGGTCCATTCTTGCATGTTGATTTCATCTGCATTTTTAGCTTCTTTCAAGGGCTCAGCTCTGGTGAACTTAGCAATGAAGTCGACCACTACCTGGCCCTTGACAGCAGCTCGGGATAGGTATTCAATATCGAACTTGTCAAGCTCAATCATCCACTTCGTCAGTATTCCTGACACCTTAGGTTTTTGGAGCACCTAACATGTTGGATCATAAAATTTGGTTAAGAAGAAAAGGTCAGAAGAAGAAAGAAGAAGGGAATCAAGTTGTGCTGGGAGTGAGTTGCGTGGGTCGCAAGTTGCACGGGATCATAAGTTGCGCGGCAAGCAGATTACAGAAGACTTAAGTTGTGCTGGAGAAATAATTAGCATGGAATCAAGGAGTAGCGCAGATCCGCACAACTCATCACAATTACACGAGTCCGCGCAATTCGTCATTGGAATGGTTGAGTTGAGACATGTAATGATGCGAAGTGGGGTCCATAGCATGAGATTCGAGGGCCCACACACGTGAAAGCCTATAAATACCCCCTGCCCCCCTCATTTGTAGGATTAAATGTTCGGAAGACCAGTGCCTCTGATAAGTATTGGAGATGGAGAGAAGGAGACGAAGTATAGAGTACAGAAGGTCGGGCTGTGCCACTCCTTTGAGTTGCACGGGCTCGCGTAACTTCTCGGCCAGTGCAACTCATGGAGGAGTTGCATGAATACTCTTTGGGATAATACTATGTTGCATTTTCTCAAGTCCTCAGGCCATTTCAGGTGTTTCAAAGTGATTCATGCACTCCTTTATCATGTGAATGAGGGACGAAGTGCAAAGAAAGCCCACACAACTCATCTCCCTTGGAGACATGACTGATATGAGCCGAAATGCTATCGAAATTTATATTTGAGCCTATTCAATACTTGCACTTTTATATTTTTTAGAAATTCTATCTCGGAATCAGAGGATCAAAAGGATGTAAAGAACTCAAAATGAATAAATTCGATGATTGTTATCTTAATTCTTTCTTTTTATCATTATCGAGTGAGATAATTCCCCAAATCAAATGCTTTTCATTTCTGGTCGAAACAAAATGGCGACTCTGTTGGGGATCTTTATCTTTCTTAATATTAACTTAAGAATGACTTAGAGAATTTCATCATTGTTTGGCATCCTATAAAATGCCAAAATGGCAACTCTCAGTGGGAAACATCCTTCCTTTCATCCCCGGGATAGAATAGATTTGTGAATAAATGTTAATTAAGTTCTATTGTTTATTTCTAATAGATGCAAGAGCAATAAACTGACAACAAGTGTAACAATCATTCAAGAAACCACTGGTAAGAGAAATGGATGACGGTCATTCGATAAGGCGGACAGGCAAAGCCGTAGTAGTCACGTTCTGCTCGAGCAAAAGGATAAAAATTCCCCATAAACTGAACATCGAGGTAACAAGAAAAGAAACATTTGAAGAATTCCATGACAGTATTGGAGAAAAGGGAAAGAACAAGGTTGAGAGGGTAGCATACGATGTGGTGAGTCATTGAAAAGGCATACCAGCCCGATTGAGTGTGTACGATGCATTGCGACTGTCAGAAGATTCTCGAAATAGTCTAATTCAAGCTTTATTTGATAATGATGTCAGAAAAGCATTGCTCACAGAGATGGAACACAAAGAGAAAAATAATTACATGCCAGTCATTTCTTTCTCCAATGATGATCTAATTTGTGGTAAAGAACATAATAGACGGTTGATGGTTGTGGGTCATGTCGGTGGTAAGCAGATAAAACGAATAATGCTGGATAATGGGTCGACAGTGAACTTTCTACCATTAATGATTCTAAATGAATTAGGATATCATCGTTCTCATTTAAGCCCTAGTGGGATGATGATATAAGGGTTTAATCAAGACGGACAATGAGCGCTTGGCAAAATTACATAAACATTGGAGATAGGAGAGCTAACAACAGACCTTATTTGTCACATCACTAACGCAGTAATGATATATAATCTCCTCTTGGGAAGACCCTAGATGCATCAATATGACATCATACCATCAACTCTCCACCAATGCTTCAAGTACTGTAAAGATGGGACTTAATATAAGGTGATGGCTGATGCAAAGCCATATACAGAAGCGGAGTCTTTCTTCACCGACATCGGTTATTATGATGAGTTAGCTGCAGGGAATAAAAAGGAAAGTTATGAGAATTAAACAACAAAAGCCGAAACATGCATAGTACAGAATGGGGTCACAAAAATAAAGTTATCTAAGAAAGAGAATGTGAAGCAAAAGTTTTATTTCGTGCCAAGACATCTAAGACGATCGGGGCAGCCTCCGCTGACATTATTATTGCCTAAGCAGTTAGATTTACACTCAAACTATATGATGCCACTACAGCATGTAGAAAGGAAAAATCCATTTCCAGTTATGCCTAAAAGGTTCCATGTTGAAGCCAGTACGAAAAACCCTGAACCCATAGAATTTTATGTAGTCTCAGAGGCAGAGATAGAAGAAAAGATATGCAACAAGATGAACTTCACAAAATTGACACCTAAAGATCTATAAAGGTATAACTCTGTTAGTACGAAGATAATAAAGAACATGGGTTTTGATTGCGAAGAGCCGACTGGGCTAAACAGTGGAAAAGGTATCTTGACCCCGATCGGAATCAATAAAGAAAAACGAGAGAAGTTTCGTGGATTGGGAGGAGAATCTTTGGTGAATATGATTACTGTAGAATCAGTAGAAGAGGCGGAAGTTGAAATGATCAAGCATACTGAGGTGGCTCCGAAGCAGATAGAAGATAGGGGGCAACCAATGATCGACAACTTGTAGGAAATAAATCTAGGGACAAAAGAAGAACCCCTGAATACATTTATAAGTGTCAGCCTCCCTAAACAAGAGGCCAACTGGTATATTAAACTGTTGAAAGAAAATAAAGATGTGTTTGCTTGGACATATGCAGAAATGCCAGGCCTATAACCATCAGTGGCGATGCATCAATTAAAATTTTTAAAGACAAGAGACCGATTAATAAGCGCAGAGATGATTCCACCCAAATCCAATTCCCTTGATTGAAGAAAAGTGAATAAGCTAATTAAAGTTGAGTTTATCAGAGAAGTCAAGTATCCTAAGTGGATATCAAACATTGTCCCAATAAAGAAGAAAAGTGGACAAGTTAAAGTATGCGTTGACTTTAGAGACTTAAATGAAGCAAGTCCGAATGATGATTTGTCACTGCCAATTAATGAGTTGTTTATTGACATATAACTAAGTATGCCGTTATGTCCTTTATGGATGGTTATGCTGGTTATAACCAAATAAGAATGACCCTGGAAGATGAGGAAGCCACGACATTCAAAACGTCACTGCAAATTTATTGTTACAACGTTATGTCGTTCGGTCTCAAGAATGCTGGCGTGACATATTAGAGGGCAATGCAGAATATATTCCAAGATATGATGCACAAGCATGTCAAATATTATGTGGATGATTTAGTGGTTTGGTCAAATGACCATGAGGAACATTGTGAACATCTGGTTTCAATATTTCATCAGCTCATAAAGAAGCAACTGAGGATGAATCCGTCTAAATGCGAATTTGGTATTTTGTCAGGAAAGTTCCTCAGTTTTGTTGTCAGGCACTGGGGAATTGAAGTCAATCCAGGAAAGATCAGAGCTATTCAAGAAATGCCGCCTCCAAAAATACAAAAAGAGTTGAAGAGTTTGTAGGGAAAGTTGGCATATATTCATCGCTTTATCTCTAATCTTGCAGGAAGATGTCAGCCGTTTTCCCATCTAATGAAGAAAGGAGTGGAATTTGTATGGGACCAATCATGTCAAAAAGCATTTGATTCAATCAAAGAATTGTTGAAACAGCTCCCAGTACCAGCAGCACCTGTGAAAGGTAGACCCCTCATCATTTATATTTCTACAGTAGAAAATTCATTAGGAGCCTTATTAGCATAAAAAAATGAGCAAGGGAAGGAGATTGCACTGTATTATCTAAGCAGAACTCTGATAGGAACTGAATGCAACTATTCGCCCATCGAGAAAGTGTGCTTAGCTCTAATCTTCGCAGTATAGAAATTAAGGCATTACTATCTCTCCTATGATATAATCTTGATCTTGCAAGCGGATCCCCTGAAGTTCTTAATGACAAGGCTAATGCTATCAGGGAGACTAGCTAAATGGATGCTCTTATTGTTAGAATACATGATCACTTATGAACCGACAAAAGCAATAAAGGGACAAGCAGTGACGGATTTCGTGGCATCTCACCCTGTCCTGAATAATGAAATGATCAGTGATGACCTTCCGGATGAGCAACAATAAAACTTCTCAAAAATCTGAGGTAGTACTCGGGTCTTAGCACGAAATTTTTCGGGTCATTACAATTTATCAGTCCACAAGGCAACTTACTGCCATATTCCTTTACATTAGGTGCGACATGCACTAATAACGAAATCGAATATCAAGCTTTCATTATAGGGATGGAAATAGCCCAGGAAATGAAGATAAAAGTGCTACGAATTTTTGGCGATTCTAAGCTAGTGATAAACCAACTTACTACAAAATTCGAAATAAGGAAGCAAGAGCTCCTCCCGTATTATTGTCAGGTGCAAAAATTGTTGGAGCAATTTTAGGATATTGAAATCAGGCATATACTGAGATCAAAGAACGCAAGGGTAGGTGCCTAAGCTAGCTTAGCTATAGCTTTGACTTGTCCTAATCAAAGCCCTCTTCAAGTAATAATCGAAGAAAGAAAGTTTTTGCCACCTGTTGAAGATGTCGAAGTCTCTGAAGCATTGCCCGAGCCATGTTTGGAGATTTCAATTGATGATTGGCGTCAGCCTTTTGTGGATTATCTCAAATATGATATTTTACCAGAGGATCCGGTGTAAAAGCTACAGATAAAGCAAAGGGTGAAGAAATTTATTATGTGTAACAAAGAGCTTTACAAAAAGTCCTATAACGAAGTGTTATTAAGATGCTTGGATACGAAAGAGGCGAATCAAATATTACGAGAAGCACATTCAAGGGAATGCGGGGCTCATCAAGCCGGTAGAAATTTATTCCATCGAGTACATCGAATGGGGTATTATTAGCCTATAATGTTCAAAGATGTGATTGATTACGTACGGCAGTGTCATGAATGTCAGATACATGGTGATGTCATACATGTACCTCCTGAAGACTTGTATCAATCAATGGCTTCTTGGCCCTTCGTATCTTGGGGGCTCAATGTTATCAGTCCTATAAATCCATCGTCATCTAAAGGAAAACAATACATTTTGGCAGCCACAGATTATTTCTCAAAGTGGACTAAAGCTATGAAATGTTAAAGAAAAAGATGTTGTGGGTTTCATACAGCATGCAATAATATACCGCTATGGTATTCTGAAGAAGATCATCACTAATAACGGGACTTCATTTAAGAACAAAGGAATGGAGAAATTATGCTAAAAGTTCGATATCTAACATTCATTCTTGACACCCTAATATCCAATGGCTAATGGGTTGGCTGAAGCATTCAATAAGATGATTGTGAATATATTAAAGAAAACAGTTGCAGAAAATAAGCGCGACTGGGATGAGAAGTTGCAAGAAGCCCTATGGGCCTATCGAACTACTCATTGTACTGCTAGGAAAGCAATGCCATATTCTTTGGTTTATGGAGTTGAAGCTGTTATCCCCATTGAAACGCAAGTTGCGTCACTCAGAATAACAATACATCAGTCGATTATTGATTATGAAAATGCCAAGATCAGGTTAGTAGAATTAGATTTGCTAGATGAAAAGCGATTAGCAGCCCAACAGCGATTACAATTATATCAAGCAAGAATCTCTACTGCTTTTGACAGAAAGGTCAAGCATAACTCCTTCAAAAAGGCGATATGGTATTGATGCTGAAAAGACCGATAGTGGTCACTCATAAGACTGAGGGCAAGTTTGACCATAAATGGGATGGCCCATATAAAATATCAGAAGTATACTCCAATGGGGCCTATCGGGTGATAGATCAAGATGGGCAAGGCATAAGTATACCGGTCAATGCCCATTTCATAAAAATATATCATCCCTAAATGTATATGCAGTTTTGATTCAGAAGATTCGCGACGTAATTCTTCTCAATCAAAAGGGGGCAGACAAAAGCATACAAAGGCAGAACTTTCTATTTCTTTCTAACATTGTATTTCTCTTTGAATATTAATGAAATGCAGGCCTTCAAAGCATATCAAATCCAAGCGAGTCAATGAAAATCAGTAATGATTGTTGCCATATCCCCAAATGCAAATCGCCAATGATTATCGCTAAATCGCTAAATGCATATCGCTAAATGCAAATCGCCAATGCGACAATGATTATCGTTGAATCGCCAAAGCTATTATTACTGTCATTATCTTACTAGCACAAGGTCATTTAAATTTATCAAAATCAATAGCACCATCAGGCTGATATACTATCTTAACTATAAATTTTGTTTCATATCATCAGTAAATGTGGTATATTAATTTCGATTTATTATTTCAGCAAGGCCAATTCATCATTTACAGGTGACAGAATAAGCTTATAAAGCTAAGTATGAGAATTGTGACAATAATGGAGACTTATCACATATGATAGTGAGAAAGATGCTGCTATGAAGCCGAACATGCATAAGGCTTATCATTATGGGTGATGGCAATATGGCAGAACTATACAGGTAGTAGTGTCGCCTGTGGCCTTAAAGAGCTCAGAAAGAGCATCACACGCACCCATACGGGCAGTGACCTATGTTGTCTATACAGCTTCAGGCAGCGTCACGTGGGCGGCAAGAGAGCGCCCCCTCGTGAATGAGTATGACCTTGCATACGAAGGAAAAGTGAGTCTCTAAAGCAAGATGACTCCCCAGATCCCTGGTTTGAATTCAGTAGTAATGCGTGGGGACAGGTCTCTGAAGCAAGATGACCCCTCATTAATGGACTGATGGCCTTAGATTTGGTACCCCACGGTAGCTTTGTGTGCCCCGCGAACTTTAGAGAGTTATTGTGGCTAACCCTGTGCATAAATCTTATCGAGTTCACTACCCTGATAGCTTCACTAGGCCCCTCTGATGGATCGCGGTTTGTGAACTCCCCAGCTACGATAAGCCCTGTGAACTCTAGAGAGTTACAGCGGCCATTCATGTAAGACCAACTCCAACTACTTATGAGTTTAAACTATGATTGCTCCAACTACTTATGAGCGTAAACTTTATGTGCAACTAACTGGAACCGAAACTTAGTTCCGCCCATTTAAAATGCCATATAGGTGATACTAACAGTCATATATAGATTGTTACTATATTGGCAAGTATTTATTAAATATGCTTATGGGAACTGATATGGTTATGAGCTCCGAACTAGTGTATAACTCTACAAATGCATGCGTTCATTCATCTTATATAGAAAAATGCATTGTCATGAAATTACTCCAAGAAATACAAGGCATTGTATCTCCTCTTTTAATTATAGCAATATCAAGAAAATTGAAAAGTTTCCGGTATTCTATTCAAAAGTTCAGCATTATGAGATATCTATCATTTCACTGTGATATGTTTACCTTTATAATAAAAGTTATAAGGTCTTTACAATGAAGGTGAATTGTCCTGCAAGATCCTTAAAGGCGGTGAAGGATGAAATCGTGAAGAATCGTCATTATCCTATGAAAAGCCCAACGAGCTGAATACATTTTCAAAACTCCTTACAAGGACACCAGAAGCTATCCATCCTTAGAGGGTATCTGTTGGCTTTGCTTCATGAATAATATGTTCCAAGGAAATTCTTGCACAAAACTGACCAGGACAGGGGGCATGGCTGGTCTCTTCGGAATAACCTATGCCTTGGTCTTCCTAATAACTCCTTAGTTGTGGGGGAGGAATATATATGGCATGATCAACCAGATAATATCTATGCACCAAGTGGTACTGATGAGCCCACCAGCGCATCCAGAGATAGGAAGTATGAACTGGGTAATCATGGCCCGAGACTATGAAGTGAGATCCAGTATTAACATTTAAGAGTTACCTCCATACCAAAGCCCAATTATATGGCTCGATACCGCAACTCCTCATGGATCTCGTAACAACATCACAGGTCTCTGGCATAGCCTGGTCAAATTTGAATAGATGAGTGAATCTACTTGGATAATATGGTTCGCGCCAGAATGTGCTACTCTCTCTCAATGGAAGAGTGCTGGATCTAATGGAAACAATGAATGACTATTTGCCATAAGAGATAGAATTGTCATCAATAACTTCTATACCTTCCGGATGAATGGTGAATGGGAATTGATGAAAATCAATAGGGTCACCATCCTCTATCTTTCGAGTGACCTAACCGTTCGATTTTTCAACCATCTTCCTTAGTTGATAGTGTTGAAGAGGAAGTCGTTAAGGATATGAATATGCTCTTCTTGAATCATCAAAGGTCTAAGGGAAATACACTCATACCCAACCTATGAAGAAATGCCAGGGAGCACAAATTGATATAGACTTGGTTATTGAATCTACATGGCCAAAAACTATGTCTCCAAAAGCGCAATATAGGGAGCATAAAACTGGAGGAGCTAATGAATGTCTCTAACCTCAGCCATCACACTTGCAACTACAAAGAAGGATGGTCTAATGATATTCACTTGTTCTGAGTCAAGAAATATTACTAAGCTTAGCCAATAAGCTTTAAAAAAAAAGTGGCTAATTCACAAGAATGGTTGTATTCAGTGGTGCTTGTGATGTTCTCACAAATGGTCTTGAGGACCCGATGATTATGGCCTGCAAAGCTGGCAAAGCAAGATAATATAGTTATTTAAAAGAGAGATGAAGGCCTGAAATACCTGAAAAGGAAAGAATAAAAGAAAAGAAATATACCATAGTTTTGGAGAAAAATGAGCTAGCTATTCAAGGGAAGTGATATGTTCAGGCTGTGGGAAGTTGGCCAGTTTTCTGAAGAGTTCAAGTGTGGTCTTTGAAATCTCAGATTTGCTATTTTTCACAAAAGCAAGAGAAAGTTCTTCGTTTGAAGGGATGTAAGCGTCAAAGATATTGCCCATGATGGGAAGACCTGTTATACAGAGAAGATCCTAAAGGAAGATGAAATGAATTGGTAATTGGGGACCAGTGATTAAGAAAACCCCTGAAGATAGCTGCATCTCCATGGAAATGTTCTGATGTAGCTATGATGGCATCGAGAAGGTTAATTTGTTCAAGAATGGTAGTATGTTTTCGAGCAACAGTCCGGGCCCAAGCACTATAGAAAACTTGAGGAGATAGAAGACCCTTAGCCAAAAAATCATTTGTTCTCTAGGGTACATGACCATTGAAGAAATATTGTTGGGTAGTTTCGAAGAAATGAGTTGGGAAGGGCTGATGAGGATTATGGCAAGGACGTAAAAATTACATTTTATATATCATACCAACCTTCTGGCGCGATTCCTTCCCTTCCAAAATCCTTAGTTCCCTCATAATCCAATTGCCCATAGAAGTAAGGCTACTTTCATGGGTGGATGGTTCGCTATGTAGGATTGACCAATGACGTTGTAAATTTATAGGGATAGTGATGGTTTCACCCGTAAAAGGGTGATGAAGCTCCAATACTTCTTAATTGATTCCTACACAATCCCAGGTATGGTGAGAAGACCGTTCAAATGTTGAAGAAAAGGACCTCTTCTTCTTGAAGATGAAGCTTCTGAATGTCTCATGATTAAGGAATGTTAAGTCAAGTGTAAAGTTTTGAGAAGAAAATAGAAAACTTAGGGCCTGGAGGAAAATTGGGCAGAGTTTCAGAAATTTTGGAATTACACTAAGTGCTGGAGAGTTGAGCGGACTCTGAGTTGTGTGGGTTGCAATTTGTGCGGGTCTGTGAGTTGCACGAACTACCAGTTACGCGGAAAGAGGGATCAAGTCTGAAGAAAAAAAATTTAAAGTTAAGAAATGGTTGGGGGTTCTGATATTTATAGACCTGTGGGAACGGCTGTGAGTTGTGCGAGTGGGAGTTGCGCGGGCCCGTGCAACTCAAATTGACTTAGAGTGGTCAAATCTTGAATCAAGGGGGTATCTATTAGAGCATAAAATTTGGTTAAGAAGAAAAGGCCAAAAGAAGAAAGAAGAAGGGAATCAAGTTGCGCTAGGAGCAAGTTGCGCGAGATCACAAATTGCGTGGGGAGAAGATTGTAGAAGATTCAAGTTGTGCTGGAGAAATGAGTAACGTGGAATCAAGGAGTAATACGGATCCGCACAACTCATCACAGTTGCACGAGTCTACACAATTCTTCATTGGGATGATTGAGTTGAAACATGCAATGATGCGAAGTGGGGTCCATAGCACGAGATTCAAGGGCCCACACGTGCGGAAGCCTATAATACCCCCATGGCCCCCTCATTTGCAAGATCGGATGTTTGGAAGACCAGTGCCTCTGACAAGTATTGGAGATGAAGAGAAGGAGAGGGACTACAGAGTGCAGAAGGTCAGGCTGTGCCACTCCTTGTAAGTTGCGCGGGCCCATGCAACTCATGGAGGAGTTGCGCGGGTACTCTTTGGGGCAACACTGTTACATTTTCTCAAGTCCTCACGCCATTTCAGGTGTTTCAAAGTGATTCAGGCACTCCTTTATCATGTTAATGAAGGACGAAGTGCATGAAAAGCCCGTACAACTCATCTCCCCTGGAGACATGACTAATATGAGCCGGAATGCTACCGAGATTTATATTTGAGCCTATTCAATACTTTCACTTTTATATTTTCTAGAAATTTTATCTTATAATTAGAGGATCAAAATGATGTAAAGTACTCATAATGAATAAATTCGATGATTGTTCTCTTAGTTCTTTCTTTTTGTCATTATTGAGTGAGATGACTCCCCAAATCAAATGCTTTTTGTTTCTGGTTGAAACATGACGAAGGGGCTGATTAGTCAGGACCACGATGGTGTGGGCTAGGAAGTAAGGACGGAGCCGTCGCAATAAAACAATCAAGGCTAGTGCAAGCTTCTCGATATCAGTATATCTAGTCTCAGCTTGGACTGGTGCTTTGCTGATGTAATATACAGGAAGTTGCTTGCCTCTGACCTCTCGTATCAAGGCTGAGCTAACCATTGTGGCAGAAACAACCAAGTAGAACAGTAGTGGCTCTCCCTGTTCAGGCTTGGATAGCAGCGAGGGCGACCCCATGTACTGCTTGAGCTGTTGAAAGGCATGTTCATAGTTGCCATCCCATGCCAGCTTCGTGTTGCCTTTCATTTGTTAAAAGAATGGTAGGCATTTGTCTATAACTCTAAAGACAAATCAGTTGAAGGCTACAATTCTTCTTATGAGGCACTGAATTTGTTTTGTAGTTTTGGGCGAGCTCATGTTCAACAGTGCCTAAATCTTATTGAGATTTGCTTCAATTCCCCTATGATTCACCAAGAAGCAGAGGAACTTTCCCGACCTTACCCCGAAGGCGCACTTAGTTGGGTTTAGCTTCATTTGCTATTTCTTCAGGATGACAACATTTCTTTCAGGTCGACCACATGGTTTGTCTCTTTAGTGCTCTTAACTATCATGTCGTCGATGTATACTTCCATAGAATGCCCGATCTACTAAGAAAATTTCTTGTTGACAAGGCGTTGATACATTGCTTCGGTGCTTTTCAATCCAAAAGGCATGACCTTGTAGTAGTAGAGCCCCTTGTTGGTAACGAAGGTCATTTTCTACTTGTCGTGTGCATGCATAGCACTCTGGTTATAACCCAAGTAAGTGTCCATGAAGCCGAGGAGCTTTTGCCCAATCATGTTATCGACCAGTTAGTCTATCTTGGGGAAAAGGAAATTGTCTTTCGGGCATGCTTTATTCAAATCCATGTAGTCGACACATATTAGCTATTTTCCATTTTATTTTTTTACAAGCATAACATTCGTTATCTAGTCAGGATAATAGATTTCTTCAATAAACCCTGCCTTGAGAAACTTACTGACCTCCTTACCGATAATCATGTACCACTCCGGTTCGAATGCTCATCGCTTTTGTCTCACAGGTCAGTGGTCAGGATCGACGTTTGGTCTGTGGACCATTACCTCTAGGCTGATGTCAGGCATGTCTTGGTGTGACCATGCAATGACATCAGCGTGCTACTTCAATAGGCTAACAATCTCCTCTCGCTGACCGGGGTTAGCAACGAGCTGACTAGAATCATGCGGGTCAGGTTAGTCTCACAGAGGGGTATAGCCACCAGGTCCTCCACAGGAGATCCTCTTTCGACTAATTCTTCTTGGAGGTCAAGAGATGTAATCACCATTGTTTGTTGCAGCACTTTTGCCCTAAGCGTCGTTGAGTAACATTGTTGGGCTTTGTGTTAATCGCATCTGACCTGACCGACACCATGCTCGGTCAAGAACTTCATCACGAGGTGGTAAGTAGATATTGTTGCTCTCATGAAATTAAGGGATAGTCATCCTAATATTATGTTGTAAACAGAGAGACAGTCGACCATGAGAAAGTCGATCATCATGTGGTTTGGTTATGGCCCTCTCCTGCAGTCACGGGTAGTAATATACTTCCTTCAGAGGTGATTTTCTCCCCCATGAACCCAATTAAGGGAGTGCGAACAGGATGTAATCTGGACCTGATTCCCATTTTATTGGAGGCGGCGACAAAGAGAATGTCGGTCGAGCTACCGGTGTCCGCAAGTATGTGGTGCACCTTATGGTTGGCCATTGTCATGGTCATCACTAAGGCATCGTCATGTGGGTGGTGGATTCCTTGGGCATCCTCCTTAGTAAAGGTCAAGCTGTGGGGGCTCAATGTAAGACCCGTATCCTAACCGTACCATTCCATAAGCCTCCGCGGTCCTCCCGGTCAAATTTCGACGACCCGCGATCTATTATCGGCGTTTACGCACGATTGTGAGTCGTGTCCCGTATATCAGAGTTGGATCGACTCGAAACTTATACCCTTGCGACTGCGCCGTCGCCGCAGTTCCGACGCCGCATATTACGCGCCAAGACGATACCCGGTCTAGGAGATGTGGGCCCGCATTCAGTTTGAGAAAAAATGCCGCACATTGCAATACCGAGAGAATCTCTACAATATGTCAAATCAATCAAGTACATGTCACATTACCGAAAAAGCAACCCAAAGTCAACTCTCTCTCTCCACCCATCCCTTTTCAAGTACACCCATCACTCACCCATCCCTCTCTTTCTTACATCCTCTCTCTCTCATCTCTCTCTCATTTCTCTCCCAAGCACCATGAGAGCACCCAACGTCCATGACTTCCATGGAGATGCTTGTGTGGCCCACCTTCTTACCTCCCATCCTCACCCTCCAAAGATAATCTCGACCATTGAATCGCATCCCTTGGAGCTCGGGGAGACCAAAGAGGCTAGAAGATTTGCAACGGTGGGTGATTTTATTTGTTAATTTTGATAATTTGAGGCCCACTTGTGGTGGGACCCATCTTAATGTATGATTTGTATCAAAGAGGGGCCCATAGTGGCGGGGGCCCTCCGCTACTCTCTCTCTCCCTTCCTTTGATGCCGTGTGGCCCACTTGATGCGTGTGATCTATCCAAGCATCCATCACGGTGGAGCCACTTTGATGTATGTGGTGTATCCTTACTATCCAGCAACTTGGACGGTGAGATCCACTGTGACCTGTGTACCATCCACATCGTCTATCCACGGTGGAGCCTGCATGATGCATGTTGCATCCACATGGTCCAGCTGGTGGGACCCACGTGATTTATGTGTTGTATCCCCACCATCCATTTGATTTGAATATGAACTGTCCGTCTGATGGACGGTGGGGAAGCAACCACTGCAAGCAGCTGCTATACGTGCCGCAAGTAAGATCTGTGGGACCTACCGTGATGTAATGCCATCCAACTTAGTGATCCACACCATCCGTCAGATGGTAGGTGTGCCAGCAGTCGCAGCAACAGTTGCTGTGCTGACGTTGCAAGTTCTGTGGGTTTGATCTGGGTTGGTGACATCCAGACCATCCACTATGTGGACCACACTTCCTGTTGCTACTGTACAGTGTCAGCAAGATCTGAGGGCCACCGTGATGTATTGTTTCTCCATGCTGTCTGTCTTTATCGATCGCACCTTAATGTATTTATTATACTTACACCGTCCAGATCTCTAGATGGTGGGCCCCTTGTAATATACAAAAAAAATCAGACAATCCAGATCATCCATCTGGACGCTGGACCATATGATATATAATATATTATATATATATATATATTATAATATAATATAATATATTTTATATATAATATAGTTGATGGCCCACGTGGGAACCCACCTTCATATACATATACGTGGTTTGAAATCCACACTATCTGTCCCTTGTTGGGGTGTAGGACCCACCCACACGTGCCACATGTGTGGGGTGGGCCCACCTTGATGTATACTTTCTGAAATCTCACCGTCCGATGTGTGGGCTACCTTGATGTATGTTTTTATCCACGCCGTTAGTCTAGACGAGTGGTGTGGGGCGCACCATAGTGTATGTATTTTTACACCATGCCATCCATCTATTTCTGTGGGGATGGTGGGTCCCACTGTTGCTGACATCAGCAAGATCTATAGGTCCCACGCATGATGTATGCATATCCACTGTCAGTCCATTTGGTGGGACCCACTTCTAATGTAATTGACGCCTTCTGTGGGCTTGATCATCAGGCAGTGTTTTATTTAAACCATCCATCCATCTAAAGGACGTGGCCCACCCTCACGTGATGTGTGGTTTTGATCCACACTGTCTAAATTGTGGGATCACCATGACATGTGTATCATCCAAGCTGTCCGTCCGTTTTGTACGCGTGGACCCTAGGTGTAATGTATGGGTTTAATCCACACCGTCCACTCGTGTGGGCCCCTCCATGATGTATTTTATATTCAAGCCGTCCATCTATTTTCCCACATGGACCCCATCATGTGGGCCCCTCCATTGATGTACGTATTAGATTCCTGCCGTCCATCCATTAGACATGGACCCCATCATGGCAGTAAGTGGGGCCCACCTTGAGTTGATGTGTTTTGCATCCACACCAGCTGTACATGGACGATGTTGTGGGACACACCCTGATTGTATGAAGCCTGCCTTGATGAATGTGTTGTATTCACACCGTCTTTCCACTTTGATGGATGTATGGCCCACCTTGATGCATGCGTTTTAGCCACGCCATCCATTCGATGGCTGGCCCAGTAGCCATTGTTGTTGTACAGCGTTAGTAAGTTCTGTGGGTCCCATCTGGACTGTGGATACCACTTTGATGTATTTATTTTATCTGCACCGTCCAGATTGTGTTGGACGATGTTTGGACAGTGCTAATCATCATTAGTGGGCCATGTGCCCCATGGAATGATAGTGCGCAGTGATACACATGTTGCACCTATAACTGTTGAAATGATTTAAGATGTAATCCAAACTCCCACTTGAGACCCACTTTGATATATATATGGCCCACCTTGATGTACATTGTAACTCATCTACGAGGCCCATTAGTGCGGCCCATTGATGCAGCCCACGTGAACATATATGAGGCTCGTTGGCGCGGTCCACTTGAAGTATATGAGGCCCATATGATGAGGCCAGACTTGACGAACATGAGGCCCATTATGATGTGTATTAGGCTCTTATCATGTGGCTCATCGTGACGTGTATTAGGCCCATTGATACGGCTCATTTGAGATATACGAGGCCCATTGGTGTGGCCCGTGGGCGCGGTCCACTTGATGTTTATGAGGCCCACTGGTGCCGCCCATGTGATATGGCCAACTCGATATATATGAGGTCTATTGTGATGTGTGATTACTCCATGATATATGTAATGATAATTATGGTGGGTCATGCCTTGGGAGCAATGATGGCTTAATGGCCACATTGTAGGGCAATGATGGTTTAATGTCCACATTGTGACCTTCCCTTAGGCCTTGTTCGACCAATCCTGATTGTCATGACCGATTGTCGATTCCGATTGACATGACCGATTTGCCAATTCTGATTATCGATCGATTCCGATCGTCATGACCGATTGCTGATTCCGATTGACGTGACCAATTTGCCGATTCGGATTATCGATCGATCCTGATTGTCGTAGCCGATTGCCGATCCCGATTGCCATGACCGATTTATCGACTTTGATTATCGATTGATCCCAATTATCATGACCGATTGTCGATTCCGATTGATATGACCAATTTGCTAATTCTAATTATCGATCGATTCCGATCGTCGTGACCGATTGCCGATTCCGATTGATGTGACCGATTTACCGATTCTGATTATCGATCAATCCCAATTGTCGTAGCCGATAGTCGTGACCAATTTAACAACTTTGATTATCGATCGATCCCGATTGTCATGACCGATTTGCCGATTCTGATCGTCGTGTTCGATTGTCGATTCCGATTAACTTGATCGATTTGCCAACTCTGATTATCGTGATTGATTTACTGATTCTGATTAAGGATCGATCCTGATTGTCGTAGCTGATTGCCAATCTCGATTGTCGTGACCGATTTATCGACTTTGATTATCGATTGATCCCGATTATCGTGACCGATTTACCGATTCTGATTATCGATCGATTTCGATCGTCATGACCGATTGCTGATTCCGATTGACGTGACCGATTTGCCAATTCTGATTATCTATTAATTCTGATCGTTGTGACCGATTGCTGGTTCCGATTGACATGACCGATTTGCTGATTCTGATTATCAATCGATCCTGATTGTCGTGGCTCCAATTGTCGTGACTGATTTGTTAATTCTGATTATCAATCAATCCCGATTGTCGTAGCCGATTGCCAATCCCGATTATCGTGACCGATTTATTGACTCTGATTATTGAATCCCGATTGTCCTAACCGATCTGTCGATTTTGATTATCGATCGATTCCAATCGTCATGACCGATTGTCGATTTCGATTAACGTGACCGATTTGTCGATTCTGATTGACGTGACCAATTTTCCGATTTTGATTATCGAGGCTGATTGTGTAGGTCGATTCCAATTGTTGAGGCTGATTTTGATTGCCGAGGCTGATTGTTGAGACCTATATGAGGCCCATCGTGATGTGTATTAGGCCCTTGTGTGAGGCCATGGGTCCATTATATGATAGGCTCTATGTGGGCCACTCCTTGGGGACAATGTTGGTTAAATGTCCACATTGTCAAGGCCGATTATCGATGATGATTGTCGGTGCTGGTTATTGATGCCAATTATGAGTATGTGATAACATAGCATCACGATACATGCCCATACCATCATCTGCATGTTTGTTATAAGATGTGGTTGATCATTGCATATGTCATTGGGCATGTTGTTATGAGACTCCCTGATAGGAGTAGATTGTCTTACATGAATACACGGTATGCGCAGGATTGATGCATGATTGATTTGTCTGACTCATGCATCTTGCATTGTGTGTTGTGATTACTGTACCCCCTAGCAACATCAGGGTCATAGCCTCCACAGGTATTTCGTGGATGGTCAGATGGGATACCAAAAATCTGTTCTACATGGGGTGCTATAGATATCCCTGGGTGAAAGTCCCTAAACTCTCTTGGTTCCAGAGGTTGCTCCAACATCTAGACCGAGTGGATGCATAAGCGCAAGGGCCGTATACCGTTAGGTCGCATCTCCCACTGTGTCGTGGTCGGTTGAAAGGGGGTACGGCCTTACCTGCCTGAGAGGAGGGGGCAATGCTAGGCTGAGTCTGACCAGCTCGAGGAATGGGTCCGCTATCGACGAGTCGGGCCCGATATTGGCAAGCGGATAGTGAGGTCTCTTCCACTCACCTTATTGCGCGCGATGGGGTGGCAATCTGGTTTGGAGTGTAACAGACCCCGGTGATTTCCTAAAGAGGAACCGTACTGATATGTAGACTTATTGAGTAGGAGTTGCATACTCATACATTCATTTCATTTACTATTCACTTGGGCTGGTGGTGTGCAACTAATTGTTGTGTACCTTCGCATGGCCAGAATTTCGGTTGGGCGCGACACTAACCTGAGATCAGGAGTCTACCACATTGGGTCTGAGTATCTAAATTTAGGTATGGGACTGGTTTGGATAGAAGCCCTTTATGATAGACCCTGTAGCTTGCGATACTATGTACTACTATCCCGACTTCATGGTTCAGCTTGGTCATTTCGTTCACATCGCATATTGCATTGCATCCTCAACACATAGTATTTAGCTTACTGCCTCCGCATTGCCTAGCTGATCTACATTCCTGCATCAATATATGATATTTGTTTATTATATTTTTCCATCACATAGCCTAGATAAGGCTGATGGTATTTATGGGCCTATTAGCATGTCTTTGCATTACTTTGATATCGCATGATTTATGAACTTGCTAGTATTTCAAATATTGTATGACTTATGGGCTTGTTAGTATTTCCGCTTACTCTGATTACTTTGATATTGGTTACTGAGCATTTACCTTGTGCGCATACTTTCACCACCCACTAAGCTTTCTATAAGCTTATGCATGATAGATGTGTGCAGGTGGCGTTAGGTTGCCGCAGCATTGAGCTTGGAGCGTGCAGTGGACTTTTGGAGCTTTGATTTTTGACACATGTATTTTCCCTTTCAGCATTGTATTTAAATGTTTATATTAGTGGATATGTGATGATGATGATTGTTCTTGTGATTTGGGTATACTTGTGGTTATGCTTCTTATGAGACAAATGTACGTTGAAAAATCCTCCTTGTAGGATCTCAGGATTGGAATCCGGCGCATGCATGCTGGGAGCTAAGAATGGGGTACTACGGAGACTGTCGGTACCAGATTCGGCGATCGAAAATTTTGTGAGCCCAGTTTCCGAGTTTGGGGCGTGACACTCAGTCTTTGCTCTTTCACTGCCTTACTAGTGAGGTATACGTGATGTTCTATGCCGTCGCTACTGATGTTTTGGGCATGAGCCCTGCGAGCTCTATTTGAGTCCCCACCTCCTGCAGGTCCTCCGAATATTGTGCGGATTTCACTTGTCACTTCATTGCATTTCTGTTGCCTTGTTGCTTGTCCTACTTATCAGGTCATTCATCCCTTCTCTTATTGACGTATTCTCGTAGGTGCCTACCTCGAATGAGGGATTTGATCTCTTCCTTGAGGTCGAAACATTCGTCACTGATGTAGCAGTGGTCACAGTGGAAGTGACGGTACTTCTGCTTATCTCTCTTGTCTACATTAGCCTTCATCCTGCTCAGCCACTTCAGCATCCTTTTGTCGCAAATCTACATAAGACGTGCTCGGGAGTCACATTCAGTATGGTATAAAAGTAGAACCTGCTCTCTGGTCATCATCTCAGGCGCTAACCTCTGCTCAGATCGTCATCCTTTCTCTTCTTGTTGTTGATGGTGGCTGGTTACCTTTCCTCCTTGTGCTTCCTATCCTTAGCCGAGTTACCTGTATTGCGAGTGGCCTTCCGCAAGCTGAAGAGCTCCTTCGTGTTTTAGGACTTCTGGGCTCGGTTAAGGAGATCGGCCAAGGTAGTCAGGGAGTTCTTGTCAATTAAGAAGATGAACTTCCCCTGCCTTAAACCGAAAATCATGGAGACCAGAGCTATCTAGTCAGAGCAGTCATCCACTTGAACTGCTTCCTCGTTGAAGTGGATGATGTAATCCTTTAGTAGTTCATCCTCCATTTGGGAAACAGTTGGTGGTGGGTCATTGGCTTCCTTCTATCTTTCCCTTCGATGAATTCCGTGATAAAGGTCTTGCTAGGCTAGGTGAAGGAGCTAATGGACTTCGATTTCAGTTCATGTACCACTTTCGTGGCGCCCTTGACAAGATCAGGGAGAATGCTCGACACATTACTGAAATTGAAGCACCGTGTAACTCCATCCATGCTCTGAAGGATTCCATATGCTCGGCCGAATCTCCAACTCCATAGTAGGGAGTAATCTGAGGCATCTGAAATCTAGACCAAATTTGAGATCTCATGATGTCGTTAATAAACGATGATTTTGTTTCCTCTAACATGGCCTTAACCGAGGTCAGAACACGATATACTTGTTGAATGCCGTTGAGTTATCCTCGGATCTCCTTGAGCTCGGCCTCTCACGGGACCTCGTTTTTCTACTATCAGCTCGGGAGCATTCTCATGCCTCCTTTTCTCTAGTGTATAGCATACGTAGGAATCAGCGGGCATGGTGGTTCCCACAGTATGCATAGGTGCACAACTGTCACGCCCCAAACTCGGAAACAGGGCTCACAAAATTTTCGATCGCCAAATCCGGCGCCGATAGCTTCCGTAGAACTCCATTCTCGGCTCCTAGCGCCCATTCGCCAAGTTCCGATCTTGGGATGTTACGAGGAGGATTTTCAACACCAGTTTGATTTGTAAAAGCATAACCAAAGGTATAACCCACAAACAACAACCAAAAACTCTATCACATATCCACTATAATCAAAAACTTTAAAAGTACAATGAGCATAAAGGGAAATATAATGATAATAAACAAAAAGCTCCAAGATGATCTGCAAAGCGCTCCTGCCTCAACACTGTTGCGCTCCAACGTCACCTGCTTGCAACGGTCATACATAAGCTTATGGAAAGCTTAGAGGGCGATGAAAGTGTGTGCGTAAGGTAGTAGTTATGCAGTATTAGAGTAATGCAGAATATGCTGATGAATCCATGAATGCCATGAGCCGTACCAAGGCTATCCGATGCAAGGCATGGATGATGTCGACCATACCAAGGCCATGCGGTGTGAAATGCAACTCAAGCATGCGAATCCTCATCTAAGTCCACATATCAATACAACTCAACTCTGAAATATCACTAGGGTCTAGTACACTCCAAGCCAGATTGCCGCCCCATCGCACGCAATAAGGTGAGTGGAAAAGACCTCACTATCCGCCTGCTAATATCGGGTTCGGCACGACGATAGCGGACCCATTCCTCGAGCTGGTCAAACTCAGCCTAGCTTTGCCCCCTCCTCTCGGGCGGGTTAAGCCACACCCCCTTCCAACCGACCACGACACATTGAAAAGCACAAACGTCTAGAAATCGGCACTCGGTGCTCATGCACCCACTCGGTCTAGACATTGGAGCAACCTCTTGGTACCACAAGGGTTTAGGGACTTTCACCCAAGGATATCTATAGCACCCCATGTAGAACAAGATTTTCGGTATCCAATCCTGCCAACCACGATATGCCTGTGGAGGCTACGACCCTGATGTCGCTAGGGGGTATAGTAACCATATCACCCAATGCGAAATGCATGAATCACACTATCCAATCATGCGATAATCCTGCACGTATCATGTGCTCATGTAGGGCAGCACCGCATATCCGGGAGCTCATAAACAATCTGCCCGAAGGAATATGCTATGATCAATCACTCCTCATATCAAGCATACATATGGTGCGTATGAGCATGAATCATGGGACTATACTAAGCATGTTATATGGCGATGAATTCTGTTCGCAACGAAGAGGGGCCTAGACGGCCTACACATTACATGGACGTGCCTAACAATGGGCCCTAGGGAGAGTCATAATGCGGACATTTAACCAACACTACACTTGCAATGTGGACGTCAAACCAACATTGCTCCCAAGGCTTAGCTCGTCGTAAACATCATTACATAAACCGTGTTGAGATCACACATTGCAATGGACCTTAGGTGCACCCCATTGGGCCTTCAATACATCAAATGGGCCGTATCACATGGGCCTTACATTCATCAAATGGGCCACATTAATGGACCTTACATTCATCAAATGGGCCGCATTAATGGGCCTTATGTACATTGCAATGGGCCATAGCCCATGGGCCTTAAAATACATCACAATGGGCCTAATCACATGGGCCTTATGTATATCAAATGGACCGCACCAATAAACCAAGATGGGCCTCATACAGATATCAAGGTGGGATCTCAATGGACGGCCACAAATAACTCAAGATGGGCCCCATACATATACCAAAGTGGGGTCCACTTGATCTATAGGTTTGACTCATTCCTTAGCTCATGCCATAAAAATGAGCTTCTAAGATGGTTGGACGGATTGGGTGCAACCCATGCATCATGGTGGGTCCCACAGACCCTGCTGATGTCAACAGCAGTGGGACCCCCTGTCCCTGTGGAATGGGTGGACGGCATGTCTAAAACACATACCCCATAGTGGGTTCCACAGTCCCTGGGTGGTGGGAATAAAATACATGTATCATTGTGGGTCCCAAGTGGGGCCCACCACAATGTTTGTATGCCATCCAATCTGTCCATATAATCACAGAGACCTGGACAAAGAGTAAAAACAAATTTCACATTGAGTCCAAAAATTCGGTGACCCAGAAAAGGGTTTTAAGTGTAGACATTTAATTCCACTGTTTCCTATAATGTGGACCACCTGAGCGCTGGATGCAGCCGAAATTTAGAAGGGGCCCACCTAATGAACGGGTTGGATGACAGATATACATTATGGTGGGGCCCACGGCTAGGCCCGTGGTCTGCTGCCCGTCCGCTCGTCCGCCCGCAGCAGGCACTGCCTGCGCCTTTGACATAACAGCATCGGCTGCTGTGTTATGTATTTTTTTTCTGGTTTTCCTGTGGTTTTTCACAAGTGGGGTCCACATCCAGAAAATTGAACCCAGCCATTGGATTCCATATCTCAAGACAAGCTATATGAGTCCAATATTGAGTATTTTTCGGTGTATAAAAATATCAGGGAAGATTTCAACGGTGAAAACCACCATTTGCTATGGTATGGCCCGCCAAAACCTCAGATTGACTCCGTTTTTCGATTCAACGCCTAAAATGAGGTTGGAAAAGGAATGGATGGCATGGATTGAAAAAATACATCAAGGTGGGGCCTATATAAGTGGGCCACCCCATAAGCTTGGAAACAAGCTAATATTTTTGCTTTTCCCTTTTTGTCCAGCGTCTAGGGACGCTGGACGGCTTGGTGTTACACATGCACTGAGGTGGGCCTTGCTTAGGTGGGCCACCAAATGATGGAGGGTGTGGGTACAACATATATAAGGTGGGCCCCCCTTCTAAATGTTCTGGATAAAATACGTATCTCGTGGTGGGGACCATCCAGGTGGGCCACATAACCACATCATCATCACATAAAAAAATTGAAAAAAAAAAAGAGGGAGAGAGAGAGAGGAAAAGAGAGTAGGACACGTGTGTGATGGAAGGATGCCGACACTTTGGGCCCTCCATTGCAATCAATCATACATCAAGTTAGTCCCATTATATGTGGGCCCATTAATTCAAAAAGGAAATCCAACGGTGGAGATTCCTTCTCCACAAAAATAGACGGTCTAGATGACCCATTTTCAAACTAGAAAGTAACGTCAAGATGGGGTCCATGGAGAATAGCCCCATCATGGAATGATATTGATAATTAAGGTGGGCCATCGACCACATCTTAAGATCCAAAGTGAGATCCATACCATCGATCGGAATGCCTCACTTGGCCCATCATGAAAACAGGAAAAAATAGCCTATAGAAGCACCCACTGTTCAATCTTCTTGCTCCCTTGGCTTCCTTAGCTCCTTAGCTTTGATTCCAATAGTGGAGATGAGGTTTGGACGGTTGAGATGGGAGATGAAAGGGTAGGAAAGGTGGGCCATACTTGTGGCTCTCTTGGAGTGGAAGAGCTTGGACATATGGAGGTTTTCTTGCTTGGGAAAGAGAGTTTGAAAATGAAGGAGAGAGAGGGTTGTAAAGGGAGAGAGATGTGATAGGGTGATGGATGGGTGTCTAAGGCTTCTTTTGACTTTTGTGGTTGCTTGGTGTAAGAAAGGCATGGGTAGTGTATGAACTTTTTGACTTTGGGGTTGTTTGGGGATGGGTGAGAATTGATGGTGTACTTGACATGATGGGATGGATTAATTGATTGATTGAGGTGACATCTCGTAAAGATTCTCTCGTAATTCCCACATGCAGCGTTTTCCTCACACCGAACGCTGGCCCACATCTCCTAGACAGAGTATTGGATCGGCGCGTGAGACATGGCATCAGAACCGCAGTGACGGCGTGGTCACTAAGGTACAAGTCTCGAGTTGAGTCGACTCAGATTGACGGCGTGCAGATCAGGGTCGGGCGCAAATACCGGTTAAGGGTCGAAGGTTATCGAAATTCGGCTGGAAAGACAACGAAAGTCTACGGAACGGTACGGTCTAGGATACGGGGCTTACGGCTCTCCCCTCCTAATAAAAATTTCATCCTCGAAATTTACACAATCATCGCAACTTGGCATAACTCATGAGGGAGAAGAAACATAACATCACTATATAAAATCAGAGATAACATACAAAATACAACACATAATCAGTAATCAAAGAGATGGGGATAACACTCTCGAATCTCAGCCTCGTGCTCCCAAGAAACCTCCTCGACAGAATGCTGACCTCACTGAACCTTCACCAATGGAATGATCTTAGTCCGGAGGACCTGCTCCTTCCGATCAAGGATACGGAATGACTGCTCAATAGAGGAAGCGTCCTCACGAACCTCTAACGGCTGCCAGTCAATAACAAGAACGATGTCTGACCCACACTTCCTCAACATCGAGACATGAAAAACATTATGGATGTCAGACAACTGATATGGTAAGGCAAGCCGATAAGCCACTGCACTAACGCGCTCAGTGATCTCAAAAGGTCCTATGAATCTCCGAGCAAGCTTGCCCTTTGCTCCAAATCGAACTACGCCCTTCATGGGCGAGACCTTGAGATACACATGGTCCCCAACATCAAACTCTAAGGGACAATGTCGACGATCAGTAAAACTCTTCTACCGGCTCTGAGTTGTGCGCATCCTCTGCCTGATGATATCAATAGCCTCTGACGTCTCCTGCACGAGCTCGGGACATAGGAGACGACGCTCTCCAACCTCGGTCTAACAACTTGGTGATCTGCATAGTTTGCCATATAGTGCCTCAAAAGGAGTCATACCAATGGTCGCCTGATAGCTATTAATGTATGCAAACTCAGCCAATCGTAGATGCTCATCTCAACTACCCCTGGAATCAATCGCGCAAGCCCGAAGCATATCCTCAAGGATCTAGTTGACCCTCTTGGTCTAGCCATCGGTCTGCAGATGGTACGTGGTGCTGAGCTGCAAATCAGTCCCTATCACTCTCTGGAAGCTCCCCCAAAATTGAGACTTGAACCTCAGGCCTCGATCAGAAATGATCGACACTGGAACGCCATGTAGTCTCACAATATCCTTGATGAATAATCTCGCAAGCCGGTCTAAAGGCCAAGTCGTACGAATCGCAATAAAATGTGCCGACTTCGTCAGACGATCCACAACAACCCAGATGGCGTTATAACCACGCTGAGTCCTCGGCAAGCCCATAATGAAATCTGTCGACACGTGCTCCCACTTCCACATCGGGACACTCAACGGCTGCAATAGACCAGAGGGTCTCTTATGATCGACCTTGACACGCTAGCACATGTCACACTTGGCTACAAAACTGGCGATCTGGCACTTCATCCCTGCCCAAAAATATTGTCGCCTCATGTCACAGTACATCTTCGTCGAGCTAGGATGGATAGAAAACCACGATCGATGTGCCTCGGTCATAAGATCTCTGCGTAACTCAAGAATATCTGGGACACATAATCGGCCTCTAAAGCGAAGTCCACCATCTATACCAATATGCCAATCTGCCTGACTCTCAGATGCTACCTCTGCTCGATAATCCTATAATGACTCATCTGTCTGCTAAGTCTTGATTACCCTCGCGACAAGAGAGGGTTGAATTGACAGGCTCGATAACTGTACAATAGAAGACTGCAGACCAAACTCAAAGTCATATTCTGTTATATCCTCAAGCATCCACCACTCCTGAATCATCATATGTGCCACTAGGCCGCGTGGCTGACAACTGAGGGCATCTGCCACTACGTTTGCCTTACCCGGGTGGTACTGAAGATCGAAATCATAGTCCTTTAGGAGCTCTATCCAGCGCCTTTGCCTCATGCTCAAGTCAGACTGCGAGAAGAGGTACTTCAAGCTCTTATGGTCGAAGAAGAGCTCGAACCTAACCCCATAGAGATAGTGTCTCCACACCTTCAGTGTGAAGACAACTACAGCTAGCTCTAAATCATGCGTGGGGTATTTTAGCTCATGGACCTTAAGCTGAAGAGACGCAAAAGCCACTGGTCTCCCGTGCTACATCAGGACAGCACCCAAACCAATATGCGAGGCATCGGTAAATACGATAAATCCATCACTCCCAGAAGGAAGAGTGAGGACAGGAGTGGACGTGAGGCGGTCCTTCAACTCCCTAAATGCTCTCTCGTAGGCGTCACTCCAAATAAACACCACGCCCTTTCGAGTCAACCTGATCAGTGGGGCTGCAATACGAGAGAACCCCTCAATAAAATACTGGTAGTAGCCTGCCAAACCAAGGAAACTACGGATCTCGGACACGTTCGTGGGTTGGCCCCACTAATGCACTGCCTCAACCTTCGAGGGGTCCACTGCGACACCCTCCCTCGTCACCACATGACCGAAGAACTTTACCTCCTCCTGCTAGAACTCGCACTTCTCCAGCTTCGCATAGAGCTGTGCGTGGAGGGTTTGCAACGTAATCTTCAGATGCTGCTCATGCTCCTCACGGGTCCTCGAATAAATCAGAATGTCATCGATAAAGACTATAACAAACTGATCAAGATAACGGCAGAAGACCTCGGTTATCAGTTGCACGAACACTGCGAGCGCATTCGTCAGTCCGAAGGACATGACCTGAAACTCAAAATGACTATAACGCGTCCTAAAAGCCGTCTTCGGAATGTCCTCCTCTCTGACCCGAATCTGATGATAACCGGAATGCAAGTCAATCTTCGAAAAGAACTGTGTACCCTGCAGCTGATCAAACAAATCATCAATCCTCAGGAGCGAGTACTTGTTCTTGATCGTAACCTTGTTGAGCTCACGGTAATCTACGTAGAGCCTCAATGAGCCATCCTTCTTCTTCACAAAGAGTACCGGCGCTCCCCACGGTGAACTGCTCGGACGGATAAAGCCCAATTCACACAACTCGTCCAACTGCTTCTGCAGTTCCTGCAACTCTAATGGTGACATATGATATGGGGCCTTCAAAATAGGCGCGGTACCGGGCACGAGATCAATCTGAAACTCAGTGAGTCGGCGAGGCGGTAATCCCGAAATCTCTTGGAACACATCGAAAAAATCACAAACCACAGGCAACTGGTCAATGCTCACCGTTATGGGCTCCTCTATGACACATGACATCAAACAATACAACGGCTCTCCTCTGGGCTCAGCAATGAACTGAAACTGTGGCAAGCCAGGTATACAGAATGTGACTATCCTCGCGGAGTAGTCTAAGATAGCGTGGTACTCGGTAAGCCAATCCATGCCCAAGATGACGTCGAAATCTGACATCGGCAGCACGTACAAGTCGGCGGGTAGGAAAATCTCTCCTACTAACACGGGGCAAGACGAACAGAAGTGGCCTAATACTATAGGTAGAGGTGGGCATCAAGCCAAGTCGAGTTGAGGTGGGCCAAGCTTGGCTTGGCTTGTCCATGATGTACTCAAGTTCAAGCTCGAGCTCGAGCTTGGCCTCGAGCTCAACATTGAAGCTTGACTTGTTTATCAAAGCCGTCAAGTCGAGTTCGAGTCGAGCTAGTGGTTCGAGTCGAGTCGAGTTTACCTCAAGTCGAGTTTACCTCGAGTCGAGGTCGAGCTTATTGGATGAGAGAGTAACGGATGCTGTTCTTGATCCTCCTTCGTTGATGAAAATTTTAAAAATCTGAAGAGAATCAAAGCAAAACCCAATGAAAAAACCAAACAAAGCTTCGAATCGAATGAAGAAACCTGTAAGAACCGATCTATTCTTGATCTTCTTCCACCAGTAGAAATCCAAGTACTAGAAAAGAAACAAAGCAGAACACAGATCAGAAATCCAAGTAAAGAGCTCTAGCCAATTAGATCATTAGATTTCCTTGAAGCTTTAACAAATCTGAGAATAACCCATCTCGAATTTCTTGGATTTCTCGCCTAAGAAGTAGATCTCAAGAGATTGAAATCATACTATTATGGAGCTGAAATGAAAACTAGCGGTGGTGGTCGGGGCGGGCAGGCGACTGGCAGTGGGCAGAGAAAGAGAAGAAAAGGAAAGGGAAAGGGGTGTGTGCGGTCGGGTAGAGACTCTAGGGTTTGTTTTTTATTTTTTTAGTTTTAAGTTTAAACTTAAAACTTATATGTATATATATATATATATAATATTTAATATATTTATTAATCGAGCCGAGTCGAGCTCGAGTTCAAGCTTTGAGTCGAGTCGAGTTGAAATGCCCCTTGGTTGAACTTGGCTTGAACTCAACTCGAGCTTCAAATAATTAGCTTGGCTCGGTTCGAATTGGCCATTCAAGCCGAGTCAATCTGAGCTGACTTAAGCCGAGTCAAGTGAGCTTTTCGAGCTAGCTTGACTCGTGAACAGCCCTAACTATAGGCTTCCCCAAGGGCGTCGATATGGTCAACCCCTCTCGAGCAGACTCTGTTGGCAATTCAGTCGAACGACAGAATCCCTCAGACATAAACGAGGGCGAAGCACAGGAATCAAATAAAACTCGAGCAATGCATGCAGAGACTGGAAGTATACCCTTAACGACTCCTCCAAATGACTGAGGATCCTACTGGGCCGCATAGAATCTAGCCTGAACCAGCTGGGGAGGTGTCTGTCCCCTTTGAGTATGCTGCTGCTGCTGTCGCTGAGGTGGTCGAAATTGCTGCCTCTACTGCTGCGGTCTCGGAGGTTGGTGCTACTGCAGAGGTGGCCTCGGTGCTGGGGGCTACTGTCGCAACTGCTGTAGGGGTCTCTGTTGCGGCTGTGGTGGAGGCTGTTGTGGACCTCTCTGCTGCTGCTGCTGCTGCTGGGGGTGAGGACACTCCCACATATGGTGCCTCGTCGCACCGCACCTAAAATAAGAGCCGGTGAATTGCCTCAGAGGTAGTGCTGGAGGTGCTGCTAGCACTCAGAAGGCTAAGCGACTTGTGCGCTTCAATTGAGGTCGACCCTGCTGGGAATCACTGGAAGGAGCCTACCTCTTCCAGTCTCTCCTCTGACTCCGATTAGACTGAGAACCAGCCCACTCAACCTCAAAAATCTGAGCCTTCCTTACCACTCCCTCAAAAGTCGGGAGCTCATGCCCAATGACACAGCCTCAAAGACCATAATGCAAGCCGTCCTCAAATCGGCAGGCTCTCCGCTCCTCATCATCCACCAAGTACGGTGTAAATCTGGATAGTGCTACAAAAGGAGTCACTTATTGAGCCACCGTCATATCACCCTGCACCAAGGCTTTGAAATCCAACGCCCGCTGTCGTCGGATGTGATCAAGAAAGTACTGTCGGTCAAACCGATCAACAAAGTCCTCCAATGTCCATGCAAAATCAACGCCTGCTACTCAAGAGACTGATGTCCACCAGTGCTCAGCCTCACCATGGAGAAGAAATATGGCTAATCGAACTCGCCGCTCGGTTATACATCCCATCGTATCGAATATCTTCTCCACATCAGTGCACCATCTCTCAGCTACTATCGGGTCTGGCTCACCCTGGAAACGCGAGGGATCGAGCCGTCGAAACTCTCGAAGGAGGGCACTCGTGGGTTCCTGCTCTGCCTGGGCTGGTGAAACAACGGGGTGCCTGCCCTGCCCCTAAAGGGTGGCCGTCATAGCCTGCAACATCTGTTGTAACTGAGAGGCACTCACAGATACGGTCAGATCTGCACCGGCCTTTGGTGGAGGAGCAGCATCCTCAGGATGGGTGGTAGGAACCTCTGGTGGTGGAGCGGGAATAGTAGGTGGTAGTGCGGGGGTCTCAGGTGGTGGTGCAGGAGTCTCAGGTGGTGGTGCGGGAGTCGATCGGGTCACTCTCCTGGGCATCTTGTTCTACAAGAAAGAGCGAAGGCACTTATTAACTTGAAAACTCTTAAAGGCACACACGTTAAGGGTCGGTAATCAAAGATCGGTAAACTATCCGAACTTCGGGACTTACCCATTCATAGCGGATATGTAATGTTGTTCTTAGTTATTCCTAAGTTATGCTCTGATACCAACTTCTGTCATGCCCCAAACTCAAAAACTAGGCTCACAAAATTTTCGTTCGCCGAATTCAGCGCCGATAGCCTTTGTAGAACCTCATTCTCGGCTCCTATCACCCATTCGCCAGGTTCCGATCCTGGGATGCTACGAGGGGGATTTTCAACACCAGTTTGATTCGTAATAAGCATAACTAAAGGCATAACCCACAAACAACAACAAAAAACTCCATCACATTTCCATTATGATCAAAAAATTTAAAAGTATAATGAGCATAAAGGGAAATACAATGATAATAAACAAAAAGCTCCAAGATGATCTGCAAAGCGCTCCTGCCTCAGCGCGGCTGCGCTCCAACGTCAGCTGCACGCAACGGTCATGCATAAGCTTATGGAAAGCTTAGAGGGCGGTGAAAGTGTGTGCACAAGGTAGTAGTTATGTAGTATCAGATTAATGTGGAATATGTTGATGAATCCATGAATGCCATGAGCCATACCAAGGCTATGCGATGCAAGGCATGGATGATGTAGGCCATACTAAGGCCATACGGTGTGAAATACAACTCAAGCATGCGAATCCTCATCTAAGTCCACATATCAAAACAGCTCAACTCTGAAATATCACCAAGGTCTAGTACACTCCAAGCCAGATTGCTGCCCCATCGCGCTCAATAAGGTGAGTGGAAAAGACCTCACTATTCGCCTGCCAATATCGGTCTCGGCTCGTCGATAGTGGACCATTCCTTGAGCTGGTCAAACTTAGCCTAGCTTTGCCCCCTCCTCTCGGGAGGGTTAGGCCACACCCCCTTCCAACCGACCACGACACAGTGGAAAGCGCGAACGTCTGGTAATCGGCACTCGGCACTCATGCACCCACTCGGTCTAGACATTGGAGCAACCTTTTGGTACCACAAGGGTTTAGGGACTTTCACCCAGGGATATCTATAGCACCCCATGTAGAACAAGATTTTTGGTATCCAATCTTATCAACCACAATATGCCTGTGGAGACTACGACCCTAATGTCGCTAGGGCGTACAGTAACTATATCACCCAATGTGAAATGCATGAATCACACTATCCAATCATGCGACAAACCTATACGTATCATGTGCTCATGTAGGGCATCACCGCCTATCCAGGAGCCCATAAACAATCTACCCAAAGGCATATGCTATGATCAATCACTCCTCATATCAAGCATACATATGGTGCGTATGAGCATGAATCATGGGACTATACTAAGCATGTTATATGGCAATGAATTCTGTTCGCAGCGAAGAGGGGCCTAAACGGCCTACACATTACATGTACGAGCCTAACAATGGGCCCTAGGGAGAGTTATAATGTAGACATTTAACCAACACTATACTTGCAATGTGGATGTCAAACCAACATTGCTCCCAAGGCATAGCCCGTCGTAAACATCATTACATAAACCATGTTGAGATCACACATTGCAATGGACCTTAGGTGCACCCCATTGGGCCTTCAATACATCAAATGGGCCGCATTAATGGGCCTTATGTACGTTACAATGGGCCATAGCCCATGGGCCTTAAAATACATCACAATGGGCCTAATCACATGGGCCTTATGTATATCAAATGGGCCACACCAATAAACAAAGATGGGCCTCATACAAATATCAAGGTGGGTTCTCAATGGACGACCATAAATAACTCAAGATGGGCCCCATACATATACTAAAGTGGGGTCCACTTGAACTATAAGTTTGACTCATTCCTTAGCTCATGCCATAAAAATGAGCTTCTAAGATGGTTGGACGAATTGGGTGCAACCCATGCATCATGGTGGGTCCCACTAACCCTGCTGATGTCAACAGCAGTGGGACCCCCTGTCCCTGTGGAATGGGTGGACAACATGTCTAAAACACATACCCCATAGTGGGTTCCACCGTCCCTGGGTGGTGGGAATGAAACACATGTATCATTGTGGGTCCCAAGTGGGGCCCACCACAATGTTTGTATGCCATCCAATCTGTCCGTACAGTCACAGAGACTTGGACAAAGAGTAAAAACAAATTTCACATTGAGTCCGAAAATTCGGTGACCTAGAAAAGGGTTTCAAGGGTAGACATTTAATTCCACTGTTTCCTATGATGTGGGCCACCTGAACACTGGATGCGGCCGAAATTTGGAGGGGGCCCACTTCTGGAAGGGGCCCACCCAATGAACCGGTTGGTTGACAGATATACATCATGGTGGGGCCCACGGCTGGGCCCATGCCCTGCAACCCATCCGCCCGTCCGTTCGTCTGCCCGCAGCAGGCGCTGCCTGCGCCTCTAACACAGCAGCGTCGGCTGCTGTGATATGTATTTTTTTTTCTGGTTTTCCTGTGGTTTTTCACAGGTGGGGTCCACATCCAGAAAATCGAACCCAACCATTGGATTTCATATCTCAAGACAGGCTATATGAGTCCAATATTGAGTATTTTTCGGTGTATAAAAATATTAGGGAAGATTTTAATGGTGAAAACCATCATTTGCTATGGTATGGCCCGCCAGAACCACGGATTGACTCTGTTTTTCGATTCAATGCCTAAAATGAGGTTGGAAAAGGAATGGACGGCATGGATTGAATACATACATCAAGGTGGGGCCTATATAAGTGGGCCACCCCATAAGCTTGGAAACAAGATAATATTTGTGCTTTTCCCTTTTTGTCCAGCGTCCAGGGACGCTGGACGGCTTGGCGTTACACATGCACTGAGGTGGGCCCTGCTTAGGTGGGCCACCAAATGATGGAGGGTGTGGGTACAACACAATAAGGTGGGCCCCACTTCTAAATTTTTTGGATAAAATACATATCTCGTGGTGGGGACCATCCAGGTGGGCCACACAACCACATCATCATCACATAAAAAAATTGAAAAAAAAAGGAGAGAGAGAGAGGAAAAGAGAGTGGGACACGCGTGTGATGGAGGGACCCCGACACTATGGGCCCTCCATTGCAATCAATCATACATCAAGTGGGTGCCATTATATGTGGGCCCATTAATTCAAAAAAAAATCCAACGGTGGAGATTCCTTCTCCACAAAAATAGATGGTCTAAATGACCCATTTTCAAACTAGAAAGTAACGTCAAGATGGGGTCCATGGAGAATGGCTCCATCATGGAATGATATTGATAATCAAGGTGGGCCATCGGCCACATCTGAGGATCCAAAGTGAGATCCATACCATTGATCGGTATGCCTCACTTGGCTCATCATGAAAACAAGAAAAACTAGCCTATAGAAGCACCCACCATTCGATCTTCATGCTCCCTTGGCTTCCTTAGCTCCTTAGCTTTGATTCCAACAGAGGAGATGAGGTTTGGACGGTTGAGATGGGAGATGAAAGGGTAGGAAAGGTGGGCCACACTTGTGGTTCTCTTGGAGTAGAAGAGCTTGGACGTATGGAGGTTTTCTTGCTTGGGAAAGAGAGTTTGAAAATGAAGGAGAGAGAGGGTTGTAAAGGGAGAGAGATGTGATAGGGTGATGGATGGGGGAGAGAGGGATGGGTGTGTAAGGCTTCTTTTGACTTTTGTGGTTACTTGGTATTAGAAAGGCATGGGTGGTGTAAGAACTTTTTGACTTTGGAGTTGCTTGGGGATGGGTGAGAGGTGAAGGTGTACTTGACATGTACTTGACATGATGGGATTGATTGATTGATTGATTGAGATGACATCTCGTAGAGATTCTCTTGTAATTCGCACACGCGGTGTTTTCCTCGCACCGAACGCTGGCCCACATCTCCTAACCAGAGTATCAGATCGGCGCGCGAGATGTGGCGACGGCACGGTCGCTAGGGTACAAGTCTCGGGTTGAGTCAACTAGGGTTGACGGCGTATGGATCAGGGTCGCGCGCAAATACTGATTAAGGGTTGAAGGTTGCCAAAATTCGACTAGAAAGACCGCGGAAGTCTACGGAAAGGTACGGTTTAGGATACGGGGCTTACAACAACTATGTTGCCATGCCCACTGCTTGACTATGCGAGAGTTGTCAGGTGCTTAAGGGGGGTCAAGATTGCTCGGTTGCCGCACCTACTTCTGCTCCATGGTCGAGAAGTGGATTATGCTTTTCCAGTATTTGCATTGTAGTTTATATTATCGGTTAGGGCCTTGACCTGATTTTCCAAGGAGACAAGCTGACCTCCCCAATTGCGAGACCTCTGCGCTGCCATCGTATGGGGAGAGTCGGTATGATATTGTGAGGGTGGATCCTGGTCGTCTACATGCTGCTCTTCCTGTACGAGGGTTTGTGCGGCAATGGCAGCCAAGGCCTTCTTCCTCCCTTTAGCCATTGTAGGGTAGATGGAAGTTTGACCAGCGAATTCAGAATAACTTTACTGTCATTCCCACAAACGGCGTCAAACTGTTGATGCTAAGATCTGGTTATCCCTACTAACCCGTCGTGTATCTGTAAAACCAAATGACAATAGGGGTCATGGTTGTAGTCGAGGACCCTCTGATGCCTAAGTTAAAATAAGTGCACTCTGGGTCTAGTCAAATTAGGGGTAATAGTGCTTGCCTTCTCATGTAAGGTAGGGTTCTTATTTATGACCTTTTGAGACCTATTCCGTGAATTGCAATGAGTCTACCGTGCAAATACGTATCACACATGGGATCTTTCCCTGGGTATATGGTGTTTATCTTGGCAAAGATCTCGAGGAGGTAATTATTTCTGTATAAGAATGAGATACCTCCTAGTGGTCGGCATTCGAGGAGGTCGTGGTTGATAACTGATGCCGAACTCTAAGTCGCTTGGTCGAGGTCCTGCAGACCGAGCTTAGTTGATGATCAAGGTTAGGATCTAGTTCTGTGACGAAGTCAGTGTCCATAACTGTCCCTTGGTCAAGACAGTGAAATGTCGACAAGGCGACCTAGGCCACCTACTCATATCTAGTATTTGGATTAGGCACGGAGGTCGTGGTCAGTATTTGAGGCTAAGCTCTTTGGCGATCTCTTATCCGAGATGTTTGCCGTCATCACTTTCATCTTATTAGAGTCGTTTAGCCAGTCAAATAGAACAGTCCAATTTTACCCATAACATCCCGTATTTGAAAATTATATAGTACTTGGCATTTCATTGGTTGAATTTGCACCCATCCATAACATCCGCAGATTGAACAACTCAAATATAGTTCAACTAGAGCAAAATGAAAAACGAATAGGTAAAGTAGAAAGTCGCAGAACATAAGGAAACAGGGTACCACGGAATTCAGATTTTGGGGACGGGGATTACGTACTACCCCCGCCCGGACGGTAATCCGTCTGGGCAGGGCTCTTGGTCCCCACCGTGATGTAAATGTTTTATCCACGCCGTTCATCGCTTTTCTCAGATCATTTTAAGGTAATAACATATAAATAAAGCAGTTCCACAATACCAGTGGACCACACCAAAGGAAGCTGCAGTGATAATAACAGCCACCGTTGAAACCTTTTTAAGGGCCACCGTGATGTTTTTTTTACCATCTACCTATTCATAAGGTCATGTAAACGTGGATGAAGTGAAAGAAAAATATCACCTTGATCCGAAACTTCTCCACCTCCCAATAAGTTTTTAATGGTGGAAGTTCAATCCCCACTTTGTGGTCCACTTAAGGCCTGTACCTACCGTATTTTTTGGATCATGCCTTAAAATGATCCTAAAAAAACGATAAACTGCGTGGATAAAACACTTACATCACAGTGGGCCCCACATAACCCTGCCCGGACGGATTACCGTCCGGGCCGCGGTAGGACGTAATCCGCATCCAGATTTTGTGGGCCACGTGGTATACGAAGGCTATTGAACCAGTCATGTTTGGCCACTACAAGGTGAAGAATGTGAGAGAGGAACACACCCTTGACTTGCACGGGCCCACCTGGAATGTAGATCAGCCTGAATTTTGGCCTGACCTTTTAAGGAAGCAAATGAAGGGTCGGAACCGCATAGATCCCATATGAACAGCGTGGTTGGCCCTCCACTCAAATCAAGGGTGGTCGGTCACTCACAACTTGTACCATGTGGTGTGGCCAACCTGATTTAGTATTAGGCATAACATGCACGAACGAATCTGATGGATCAGTTGGATTTCAT
Organism: Magnolia sinica; assembly: GCF_029962835.1. Classification (NCBI taxonomy): domain Eukaryota; kingdom Viridiplantae; phylum Streptophyta; class Magnoliopsida; order Magnoliales; family Magnoliaceae; genus Magnolia; species Magnolia sinica. The sequence goes on along the minus strand of NC_080591.1, from coordinate 43,035,394 downwards.
TCATCCATTGCGTGGCCCCAGCATCTGCCCAGTACCACCGTTGCTTACGATGGCACGGGTCCCATCGGCGCCTTTTTAAGAAAGAAAAAATTAGCACTGTAGACGCTTGCCTCTTATGTTTTTTTTAGTTTTTTTTAATTTTAGGAATGGTGGAAAACTGATACAAATTAAAGTAAGTTTCAAGGATATGAAAGGAGAGTTTTGGACAAAAATATTCTAAGTTTTAGGGTAAAACACCGGAAAAGAGTACGAGTGTTTTCATCATTACAAATTCGTCCGTAGAGGTGGATGTCAATATAAGAACCTAGATTGATAATCAGGTTTAGTCTGGACCAAGTAAAAAACATGTAGGTGGTCCGTCGCGTCTATGGTAAAATAGCTTTTAAGAAAGAAATTTAGCCAGTGCCGTCACTGTTCATTCGTCCACCACGTCATCGCCCTTGACCCACCTAACATCAATACATGCCGGATTTCTCTCTCCCAAAAAAATTGGGTGCTACATAACACAACTTTTAATGTAAGGGACTTTTGTGACTCCACGATGATTTATGCTTTAGATCTATACCATCGATCAATTTTTATGGATCATTCTTGGGCATGAACTCATAAATAAAGTTCATCCAAAGCTAAGAACACACCACAAAAAGCATCAAGATCAACTACTGTTGAAATCTTCTTAGGATCCAATTTGAGGCTTATTTGCCATCTAACCTCTCCACCGGGTTGAAAAAAGCATAAATATCAACTTGAACAGATAGCTTTTCATGGCCTTGAGAAGTTTCAACCGTAAGCTTCCAAGCAACAAAAATTTCCTTGACGTGTGAAATTTACCTGGCCAACCATGATGTTTTATTAGATCCAACACTGTACATTCAATATTTATTTATTTATTTATTATTTATTATTATTATTTATTTTTTTCAGATCACCCTAAGGATACAAACAGAGAACAAGGTAGATCCAAACCTAAGTAGACCACGCCACTAGAAACAGTAGCAATTGATGCTATTAATGAAAACTTTTCGAGGCCACAGAAGGCTCTTGTATTTTAACTCCATCCAGATATTTGTAATCTTATGAACGGGCAGATGGAAAATACGTCTCACGGTTAGCCGTGAGAAAGTTTCAATGATAGTTTGTTCTGTACCCACTGCTTTATGTGATGTGATCCACTTGAGCTTTGGATGTTTGCGCTTATGCTCTACAATTATATGGAATAATTGATGATAAGTGCAGATTTAGTGCAAAAAATATAGTGGGACCTAGAAAAGATTCACATTAAATGTTGTGTTGCGTAGCATGCAAAATCCGGACGCAGATTTTATGCAGAAGCCTTTGGCAAGAAGTTTTGTGCAAGGATGCTGAGTGGGTCTCACCATGATATTTGTAATAAATCCATCCTGTCCATCCATTTTCGGAGATCATTTTAGGACGTGCGACCAAAAATTAGATGGATCCAAAGCTCAAGTGGGTCACACCAGAGAGAAAATTGGGGAAAGAAAATCCTACCGTTGAAACCTTAATAGACTCCACCCTTATGTTTATATGCCATCCAAACCATTTATAAGATTATTCAATGGGATGAACTGAAAAAACCAAAAGTGTAGACTAATACAAAACTTTTATGGCTCTAAGAATGTTTCAACGGTTCTCATTGAATTAACACTGTTTCCTCTCTTGTAACGTACTTGAAATTGGAATCCATCTAGTTTTAGTTTGTATGTCCTAAAATGAGCTTTAAAAACGGATGGAAGGGGTGGATTTCTCACAAACATCGCAGTGGGCCCCACCCAACATCCTTGGGCTGGAACTTCATGCCAAAGGCTTTCGCAGGAAATCCGCGTCCGATAAATCCGGCCTGTTTTGTTGGCTAGAATCATTGGAAATAACGGAGGGCGGATTTCCGGGGAAAGCCAGGAAGTTCCTTCGATGGAAACCTAGGTGGGGCCCACCGCAATCTTTTTTAGAAATCTACGCCGTCCATCGGTTTTTTGATCTCGTGTTAAGACTTGAGACTGATAGAGAATAGAATCCAAGACTCAAGTTCGCCGCACTAAAGTAAAAGGTAGTTAGGAAAATTCCTACCGTTGAAACAACCCTGGGGTGGACAGTGTTGCTTTCATGACATCACACCGTTCATAACTTCATTCCTAATGGGATGAACTGAAAACACAAATGTTAACCACTACGCCAAAACTGCGAAAAAAGGATGGTCCAAAACCGTCTCAAACGACCAAAAAGGGCGGTCATGGACCGTCGCAAGGGCCGTCAAATTTTGACGTGTCGTATTACTTAAAGGACGGTCGAAAACCGTCATTTTTATTGACGAAAAACATGACCGTCCTAAAAAAGGACGGTCGTGAACTAAAAAAGGACGGTCTCGGACAGTCTCTTATGAGCCTTTAAAGGACGACCATCGACCGTCCTTTAAAAGGACGGTCGCCTTTAAAGGACGGCCATAGACCGTCCTTAAAAAGGACTGTCATGGTCCGTCTCTTACGGGCCTTCCTGTCCTTTAAAAGGACGGCCACAAACCGTCCTTTAAAAGGACGGTCATGAACCGTCCTTAAAAAGGACTGTCATGAACCGTCCCTTATAAGAGGGTCATTATACACCTGTTACATCATCATATTCTTCCTGATATACACCTGTTATATAATATATTTCATCATATTCACATTCACATCCATCTAAACCTAAACTACGTAAATCCAATATAAACTACATTCATCCAAACATAAAACTACATCCATCTAAACCCAAACTACGTAAATCCAACATAAACTACATTCATCCAAACATAAACTACATCCATCCAAACACAAGCAATCTTATCCACATTACATTCATCCACACATAAATACATATAAGTTTAACATCATAAATAAAAAAAAAGAAAAAAAATCAGCAACAATTTTCTTTTTGTGTCTTTCACCTGAAAAAAAATATTAAACCAACAAAACATTATAATTCAGAATCATGAAGAATTGCATAAACTTCTTCCAAAAAAGTGAGCACTTTTTAAAAATAAAACCGATCATTAAAATAGGTTTAGGTTTAAGTTTTAGGTTTTAGGTGTTAGGTTTTAGGTTTAGGTTTAGGATTAGGTTTTAGGTTATAGGTTATAAGTTTAGGTTATAGGTATAGGTTATAGGTTAGGGTTTAGGTTATAGGTTTTGGTTTTGGTTTAGGTTAAGGTTTAGGCTTAGGTTATAGGTTTAGGTTAAGATTTAGGTTTTAGTTATAGGTTATAGTATATAGGTTATAGCTTTAGGGAATTGAGAATAGGTTAAGGTTAAGGTTTAGGTTTAGGAAATCGGGTCCGAGTTCGGGATCGGGTTTAGGTTTGGGTTTTCAAGTTTAGGTTAGGGAGTTGAGATTAGGATTAGGTGTAGGTTTAGGTTCAAGGATTTGAAAATACATTTCGATTTTAGGTTTAGGTTTAGGTTATAAGTGCAGGTAATAGGTTTAGGTTTATGTTAGGTTATAGGTTAACGTTTAGGTTTAGGAAATCGGGTTCGGGTTCGGGATCGGGTTTAGGTTTGGAATGGGGAGTTGAGATTAGGAATGAGTGTAGGTTTAGGTTTAGGGATTTGAGAATACATTTAGGTTTAGGTTAAGGTCTAGGTTTAGGTTTAGGTTTAGCTTTAGCTTATAAGCAATAGGTTTTAGGTTTAGGTTTAAGTTATAGGTTACAGGTTTAGCTATAGCTTTAGGCTTAGGTTTAGGTTACAAGATAAAGGTTTAGGAAATTGAGAATAGGTTAAGGTTTAAGTTTAGAAAATCGGGTTCGGGTTCGAGATCGGGTTTAGGTTTGAGTTTTCAAGTTTAGGTTTAGGTTTAGGTTAGGGAGTTGAGATTAGGATTAGGTGTAGGTTTAGGTTTAGGGATTCGAGAATACATTTAGGTTTTAGGTTTAGGTTAAGGTTTAGGTTTAGGTTATAAGCTATAGGTTTAGGAAATTGAGAATAGGTTAAGGTTTAGGTTTAGGAAATCGGGTTCGGGTTCAGGATCGGGTTTAGGTTTTGGTTTTCAAGTTTAGGTTTAGGTTTAGGTTAGGGAGTTGAGATTAGGATTAGGAGTAGGTTTAGGTTTAGGGATTTGAGTATAGGTTAAGGTTTAGGTTTAGGAAATCCAGTTCGGGTTTGGGATCGGGATCGGGTTTAAGTTTGAGTTTTCAAGTTTAGGTTTAGGTTTAGGTTAGGGAGTTGAGATTAAGATTAGGTGTAGGTTTAGGTTTAGGGATTTGAGAATACATTTAGGTTTTAGGTTTATGTTTAAGTTATAGGTTATAGGTTTAGGTTAAGGTATAGGTTTAGGTTATAAGCAATAGGTTTAAGGAATTGAGAATAGGTTAAGGTTTAGGTTTAGGAAATCGGGTTCGGGTTCGGGATCGGGTTTAGGTTTTGGTTTTCAAGTTTAGGTTTAGATTTAGGTTAGCGAGTTGAGATTAGGATTAGGTGTAGGTTTAGTTTTAGGTTTAGGGATTTGAGAATACATTTAGGTTTTAGGTTTAGGTTTAGGTTTAGGTTATAGGTTATATGTTATAGGTTTAAGTTTAAGTTAAGGTATAGGTTTAGGTTTCGGTTCAGGTTATAAGCTATAAGTTTAGGGAATTGAGAATAGGTTAAGGTTTAGGTTTAGGAAATCGGGTCCGGGTTCGGGATCGGGTTTAGGTTTGAGTTTTCAAGTTTAGGTTTAGATTTAGGCTAGGGAGTTGAGATTAGGATTAGGTGTAGGTTTAGGTTTAGGTTTAAGGATTTGAGAATACATTTAGGTTTTAGGTTTAGGTTAAGGCTATAGGTTATAAGTTTAGGTTTAGGTTAAGGTATAGGTTCAGGTTTCGGTTTAGGTTATAAGCAATAAGTTTAGGGAATTGAGAATAGGTTAAGGTTTAGGTTTAGGAAATCGGGTTCGGGTTCGGGATCGGGTTTAGGTTTTGGTTTTCAAGTTTAGGTTTAGGTTTAGGTTAAGGAGTTGAGATTAGGATTATGTGTAGGTTTAGGTTTAGGAATTTGAGAATACATTTAGGTTTTAGGTTTATATTTAGGTTATAGGTTACAGGTTTAGGTTAAGGCTATAGGTTATAGGTTTAGGTTAAGGTTTAGGTTAAGGTATAGGTTTAGGTTTCGGTTCAGGTTATAAGCTATAGGTTTAGGGAATTGAGAATAGCTTAAGGTTTAGGTTTAGGAAATCGGGTTCGGGTTCGGGATCGGGTTTAGGTTTGAGTTTTCAAGTTTAGGTTTAGATTTAGGCTAGGGAGTTGAGATTAGGATTAGGTGTAGGTTTAGGTTTAGGTTTAAGGATTTGAGAATACATTTAGGTTTTAGGTTTAGGTTAAGGCTATAGGTTATAAGTTTAGGTTTAGGTTAAGGTATAGGTTTAGGTTTCGGTTTAGGTTATAAGCAATAAGTTTAGGGAATTGGGAATAGGTTAAGGTTTAGGTTTAGGTTATAGGTTATAGGTTTAGGTTTAGGTATAGGTATAGGTTTAGGTTTCGGTTTAGGTTATAAGCAATAGGTTTAGGGAATTGAGAATAGGTTACGGTTTAGGTTTAGGAAATCGGGTTCGGGTTTGGGATCGGGTTTAGGTTTGGGTTATCAAGTTTAGCTTGAGGTTTAGGTTAGAAAGTTTAGATTAGGATTAGGTGCAGGTTTATCTTTAGGAATTTGAGAATACATTTAGGTTTTAGGTTTAGGTTTAGGTTTAGGTTTAGGTTTAGGTTTATACTATAGGCTATAGGTTTAGGTTAAGGTTTAGGTTAAGGTTTAGGTTTAGGTTTAAGTTTAGGTTATAAGCTATAGGTTTAGGGAATTGAGAATAGGTTAAGGTTTAGGTTTAGGAAATCGGGTTCGGGATCGGGTTTAGGTTTTGGTTTTCAAGTTTAGGTTTAGGTTTAGGTTAAGGAGTTGAGATTAGGATTAGGTGTAGGTTTAGGTTTAGGGATTTGAGAATACATTTAGGTTTTAGGTTTATATTTAGGTTATAGGTTACAGGTTTAGGTTAAGGCTATAGGTTATAGGTTTAGGTTAAGGTTTAGGTTAAGGTTTAGATTTACGTTTAAGGATTTGAGAATATATTTAGGTTTTGGGTTTAGGTTTAGGTTATAGGTTACGGGTTTAGGTTTAGGTTTAGGTTTATGTTATAGGTTATAGGTTTAGGTTAAGGTTTAGGTTAAGGTTTAGGTTATAAGCTATAGGTTTAGGGAATTGAGAATAGGTTAAGGTTTAGGTTTAGGAAATTGGGTTCGGGTTCGGGTTTGGGTTTAGGTTTGAGTTTTCAAGTTTAGGTTTAGGTTTAGGTTAGGGAGTTGAGATTAGGATTAGGTGTAGGTTTAGGTTTCGGGATTTGAAAAAACATTTAGGTTATAGGTTTATGTTTTGGTTATAGGTTATAGGTTTAGGTTAAGGTATAGGTTTAGGTTTCGGTTTAGGTTATAAGCAATAGGTTTAGGGAATTGAGAATAGGTTAAGGTTTAGGTTGAGGAAATCGGGTTCGGGTTCGGGATCGAGTTTAGGTTCGAGTTTTCAAGTTTAGGTTTAGGTTTAGGTTAGGGAGTTGAGATTAGGATTAGGTGTAGGTTTAGGTTTAGGGATTTGAGAATACATTTAGGTTTTAGGTTTATGTTTAGGTTATAGGTTATAGGTTTAGGTTAAGGTATAGGTTTAGGTTATAAGCAATAGGTTTAAGGAATTGAGAATAGGTTAAGGTTTAGGTTTAGGAAATCGGGTTCGGGTTCGGGATCGGGTTTAGGTTTTGGTTTTCAAGTTTTGGTTAGGGAGTTGAGATTAGGATTAGGTGTAGGTTTAGGTTCAAGGATTTGAAAATACATTTCGATTTTAGGTTTAGGTTTAGGTTATAAGTGCAGGTAATAGGTTTAGGTTTATGTTAGGTTATAGGTTAACGTTTAGGTTTAGGAAATCGGGTTCGGGTTCGGGATCGGGTTTAGGTTTGGAATGGGGAGTTGCGATTAGGATTAAGTGTAGGTTTATGTTTAGGGATTTGAGAATACATTTAGGTTTAGGTTAAGGTCTAGGTTTAGGTTTAGGTTTAGGTTTAGCTTATAAGCAATAGGTTTTAGGTTTAGGTTTAAGTTATAGGTTACAGGTTTAGCTATAGCTTTAGGCTTAGGTTTAGGTTACAAGATAAAGGTTTAGGGAATTGAGAATAGGTTAAGGTTTAGGTTTAGAAAATCGGGTTCGGGTTCGAGATCGGGTTTAGGTTTGAGTTTTCAAGTTTAGGTTTAGGTTTAGGTTAGGGAGTTGAGATTAGGATTAGGTGTAGGTTTAGGTTTAGGGATTCGAGAATACATTTAGGTTTTAGGTTTAGGTTAAGGTTTAGGTTTAGGTTTAGGTTTAGGTTATAAGCTATAGGTTTAGGAAATTGAGAATAGGTTAAGGTTTAGGTTTAGGAAATCGGGTTCGGGTTCAGGATCGGGTTTAGGTTTTGGATTTCAAGTTTAGGTTTAGGTTTAGGTTAGGGAGTTGAGATTAGGATTAAGAGTAGGTTTAGGTTTAGGGATTTGAGAATAGGTTAAGGTTTAGGTTTAGGAAATCGAGTTCGGGTTCGGGATTGGGATCGGGTTTAGGTTTGAGTTTTCAAGTTTAGGTTTAGGTTTAGGTTAGGGAGTTGAGATTAGGATTAGGTGTTGGTTTAGGTTTAGGGATTTGAGAATACATTTAGGTTTTAGGTTTATGTTTAAGTTATAGGTTATAGGTTTAGGTTAAGGTATAGGTTTAGGTTATAAGCAATAGGTTTAAGGAATTGAGAATAGGTTAAGGTATTCGCGTACGGGTTCGGGTTCGGGATCGGGTTTAGGTTTTGGTTTTCAAGTTTAGGTTTAGATTTAGGTTAGCGAGTTGAGATTAGGATTAGGTGTAGGTTTAGGTTTAGGTTTAGGGATTTGAGAATACATTTAGGTTTTAGGTTTAGGTTTAGGTTTAGGTTATAGGTTATATGTTATAGGTTTAAAGTTTAAGTTAAGGTATAGGTTTAGGTTTCGGTTCAGGTTATAAGCTATAAGTTTAGGGAATTGAGAATAGGTTAAGGTTTAGGTTTAGGAAATCGGGTTCGGGTTCGGGATCGGGTTTAGGTTTGAGTTTTCAAGTTTAGGTTTAGATTTAGGCTAGGGAGTTGAGATTAGGATTAGGTGTAGGTTTAGGTTTAGGTTTAAGGATTTGAGAATACATTTAGGTTTTAGGTTTAGGTTAAGGCTATAGGTTATAAGTTTAGGTTTAGGTTAAGGTATAGGTTTAGGTTTCGGTTTAGGTTATAAGCAATAAGTTTAGGGAATTGGGAATAGGTTAAGGTTTAGGTTTAGGAAATCGGGTTCGGGTTCGGGATCGGGTTTAGGTTTGAATTTTGAAGTTCAGGTTTAAGTTTAGGTTAGGGAGTTGAGATTAGGATAAGGTGTAGGTTTAGGTTTAGGGATTTGAGAATACATTAATGTTTAGGTTTAGGAAATCGGGTTTGGGTTCGGGATCGGGTTTAGGTTTGAGTTTTCAAGTTTAGGTTTAGGTTTAGGTTAGGGAGTTGAGATTAGGATTTGGTGTAGGTTTGGGTTTAAGGATTTGTGAATACATTTAGGTTTTAGGTTTATGTTTAGGTTATAGGTTATAGGTTTAGGTTTAGGTATAGGTATAGGTTTAGGTTTCGGTTTAGGTTATAAGCAATAGGTTTAGGGAATTGAGAATAGGTTACGGTTTAGGTTTAGGAAATCGGGTTCGGTTTTGGGATCGGGTTTAGGTTTGGGTTATCAAGTTTAGGTTTTGGTTTAGGTTAGAAAGTTTAGATTAGGATTAGGTGTAGGTTTAGGTTTAGGGATTTGAGAATACATTTAGGTTTTAGGTTTATGTTTAGGTTATAGGTTATAGGTTTAGGTTTAGGTTTAGGTATAGGTATAGGTTTATGTTTCGGTTTAGGTTATAAGCAATAGGTTTAGGGAATTGAGAATAGGTTAAGGTTTAGGTTTAAGAAATCGGGTTCGGGTTCGGGATCGGATTTAGGTTTGGATTTTCAAGTTTAGGTTTAGGTTTAGGTTAGGGAGTTTATATTAGGATTAGGTATAGGTTTATGTTTAGGAATTTGAGAATACATTTAGGTTTTAGGCTTAGGTTTAGGTTATAGGTTACAAGTTTAGGTTAAGGCTATATAGGTTATAGGTTTAGGTTAAGGTTTAGGTTTAGGTTTAAGGATTTGAGAATACATTTAGGTTTTAGGTTTAGGTTTAGGTTTAGGTTTAGGTTTAGGTTTATACTATAGGCTATAGGTTTAGGTTAAGGTTTAGGTTGAGGTTTAGGTTTAGGTTTAAGTTTAGGTTATAAGCTATAGGTTTAGGGAATTGAGAATAGGTTAAGGTTTAGGTTTAGGAAATCGGGTTCGGGTTCGGGATCGGGTTTAGGTTTTGGTTTTCAAGTTTAGGTTTAGGTTTAGGTTAGGGAGTTGAGATTAGGATTAGGTGTAGGTTTAGGTTTAGGGATTTGAGAATACATTTAGGTTTTAGGTTTATGTTTAGGTTATAGGTTATAGGTTTAGGTTAAGGTATAGGTTTAGGTTATAAGCAATAGGTTTAAGGAATTGAGAATAGGTTAAGGTTTAGGTTTAGGAAATCGGGTTCGGGTTCGGGATCGGGTTTAGGTTTTGGTTTTCAAGTTTAGGTTAGGGAGTTGAGATTAGGATTAGGTGTAGGTTTAGGTTCAAGGATTTGAAAATACATTTCGATTTTAGGTTTAGGTTTATGTTAGGTTATAGGTTAACGTTTAGGTTATAGGTTTTGGTTTTGGTTTAGGTTAAGGTTTAGGCTTAGGTTATAGGTTTAGGTTAAGATTTAGGTTTTAGTTATAGGTTATAGTATATAGGTTATAGCTTTAGGGAATTGAGAATAGGTTAAGGTTAAGGTTTAGGTTTAGGAAATCGGGTCCGAGTTCGGGATCGGGTTTAGGTTTGGGTTTTCAAGTTTAGGTTAGGGAGTTGAGATTAGGATTAGGTGTAGGTTTAGGTTCAAGGATTTGAAAATACATTTCGATTTTAGGTTTAGGTTTAGGTTATAAGTGCAGGTAATAGGTTTAGGTTTATGTTAGGTTATAGGTTAACGTTTAGGTTTAGGAAATCGGGTTCGGGTTCGGGATCGGGTTTAGGTTTGGAATGGGGAGTTGAGATTAGGAATGAGTGTAGGTTTAGGTTTAGGGATTTGAGAATACATTTAGGTTTAGGTTAAGGTCTAGGTTTAGGTTTAGGTTTAGCTTTAGCTTATAAGCAATAGGTTTTAGGTTTAGGTTTAAGTTATAGGTTACAGGTTTAGCTATAGCTTTAGGCTTAGGTTTAGGTTACAAGATAAAGGTTTAGGAAATTGAGAATAGGTTAAGGTTTAAGTTTAGAAAATCGGGTTCGGGTTCGAGATCGGGTTTAGGTTTGAGTTTTCAAGTTTAGGTTTAGGTTTAGGTTAGGGAGTTGAGATTAGGATTAGGTGTAGGTTTAGGTTTAGGGATTCGAGAATACATTTAGGTTTTAGGTTTAGGTTAAGGTTTAGGTTTAGGTTATAAGCTATAGGTTTAGGAAATTGAGAATAGGTTAAGGTTTAGGTTTAGGAAATCGGGTTCGGGTTCAGGATCGGGTTTAGGTTTTGGTTTTCAAGTTTAGGTTTAGGTTTAGGTTAGGGAGTTGAGATTAGGATTAGGAGTAGGTTTAGGTTTAGGGATTTGAGAATAGGTTAAGGTTTAGGTTTAGGAAATCGAGTTCGGGTTCGGGATTGGGATCGGGTTTAGGTTTGAGTTTTCAAGTTTAGGTTTAGGTTTAGGTTAGGGAGTTGAGATTAGGATTAGGTGTAGGTTTAGGTTTAGGGATTTGAGAATACATTTAGGTTTTAGGTTTATGTTTAAGTTATAGGTTATAGGTTTAGGTTAAGGTATAGGTTTAGGTTATAAGCAATAGGTTTAAGGAATTGAGAATAGGTTAAGGTTTAGGTTTAGGAAATCGGGTACGGGTTCGGGTTCGGGATCGGGTTTAGGTTTTGGTTTTCAAGTTTAGGTTTAGATTTAGGTTAGCGAGTTGAGATTAGGATTAGGTGTAGGTTTAGGTTTAGGTTTAGGGATTTGAGAATACATTTAGGTTTTAGGTTTAGGTTTAGGTTTAGGTTATAGGTTATATGTTATAGGTTTAAGTTTAAGTTAAGGTATAGGTTTAGGTTTCGGTTCAGGTTATAAGCTATAGGTTTAGGGAATTGAGAATAGGTTAAGGTTTAGGTTTAGGAAATCGGGTTCGGGTTCGGGATCGGGTTTAGGTTTGAGTTTTCAAGTTTAGGTTTAGATTTAGGCTAGGGAGTTGAGATTAGGATTAGGTGTAGGTTTAGGTTTAGGTTTAAGGATTTGAGAATACATTTAGGTTTTAGGTTTAGGTTAAGGCTATAGGTTATAAGTTTAGGTTTAGGTTAAGGTATAGGTTTAGGTTTCGGTTTAGGTTATAAGCAATAAGTTTAGGGAATTGAGAATAGGTTAAGGTTTAGGTTTAGGAAATCGGGTTCGGGTTCGGGATCGGGTTTAGGTTTTGGTTTTCAAGTTTAGGTTTAGGTTTAGGTTAAGGAGTTGAGATTAGGATTAGGTGTAGGTTTAGGTTTAGGAATTTGAGAATACATTTAGGTTTTAGGTTTATATTTAGGTTATAGGTTACAGGTTTAGGTTAAGGCTATAGGTTATAGGTTTAGGTTAAGGTTTAGATTTAGGTTTAAGGATTTAGGTTTAGGTTTCGGTTCAGGTTATAAGCTATAGGTTTAGGGAATTGAGAATAGCTTAAGGTTTAGGTTTAGGAAATCGGGTTCGGGTTCGGGATCGGGTTTAGGTTTGAGTTTTCAAGTTTAGGTTTAGATTTAGGCTAGGGAGTTGAGATTAGGATTAGGTGTAGGTTTAGGTTTAGGTTTAAGGATTTGAGAATACATTTAGGTTTTAGGTTTAGGTTAAGGCTATAGGTTATAAGTTTAGGTTTAGGTTAAGGTATAGGTTTAGGTTTCGGTTTAGGTTATAAGCAATAAGTTTAGGGAATTGGGAATAGGTTAAGGTTTATGTTTAGGTTATAGGTTATAGGTTTAGGTTTAGGTATAGGTATAGGTTTAGGTTTCGGTTTAGGTTATAAGCAATAGGTTTAGGGAATTGAGAATAGGTTACGGTTTAGGTTTAGGAAATCGGGTTCGGGTTTGGGATCGGGTTTAGGTTTGGGTTATCAAGTTTAGCTTGAGGTTTAGGTTAGAAAGTTTAGATTAGGATTAGGTGCAGGTTTATCTTTAGGAATTTGAGAATACATTTAGGTTTTAGGTTTAGGTTTATACTATAGGCTATAGGTTTAGGTTAAGGTTTAGGTTAAGGTTTAGGTTTAGGTTTAAGTTTAGGTTATAAGCTATAGGTTTAGGGAATTGAGAATAGGTTAAGGTTTAGGTTTAGGAAATCGGGTTCGGGTTCGGGATCGGGTTTAGGTTTTGGTTTTCAAGTTTAGGTTTAGGTTTAGGTTAAGGAGTTGAGATTAGGATTAGGTGTAGGTTTAGGTTTAGGGATTTGAGAATACATTTAGGTTTTAGGTTTATATTTAGGTTATAGGTTACAGGTTTAGGTTAAGGCTATAGGTTATAGGTTTAGGTTAAGGTTTAGATTTACGTTTAAGGATTTGAGAATATATTTAGGTTTTGGGTTTAGGTTTAGGTTATAGGTTACGGGTTTAGGTTTAGGTTTAGGTTTATGTTATAGGTTATAGGTTTAGGTTAAGGTTTAGGCTTAGGTTTAGATCATATGCTATAGGTTTAGGGAATTGAGATTAGGTTAAGGTTTAAGTTCAGGAAATCGGGATCGGCTTCGGGATTGGGTTTAGGTTTGGGTTTTCAAGTTTAGGTTTAGGTTTAGGTTAGGGAGTTGAGATTAGGATTAGGTGTAGGTTTAGGTTTAGGGATTTGAAAAAACATTTAGGTTATAGGTTTATGTTTTGGTTATAGGTTATAGGTTTAGGTTAAGGTATAGGTTTAGGTTTCGGTTTAGGTTATAAGCAATAGGTTTAGGGAATTGAGAATAGGTTAAGGTTTAGGTTGAGGAAATCGGGTTCGGGTTCGGGATCGAGTTTAGGTTCGAGTTTTCAAGTTTAGGTTTAGGTTTAGGTTAGGGAGTTGAGATTAGGATTAGGTGTAGGTTTAGGTTTAGGGATTTGAGAATACATTTAGGTTTTAGGTTTATGTTTAGGTTATAGGTTATAGGTTTAGGTTAAGGTATAGGTTTAGGTTATAAGCAATAGGTTTAAGGAATTGAGAATAGGTTAAGGTTTAGGTTTAGGAAATCGGGTTCTGGTTCGGGATCGGGTTTAGGTTTTGGTTTTCAAGTTTAGGTTAGGGAGTTGAGATTAGGATTAGGTGTAGGTTTAGGTTCAAGGATTTGAAAATACATTTCGATTTTAGGTTTAGGTTTAGGTTATAAGTGCAGGTAATAGGTTTAGGTTTATGTTAGGTTATAGGTTAACGTTTAGGTTTAGGAAATCGGGTTCGGGTTCGGGATCGGGTTTAGGTTTGGAATGGGGAGTTGCGATTAGGATTAAGTGTAGGTTTAGGTTTAGGGATTTGAGAATACATTTAGGTTTAGGTTAAGGTCTAGGTTTAGGTTTAGGTTTAGCTTTAGCTTATAAGCAATAGGTTTTAGGTTTAGGTTTAAGTTATAGGTTACAGGTTTAGCTATAGCTTTAGGCTTAGGTTTAGGTTACAAGATAAAGGTTTAGGGAATTGAGAATAGGTTAAGGTTTAGGTTTAGAAAATCGGGTTCGGGTTCGAGATCGGGTTTAGGTTTGAGTTTTCAAGTTTAGGTTTAGGTTTAGGTTAGGGAGTTGAGATTAGGATTAGGTGTAGGTTTAGGTTTAGGGATTCGAGAATACATTTAGGTTTTAGGTTTAGGTTAAGGTTTAGGTTTAGGTTTAGGTTTAGGTTATAAGCTATAGGTTTAGGAAATTGAGAATAGGTTAAGGTTTAGGTTTAGGAAATCGGGTTCGGATTCCGGATCGGGTTTAGGTTTTGGTTTTCAAGTTTAGGTTTAGGTTTAGGTTAAGGAGTTGAGATTAGGATTAGGAGTAGGTTTAGGTTTAGGGATTTGAGAATAGGTTAAGGTTTAGGTTTAGGAAATCGAGTTCGGGTTCGGGATCGGGATCGGGTTTAGGTTTGAGTTTTCAAGTTTAGGTTTAGGTTTAGGTTAGGGAGTTGAGATTAGGATTAGGTGTAGGTTTAGGTTTAGGGATTTGAGAATACATTTAGGTTTTAGGTTTATGTTTAAGTTATAGGTTATAGGTTTAGGTTAAGGTATAGGTTTAGGTTATAAGCAATAGGTTTAAGGAATTGAGAATAGGAAATCGGGTACGGGTTCGGGTTCGGGATCGGGTTTAGGTTTTGGTTTTCAAGTTTAGGTTTAGATTTAGGTTAGCGAGTTGAGATTAGGATTAGGTGTAGGTTTAGGTTTAGGTTTAGGGATTTGAGAATACATTTAGGTTTTAGGTTTAGGTTTAGGTTTAGGTTATAGGTTATATGTTATAGGTTTAAAGTTTAAGTTAATGTATAGGTTTAGGTTTCGGTTCAGGTTATAAGCTATAAGTTTAGGGAATTGAGAATAGGTTAAGGTTTAGGTTTAGGAAATCGGGTTCGGGTTCGGGATCGGGTTTAGGTTTGAGTTTTCAAGTTTAGGTTTAGATTTAGGCTAGGGAGTTGAGATTAGGATTAGGTGTAGGTTTAGGTTTAGGTTTAAGGATTTGAGAATACATTTAGGTTTTAGGTTTAGGTTAAGGCTATAGGTTATAAGTTTAGGTTTAGGTTAAGGTATAGGTTTAGGTTTCGGTTTAGGTTATAAGCAATAAGTTTAGGGAATTGAGAATAGGTTAAGGTTTAGGTTTAGGAAATCGGGTTCGGGTTCGGGATCGGGTTTAGGTTTGAATTTTGAAGTTCAGGTTTAAGTTTAGGTTAGGGAGTTGAGATTAGGATTAGGTGTAGGTTTAGGTTTAGGGATTTGAGAATACATTAATGTTTAGGTTTAGGAAATCGGGTTTGGGTTCGGGATCGGGTTTAGGTTTGAGTTTTCAAGTTTAGGTTTAGGTTTAGGTTAAAGAGTTGAGATTAGGATTTGGTGTAGGTTTGGGTTTAAAGATTTGAGAATACATTTAGGTTTTAGGTTTATGTTTAGGTTATAGGTTATAGGTTTAGGTTTAGGTATAGGTATAGGTTTAGGTTTCGGTTTAGGTTATAAGCAATAGGTTTAGGGAATTGAGAATAGGTTACGGTTTAGGTTTAGGAAATCGGGTTCGGTTTTGGGATCGGGTTTAGGTTTGGGTTATCAAGTTTAGGTTTTGGTTTAGGTTAGAAAGTTTAGATTAGGATTAGGTGTAGGTTTAGGTTTAGGGATTTGAGAATACATTTAGGTTTTAGGTTTATGTTTAGGTTATAGGTTATAGGTTTAGGTTTAGGTTTAGGTATAGGTATAGGTTTAGGTTTCGGTTTAGGTTATAAGCAATAGGTTTAGGGAATTGAGAATAGGTTAAGGTTTAGGTTTAAGAAATCGGGTTCGGGTTCGGGATCGGATTTAGGTTTGGATTTTCAAGTTTAGGTTTAGGTTTAGGTTAGGGAGTTTATATTAGGATTAGGTATAGGTTTATGTTTAGGAATTTGAGAATACATTTAGGTTTTAGGCTTAGGTTTAGGTTATAGGTTACAAGTTTAGGTTAAGGCTATATAGGTTATAGGTTTAGGTTAAGGTTTAGGTTTAGGTTTAAGGATTTGAGAATACATTTAGGTTTTAGGTTTAGGTTTAGGTTTAGGTTTAGGTTTAGGTTTATACTATAGGCTATAGGTTTAGGTTAAGGTTTAGGTTGAGGTTTAGGTTTAGGTTTAAGTTTAGGTTATAAGCTATAGGTTTAGGGAATTGAGAATAGGTTAAGGTTTAGGTTTAGGAAATCGGGTTCGGGTTCGGGATCGGGTTTAGGTTTTGGTTTTCAAGTTTAGGTTTAGGTTTAGGTTAAGGAGTTGAGATTAGGATTAGGTGTAGGTTTAGGTTTAGGGATTTGAGAATACATTTAGGTTTTAGGTTTATATTTAGGTTATAGGTTACAGGTTTAGGTTAAGGCTATAGGTTATAGGTTTAGGTTAAGGTTTAGGTTAAGGTTTAGATTTACGTTTAAGGATTTGAGAATATATTTAGGTTTTGGGTTTAGGTTTAGGTTATAGGTTACGGGTTTAGGTTTAGGTTTAGGTTTATGTTATAGGTTATAGGTTTAGGTTAAGGTTTAGGTTAAGGTTTAGGTTATAATCGGGTTTAGGTTTTGGTTTTCAAGTTTAGGTTTAGATTTAGGTTAGCGAGTTGAGATTAGGATTAGGTGTAGGTTTAGGTTTAGGTTTAGGGATTTGAGAATACATTTAGGTTTTAGGTTTAGGTTTAGGTTTAGGTTATAGGTTATATGTTATAGGTTTAAGTTTAAGTTAAGGTATAGGTTTAGGTTTCCGTTCAGGTTATAAGCTATAGGTTTAGAGAATTGAGAATAGGTTAAGGTTTAGGTTTAGGAAATCGGGTTCGGGTTCGGGATCGGGTTTAGGTTTGAGTTTTCAAGTTTAGGTTTAGATTTAGGCTAGGGAGTTGAGATTAGGATTAGGTGTAGGTTTAGGTTTAGGTTTAAGGATTTGAGAATACATTTAGGTTTTAGGTTTAGGTTAAGGCTATAGGTTATAAGTTTAGGTTTAGGTTAAGGTATCGGTTTAGGTTTCGGTTTAGGTTATAAGCAATAAGTTTAGGGAATTGGGAATAGGTTAAGGTTTAGGTTTAGGAAATCGGGTTCGGGTTCGGGATCGGGTTTAGGTTTGAATTTTGAAGTTCAGGTTTAAGTTTAGGTTAGGGAGTTGAGATTAGGATTAGGTGTAGGTTTAGGTTTAGGGATTTGAGAATACATTAATGTTTAGGTTTGGGAAATCGGGTTTGGGTTCGGGATCGGGTTTAGGTTTGAGTTTTCAAGTTTAGGTTTAGGTTTAGGTTAGGGAGTTGAGATTAGGATTAGGTGTAGGTTTGGGTTTAAGGATTTGAGAATACATTTAGGTTTTAGGTTTATGTTTAGGTTATAGGTTATAGGTTTAGGTTTAGGTATAGGTATAGGTTTAGGTTTCGGTTTAGGTTATAAGCAATAGGTTTAGGGAATTGAGAATAGGTTACGGTTTAGGTTTAGGAAATCGGGTTCGGGTTTGGGATCGCGTTTAGGTTTGGGTTATCAAGTTTAGGTTTAGGTTTAGGTTAGAAAGTTTAGATTAGGATTAGGTGTAGGTTTAGGTTTAGGGATTTGAGAATACATTTAGGTTTTAGGTTTATGTTTAGGTTATAGGTTATAGGTTTAGGTTTAGGTTTAGGTATAGGTATAGGTTTAGGTTTCGGTTTAGGTTATAAGCAATAGGTTTAGGGAATTGAGAATAGGTTAAGGTTTAGGTTTAAGAAATCGGGTTCGGGTTCGGGATCGGATTTAGGTTTGGATTTTCATGTTTAGGTTTAGGTTTGGTTAGGGAGTTGATATTAGGATTAAGTATAGGTTTATGTTTAGGAATTTGAGAATACATTTAGGTTTTAGGCTTAGGTTTAGGTTATAGGTTACAAGTTTAGGTTAAGGCTATATAGGTTATAGGTTTAGGTTAAGGTTTATGTTTAGGTTTAAGGATTTGAGAATACATTTAGGTTTTACGTTTATGTTTAGGTTATAGGTTATAGGTTTAGGTTTAGGTTTAGGTATAGGTATAGGTTTAGGTTTCGGTTTAGGTTATAAGCAATAGGTTTAGGGAATTGAGAATAGGTTACGGTTTAGGTTTAGGAAATCGGGTTCGGTTTTGGGATCGGGTTTAGGTTTGGGTTATCAAGTTTAGGTTTTGAATTTTGAAGTTCAGGTTTAAGTTTAGGTTAGGGAGTTGAGATTAGGATTAGGTGTAGGTTTAGGTTTAGGGATTTGAGAATACATTTAGGTTTTAGGTTTATGTTTAGGTTATAGGTTATAGGTTTAGGTTTAGGTTTAGGTATAGGTATAGGTTTAGGTTTCGGTTTAGGTTATAAGCAATAGGTTTAGGGAATTGAGAATAGGTTAAGGTTTAGGTTTAAGAAATCGGGTTCGGGTTCGGGATCGGATTTAGGTTTGGATTTTCAAGTTTAGGTTTAGGTTTAGGTTAGGGAGTTGATATTAGGATTAGGTATAGGTTTATGTTTAGGAATTTGAGAATACATTTAGGTTTTAGGCTTAGGTTTAGGTTATAGGTTACGAGTTTAGGTTAAGGCTATATAGGTTATAGGTTTAGGTTAAGGTTTAGGTTTAGGTTTAAGGATTTGAGAATACATTTAGGTTTTAGGTTTAGGTTTAGGTTTAGGTTTAGGTTTAGGTTTATACTATAGGCTATAGGTTTAGGTTAAGGTTTAGGTTTAGGTTTAAGTTTAGGTTATAAGCTATAGGTTTAGGGAATTGAGAATAGGTTAAGGTTTAGGTTTAGGAAATCGGGTTCGGGTTCGGGATCGGGTTTAGGTTTTGGTTTTCAAGTTTAGGTTTAGGTTTAGGTTAAGGAGTTGAGATTAGGATTAGGTGTAGGTTTAGGTTTAGGGATTTGAGAATACATTTAGGTTTTAGGTTTATATTTAGGTTATAGGTTACAGGTTTAGGTTAAGGCTATAGGTTATAGGTTTAGGTTAAGGTTTAGGTTAAGGTTTATATTTACGTTTAAGGATTTGAGAATATATTTAGGTTTTGGGTTTAGGTTTAGGTTATAGGTTACGGGTTTAGGTTTAGGTTTAGGTTTATGTTATAGGTTATAGGTTTAGGTTAAGGTTTAGGTTAAGGTTTAGGTTATAAGCTATAGGTTTAGGGAATTGAGAATAGGTTAAGGTTTAGGTTTAGGAAATCGGGTTCGGGTTCGGGTTTGGGTTTAGGTTTGAGTTTTCAAGTTTAGGTTTAGGTTTAGGTTAGGGAGTTGAGATTAGGATTAGGTGTAGGTTTAGGTTTAGGGATTTGAGAATACATTTAGGTTTTAGGTTTATGTTTTGGTTATAGGTTATAGGTTTAGGTTAAGGTATAGGTTTAGGTTTCGGTTTAGGTTATAAGCAATAGGTTTAGGGAATTGAGAATAGGTTAAGGTTTAGGTTGAGGAAATCGGGTTCGGGTTCGGGATCGAGTTTAGGTTCGAGTTTTCAAGTTTAGGTTTAGGTTTAGGTTAGGGAGTTGAGATTAGGATTAGGTGTAGGTTTAGGTTTAGGGATTTGAGAATACATTTAGGTTTTAGGTTTATGTTTAGGTTATAGGTTATAGGTTTAGGTTAAGGTATAGGTTTAGGTTATAAGCAATAGGTTTAAGGAATTGAGAATAGGTTAAGGTTTAGGTTTAGGAAATCGGGTTCTGGTTCGGGATCGGGTTTAGGTTTTGGTTTTCAAGTTTAGGTTAGGGAGTTGAGATTAGGATTAGGTGTAGGTTTAGGTTTAGATTTAGGGATTTGAGAATACATTTAGGTTTTAGGTTTATGTTTAGGTTATAGGTTATAGGTTTAGGTTTAGGTTTCGGTTTAGGTTATAAGCAATAGGTTTAGGGAATTGAGAATAGGTTAAGGTTTAGGTTTAGGAAATCGGGTTCGGGTTCGGGATCGGGTTTAGGTTTGGGTTATCAAGTTTAGGTTTAGGTTTAGGTTAGAAAGTTTAAATTAGGATTAGGTGTAGGTTTAGGTTTAGGGATTTGAGAATACATTTAGGTTTTAGGTTTATGTTTAGGTTATAGGTTATAGGTGTAGGTTTAGGTATAGGTTTAGGTTTCGGTTTAGGTTATAAGCAATAGGTTTAGGGAATTGAGAATAGGTTAAGGTTTAGGTTTAGGAAATCGGGTTCGGGTTCGGGATCGGGTTTAGGTTTGAATTTTCAAGTTTAGGTTTAGGTTTAGGTTAGGGAGTTGATATTAGGATTAGGTATATGTTTAGGTTTAGTGATTTGAGAATACATTTAGGTTTTAGGCTTAGGCTTAGGTTATAGGTTACATGTTTAGGTTAAGGCTATAGGTTATAGGTTTAGCTTAAGGTTTAGGTTTAGGTTTAAGGATTTGAGAATACATTTAGGTTTTAGGTTTAGGTTTAGGTTATAGGTTACAGGTTTATGTTTAGGTTTAGGTTTATGCTATAGGCTATAGGTTTAGGTTAAGGTTTAGTTAAGGTTTAAGTTTAGGTTATAAGCTATAGGTTTAGGGAATTGAGAATAGGTTAAGGTTTAGGTTTAGGAAATCGGGTTCGGGTTCGGGATCGGGTTTAGGTTTTGGTTTTCAAGTTTAGGTTTAGGTTTAGGTTAGAGAGTTGAGATTAGGATTAGGTGTAGGTTTAGGTTTAGGGATTTGAGAATACATTTAGGTTTTAGGTTTAGGTTAAGGCTATAGGTTACAGGTTCAGGTTCAGAATCGGGTTTAGGTTTGGGTTATCAAGTTTAGGTTTAGGTTTAGGTTAGGGAGTTTAGATTAGGATTAGGTGTAGGTTTAGGTTTAGGGATTTGAGAATACATTAGGTTTTAGGTTTAGGTTATAGGTTATAGGTTTAGGTTAAGGTTTAGGGAAAGGTAATAGGTTTTGATTTAGGTTATAGGTTATAGGTTTAGGTTTAGGTTTTGATTTATGTTATAGGTTATAGGTTTAGGTTAAGGTTTATGTTTAGTTTATAGGTTTTGAGATTTGAGAATGGGTTCGGGTTTAGGTTATAGGTTTTGGGATTTGAGAATGGGTTCGGGTTTAGGTTATAAGTTTAGGTTTTGGTTTAGGTTTAGGTTATAGGTTTTGGATTTGAGAATGGGTTATGGTTTAGGTTTAGGAAATCGGGTTCAGGTTCGGGATTGGGTTTAAGTTTGAGTTTTCAAGTTTATATTTTGGTTTAGGTTAGGGAGTTTAGATTAGGATTAGGTGTAGGTTTAGCTTTAGGGAATTGAGTTTAGCTTATAGGTTTAGGGAAAGCTTAGGTTTAGGTTATAGGTGTTGGGATTTGGGAATAGTTTTAGGTTATAAGTATAGGTTTAGGTTAGGTTATAGGTTAAGGTTTAGGGATATGAGTTTAGGCTATAGGTATAGGTTTAGGTCTAGGTTTAGGTTTAGGGAATTGAGTTTAGGTTATAGGTTTAGGGAAAGGTTAGGTTTAGGTTATAAGTTTTGGGATTTGAGAATAGTTTTAGGTTATAAGTATAGGTTTAGGTTAGGTTATAAGTTAAGGTTTAGGGATTTGAGTTTAGGTTATAGGATTAGGTATAGGTTTAGGTTTAGGGATTTGAGTTTAGGTTATAGGTTTAGGTTTAGGTTTTAGGTTTAGGTTTAGGTTTGGGTTTGGGTTTTGGGATTTGGTTTTGATTATATGTTTTGATTTAGGTTATAGATTATAGGTTTAGGTTTTAGGTTTAGGTTTTGGTTTTAGGTTTAGGTTTGGTTTAGGTTATAGCTTTTGATTTAGGTTATAAGTTAACGGTTTAGGTTATAGGTTTTTGGATTTGAGAATGGGTTCGGGTTTAGGCTATAGGTTTTGGCTTTAATTTAGGTTATAGGTTTTGGTTTAGGTTATAGGTTATAGGTTTAGGTTTAGGTTTAGGTTTAAATTATGGGTTATAGGATTTGAGAATGCGTTCGGGTTTAGGATATAGGTTTTGGTTTTAGTTATATGTTTTGATTTAGGTTTAGGTTATAGGTTTAGGTTTTAGGTTAAGGTTATAGGTTTAGGTTATGGTTTAGGTTTAGGTTAAGGTTATAGGTATAGGTTAAGGTTTAGGTTTAGGTTTAGGTTTAGGTTATAAGATATAGGTTTAGGGAATTGAGAATAAGTTAAGGTTAAGGTTTAGGTTCGGGTTCGGGATTGGGTTTATGTTTGGGTTTAGGAAATCGGGTTCGGGTTCGGGATTGGGTTTATGTTTGGGTTTTCAAGTTTAGGTATAGGTTTAGGTTAGGGAATTAAGATTAGGATTAAGTGTAGGTTTAGGTTTAAGGATTTGAGAATACATTTAGATTTTAGGTTTAGGTTTAGGTTTTAGGTTTTAGGTTTAGGTTTAGGTTAAGGTTGAGGTTTAGGTTATAGGTTAAGGTTTTAGGTCATAGGTTTTGGTTTAGGTTAAGGGTATGGTCCCTGCAAATACAAATATAAACACGGCCATCCGGGCCCTTCCAATGCTGTCCATAAAAAATGGACAGCTTCATCATGGTCATAATAGCGGTTCCCTCTTTCCAGGGAACCCCGCTCTTCCGAATAGCTCCGACGCACATCCGGGTCTGCTCCATTAATTTCGATCAAATACATAAACACGGCATGTATTTGATCGAAAAGCCCCTCCAATGCTGTCCATAGGAAATGGAAAGCTTCATCATGGTCATAATAGCGGTTCCCACCTTCCAGGGACCCCCGCTCAACATCCGGATAGCTCCGACGCACATCCGGGTCATGATTGAATGGAATTAGTAAAGAAACTAAAAATATAAAATAAATTACACCATTTATCTTCATTAGCCATAAAAGCAAGCGTCTAGCCATACCAAAGCTTTTGTCAATTCGAGCACATTCTTTTCAGCTTCTTGGAGCACATCAGTCCATACACTTGGCTCCTTGAGAAGATATTGCAGGTTCGAATAAAATAAGTCAGCTACTTGGCTAGAAAAACTTTACACAAATCTTTCAATCTATACTACAGAAAATAAGATGAAGATGTAATGTGATGCACTTGTTTATGATACAAAATGTATAACTGGTAACTTTGATGAGTAATAACGAGCAAACCAGAGGGTCACACCATATCTACATTCAAATGAATAATAATAAAGACAAGCAAACCAGAGGGTCACACCATGATCGTTAAAAAGAAAAGCTTAAGACAGTAGATCTGCTTATTTCAACTTAATGGAACGTCTGCAGCCAAGAGAATCCTTAGAAATAAATTCAAGTTACGTAACTCGAATCCTTTTAATGAATGCAAATCTGTCAAGATCAAGCTCAAGGGACAAGAACATTTTCAGCCATCCATCAACAAAGGCTGTCACCAGGTACCATTTGTCAAGAACTTCAAACACAAACGATCAATTTATATCTACATAAATGATCATATATCTAGACAAATGATTATCATGAAAACGACAGAATCAGACAATAAAAGGAACCATTTTCAACTCTATCAATAACAAGCACAATTATAAAAACACTCCACCAACAAGATGTCCTACTATACAATCAAAGATTATTAAGTTATAGATATTAGAAATATGACAAAAGACAACAACAACCAAAACAGCAAGAATTCTTCAGGATAAGGACGCTTCCATCCTTTCCACAAAGAAATATACATGTGAACTGGAGAGCAACACCAGAAACAGAACGTCCTCCCAAATTGGAGGAGATGAGTTAAAATGTTCCTAAAAGTCGAAAACGAAGAGAAAGAAACCTACTCCAGAAACAGAACTTTTTCAAGACTGCAAATAAAATAATTTCGAAGTCAATGGTCAACACCTAAGACCATAACTACAACTTCATCTTTACATATATATCCATTCCCAGATGCATATTGGGAACATTTCGACAAAAAATTGAATGGTTCCATGCTACTAAAATTAAACAAAAAAAGATTTTAAATACAAAATATGTTTTTATTGGGAGGGCTACAGAGGCACAATTACTTCAAAACCATTGAAATGCATATATCAATGATGACTTCAGGGAATGCTATCAGGTGGGGCTTCCAAAGGAGCCCCATGATACTGAACACTTTCCAACAGCACCACCATAGCAGGGAGAGAGAGAGAGAGAGAGAGAGAGAGAGAGAACGTGCTAAACAGACCGGATATCGCAATCCCATATATCTTGCACTAATCCACTGACGAAGCTAGCATTACCTTGAAATCCATGCAATCCACTCTAATACCATCCAATCCCATCCAATTTGCCCGGCCAAACATGCCCTTATTGTACTGAGTAAACTCAGTAGGGCCCACCTTAAACCCTAAATCCCTAAATTCCCAAATCCCCAAATTCCTAAATCCCTAAATCCACAAATCCCTAAATCCCCAAATCCCTAAATCGATATTGAGATTGAGAGAGATTGAGAGAGAGAGACAGAGATACCTCACTATCGTGAATGACCTTCAACCGAGCTTCAGAGAGAGAGAGAGGGCATGCGTGGTTAGGGCGTTCGACAACAGATCGCAAGAGACGGAGAGGGAGTGACGGATTGGGGAACAGAGAAAGAGAGAGAGAGAGAGATTGGGGAACGAATAGAGAGAGGGAGGAAGATGAGAGAGTTCGAGCCAGATCGGGAGAGAGGGTTAGGAAACGGCGAGAGAGAGAGAGAGAGAGAGAGAGAGAGAGAGAGAGCTAGAGAGAAATGGAGTCCTTTTTGGGCGCGACTCTGTTTTGAGTGAGCACCCAAATTTGGGGCAACGTACAGTGTGCTCTGTGGGACCCAACATGATGTTTGTGTTGCATCCATGCCGTCCATCTCTTTTTACAGATCATTTTATGGTATGAGACCAAAAATGGGGTATATCCCAATCTCAAGTGTACCACATTACAGGAAACAGTGTTGAATGAGTGTCGACCACTAAAATTATTTTAGGGGCCATAAAAGTTTTGGATCAAGCTGATTTTTGTTTTTTCCCATCATCTAGGCCTGTATGACCTAATCAACATGTTGGATGTCAAATAAACAGTACAGTGGGCCTTAGGAGGATTTTAATGGTGGATATCCAATCACTATTGTTTTCATATGGTGTGGTCCACCTTAGATTTATATCCCTCTCATTTTTAGGATCAAGTGATAAAATGATCTTTGAAAATGGATGAACAAAATGGATGAAACACATACATCATGGTGGGGCCTACAAAGCACCAACCAGTGGTTGGGAGAGTAGCCAATCGGTGGATGGGGTAAGCCGAACATGGATTTCCTGTTTAGAGTTTTGTGGGACTCACCATGATGTATTTTGTTTATCCATTCCATCCATTAATTTTAATAAATAATTTTAGTACATGATACCAAACATAAAGTAGATTGAAGGCCCAAGAGGACCACACCATAGGAAGCACATGTGATTTAATCTCCATGTTTCCTACCGTGTGGTCTACTTTAGCCTTTAATATACCTGATTTTTAGTTTCATGACCTATAATAATATTTCAAAATAGATGAACGGCTTAGATATAAAACATATATTTTTGTAAGCCCTATAGAGCCCTATAATAACATTTCAAAATAGATGGACGGCTTCGATATAAAACATATATTTTTGTAGGCCCTGTAGAGTCCTATAACCTAATCTTTTTTCTCAAATCATTATAAGGTATCATGCAAAACATTAGGCAGGAACAAGGCTTGAGTGGACTATAAATTGGGCATTGCACTTCTACCATTAAAAATTAACTTCTTGGGAGCTGGAGAAGTTTCAAATCAAGCTCATTATGTGTGTCCCACTGAGGGGTCAGACCCAGTTTCAGCTGCATTCAAAACTCATGTGGGCCCCACCAAGTGCTTTTATATATATTTTTAAATGTCTTTACATAGTTTTAGATATGGTATAGCCCACTGAGTTTCGTATACGGATGATTTTTGAGATATCTCATATGCTAAAGGGGACACATCAAAACTATGTATGTCCCACCTTATTCCATGTCTGTATTAACTTATAAACAGGTTGGATCTCAAATAAACACCGGAGCGGGCCCTAAGAAGGTTTCAATAGTGGGTGTCACTGTCCCACTCTTTTCTATGGTGGGTCCACTTGAACTTTGGCTTTGCCCCGTCAGTCAGATGCACCATTCTACAGTGGGCCATGACCTTAAAAATATCATTTTTATTATAAAATATTTCAAAAAAAATTAAAATACAAATTTTGAATTTTTATTTTCAAAATCTCAAAAAATTTCTCATATTTTAATTTTTTCTTAAAAATTTCAAATTTTCATTTTTTTTCTTTAAAAGCATCATTTTGTTCTACAAATTTTTCACAAACATAGTTAAAATTTCTAAACTTTTCAATATTCATTTTCATATAATATTTTAAATCATTTAAATATTACCTTTTAATTATATATATATATATATGTATATATATATATATATATATAAATTTGGATATTTTAAATCATTTAAATATTACCTTTTTAATGCTAATTTTAGGGGTTGATCCCAAAATTGAAGTAGATCCAAAGCTTAATTGGACCATTACATAGGAAACAGTGTGGAATAGTGATTTCCACTGTTGAAACCTTCTTAGGGTCTAAAGTAATTGTTATTTGTCATCCAACCTGTTAATATGATCACAAAGACATGGATGAAGAGAAAGCACAAACATCAACTTGATCCAAAACTTCTTTGGCCTCTAAAAAAATTTCAATGATAGATGTTTAATCAAACTGTTTCCTGTGCTATGGTCCACTTGAGATTTTAATTTTCTTCATTTTTCAGATCACGCCCTAAAATTATCCATTAACATAGATTAACGGAGTGGATAAAATAAATTAAATAACAGGTTCTCACGAGGTCAATAAGTTGGGTCACAATTTTGACCAGAATATTTGGTCCATTTTACATGTCTGGTCCATTCACTCTATTTTATTGATCATTACCCTCAAATTGACTAGTTACTCGCCCCGATCATGCTACATATGCGAGAGATATTGGGTAAACAAGACTGATTAACAATTTGAGTGAATTTTGATTTAAACATCCGAAGTTATTTACTTTTCAATTTGGACTGATCAGATTGTCTAAAAACGGTTAAAGGTTGTTCATAATATCAAAAATATATGAATGAATAGAAAACACAAACATCAGCTTGATCCAAAACTTCTATGGCCTCTAAGAAATTTTAAATGGTAGAGGTTTAATCACACTAGCTATTTCCTGTGGTGTAGTCCACTTGAGCTTTGGATATGCTTCCTTTTTGTTCTTTTGACCTCAAATTACCTGTTAACATGGATGAATGGAGTGGATAAAATAAATAAATAATAGTGGACCCCACAGAGTTTACTTTGGTAAAAGTAACAAGTAACTACCTAAATGTAGTAAAGAAGGGTTTCCTTAAAACATTCATAATCATATATTGGGCCTGCCTGAATGTGATTCACATATCCAACCCACTCATTATGTGTGTCCCACTTGGATGAGGGATATCATACCAAGTTTCAACCGCATCCATGTCTGTATTAACTTATAAATAGATTGGAGCTCTAATAAACATCGCGGCGGGCCCTAAGAAGGTTTCAATAGTGGTTGTCACTATCCCACTCTTTTCTATGGTGAGTCCACTTGAACTTTGGATCTACCTCGTCAATCAGATGCACCATTCCATGGTGGGCCACGAGCTTAAAAATAAAGTCAATCCATGACTTGGGTGGGCCACACCACATACTATAGTTGAAAGGGTTACCCTCCCATTAAAATATTCATAATCATTTATTGGGCCTACGTAGATGTGGTTCATAAATCCAACCCATTCATTATGTGTGTCTCACTTGGATGAGGAGTCAGACCAAGTTTCATACACATCCAAAACTCATGTGGGCCCCACCAAATGCTTTTATATGTTTTAGGGATGTCTTCACATAGTTTTAGATGCTATGGCCCACCTGAGTTTCGTATATGACTGATTTTTGGACTTAAAGGGGACACATTAAATACATGGTGTTGATGTTCTACATACTTCATGGTGGGGCGCACACAGATTAACCTCATGGGAAGTTCCCATGAGGTGACCTTATAGTACCATTTCACTATTTTAGGTCTTTCATGGGTGTTATTCTAACCGTGTAGGGCCCACCTTGATATATTTTATGTATATCGACGCCATTCATATATTTTTCCATCATATTTTAGGATGTAATTTTAAATCATAAGAACTAAATAATCTTAGGTGGGCCATACCAATCAAAATAATATGATGAATAACCATTAAAAACCTTTTGAAGGCCATAAAAGTTTTGGATCAATTTGATCTTTGTAGTTTACCTTCATCTAGATCTTCTTTACATTATCAACAAGTTGGATTGCAAATAAACATTACTAAAACCATACGATGGGCTCTTTATAATTTTTAATGGTGAGGTACTATATTATCATTCTTTCCAGCGGTGTGGTCCACTTGAGATTTAAATCTACACAATTTTTTATACCTGGCCAAAAAATGAGTTGGAGAAACGTATGGGCGGCAAGGATATACAACACATCATCAAAATCTCATTTTTGTTATATAACTTTTCAATTTTTCTTGCCAAAATATGAAATCTAGTGTTCTTTTTTAAAAAATATATTTTTGTACAATTTGACAATTTTTTCACAATTTTGTTTATTTTTTAAAATTTTATTTTTCAAAATATCATTTTTTTATCAAAATCTCACTTTTGTTATCCAACTTTTCAATTTTTCTTGTCAAAATACAAAATTTAGTTTTCTTTTTTAAAAAATATATATTTTTTTTACAATTTGTCAATTTTTTCACAATTTTATTTAATTTCTTAAATTTTCTTTTTTAAAATATCATTTTTTTAATCTCACTTTTGTTATATATAACTTTTCAATTTTTCCTATCAAAATACAAAATCTAGTTTTCTTTTTTAAAAAATATATTTTTTTTCAATTTGTCAAAATTTTCACAATTTTGTTTAATTTTTAAAATTTTCTTTTTCAAAATATCATGTTTTATCGAAATCATTTTTTTTTTCAAAATTATCAGCAGTTTTTTTTTTTTTCCAAAATTCAAATTTTTCTTAAGCATTGTTAATTATTTTTCTACGTTTCTTAACTATTTTTTTCGAAATTCATAATTTTTTCGAATAGTTTAATT
The DNA here is from genome assembly GCF_029962835.1 of Magnolia sinica. NCBI lineage: Eukaryota > Viridiplantae > Streptophyta > Magnoliopsida > Magnoliales > Magnoliaceae > Magnolia > Magnolia sinica. Next base: position 43,006,580 of record NC_080591.1, on the reverse strand, counting down.
AAGCATTAGAGACAGTCTTTGATAGGGCTATAAGACGGTTTAGATCTCTAATAGAGTCCTTCGATCTCTAATACGACGTGCAGTACCGTCTCTAATAGAGACGGCTTACAGTCCTTAATAGAGATGGTTTTTGACAGGGTTGTGAGACGGCTAAGGACCGTCTCTAATAGAGACGGTCTTTGACAGTCTCAGATTGCAAGTAAAAGACGGCCAATGACTGCTCTAATGTAGACGGCCAATGACAGTCTCAAATGCTTCTTCTTCTTCTTCAAGGCCGTCCACATTAGAGACGGTCAATGGCCGTCTCAGATGACCCATATAAGACGGTCAACGACCGTCTTAAATGATTTATGGACGTTGAAATTTTTAAGACAATATTAAAGACGTTTAGGGGTCGTCTAAAATTTTAGAGACGGTTTACGACCGTCTCTAAAGCGTCCTTAAACCAAGCATTTTTAGAGATGGTCCAAAACCGTCTCTAAATTCGTCCTTTTTTTCCATTTTTCACGTAGTGAACCTAATTCAAAACTGTGGTGTCTCGATAAATATTTCAACTGTGGACGTTCGATCTTCACATTTTCGACCCAATTAAGACTTGGATCTGGATCATTTTTGCCCCCATGCTTTAAAATGAGCTCAAAAAATGGATGAACCGGTTGGATTTCTCAAAAACATTACAGTGGGCCCCACCTAAGTTTCCACTACAGGAACATTCTAAGAAAGTCTCCGAACTGGAATTTAGCTAGAGGCCGATTTGTTGAGTAACGGGTAGAGCTAGGCATCGGTCCGGATCGGATCGGATTGGGTTCAACTCGATCCGATCCGAAATATCAATGGTTTGACCTGAACTTGATCTGATCCGTAACCAAATCCGGGTCACCTGACTCGAATCAATCCGATACATGATTCGCCTGACCTGAACCGAGTCCGACTGAGTTCGAGAAACCGAGTTGAATCGAGTTAGGTACGATTCGGATCGTATGAATTTCATTCAAATGTTTCATGTGATGTGGTCCACTTCAACCTTTAATATATACCATTTTTTTGCTCAAGGCTTAAAATGATATGTCAAAATGGATGAACGGCTTAGATAAAACATATACATCAAAGTGGGCCCCACATGGCTCTGAAGGAGCTTTCCATCTACGTATTGATTTTTTTACTGGACGTTGACTTGACATGCAAGGCAAGAAATTGCATGACTTGCTTTTCACATAAGCACAACTTTCACAGTTGTGATTTTGTATCGACATTAGTGAGTTGTGTGGGTCTAATCATGGGGTATATGTTATATCCAAACCGTCCATCCATTTGGTGAGCTCACATTAAGGCTTGAGATGAAAAATAAGGCAAATCTAACTATCAAGTGGACCACATGAATTGTTTAACGGCGAAAATTATTCTCTGCTGCTATTTGTGGTGTGGTCGAGATGATCTTTGGATATTATTCATTTTTTGGATAATGTCCTATAATGATCTCTAAAAATATATGAACGGTGTGGATATAATAAATACATCACTGTGGGGCCCATATAACTTTGATCTCCTTTGAACCATTCGTACAACTCGGAGCTCGAGGAACGCCTGAAGCTCGAGGGCTACTTGCCTACTCCCCCTACCACTAGCAAATGGCCCATGGTCGGTGCTCTGTGGGCCCACCAAGATGTATGTGTTTCATCCATGCCCTCCCTCTATTTTATAGATCATTTTATGTTATGAGAAAAAAAATGAGGTATATAGAAATCTCAAGTGGACCACATTGTTGGAAACAGTGTTGAATGAATGTTGACCATTAAAAACGTTTTGGAGGCCATAAAAGTTTTTGATCAAGCTGTTATTTATTATTTCCTTTCATCTGGGTCCTTATGACCTAATCAACAGATTAGATGTTAAATAAACAGTACATTGGACCTTAGGAGGATTATAATGGTGGATATCCAATCATTATTGTTTTCCTGTGGTGTGGTCCACCTGAGATTTATATCACTATCATTTTTTTACATGAAGCCCTAAAATGATATGTAAAATGGATGAATGAAATGGATGAAACACATACATGATAATGGGGTCGGATCGGGTTGGGTCGGATCGAATCGGATCAGATTTTGAATCGGATCGGTTCGAGTAGGTATAGATCCGAACTTGACCCGAAAATCTTTCAGATCTAGACTGCCCTACTCGATCCGCACTGATCCAGGTCGTCGGATTGGGTTGGATCTGGTCGGATTAGGTTGGATCCACCAGATCGGGTCAGGATTGCCCAGCTCTAATAGCAGGAGTCGGGATGCGGATTTCATGTGAAAGAATTTCGCAGGGACTTCCTACGCTGGGAACCTAGGTAGAGCCCACTATGATGTTTGTGAGAAATTCTCTCCATCCATTTGTTTTGCAAGTTTATTTTAGGATATGAGGCAAAAAAGAACTTATTCAATGCTCAAGTGGGCCAAAACGTGAGAATTGAACTTGAAATATTTGCAGGGACATAGAAGTTTTGAATCATGCCAATATTTGTTTTTTTAGTTCATATCACTGTCGAACCAGAAGGTTTCACTGATAATAATTTCCCTAATAACCTTTTTCTTTTAGTACGCCCACTTGAGTATTTGATCCTAATTTTGTAGTCTCATATCCTAAAATGAGCTCAAAAGACGGATGGATAGAGAGAATTCCTTACCAGCATTACGGTGGGCCCCACCTAAATTTCGAGGGCGAAGGAACTTCCTATGAAAGGCTTTCCTAGGAAATCCGCGTCAGAATGTCACCATGTTCTGTGGACCCACTATGATGTATGCTTTGAATCCACACTGTCCGTTCATTTGGAGAGATCATTTTTGGGCAAAAGCCAAAGAATTAGAAAACAACTTCAATGGACCCACCACATAAAACAGTGGTGAGAGTGACGTCCACCATTAAAAACTTCTATAGGACAAAAAAGTTTCCGATCAAGTTGATTTTTGTGTTTTCCCTTCTTTCATGTCTTTGCTAACTTTTGAATAAGTTGGATTTCAATAAAAATCATGGTCGGCATAAGGAAGTTTTCAATGGTGGGCATCAATCTCTCCACTGTTTTCTATGGTAGGTCCACTAAAGCTTTAGATCTGCCTCATTATTGGCTCATGCCCTAAAATGATATCTCCAAATGGATGTACAGTGGGGATACAATACATACATCACAGTAGGCCAACTAACTTGGTGATGTCACTTCAGTAGCCAGTCTTGCTGCTTAACCTATCAGTAGCTAATCCGCCCAATTTAGCTGGAGTCATTCGAAATAACATGGACCAATGAGAATAGACCGAACTGGAATTTATTGTGCTTTCAACACAGACAATCCACAATCCACACTAACTTTTAATTATGTAACAAGCAAGAACGAAAGTTTTAAGTCTACGCATCAAGGTTTGCATGGCCCACATGCTCCTTCTCCACGCAGCATGAATGTGCCCATCTATCTATCTCATGCGTGCAATATTTTGGCCATGAAAATGGAGGCACATGTGCGCGCATGAGCTAAACCTATTTCTTACCATTTTTGGAAGAGCCAATTAAAAATGAACATGTGTCATTGAATGAGAGGTATATATTACGCATAAGATCTGTGATGATATTTATAATGTGTATTGCGGAAATAACGACTGGCTCTAGTTGGTTAATTGTAACACCCATATTTTCCCAATCCAAGTATATTAATTATTTTCCAAAACCTCGAGCGTTGGCCTTTAAATTTTAAATTTAAATTTAAATCACCTTATCATTAATTAGAGTTAATAGCAAATATTAACGGAGTAAACTATGCATTGTATAAAAACATTACAATCACCATAAAAATCCAATTGTAGCGGCCATACAGGACTTATACAACCAAAATAACAAAAGTTCATTAAAAAGAAACGGAAATCTATCAACTAATGGTGGAGCTCAATATGGGTCGGAGGGACCCCGTTTAGCTCCTTAGTTGCCCGAACAACATCGGCTTGCCTACACCTGCATCAACTGATATGTTTTGATAGCGTCAATGGCTATCGCAGCAAGAAATACCCTATAAGATTACACACTCCTCATCCATAATTCAGTATAGATCACAAGCCAGGATAAGATATATATTAAACACCACAATTCAAAATCATGATCATATACTCAAAAATAAAGTAAAGCAACATAATCTCACCATTAGTAAAATATAATAGCAATCTGACGCAGGGAAGAATGTGATCAGGCTGATCACCATCTTCCTCAAGGATAACTACTTCGAATCTACGAAGCTTCTTTGGATTCCTCACAAAGACTTCTCGAACCCACGAAGAAAAGGCAAGAAAATAGAAATAATATTCTAGAAAATTCATAAATTGATTGATGATTGTCTAATGTCTCCCTATTACACCATTAATATAGAAAAAAAATCAAAATTCGTAGTTACCAAAAATAGCAAAAATCTAACTCTAATAAAAATCATAATTATAATAAAACTCTTCCAAAACCTAATTTCTAAAAATAAAAATTCCAAATAAACTTTTGCTAGAAGAGTCCTAACATGATTACAAGTTGTTTCTGACAAGAAGAAAATTTAAAACTCTAAAAGTAAGAAAATATTAAAAAATTCAAAATTACTAAAAATAGTAATTTTTTCTTAAATTTTCATTTTTGAGTTGAAAGTGTGCATTTTCTGTTCATAACCCCAAGTGTAGGGTCGCGATGTAGTAATAACTTAGTAAGACTGAGGTCGAATCCATAGGGACTAAACTTGTACATATTTTAAAATAACTAGAACTAGAACTAGAAAAAAAATTTAAATCTAAATCTAGAATAAAGGAGAGTAATTGTGAATAAAGTTGATTAAAACTTGTGAATTTAAATGTGGGAACTAGGGTGCCAAGGATCCACTTATAGCTATCAAGATGCTACCTTACTTGATTCAAAGAACATAATTGGAATTGGAGTCCTATCCTATCCAATTGAAAGATAAAGCAATTAAATCAAATATGAACTTTCATTAACCTAATTCTCAATGGAAGAGAATTGTGATGAGTTGAATGGATTGCATCACCCTACCATGCCTAAGAGAGGATAGTGAACAACATGATTTACCAATCTCACAATCTCAGAATGGAAAAGAAGATACTCAAAGCTATCACAACATCTATTGTAATTTGAGTCACAACAAACCAAAAAAACCTGAAAATATTTCTTAAATTCAAACTAAAAGTTAATGAAGTTTAACAAAAACAAGAATTAAAGCAAAATAAACATCTAAACATATAACAAGCTTCATCTCTTAGCCCTAGCTAAGAGATTTAGCCAACCAAATACATGATTGAACTAAAAACTCTTAAAAAAAGCATAAAAACTAACTAGAAGAAGAAGATTGAGGAAGAATGAAGGACTCCTTGAAGCTCTCCAACACTTTGCTCCACTCTTCCAACCTTAATTCGTTCTTAGAAACAATTAAAAGAATAATATTTATAATATTTGCTTGGACCGACTTTGAAACCGCCTCAAATTTGCATAAAAAGTTATGCTTCGGTCGGACCGAAGTTGGGTTCAGTCGAACCGAATTAAAGCTGAAAATCGCACTTTCTCGCTGGACAAATCTTTGCGATTTCGATCAGACCGAAGTTGGCTTCGGTCAGACCGAATTAAGGCTAAAAATTTTGTTTCTCGCTAGACTGTTTTGTGTGATTTCGGTCGAACTAAAACTGCACTTTGGTCGGACGAAAGTCTGTTTCAGGAAAATTCTGCTTTAGACTCAGAATTCCAGATTATGTTTTTTCCATGGCAATTTTCAGGAATCTTCTTTTTTTAGGATTCATTTTCTTCACTTCAAATCTTCGATTCTCTTCATCGCTCACTTAGTTTCCTTGGATATTTCGCATGTGAATTCTTCATTAATGACTTCCAAATCTCCAAATCTTCATTTAGTAATCTTTTTAGCGTAAATCTTCTTTTTGGCATCAATTTCACCTTAAGCTCTCGAAATCACCTCGCACATGAAAACATGCATAATTAGATCGATTAAGCATTATCATGTTTATAAAACCAAGGTATAAATAGGGGAAAATATACAATATTTTGCACTCAGCACACCCCCCAACCAACATTTTGCTAGTTCCGAGCAAAACATGCATGAAGATATCCTCAATTCTCAGTGTACAAACCTCTTTCAGAAAATAATATTTTGTGTAATCAGGTATGAATGAGTATAATCAAGACGAGAAAGTGGAACTTTGAAAACCTAGAGCCGAATCACATAAGCAATCAATTAAATAAGTTTTATATCAATCACTTAGGAGCATAAGTTCATATATTAAGTTTTTCAATGTGCTCAGTGAATTTCAACTTTCTTTTCATTAAAATACTATCATTTCATAATGTTAGCCATGCTCATCGCCTCAAGATTAATTGAATAGTCAAGTATTAATTCCGAACTTATCCCACTTTTCTTCTTTTTCTAGTTATATATATATATATATATATATCGACGGTAACTTTTATCCGTTCGTTCTTTTCAGTCTTTTCATCTTTATTCTTTTCAAAATTTTCATTTTTTTCCAAACTTTTTCAGTCTTTTCATCATACATGACCTTTTTGTTGATCTCACTGTTTTTTAACAGGTTCTTTTCGTCTTTTTAAGGTGGATAAAATTCTTCCAACTTAATTCTCAATATCTATCAATGATACTCATATTAACACTCACTTAGAAATTCTAGCATATTCCAAGAAAGCAAATTGAAGATGTCTTGTGATTTAGATTAACATGATAATCAAACTTCCTCCTAATCAATTTAAATGCAAGAACCTAGATGATAGTCTACTTGGTTGATCAAACTCCAATAATTCAAGATTCAATCTTTGTCTTATCATCATACTCAAGGCATTCTTAAATACACAAATTATCATTTCCTAAACATGTTTTTAACTTGAAAAATTAAAAATTCAATTTTTGCTCAAAACTAAGAAAACATTGATTAGTTTACCTAATTCACACCTCCCAACCTAAAAGTTATATTGTCCTCATTGTAAAAGATATGAGCATGTAATGTATATGAGACAATAAAAAGAAATGGAAAGTGATGGGAATATAATATCTGAAAGAGGAGAATTGAAGCTTTTATAAAGTTCTTAACATATAAATGGGTTAGCATGAAGACTAAATAAACTAAAATTAAACTATCATAATCCTAAATCCTATGAAAGCAATAAACCTAACTACACCTCCGTCAGACTAGGAGGTCAATCTTGGTACACAGGATCAGTCAGAGGCATGGACATGTCCTCTGAATCAAACTTCTCAACAAATGGCTTAAGACGATTTACATTTACTTTGAAAATATTATCATTCGCTGGATTCTTTATCTTGACGGTCCCATGAGGATAAAAGTAGTAACAATAAAAGGGCTAGTCCAACGAGATTGAAGTTTTTTCAAAAAAAGATGTAACCGAGAATTGTATAGAAGGACTTTCAGATTTTTGATAGCCTAGCAGGCTCTATGTTCCAACTCTACAGGCAAGTGGCAAGCTTTCCCATATACGAGTCTAAAGGGAGACATTCCGATGGAGGTCTTAAAAGTTCTACGGTAAGCCCATAAAGCATCGGTCAAGCGGATTGACTAATCCTTACAGTCAGGGTTAACCATTTTTTTCAGAATTTGCTTCATTTTCCTATTGGAAATCTCAGCTTACCCGCTTGTCTGCAGGTGGTACAGAGTGCTCACCTTATGAAAGATGTCATATTTCTTCATTAAGTTCTCAAATGGCCTATTACAAAAGTATGAGCCTCTATCACTAATGATGGCCCGAGGCATTCCGAATCAGGAAAGGATGTTTTCTTTTAAGAATCTAATTACCGCTTTGTGATCATTATTCCGGCATGGGATCGCTTCGACCCACTTAGTGACATAGTCTACTACCAATAAACTGTAAATATTTCTAAAGGATTGGGGGAATGGCCCCATGAAATCGACGCCCCATCAATTGAATGCTTCAATGATAAGAATTGGGTTGAGCAGCATCATATTTCTACAGAAAAATCCTCCCAATTTTTGGCAACACTCACAAGCTTTGCAAAACTCATGAGTATCTTTGAACATAGTGAGCCATTAAAAGCAACACTGTAGAATTTTGGCCGTGGTCTTTTTAGTAGAAAAGTGACCACCACAGACCTGAGAGTGATAAAAGGAGATAACGCACTGATATTCATTGTCTGACACACATCTTCTTAGAATTTGGTGTAGGCAATATTTAAACAAATAAGGATTGTAAATGTTATCTTATCTAGCTCCTAGGTTTGTCGAATTTTGTAATATCAAAACCTCTTGGAATCTGTATCTTGTTTAGCGGTTATTGTAAGATCAACTTCATGTCATCCTTGCCAATCTTATCTATATTCAAGTACAAGATTAAGAAGTTCAAGTAAAAGATTAAGAAGTTCAAGTACAACATCAAGAAACAAGAAGTTCAAGTACAAGATCAAGAGGTTCAAGAACAAGAAGTTCAAGTACTATATCAAGTCTTTAAGCATCAATTACTTTAAAAGAATGATATGTGATGAATCAATATCACAAGTAAGGTTTGTTTGACCATATATTGTGTTCACTCCCCAAGTATAGGGTTATGATGTAGTAATAAACTCGGTGAGACCGAGGTCGAATCCCAAGGGACTGATACTTGTACGTAATCTGAAACTAAGTAGAACTAGAACTAGACTAAGATGAAATCTAAATCAACTGTAATTTGAGGAATAATGATGAAATAATTATTTAAAACTTTAAAGAATTCAAAGGTAGGAAACTAGGGATTCAGAGGATCCACTTATAGAGATCAGGGAGATCTTATGCCTGTTTCAAGAACTCAACTGAACTTAGAGTCTCATCTTCATCCAATTGAAGGGTGTAACCATGAAAATCAACTGAACTTCCTTTGATATAGTTTTCAAGAGATGAAAGGTATATGAATTAGAATGGGCTTCTTGACATCATAATCAAAAGAAGGAAAGGAACATGCTCAAAGCCATCGCAAACCTATTATAATTTCAGTCACAGTAGACCATTAAAAACTGAAAACATTCCCATGATTAAACTGGTATCAAGTTCAATTCAGTCTAAATAAAAGGCACAAGCAAAAAGTCTCCCCATCACGCTATAAGCTTCACCTCTTAGCCCTAGCTAAGAGGTTTAGCCACACGTAAACATGATTAGGCTAATCTCTTAATTAAAGATAACCAAACAGGGAAGAAAAGGAAGAAGGAAAGAAGAACCGGATGCACCCCACTCTCTCTGTCTCTTCTCTTCACATTCAAGCCGAGCTCCCCTGGATTGGATAGAAAATTGAATCCCTTCTCTTCTCTCTCTCTTTTCCTTTTATAACAGTAGCAAGTCAGCTAGAAGAACCGACCTTCTTACGCATAAGGGAAGGTTGCTGGAGTCGGTGTGCGTGGCTTTTACGCAGCCAGTTTCGCAGCAACACAAAGACAGCTGTGTTTGATGGCTTTTGGGGAATCCTGCGATCAACAGTGACCGAATTTGTCTCCTTGGTAGTGTTCATGGGCCCCCTGGGCATCTTTTGGACGGTCTGGATCACTGATCCGACCTTGATATTGATCACAGAATGGCCCACAGTGGCCGATTTTCATGGATGCATGTTGCTGCATAAACAAGGTATGTTGTGACGATCGGTGGGTCCCACAGTATGGTTTTTAGAGAAATTCACCCCGTTCATTGTATTCCTGGCGAAAAACAGGCTAGAAGGAGTGGTTTTGGTCAAGTTTTAGTGCGGCCCACTGTATCTTTGGTTCCACTGTTCATTCTGCGTTTGACGATGATCTTACACGTTTACGTTTATATGAGGACAGAGAAAGCTTGGAGATAGTTTTGGCCACTCTCCTGAGTGAATGATGGTCTGGATCATCTATTTGGATGATGAGTGGGCCCCACTACTGAAAAACGGACGGACAGCGTCCATCCGCTGTTGCTGCGTAAGAAGAAGACGGGTCAGCCCATCTTTGACCGGGCTGACCGTCCAGTGAACAACGGCTGTGCGTGTGCTGTGTACACGCACCATGTAAGGTGGACCTCATGGTGATGTATATGAGAAATCCACACCATCCATCTTGTTTCTCTTCTACTTTAAGTGGTTGAGACCAAAATTGAGGCATATCCAGATAGCAGGTGGGCCCCAGTTTAACAATTTATGGGCTGATCTTGCTATTGGGCCTCTTTCACAAGGATAGAACGGATGAAATTCAACATGTATGGTTAATTTATAGTCCTCAAGCCATGTATGAAGTTTCGAGCCGAGAAGATGGTTAGAACCCGGTGATCTTGCATTCTGGCTGATTTTTGGGCTACTTGAGCTTCAGTTTCTCAGTTTTCTCAGATCTCTGGCATGTAAATCCATTGATCTTGGTCCCCTGGGGTCCATCCCTTGCCTTGGTGCATTCTGAGCATTAATTCCATGCTTTTAGCATCCTTTTTCAGCCCAAGCTCCTAAAGTCACCTTGCAACACAAACACGATTAAAATAGTTTGTTAAATAGTATCATGTTCATAAATGCAGGCAATAACTGGGTCTAATATGCAATATTTGACCCTCAACACAACCCCCAACCAGCATTTTGCTAGTCCCGAGCAAAGCATGCGAAAAATAAGTTGAGAGTTATAGGACAATCTCTAAAAACTTGAGTGATTTAAAAAAAAAAAAAAACAATCAAGATACTAGAAGTCTAAGATTCATGAATGTTGGGCTTTACATTCCCTATACTCAAGCACTCAGTAGATTTCATAACTAAAATCAAAGTATTAATCCAACAATCAGAAAAATTCTAAACGTTGAGTTCCATGGGTGTATCGTGTAATCTCGGCTTATCATTAAGGTTCACTTCTTAATTTCATGATATTATCGGTAACCAATAAGATAATTCATGATAACTAAAACTTTCCTCACAGATCATTCTTTCATTCTTCCAGTTTTTGATTTTTTTTAAAATTAAAAGTAACGCCAATGAGGGGAATCAAATCTTCACCTATAGGGAGCAAACCTATGGTGAAAACCAGTCGCCCATCCCTTTCTGATTGTCAACCTTGGGGAACCTTCACCTTCACCTATAGGGAGCAAACCTATGGTGAAGACCATTCGCCCAACTCTTTCAATTTTCTCAGGTTGGTTCCTTTCATGCTTAGGGATTACCAGGTTATTCCTTCAATATCGAACTGAAACTTCAATGTGTAAGCAAGATGTGACATGTGAAATCATGACTCAATCAATGTTTAAAGCCTCTAATCATGGATTGATAATTCAAACTCAACCGTGGAATCTATCAGATAGCTAAATCCAAGAGACGTAAATCCACAACACCCATATCTTATAATTCTAAATCAATGATGATCGTTAAAATCACATCGAATTCACAAGAATTTCCAAAAAAAATTTAAAATTTTTTCACACAATTTGCTCAAGATCGAGAAAGTACTGATTAGGTGACTAAATCTCCCACCCCCAACCAAAAATCTACATTGTCCTCAATGTAAAAGAATAAGCATGCAATGCACATGGGACAACGAAAGTAAATGAGAAGTAATGGGAAGATAATACCTGAACGAAAGAATCAAGAGGCTTTCCATGGATTTCTACGTAAGAGCGGGTCAGCACAAGAGAGAAACCAAAAAAAATAAAAATAAAATCCAACCTATACCACTTTCGCAGGCGCTCTCGATTGCATTTAGCATATGCAACAAGCCTTTAAACTCCTAGGTTGCCCCTAGTGGACGAGTTGTAGTCTCGTGAGGGTTTGCAGCAATGTTACCCACAAACATTGAACTAAGAAAATAAAATGGAATGAAAAGCTAGGTTGCCTGCCAGGAGTGCTAAGTTTACCATCTATCCTAAAGCAGTATAAAACAAACAAACAACCCTAGTCCTATGAAAGCAGGAAACCTACCTATACCTCCATTAGACTAGGAGATCAATCTTGGTAAACAGGATCAGTCAGAGGTATGGACATGTCCTCTGAATCAACTTTCTCGACAAATGGCTTTAAGCGATGTCCATTTACTTTAAACTCATTGCCATTGTCCGGATCTCTTATCTCAACAATCTCATGAGGATACGCAGTGACCACAATGTAAGGGCTGGTCCAACGAGATCGAAGCTTACCTGGAAAGAGATGTAATCGAGAATTATACAAAAGAACTTTCTGACCAGGTGTGAATGATTTCCATAGAATACGTTGGTCATGAAACGCCTTCATTCTATCCTTGTAAATTCTTGAGTTCTCGTATGTGCCGTTCCGGATTTCTTCGAGTTCATTTAACTGAAGTTTGCGTAGCAGGCCAGTGTTGTCCAAATTGAAATTCAAATTTTTTATTGCCGAGTAGGCTCTATATTCCAACTCCACAGGCAAGTGGCAAGCCTTCCCATAGACAAGTCTAAAGGGAGACATTCTAATAGGTGTTTTAAACGTAGTACGGTAAGCCTATAAGGCATCAATCAATCAGATTGACCAATCCTTACGGTCAGGGTTAACCGTTTTCTCCAAAATGTGTTTGATCTCCCTATTGGAAATCTCAGCTTACCCACTTGTCTGTGGGTGATATGGGGTGCTCACCTTATGAGAGATATCATATTTCTTCATTAAACTCTCGAATGGCCTATTACAAAAGTGTGAGCCCCCATCACTAATGATAGCTCGAGGCGTTCCGAATCGGGAAAGGATGTTCTCTTTTAGGAATTTAATGACCATGCGATGGTCGTTATTTCGACACGGAATCGCTTCAACCCATTTAGTGACATAGTCTACAACGAGTAAAATATATAGATTTCCAAAAGATTGGGGGAATGGTCCCATGAAATCAATGCCCCATCAATCAAATGCTTCTATGATAAGGATGAGATTCAAAGGCATCATATTTCGATGGGACAATGCTCCCAATTTCTGACAATGCTCACACGCCTTGAAAATTCATGAGTGTCCCTAAACATAGTAGGCCAATAAAAGCCACACTGCAAAATCTTGGCCATGGTCTTTTTAGCAGAAAATTGACCACCACAGGCCTATGAGTGACAGAAGGAGATGACACTCTAATGCTCATCGTCTGGCACACATCTCTTTAGGATCTGGTCTGGGCAATATTTAAACAAATATGGATCGTCCCAGAAAAAGTTGCGAACCTCGGTAAAGAATTTCTTCTTATCTTATGCAGTCCACTATGTCGATATGGAACCTGTGGCAAGATAATTAGCAATATCAGTGAACCAAGGTGAATGAGAGACTCTAAACAGTTGTTCATTAGGGAACATGTCATTGATATGGGTCGCCTCAAGGGAATCAGAGGTATTAAGGTGAGAAAGGTGGTCGGCCACTACGTTCTCTACTCCCTTTTTATCTTTAATCTCCAAATCGAACTCTTAGAGTAGAAGGATCCATCGTATCAGCCGAGGCTTAGAATCATTCTTAGAAAGAAGATACTTAAGTGCCACATGATCTGTGTAGATAATGATCTTGAATCCGATCAAGTAGGACCTAAATTTGTCCAAGGCGAACACTACGGCTAAGAGTTCCTTTTCCATAGTCGAGTAGTTCACTTGGGCAGGATTTAAAGTTCTACTCACGTAATGAATGACGTAGGGCCTCTTATCTTTTCTCTGACCTAGAACCGCTCCAAGAGCATAATCAGAAGCATCGCACATAAGTTCAAAAGGAATGCTCCAATCAGGTGGTTGTATGATGGGTGCACTAGTCAACATGCCATTAAGCTTAGTGAAAGCTTCCTGACATGGCTCAGTCCACTCGTATGGTGAATCCTTTTGAAGTAAATTACATAAAGGACGAGATATGAGACTAAAGTCCTTTATGAATCTTCTGTAAAACCCAGCATGTCCTAAGAAGGATTGCACGTCCCATATGTTCTTGGGTGGAGGTAGGTTAGAGATAAGATCAATTTTTGCTTTATCCACCTCGATTTCTTTGGAAGATATAATATGTCCAAGGACAATTCCCTTATGAACCATGAAATGACACTTCTCCCAACAAGTACCAAGTTCTTTTATTCACATCTTTTCAACACACATTTAAGACTCTCTAAGCACTCGCTAAAAGATGAACCGAAAACAGAGAAATTGTCCTTGAAGACCTCTAGATATTTCTCCACCATGTCAGAAAAGATACTTATCATACATCACTGAAAGGTGGCAGGGGCATTACATAATCCAAATGGCATCCTTCCGTAGGCAAAGGTGCCGTAGGGACATGTAAATGTGGTCTTTTCCTGATCCTCAGGAGCAATTTCAATCTGATTGTAGCCCGAATACCCGTCAAAGAAACAGTAATAGGAATGACCAGCTAGCCTTTCCAAGATTTGATCAATGAAGGGTAAAGGAAAGTGGTCTTTCCTCGTGACGGTATTCAGCTTCCTGTAGTCAATGCACATTCTCCAACCAGTAGTAACTCTTGTAGGTACGAGTTCATTATTGGCATTGGCAACGATGGTGATCCCAAACTTCTTAGGAACCACCTGAGTTGGACTCACCCATTGACTATCGGATATGAGGTATATGATACCCACATCCAATAGTTTAAGAACCTCGGCTTTAACCACTTCCCTCATGTTTGGATTTAGTCTACGTTGTGATTGTCAAGTGGTCTTCCCATTATCCTCAAGATATATGTGGTGAGTACAAATCGAGGGGTTAATTCCCTTGAGGTCCGCTATCGTCCATCTAAGGGCTCCCTTATGCTCAATGCGAGTAAATATAAGCATACTCTCTTGTTCTTTCTCCAGGTGGGCAGAGATCACCACCGGGTATGTCTCATCTTGATCTAAATAGACATATTTCAAATCAGAGGGCAAAGGTTTTAGGTCAAGCTTTGTCGGCTTGAGGTTAGACGGTAGAGACACTACATTAGTTTGGGGCAACTCTTCAAATTGTGGCCTCCACCAGTTAACTTCAAGTACCGGTGCAGTATCAAGCAAGGCACACGTCTCCTTAATCATGTCATCATCAAAATCATGGGAGTGGGCTAGGCACGTCTCTAGAGGGTCAGAGGTGTCGTATCTTCCACTAAAGAGTCAATCATGTTAATGTCGTAGAAATCGTCATCATCCTCTAAGTTTCTGCCATTATTGAAAAAGATGTTTGACTCCAATGTCATATTCCCAAAGGACATAATCATGACACAATTCCTGCAATTGATAATTACGTTTGAAGTGGTAAGGAATGGGCGACCAAGAATGACGGGAATCTGAGTGCTCATGTTATTGATGGGTTCGGTGTCCAGGATGATAAAATCTACAGGGTAGTAAAATCTATCAACTTGGACCAACACATTCTCAATTATCCCTCTTGGTACACGAACAGAGCAATCAGCAAGTTGTAGTGTGGTTAGGGTGGATTTTAATTCACCCGAACCTAACTATTTGTATACCGAGTAGGGAATCAGATTGACACTCGCTCCTAAGTCAAGAAGTGCATAATCAATTCGATGGTCCCTGATTACACATGATATGGTTGGGCTACTAGGATCTTTGAATTTCTGTGCCACGTCTTGCTTTAAGATGGCACTCACTTTCTCAGTCAAGAAGATCTTCTTTTGAATACTCTGCCGTCGTTTAGTCGTGCATGAGTCTTTCAGGAATTTAGCATATGAAGGTATCTGTTTTATGACATCAGGTAGAGGAATGTTGACTTTCACTAGTTTCAACACCTCTAGGATATCGTGAGAGTTAGAGAGAGGTTTTGGTGCGACCAACCGTTGGGGAAATGGAGCAACTGGCTTTTCTAGAAGTTCCGGTTCTAATTTTTTTGGGGCCTCACTAGATCCATTATTGTTGTCCTCTTCTGATTCTTGAGGCTTTTCGGGCCTAACCGGAAGGGTTTTATCAATGATCTTCCCACTCCTAAGAGTGGTGATGGATTTAGCATGTCCCATTTGATTTGAAGAGCTGGGATCACTTATCTCGTATTGTGGTTTAGGATTGGGGAGCGGTTGTGCAGGAAGCATCCCCTTTTCTATAACTGTCATACGTGAATCCATCTTTTGAATAAAGTCTCGCATTGCCTAGGTCAGCTCTTGCATGGAATTTTGAACTGGTTCTTCTTGAGGTTTCCCCATATTTGGATTTTGATTGAAGAAATCTTGAGGGGTAGCAGTTTAACCATTTCTCCAACTAAAGTTTGGATGATTTTTCCAACCAGGATTGTAGGTATTAGAGGTTGGTCCATTGAAAGGTCTTTGATAATTATTTACGGCATTGGATTGTTCATTCAACACTTCTCGAAAGGCGGGTATCGTAGGATAATTTTCAGTTGTATAAATGTTGCAATCACATATGCCACAAATACTTTCATTAACCTTATCCTTCTTTCCTTCCATTGCCTCAACTTTTCTTATGAGCGAAGTCACTTTATACTTGAGATCATCCTCTTCTTTCACAAGATACAATCCACCTTTCTCCTTAGATTGAGTCGGCT
Source organism: Magnolia sinica (assembly GCF_029962835.1). Lineage (NCBI taxonomy): Eukaryota > Viridiplantae > Streptophyta > Magnoliopsida > Magnoliales > Magnoliaceae > Magnolia > Magnolia sinica. The sequence continues at coordinate 42,990,123 of NC_080591.1, read as the reverse complement.
TAGACGTGGTGTTCGATTTTGGGTAATAGTCCCATGATTGTGTTTTTTCAGCAAGACTATCGAGGTAATCCCATACCTCGTCGACATTTTTATTAATGAATTCTCCATTACACATTGTCTCGACCATTAGGCGTATGGAAGATGTCAGTCCATCATAGAAAAAATTTGTAATGCGCCATGTTTTAAAGCCGTGTTGTGGGCATGAACTGACCAAATCCTTAAACCTTTCCTAACATTGGTAAAATGTTTCATCCTCCTTTTGGGTGAAGTTCATGATTACTTTTTTAAGGGTAATCGTTTTATGATGTAGAAAAAATTTCTTTATAAATTCCCTTTGCATATCATTCCATGTGCCAATGGATCTAGGACGCAGTGAATGTAACCACGTCTTATCCTTCTCCTTCAAGGAAAAAGGAAAGAGTCTCAGCCTGATTGTGTGCTCAGACACATTTTGAAAATATAAAGTGGCTATGATCTCATAAAACTCTTTCAAATGTAGATATAGTTCTTCAGATTCAAGCCCATGGAACTTAGGAAGGAGTTGGATAACCCCTGGCTTGATGTCCATATGTCCTGTATTTTCAGAAAAAATCATACATGAGGGCATACTCACCCCCGCTAGTTGTAAATAATTTTGTAAAGTACGAGGCGAGGGTGCTTGATGCACCTCATTCTCATCCTGAATGTCTTCCACCCTGGGTTGAGGTAGAAGAGGTTGGGTCTCAGCCATCACTTCAATTAACTCAGTGGATTTCGAGTGGTGTTTAGTCCTGCGATGGATAGTTAACCCCTCAACCAATCCTCCTTCAGTTAAGAGACGTCGAGTGTTGTCACGGGCTCACTTGGGCATGAAACACTCGCAGCCCTCAATCAAATTCGAAACCTAATCCTAAGAAAGGAAAAGAAAATCTAAAAAGAAAGAGAGGGTTGGAAAGAAGTTACCAAATTGGAGTCCCTAAGTTAAAAACCTGTAAAATAAAATAAAATAAGTTAGATTCTAAAAAGAGAAGGGCTAAAATTAGAAAATCCTTAAAAAGAAAGATAGCAGTAAACTGATTTCTAAAAGAAGGAATTCCTAAAAGAAAGTGAAAATTTCTAAAATAAATTAGGAAGGTCCTAAACTAGAAAGTAAGTTCCTAAAAGAGAACTGAAAAATAGAAAGTAGAGAAAGAGCTTACCGAATTAGAAATTTCTACCTTAAAAGCCTACAAAATAGGAAGGTTAGTTTCTAAACAAAAAGTCTACAAGTAGAGAATTTCTAAAGATAAATTAGGAAACTAAGTTAGATTCTAAAAGAGTTAGACTTAGAAAGTTACTAAAAAAAATAGAAAGTTAGTTTCTAAAAATAAGACCCAGAATTAGAAAGTTTCTAAAATAGAAAATCCAAACCTAAAATTAGAAAGTTTCTAAAAATAAAATAAAGGAAAGATGAGTTACTTTCTAAAATCAGAAAAAAATTTTAAAAAGGGAAATAACTAACCTAGTTTCTAAAAACAAAAGAGGAAAGTTTCTAAAAATAAACTATTTCCTAAAAATAGAAAAATACTAGAATTAGAAAATTTCTAAAACTTAAACCCTAATTCTAAAAATAGAAAAAGTAGAGGAATTAGAAAGGGATTACCAATTTAGAAGTTTATGTCAGCATCCTACAAAACAGGAAAACAAGTTAGTTCTAGAAATCAAATAAAAATCTAAAACTAAAGTTAGTAAGATCCTAATCTTAAACTAATTCTAAACCTAATTAATTTCAGAGAATCGCAACCGTCAATCCCCAGCAACGGTGCCAAAAACTTGTTCACTCCCCAAGTATAGGGTTGTGATGTAGTAATAAACTCGGTGAGACTGAGGTCGAATCCCAAGAGACTGATACCTGTACATAATCTGAAACTAAGTAGAACTAGAACTAGACTAAGATGAAATCTAAATCAACTATAATTTGAGGAATAATGATGAAATAATTATTTAAAACTTTAAAGAATTCAAAGGTAAGAAACTAGGGATTCAGAGGATCCACTTGTAGAGATCAAGGAGATCACATGCCTGTTTCAAGAACTCAACTGGACTTAGAGTCTCATCTTCATCCAGTTGAAGGGTGTAACCATGAAAATCAACTGAACTTCCTTTGATATAGTTTTCAAGAGATGAAAGGTATATGAATTAGAATGGATTCCATCATTAAACCATGCCCATGAGACAAAGTAAACAATAGAATTAAACTAATTAAAACCAATCAACATGATATGAGGGTTAGGAAGGTTTCGTCATCCAACCATGCCCAGGAGACGATGGTGAACAACAGGGCTTCCTGACATCATAATCAAAAGAAGGAAAAGAACATGCTTAAAGCTATCGCAAGCCTATTGTAATTTCAGTCATAGCAGACGATTAAAAACTAAAAACATTCCCATGATTAAACTGGTATCAAGTTCAATTCAGTCTAAATAAAAGGCACAAGAAAAAAGTCTCCCCATCACGCTACAAGCTTCACCTTTTAGCCCTAGCTAAGAGGTTTAGCCACACGTAAACATGATTAGGCTAATCTCTTAATTAAAGATAACCAAACAGGGAAGAAAAGGAAGAAGGAAAGAAGAACCGGATGCACCCCACTCTCTCTCTGTCTCTTCTCTTCACGTTCAAGCCGAGCTCCCCTGGATTGGATAGAAAATTGAATCCCTTCTCTTCTCTCTCTCTCTTTTCCTTTTATAACAACAGCAAGTCGGCTAGAAGAACCGACCTTCTTACGCATAAGGGAAGGTTGCTGGAGTCAGTGTGCGTGGATTTTACGCAGCCAGTTTCGCAGCAACACAAAGACAGCTGTGTTTGATGGCTTTTGGGGAATCCTGCGATCAACAGTGACCGAATCTGTCTCCTTGGTAGTGTTCATGGGCCCCCTGGGAATCTTCTGGATAGTCTAGATCACTGATCTGACCCTGATATTGATCACAGAACGGCCCACCGTGGCCGGTTTTCACGGATGCGCGTTCCTTCGTAAATAGGGTACGTTGTGACGATCGGTGGCCCCACAGTATGGTTTTTAGAGAAATACACCCCGTTCATTGGATTCCTAGTGAAAAAATAGGCTGGAAGGAGTGGTTTTGGTCAGGTTTTAGTGTGGCCCACTGTATCTTTAGTTCCACCGTTCATTCTGCGTTTGACGGTGATCTTACACGTTTACGTTTACATGATGACAAAGAGAAAGCTTGGAGATAGTTTTGGCCACTCTCCTGAGTGAATGGATGGTCTGGATCATCCATTTGATGATGATTAGGCCCCACGTTGTTACAGAGAGGACTCTCTCTTTCATTTAAAAACATGGGTCAAACCTAGTTTGGCCGTGCTTAAGGATTTAATGTACTACGGCTGTGCGTGTGCTGTGCACACGCACCATGTAAGGTGGACCTCATGGTGATGTATATGAGAAATCCACACCATCCATCTTGTTTCTCTTCTACTTTAAGTGGTTGAGACCAAAATTGAAGCATATCCAAATAACAGGTGGGCCCTAGTTTAACAATTTGTGGGCTGATCTTGCTATTGGGCCTCTTTAATAAGGATAAAACGGATGAAATTTGACATGTACGGTTAATTTATAGTCCTTAGGCCATATATGAAGTTTCGAGCCGAGAAGATGGTTAGAGCCCTGTGATCTTGCATTCTGGCTGATTTTTGGGTTACTTGAGCTTCAGTTTCTCAGTTTTCTCGGATCTTTGGCATGTAAATCCATTGATCTTGGTCCCATGGGGTCCATCCCTTGCCTTGCTACATTCTGAGCGTTAATTCCATGCTTTTAGCATCCTTTTTCAGCCCAAGCTCCTAAAGTCACCTTGCAACACAAACACAATTAAATAGTTTGTTAAATAGTATCATGTTCATAAATGCAGGCAATAACTGGGTCTAATATGCAATATTTGACCCTCAATATATTAACCTTAGGATATGTTATACAATTTGCACTTATATCATAAGTCATTTGATAATTTTATAGGTCATTTTTCGACCAGTCTTAGTCATGGTTTGACTTGTCCAGACATTGGCTCGACCAGTCCAAGAATTTTCTCGACCAGTCTAAGGTTTGTTGTGAATTTTTGAAATTCTCTGTTGGACCCTCGACCAATCCTAGAGACTGTTTGACCAGTCGAGCAGGCTCGACTCAAAGTCCAGCAACATTTCTGGGTCCCACTTGACCAGTCGAGTAGGCCACTCGACCAGTCGAGTAGCAATCTTATCTTATCGCACCATAAATTTTGAAATGATATTGGTCCTTTGACCAATCGAGCTGACCACTAGGCCAATCGAGTGAACAATATTTTTGCCTATAAATTAAGAATGATTTTCAGAGTTTTTCAATTCATTTAAAGATATTCAAGTCACAACTCTGAGAAACTTGTCCCCACATTCGAGAAGCTAATTGGTTAGTATTTAAGATTCTTTTAATAGCTTTTTGCATTCGATTTTTTGATCTTTATTCAATTTTATTACTTTTGAAAAGGGAATATTGATTTTATCCTTTTTTTGAGATCAAAATCAAATCAAGCTAGCCCAAGATGTTTTATCCTAAAAATCATTTAAACCTAAGAACCCTTTCATATATGAGATTGAATATTGAACATCTACATCGAATTGGTTCTACCGGGCTTCATTAGAAGAAAAATCTTTAGATAAGTTTTTCTGTATTTGGTTTGTAAGATTGCCAAAAAAAATTTCATTTTTGGTTTTGACTGAGATAGCCAGAAAATATCAGTGAGTGGGATTTTTAATTGTGGTAGCCCTTTGAAAACACAATTGTGAAGGTTTTGTGCAAACCTTGGAAAACCTATTTCATAGTGAAAGCCAATTTCCCGTGAGTGAGGATATTGGGAGTGGAGTAGTTGTGTGGCTGTTTTCTAACAGTTGGTGTATACACAAGTGAACCACTATAATTGCTAGAGTTGTGGTGAATGTTTATTATTGTGCATTTGTGGTGAATGATTGCAATTTATTTTCTTCACATGTGGTGAATGTTGTAATAGCAGTAGATATTTATTTCTATTTTATTCTTTATTCCTCTGTATTAGTTTAGGACTTTGATACACAGACCGTTCTAGAAATCAGGTTGTCCTACCATAAGCCATTGGTTTTTGGTGTAAGGTTGTCCTTAGAACAACGTTTATATCAACCTCTCAATACTTATGTATTCGAGGTTGCTATTTATTTCTGTTATTTGGTATTAATAAGTGCTATCTTGTTCTAGTTCTTTCTTAATTTCACATTTAAATTTAAATTTAGCATAGTCCAATTCACCCCCCCTTCCTCTAGGACTCTTAGCTTGGCCTTTTCAAGTGGTATTAGAGCCTAATAACTCATTTATTTGGATTTATTTCTTGAGCTAACTGATCTAAGTTTATATCATGTCAAATTTTAATAGCCTTTCAAGTACACTAGGTCACCACCATTTGATGGCTCCAATTATGCCTATTGGAAAGCCAAGATGAGAATTTTTTTGAGATTTATCGATGAAAATGTGTGGCAATCCATAGTGACTAGGTGGAACCTACCTACCATTGAAGTTCTATGCATTGATGGTATTAAAACTCTTAAGGTTGCACCTTATAAAACCTGGACCACTCTTCAGAAAAATGAGGGCAATGCCAATTCTAAGGCTTTAAATGCAATTACTTGCGCACTATCACTAGATGAATTCAAAAGGATCATATCTTGTGATACTGTAAAACAAGTCTGAGATATCTTAGAAATGACACCCGAGGGTACGACTACTGTCAAGAAATCTAAACATCCTCACCACTAGGTTTGAGGAACTACGTATGGAAGAGAATGAAACATTCATGGACTTCTATACTAAGTTTAACGACATAGTCAACTCAATGTGGGGTCTTGGAGATAGTATCCCAGAAAGTAAAGTCTGTACAAAGATACTTCGCTCATTACCTGAAAGGTTCAATTCTAAAGTCACTGCCATTCATGAACTTCGTGATACGGATAACATGCACGTTGAAGAACTTGTTGGTTCTTTACAAACCTACGAGTTAAATTTTAAGGCTCCTAAAGGTAAATCCATAGCCTTAAAATCTTCTAAAGGTATTTCTCATAATTCTAATAATTTTGATTGTGAAAATTTAGAGGATGATATGGCACTTTTAGCTAAGAAGTTTTATAAAATTTTCAAAAGCAAAAAGAGTGTTTGGTTTTCAAAAACCCTCTGAGAAGAAAAAGGGTAGATCTAAAACTTGGAAATCACTTAAAGACAGATAATGTTTCAACTGCCATGAATATGAGCATTTGGCTAATAAATGTCCAAAGAAGGACAAACCTAAAAGGAAAGGTATGTTGGCTACATGGGATGAATCATCCTGCTCTGAAGCTTTTTCTAAGTCAGATGATTTTGATTCTGAGTCTACTAATAAGGTTAAGGCCTTAATGACTCTAGCTAGAGTCACTTCCTCAGAAAGTTGTGATTCAACTTATGATGATAATCTGAGAAGTGATCTTGAAACTGATGAAGATTTACAAGATGCCTACAATGCCATATATAGGGAGAGTTACAAGATAGTTGTAAAATTAAAACTTTAAAAAGAAAAGTTTTTAAAGCTAAAAGAAAATTTTCATATTCTAGTTTTAGAAAAATCACATCTATCTGATTGTTTTCAAAAAACTAAGTGCAATTTAGATTTCAAAACATCTCAAATTGAAAATCTAAAATTAGAGAATGATAATCTAAAATTAGAAGTCTCTTCTCTCTTGAGTTTGAAGGATACTTGGAGGTATGCCTAGGGTGATCCTAAATTAGAAAGACTCCTAACCAGATCAAGGAAACGTGGCGATCGATCTGGTCTGGGCTATGATAAAAATGCCCCTCCTAGAAGTAAACCTACTCCTCCTAAGTTTATTAAAGAAGAATCCCCTAACTTAAAAGGGAAAAGTCTAAATCAAAATAGTTTTAAAAATCCTAAAACTTTTCAGGCTATGAAACCTAAAAACAATCATATCAACTATAGAAATCAGAATCATAACCCCTTAGCTGGAAAAATTGTAGATCTACTTAAGGAGCTTTTAAAATCCAACTCGAATGGTAGAATATATAACAAGTATAAGTATCGAAAAACCAACAATGTTTCAAAACCCAAAACTGTAATGAAATGGGTCCCTAAGGTTACTTGTTTGGTTGCTCACCCTGCTTTCAAGGCTTCAAGTCAATCAAAATGGTACCTAGACAGTGGATGCTCTAGATATATGATAGGTGACAAAGATTTGTTCACCAATCTCAAAGATATGGTTGATGGTTCAGTCACTTTCGATGATGGTAGCAATTGCAGAATTGTTGGCCAAGGTATGGTTCAACTCTTTAATCTTCCACCATTTGAGAATGTCTTATTTGTAGAAGGTCTTAAGCATAATCTCTTAAGTATATCACAAATCTGTGATAATAATCATAGTGTTAAATTCAACAATCAAGGGTGTGAAATTTCTAATAAGAATGGTTCTGTGATATTGACTAGTCGCAGAACTTCTGAGAACTGTTATATTGTCAATAACTCAAGCTCGTCTAAGTTATTGTGCTACATGGTCCAAACCAATGAATTCGATCTATGGCATAAATGCTTAGGACATGTACACTATCGTAATCTCTATAGGCTGAGCAAAGGTGAAGTAATACATGGTCTACTCAAGTTAAAGAAAATGGATAAAATCTGTGGCGATTGTCAGATTGGAAAACAAACTAGAAGTGCTCACAAGAAAGTGAACTCTAGTGCCACATCCAAACCTCTTGAGCTCCTCCACATGGATCTAGTTAGACCTACTAGAATGGAGAGTCGGGGTGGTAAAAAATATATTCTGGTAATAGTAGATGATTTTACCAGGTTTACATGGGTTGTTTTTATGAGTGAGAAATTTAAAACTCTTGATGAAGTGAACAGGGTACTCAAGCGTATTCAAACTAAGAAGGAATCACCAGTTATTAAAATACAAAGTGATCATGGTTCCGAATTTGATAATAGCAGCTTTGAGAGGTTTTGTAGCGATCATGGGATATCGAATGAATTTTTTGCTCCTAAGACACTTCAACAGAATGGGGTTGTTGAAAGAAAAAATCATGTATGTCAAGAGATGGCTAATGTTATGTTAAATAGCATAAAACTTCTTAAAAATCTTTAGGCTGAAGCTGTTAACATTGCTTGTTATATTATTAATCGTGTATAAACTAGAAAATCAAGTAATAAGACTGCATATGAACTATGGTTCAATAAGAAGACAACAATCAAATATTTTTGAGTTTTTGGTAGCAAATGCTATATTCTACGTGACCGAGAAAATTTAGCAAAGTTCGACACTAAAGGTGATGAAGGTATTTTCCTAGGATATGCTCTAAATAGTCAAGTGTATCGTGTTCTCAATAAGAGGACCGGTGTAATTCAGGAATTCATTAATGTTGTCATAGATGATCATCTAAATACATCTACCTCTAGTTCAAAAGATGATGAAGTCTCATTAATTGACAAACCAGACTCTTCATCTAGTCGAAATAATGATACTGAACTACGATCAGTTAAAGACCATCCAATTGATTAAATACTTGGGAATCCTCTCACTGGTGTGCACACTCATAAATAACTTGAAAACATATGTAACTATGTGTGCTTCACTTCCCAGATTGAGCTGGCCAATATAAAAGAAGCACTTGCTGATGAAAACTGGATTATAGCTATGCAAGATGAACTTAATCAATTTATTCGAAATGATGTATGACATTTGGTTCCTAGACCTAATGATAAACATATAATTGAAACCAAGTTGATCTTTAAAAATAAGTCTGATGAATTAGGTAACATAATAAGAAATAAGGTGAGACTGGTTGTACAAGGGTACACTCAAATAGAAGGCATCGATTATGATGAAACCTTTGCCCCAGTAGCTCGTCTTGAATCTATTAGACTGTTCATATCCATTGCTTATTACAAAAATTTTAAAAATTATCAAATGGATGTCAAGAGTGCTTTCTTGAACCGTGATCTGTATGAGAAAGTATATGTAAAACAGCCTAAGGGTTTTGAAGACCCTAATCATTCTAACCATGTTTATCATCTGAAAAAGGCACTCTATGGTTTAAAGCAAGCTCCCAAGGCATGGTACAAAAAGTTGACGAAGTTTCTACTAAGTCATAACTTTGTAATGGGAAGTGTTGATAAGACACTATTTGTAAAGAAATACAATGATCACATTCTAATAATGCAGATATATGTTGATGACATTATCTATGGATCTACTTGTACTAACATCTCTGTTGAGTTTACAGAATGAAGTCCAAGTTTGAAATGAGCATGGTAGGAGAATTGAACTATTTTCTAGGTCTATAAGTGAAACAGCTTGCTGATGGGATATTTATCTCTCAAACCAAGTATGCTTTAAACTTGGTGAAAAAATTTAGATTTAAGAGCGGTAAGAACTTTGATACTCCTATAGGCACAACACTTAAACTCTCTAAGGATTCAATAAGTAAAAGTGTAGATCCTAAGTTATATCGCAGTATGATAGGTAGTTTATTATATTTAACTGTGAGCTGACCTGATATTGCATTCAGCGTAGGAATCTGTGTTAGATATCAATCGGATCCTAAAGAATCCCACCTGATTGTTGTAAAGCATATTTTAAGATATGTTGCAAGTTCGGACACACTTGGCCTTTGGTATCCTCATGATACTAATGTTCAATTAGCTAGTTATTCGGATACTGATTGGGCTGGTAATATTGATGACCGCAAGTCTACCAGTTGTGGATGTTTTTATATTGGGAATTGCCTAGTTTCTTAGCATAGTAAGAAACAGAATTCTGTATCTCTTTCCACAGCTAAAGCTGAGTATATTGTAGCCAGTAATGCTTGTACCTAACTTGTGTAGATGAAGAGAATGTTAAGTGATTATGGATTTGCGCAAGATACTATGGTTTTGTATTTTGACAATTCTAGCACAATTAACATTTTTAAAAATCTAATTCAGCATTCACGAACTAAGCATATTAAAATTAGATATCATTATATTTATAAATTAGTTGAAGATAAGATTACTTCAGTAGATTATATTCAGACTGAAAATCAAATTATTGACATATTTACAAAGTTGCTTAACAGAAACAGGTTTGAAAAGGCCAAGCTATATGTCCTAGAGGGGGGAGGGGGGGGTGAATAGGACTATGCTAAATTTTAAAAATAACAATGGAATTTAAATAAATTAAATGCAGATAACAATAGACAATCCCACAATGCAGAAATTAAATACAACCTCAAATGTACGAGTATTGAGAGATTGATACAGATGTTGTTCTAAGGACAACCTTACACCAAAAACCAAGGTTTATGGTAGGACAACCTGATTCTTAGAAAGGTCTGTGTATCAAAAACTCAAATTGATACAAAGGAATAATCAATTAAATAGCAAGAAAAGAAATCTAAGTTATTATAACATTCACCACATAATGCTGAATATAAAAGATTACAACATTCACATCCACATATACATCCCACAATCCTTAATCATAAAAGATAAAGAAAATAAACCACAAACTCACAAAACATAAAGAATTATAGTGGTTCACTTGTGTGTACACCAACTGTTTTTAAAAAAATCGACACACAACTACTCCACTCCTAATATCCTCACACAGTGGATATTAGTGTTCACTATGAAAATAGGCTTTTCCAGGTTCACTTAAAACCTCACAATTGTGTCTTTTAAGTGGGCTTACACAATTAAAAAACTCCACACTCTGAGTTTTCTGGATCACCTCAGACAAACCAAAACAATGAGATTTTTTTAGCACAATCTCAATGAAACCAAAATACAAAAATTTACAATAATGTAAAATACCTGGATATTCTCCTTTTGATGAATCTCGGAAGAACCAAATCAGAGTAAAAGTTCAACGTAGAAGTTCAATGTCCAAACTCACTTATGAAATGGTTCTAGATTTTAAATTAATTTTAAATTAAATCTAGTTGGGCTAGCTCTATTTGATTTTGATTCCAAGCAAAGGGCAAGACTCAATCCCTTCTTCAAATATGATTGGAATAAAGAATACAAAATTAAATATAATAAAGCTAAATTAAGAGAATATTAAATGAGCACAATATAGCTTAAAAAAGATCACTAACTTATCTCTCAGAGTGGCGTATTGATTTATCTTGAATTCCATGAAAAAACTCTGAAATTCATATTCTATTTATAGTTGAAGAAATCACGTTCACGACTGGTCCTGAGGACACCACGATTGGTTGTAGGACCAATAGATTTTTAAAATTTTGAGCGCGATAAGATAAAGCTATTCCACGACTAGTCGTAGGCCCTTCACGACTGGTCGAGGGACCTCCACGACTGGTAGTGTGGAACCAGATTTAGTTGCTGGACTTTGAGTCGAGGCTGCAGGACTGGTCGAGAACGAGTTGTAAGACTCGACCTGAGTTTATGCATGTGCCTGTGTGTGTGAGTATACATTTCATTTCTTGTAGTCTCGTAGTCCTACCGGTCGAATTCCAGCAACCCGCGACCCTCGGATTGTGTTTGTGGTCATCCTTGAATCCGGTCACGTAGACCCGACTTGGATCGACCCAAGACATATGTCATCTTATTCGCATCATCGCTGCGATTCCAATGATGTGTCTTGTGCATCCATTCGACTTATGGATAAAAAGTTATGGGCATTACATAATATGGCCCTTGATCATGTGGCCCACTTTTGTGCAAATGCATGTGAGTCACCTCCATAGCATAATTCCCCATACACACCACACACACACTACACAATCCCATGAAATAACATCACCCACTCAAGTCACTACCCAAGCCTAGTCTAAAACCTACAAACATAGTAATCTCCTCCCATAGCCATCATTACTTTCTTATAAACCCATGATGGCTTTTCTCTCTCTCTCTCCTTATCTTGCCTTCCCTCTCATTTTCTTCCCTTAAGCTAGCAATTCCTCTCTCTCCAACGTCCATATTTTTCTCTCTTCTCTAGCCCCCTAACCCCCATCATACTCCCAATCGCTCCATTAGAACTAGATCTCCACCATTGAAATCCATTCCCTACTCCAAGAGCTTTATGGAGTAGAAGTTTGGGAGTGAGATCACAAGTGGGTAACTATGATCTTGTTGTCTAATTTTCTACATTTAAATCTTCTTATTTCTTCTTGTGTGGATCATATGGGACCCACCAATCCATGGTGGGGATCCCATTTGACCCCATGGATGTGGCCCTTTAGCCCATCCTACATGCATATCATGATACAAGATGGGGCCATTCTCCATGGACTCCATCATGATGTATTGTATCATCAAATTCATTTTAAGGGCATCTAGACCCTAGAATTCATGTTGGGATGGCATCCCAACCACCCATTCTAGTCATAGATCATGCATGCATTAGTTTAATTTTGCATTTTTAATTAACATATTTGTATGGTTGAGATTGATTCTTGGGAGGGCCCATTAGTGGTGGGGCCCTACCCCATGGCCGGATTGCCTTTTTCTTATTCTCTTTTCTTTGATGTGTAGATGATGATGTGTGTGTAGCCCACTTGGTGGGCCTAACATGTCCCAAAAAAAAATCCAGTAAGGTGGGACACCCCTACCACCCAACTCCATCATCCTTGGACACCTTAATCAATGCATGCAAGTGTCCTAGTCTTAGTCCATGATATGGACATATGTGGGGCCCACTAATGAAGGCCACACATCCTTTTTATTGCTGAGATTATTGAGATATAGGCTGATATGTCCAGCCATGTATTGCTATCTAAGAATCTGGACTGTTGCATGTACTGTCATGTTCAATGTTTGGCATAGATTTTGGATAATGATTTCCACTATTTTCCTTATGATTATAGGGTGTAATTAGAAGGTTTGGACCCCACCTTGAGGTGTGGTGGGTCACACCTCAGATGGCCCATGAAATGGTACCCAAAAAGGGAGGCCCCTATGGGTGGGCGGTCCACCTTGTTGGGCTGTCCAGCCCACATGTATAGAGGAAAAACACAAACTTCAGCTTGGTTTCTCTAAGGGGTGGGCCAATTTTGTGGACCCCACCTTACTGTATTTATGAAAAAAATATTAAACATCCATTTTCCCCCTCTTAGATGAAGTTTGGGCCCACCTTATTGGATAAACAATGCATGGACAGCAACATTTCACCCCGGATAGATTGTAATTCCAAATTTAATTAAAATATTTTTGAGTATCCAAAAATCTTGAAACTTTACAAAAAGGTGTCTCACTCATGTTAGGACTCACCTACCAAATTTTAGGGTCAACGGACCCCTGTACACACTGTGGCAAGGGCTGGACCGGCCCACCACGTTGGGACGTCCAGATTAACCAGATTTTCTAGATAGTCTATTTTATTTAAATTAATTAAAATACTTCTGACCGTCCAAAATTATGAAATTTTTTGTAGGTGTGTCCCACCCATGGAAGGACCATCCTGCAAAGTTTTAAGGCTATTGGGCCACTGTACTAATAGTGGTACGGCCTACAACTTCGGTTAGTTTTGGGCCAAATACCCAGGCCCGTAGGACTACCCACCATGGGACGCCCCTACCTTGGGCTGTTGTTGGACTATATTCTAGCAGCATGGTCCACTAATAATATGTGTTGTGCATCCCCCTCTCATCTGGTGGGATCCACAGTGATGTGTGTGGGTCATCAGGAAATAAATACTATAAATTAAATTATTTGTTGGACTCCAACAAACCTAGAAAGCGGGTGGGCTGGAAATTTAGCAATGATCCCAATGTTGCTGCCCATAAATATTTGTTTGGGGTAATATGGCCCACCAAATTTGAGGATGATTTAATCAGTTATCTTGCCTTTTTCTTTTATTATTTTTGCATGTAATTATTGCTCATCTGAGGCCCACCCAAAATGGGTTTCTATTGGAACATTGTATGTGGTTAATTGACTAGTTCCTTAGGCCTTTTGGACTAGAACCTTTTAAGTAGGCCCATTGACTTTTGGGCCCATACTCTTCTACCTATTGTGATGGGTTTATGGGCTACAAATATTCAAGTAGTTGGGCCCTTGGCTGACTACCAAAATTAACCTTGTACTTAGGCTAAGAAGTGAGGCCCAACTTACTAGTATTAAATGTGAAATTGCCCACATGGTTGAACTACTGGGCTGCCCATGAGGCCCACCACAATATGTGGGTTTATGACCTTCATGGTTGAGCCCAAACCTTGCTTGAGGGCCCACCATATTGCCTATAAGTTGGGCTTTTGTGTATAGCCCATTAGGCCATGGATTACTTGGGCCTTTGACCTTACTTTTTATGCATAGCGGGCTACCTTTTGGGACCCAGTTGAGGTTAGATGTCCTCCTTGGTGGCCCTAAGGTAGGCCCATAGGGCCCTTATAGGTGGTTGAAGGTCCACCTTTGACCTTGATTAGGACCGTTCCTCTATTAAGACTTTATGACCCCCTTAGCTTGTGGGTCACCCCAAAGTATTAGGCCCCCATTAGAGGACTTCACTTCTCCTTAGAGTATTTGTCTATGTATCTAAACCCTGTCTCTCCTTGAGAAGGAGGAATGTATTCTAAAGGTACCACTCTTCCCTCATTATGACCCATATGCATCATCTGTATGAATTGATTGCATTGTATGGTGGTCTTGAGGGATGAAGTTTCTCCCCTCGTGCACATTGAGTGCCTAAAGCTTGTGTATGATCTGTATGTGTGACTCATGCATTGGCAGTGTATTTTCATGATGATACCACCCTTGCTTTATCAGGGCTTCAACGCCACAGGGATATTCATAGATGGATGGATATGTGGACACCGAAAATGATACTTAAGCATACCGGGTGTATAGGATGCTCATGGGTGAAATTCTCAAAACTTCCATGGTATTAAGGGACTGCCCTAACATCATGACCGAGTGGAAACTATGAGCACATGAGGGCCTTATACCGTTAGGCCGTGACTCCCACTGTCGTGTAGTCAGTTGGGTAGAGATGTAGCCTTATCTGCCTGTAAGGGAGGACATTATTAGGTTGAGTCTGACTAGCTCGTAAAATGGGTCCGCTCCGTCGAGCCTTGTTGGTGATTGGCTATCCACAGGCGGGTAGTGAAGTCTCTTATATTCGTTTGATTGTGCGGGGTCTGTAGAGCGGCAGTCATCCAGCAGTGTAATAGACCCCGGTGATTTCCTTATGATTGGAAATGTATTTGATATGTGGATTGGATATGAGCATTCACATTACTTTGCATCGCATTCGTATTGGCTACATAAGCCCCCTCCATACACTACCTTAATATGACACCCAGTACTCATTACATCATATTCATGATAAGCCTTGGTAAGGCTAGCGACATTGTCATTGAGCATATTTCTCTTCCTGTACCTCCTACTATTCTTTTGTGCACCATTGTCACACACTTGCACTACCCTCTAAGCTTCTATAAGCTTATGCACGATTGATGCGTGTAGAAGATCCTAGACAGGCGCCATAGTGGCAGAGCTTGGATTAGAGCTGAGCTTGAGGACCCCAGTGTTACAGACTTTTCTCTCCTTCTTCTATTATTTTATGTATGTCCTTTTGGACCTTAGGGATACTTGTAAAAGTTTAAATTCATAGTGGATTTTGTGATGTGTGCCTTTATTATTCTCAGATATACTTGTTGTGATCTTGGGTATGCTCATATTGGTAATAATTATACTGTTATGGAAATCCTCCTTGTAGGATCCCAGGATCGGAATCTGCTTCAGGAGCCGAGAATGTGGTACTACGGAGGTTATTGCAGCTAGAACTAGCTATCGGGTTTCTCGTGAATCCAGTTACTGAGTTTGGGGTGTGACACGAGTTGAGCAGTATTCACATGACTGGTCGAGCAGTCTCCAGGATTGGTTGAGCCTTAAAAAAAAAATTCTGAAATTTTGCAACAAACTTAGTACTAGTACAGGAATTTCTTGGACTAGTCGAGCCAGTGCTAGGACTAGTCGAACAGAGTCCAGGACTAGTCGAGAAATAGTCTATTCACTTATAAAATGATCTAATTGAATTATGTATTCAAAATGGCCTACCCTATGGTCAATTCAGGGTCATTCATACCTTATACATGATGTATAAACATTGAAACTTCTTTTTCTTCTGTTGATAGTCGTTCTTTGAAGTTCACGAAGCTTGAGATCATTACACATGATGAAGCTTGAACTTAAGACCTTTTGAA
This sequence comes from Magnolia sinica, assembly GCF_029962835.1. Taxonomy (NCBI): domain Eukaryota; kingdom Viridiplantae; phylum Streptophyta; class Magnoliopsida; order Magnoliales; family Magnoliaceae; genus Magnolia; species Magnolia sinica. Next base: position 42,973,916 of record NC_080591.1, on the reverse strand, counting down.
GTATATTCAAACTGTAAGACCCGTATCCCAGCCCATACCATCCCATAGGCTTCCGCGGTCCTCCCGGTAGAATTTCAGTGACCCGCGATCTTTTATCGGCAATTGCACGCGACCCCGAGTCGTATGCCGTATTCCAAAGTTGGCTCGATCCGAAACTTGTACTCTAGCGACCGCACCGTCGTCGCAGTTCCGATGCCGTATCTCGCGCGCCGTGGCGATACCCAGGCCAGGAGATGTGGGCCCGCATTCAGTTCAAGAGAACGCCGGACATTCGTAAAATCCTAATAGAATCTCTACAACCTTTCAAATCAATCCCATCAATCATGTCAAATGTCAAGTACTCTCATCACCTCACATCCCATCCCCAAGTACAATCACCCCTCCCCTAAAGTCAACACTCTCTTACAACCAAGTACACCTACCCATCACTCACCATCCCTCTCTCCCATCACTCCTCTCCCATCATCTCTCTCTCTCATTCTCTCTCCTTCTCCCAAGCAACCCTAAAGAGAAAATTGTTCATGGTTTCCATGGAGAAGCCATGTGTGGCCCACCTTCCTATCTCCCATCCCCACCCTCCAAAACTAACCTCAACCGTTGAAGTTCGTCCTTTGGAGCTCTAGATCGTGTTGGCGGAAGAAGGAATAGGCAACCAAAGATGGGTACTTATTAGGCTAGATTTTTCATGTTTTGATGATGGGCCAAGTGAGGCCTACCGATTGATAGTATGGATCTCACTTTGGACCTTTGAAGTGGCCGATGGACCACCTTGATCCTCATGATCATTCCACGATGGGGCCATTCTCCATGGACCCCATCATGATGTTTATTTTCCTTGTATGGATAGGGTCATCTACACCTTACATTTGGTGGAGAAAGGATCTCCACCGTTGATTTTTGGTTTGATGGGCCCACGTGTAATAGGACCCACTTGATGTATGTTTCAAATCATGCAAGGGAGGGCCCATAGTGGAGGGGTCCCTCCATCACTCGATCTCTCTCTTTCTCTCTCTTTCTCTCCTTTCTTATTTTTTGGCCCACTTAATAAGTTGTGAGATGTCCAAACTGTTCATCAAAGGGACCTCACCTTGATGTGGGTCTCATGCACACCATCTAACCATTTGGTGGCCCACCCTGGTAGCATGTATGTGGGTGGGGCTTACCTTAAATATATGTGTTATTTGCAACCGTACAGTGTCCAGGGACGCTGGACGTTGCCAGCAAGTGAAGTGTGAGCTGACAGTGGGTGTACTCACGATAGCAAGACCAAAAAAAATTGATTTTTAGGAAGGGTTGTCCATATAGGCCCCACCCTGATGTATGTTTTTAATCCAAGCCATCCATACCTTTCCTTAGCTCATTTTAGGCGTTGAGCCAAAAAATGAAGCTAATCTGATCATTTGGTGGGCCATAGCATAGAAGATAGTGGTCGTACCATTGAAATCCATTCTAATATTTCTGTACTCCGAAATCTGCTCAATATTGGGCTTATTTGGTCTGTCTTGAGTAGTAACGACTAATGGGTGGGGTGGATTTTGTTGAGGCAGGCCCTACAATAGAAAAACCCAAAAATAATAGTTTTCAAAAAAAAATATAGCAGAAGTGCCTGCTGCTGCAGACGCTGCTGACGCACGCAGCTGCGTGCGCTGGAGGTAGGGACCCACCGTGGTGTGTGTTCTATCCACACCGTCCACACCTGGATGGTGGGACCTACCGTGATGTGCGTGTTCTATCCACGCCATCCAACCATTGATCAGGTGGCCCACGTCACAGGAAGCAGTGGTGATTGAACCGTCTACCATTGAACCCTTTTGAGTATGACAGTAGTTTTGGGTCAATATAAATTTATTTTTCCTTTCATCCAGGTCAGCATGACCTTGTCAACAGGTTGGACTGCACATAAACATTGTGGTGGGCCCCACGTAGGATCCTAAGATGTATGTGTTCTATCCACACCGTCCACAACAGTGGATGGTGGAACCCACGTATGATGTATACCACACCGTCCACACCACTGGACGGTGGGACCCACCCACTTGATGTATATGTTTTATAAATGTCGTCCAAACTAGTGGACCACACGGCAAAAAAAGCAGCGGTGATTGAATGTCAGCCATTAAAACCCTTTTGGGTCAGAAGTTTTGAATCAGTATGAAATTTGTTTTCCTTTCACCCGGTCCGTGTGACCTTATCAGTGGGTTAGATTACAAATAGACATTATGGTGGGCCCCATGTGCGACTCACCAATGATGCATGTGTTTTATTCACACCATCCACACCTGGACGGTGGGACCCACCATGATGCATGTGCTACATCCAAACCGTCCATCCATCTTGAAAGCTCATTTTACGACATAAGCTAAAGAATGAGTCAGATTCATAGTTCATGTGGACCCCCACCATGATGCATGTGTTGCATCCAATTTGTCCAACCATTTTGAAAGCTTATTTTAGGGCTTGAGACTAAAAATAAGACAAATCTAGGATCAGGTGGACCACATTATAGGAACCAGTGGGTTTGAACGTCCACCATTAAAACTCTTGGGGCTACCAGGTTTGGACCAAATTGATATTTGTTTTTCATCTAAATCCAGGCCTTTATGACCTTATGATCAGATTGGATGGGAAATGAAGGTTATGGCGGGCCTTGGGAATTTTAATGGTGGAAATCATTATCACCACTTATATTTATTGTGTGGCCCATTTGATATACATGAGGCCCATTGGTGTAACTCATTTGAGGTACATATGGTCCATGTGATGTGGCCCACTTGCCATATGAGGACCCATCTTGATGCATTTATGGCCCGTTGTTGAGGCCAACCTTGATGTGTATGAGGTATGTTGTTAAGGCCACTTTGATGTATTTTGTGGCCCATTTGTCGGGCCCACTTTGATGTATTTTGTGGTCCATTTGAGGTTCCCACCTTGATATACTTGTGACCTATCTGTGAGGCCTACCTTGATATATTTATGGGGCTCATTAGTACGGCCCATTAGTGCGGCCCATTGATGTAGCCCATTGTGATGTGTATTAGGCCATATCATATGGCCCATTGAGATGTGTATTAGGCCCATGGGTCGTGGCCCATTGAGATGTATTTTCAGCCCATATGTTGTGGCCTATTGTGATATATTTCCGGTCCATTTGGTAAGGCCCAATGAGATGTGTTTCCGACCCATATGGCATGGCCATTGTGATGCTTTGTAGCCCATTTAATGAGGCCCATTATGATAAGCATTAGGCCCATGGCTTGTGACCCACATGTTGTGTATTTGAGGCCCATGTGCAGGGCCTGCATGTTGTGTATTTGAAGCCCAGGTGCAAGGCCCACCTGTTGTGTATTCAAGGCCCGATGTGATGTGTGATTTTGCAATGATGTATGTAATAATGTTTAAGTGGGCCACTCCTTGGAAGCAATGATGGTTAAATGTCCACATTGATGGGCAATGATGGTTGAATGTCCACATTGTGACCTTCCCTTGGGCCTTGTTAGGCCCATTCTCATCGATTACCGATTATTGATCTAGGCTGATTATCGATTGATGCCGATTACTGATTCTTATTTGTCATGGCCGATTACCGATTATCGATCGAGGCTGATTATCAATCGATGCCGATTACCGATTCTGATTTGTCATGGATGCCGATTACCGATTCTTATTTGTCGTGGCCGATTGCCGATTATCGATCGAGGCTGATTATCAATCGATGCCGATTACCGATTCTGATTTGTCATGGACGATTGTCGATTATCGATCGAGGCTGATTATCGATCGATGCCGATTACCTATTCTTATTTGTCATGGCCGATTACCAATTATCGATCGAGGCTGATTATCAATCGATGACAATTACCGATTCCAATTGTCGTGGCCGATTGCTGATTAGCGATCGAGGCTAATTATCATGACCGATTGACAATTTCTGATTGACGTGACCGATTTGCCAATTCCGATTGTCATGGTCGATTGCCGATTCCGATTGATTTGGCCGAATTGCCGATTCCAATTGTCGAGGCCGATTTCGATTGCCAAGGCCAATTGTCGAGACCTATATGATGTACATGCTACCTGTAGTTGAGGCCCATTGTGACACGTATTAGGCCCATGATGCATGACCCATTTGATGTATTCAAGACCCATGTGTAGGGCCCGCATGTCCTGTATTTGAGGCCCATGGGCAAGGCCCATTGTGATGTATTCATGGCCCATGGGTAAGGCCCACTGTGATGTATTCATGGCCCATGGGCAAGGCCCATTGTGATGTATTCATGGCCTATGGGCAAGGCCCATTGTGATATGTATTAGGCCCATGAGCAGGGTCCACCTGTTGTGTATATGTGGCCCTTGAGTAAGACCCATTGTGTTGTATATTAGGCTTTTGTGTGAGGCCGTGGGCCCATTATATGTTTGGATCTATGTGGCCATTCCTTGGGGGCAATGTTGGTTAAATGTCCACATTGTTGAGGCCGATTGTTGATGCCGATTATTGATACCGATTATGAGTATGTGATAGCATAGCATCATAATACATGCCCATATGCATCATCTGCATATTTGTTATGAGATATGATTGACCATTGCATATGCCATAGGGCAGGTTGTTCATGGGGCTTCTTGACATGCAGAGTTGCCCCACATGAGAGCACGGTATGTGCAGGATTGATGTATGATTGGATTGTGTGACTCATGCATCTCGCATTTATGTGACATGACCACCGTACGCCCTAATGACATTAGGGCCATAGCCTTCACAGGTATTTCGTGGATGGCCAGATGGGACACCGGAAATCTGTTCTACATGGGGTGCTATAGATATCCCTGGGTGAAAGTCCCTAAACCCTCTTGGTTCCAGAGATTGCTCCAACGTCTAGACCGAGTGGATGCATGAGCGTATCAGGGCGGTATATCGTTAGGCCGCGTATCCCACTGTGTCGTAGTCGATTGGAAGGGGGTACGACCTTACCTGCCAAGAGGAGGGGGTAATGCTAGGCTGAGTCTAACCAGCTCTAGGAATGGGTCTGCTATCAACGAGTCGGGCCCGATATTGGTAGGTGGATAGTGAGGTCTCTTCCACTTACCTTGTTGCACGCGATGGGGCGGCAATCTGGTTTGGAGTGTAATAGACCCCGATGATTTTCTAGAGAGGAATCATATTGATATGTGGACTTATTGAGCAGAAATTGCATATTCATTCATTTATTCATTCACTATCTACTCGGCCTGGTGGTGCGTAACTATTTGTTATATGTACCTTCGCATGGCCAAGATTTCAATTAGACGCACGACTAACCTGAGACCAGGAGTTTACCACATTGAGTCTGACTATCCAAATTTAGGTATGAGACTGGTTTGGATAGAAGTCCCTTGTGATGGACCCCGTAGCCAGCGATACTACGTACTATCATCCTGACCTCACACTCTAGCTTGGTCATTTCATTGCATCGCATATTGCATCCACATGCATATGACATTTTGGGTTATGTTTTCTATACTAATATGGTCTAGACAGACTTAGCAGGATTTACATATTGCATTGTACACTCGACATTTGATATTTGGCTCTCTATGACTCCTCCTTTGCATAGTTGATCTGTTCTATTTACTCTAATAGCGTATGATTCATGAACTTGTCAGCACTTCCATTTACTCTGATATCATATGATTCATGAACTTGTCAGTACTTCTATTTACTCTGATATCGTATGATTCATGAACTTGTCAGTACTTCTATTTACTCTGATATCGTATGATTTATGAACTTGTCAGTATTTCTGCTTACTCTGATATTTATGTGCTTGACACTTACCTCGTGCACACACTTACACCACCCTCTAAGCTTTCTATAAGCTTATGCATGATAAATGCGTGCAGGTAATGTTAGGTTGCAGCAGCATTGGGTTGGAGTGTGTGGCGATCTTCTGGAGCTTGATTTTGTCATATGTATTTCCCTTTCAGCACTGTATTCGAGTGTTTATATTAGCGGATATGTGATGATGATGTTGCCTTTGTGATTTAGGCATACTTGTGGTTATCCTTTTTACGAGTTAAATGTACATTGGAAAATCCTCCTTGTAGGATCTTAGGATCAGAATCTAGCGTATGGATGCTAGGAGCCGAGGGGTACTACGGAGGCTGTCGACACCGAATTCGACGATCAGGAATTTTGTAAGCCCAGTTTCCAAGTTTAGGGCATGACATAAACTTGAATTTATAACCTTAAGAAGCTTAAACTTGAAATATCTTGAATCTTGAACTTGAGTTTTCAAGTATAAAATCTTTGTCTTGACTTGGAGCTTAAATTATGAATCTCGAACATTGAACACTCACTTGATGTTGTACTCGAACATGACCATGTAATCTTGTATTTCTTGAAGTAAAGATCTTTAGTCTTGAGAGATGCACAGTCTTTATTATGTAGATGAGCTACACAAGACATAGATTTCAAGAGAAGTTTTAGCACTACAAAATTTGACAATAATAGGAGCTAGAAACCATAACACTTACAAGGTTTGGTAAGTTGAAATTGGATATGGGTATATGTAATATAAATTGAAATATTTATGTTTATTTGTACAATTTTGCATATTTTTATTTTATTTTATTTTTGTAAATTTTTTAAATTTCAAAATATGAAAATATGCTTAATTTTCGAGGTGCTCAACCAATCAAGTACACACTCGACCAGTTGTGGCATGACCGGTCAAGTATGTACTCGACCAGTCGGCCCGCTCGGGTTTGGGGGTTTTTATTGCCTAAAAAGTATTTTCTTTTCATTTACTTCATCTTCCCAACCAGCCCTAGCTCGACCGGTCGAACCCACCTTCGATTCCTCCATGGTTAGTGCATCATTTTCAATTTCCTTATAGATTTAAGTTCTTTGCACTTCCATTTCCATGTTTGTGTTATTTATTTCAAGGTTTATGGTGGTTTGTTGGGTTTTCTTGTTAAAAATCTGATTTACTTAAAACCCTTCTTTCCTCTTTTGCAATCCTTATATTCATTGTTTTTCTTGTTGTAATGGAGAGTAGAAATAAGAAGAAAGGATCTTGTGGTCCCTCTTCTTCTTGTTTTGCTCCTATCATAGTGCGCCATCTTCGGTCACCCGAAGAAGATCCCAAGTATGTGCGGGATATTCGCTTACGCAACGTGATACTTGAATAGTTAAACGGACAGTTAACACTGATTATTTGGCACCTTTTGGTATTATTTCACTCATTCAATTTGTAGGATGGGATAACATTTTACATTGGGGCGATCCTGCAAACCGTTCCATTACGCAGGCCATGTATGCTTGCATTAGTAACTTCTCTACTGAGAATCTAACGTTTACCATTACAACCAGATAAGATCCTAGACCTTCCAGTTAATGACGATGGTATTCCTATTTATAACTTGTAGCAAAACCGTCTGAATCTGAGAAAAGAATGCTAACTAGAGTTTTATGCATCATGAATGCGTAATGAAGTTCTGGGAATGCGCTTGCTTCCAAGTTTATGTTACCCAAATACAGGGTTTTCCATCGAATTTTCATTTCTAATGTCTACCCTAGATCTGCTAACAAGGTTGAGCTCACTACTTTTATGGCTCGTATTCTTTATTCTATTGTTACTAGTATCTTTGTTTGTCTTCCATCTCTTATTTGTTACATCGTTATTCAGTTTCATCTCCATCCAAGTCATAGTGATATACCTTTTGCCTATGTCACGCCCCAAACTCGAATCTGGCACTCAACTTCCATACACCAAGTCTCAAGTTCGGCGCAGCACAAGGAAGATTTTTGATTGAATTTTTGTTTATATATATATACATAATAATACCTGAGCATGAAGATCCATGATAAAAAAACCCAACAACACTATCCATTATAAATCCTAATGGTTACAAGTACAATGCTCTTCAAAAGGTACATAACGTCAACATTGGCAAATCGAAAAATAGATGTAATGCACCGAGAAAGCTAAGTCTTCCAAGCTACTCCAGCCCGGAAAAAATGGGAAATAGGAAAGTTTAGGCAAAAAGCCTAGTGAGTACACTCATGTGTGCAATGTGTCCTACATGCAAGCAAGATAAATATGCTATAAGGAAATCATATATGGTGAAAGGAGTGTAGTACGTAAGGTATGATGCCAATGATAATGCAATGCATATGCATCATAGTAATACTCCAAATCAATGCTACCAACATCAAGTCATATTTTCATTTCTCCTATACCACAGCCATAACCATATTACACACATCCGTAATCACATCATAATTATCATATTATCATGCCATATCTAACTGTATATCTCGGGAAAACACCGTGGTCGATACCATGCATCAGACACTAGTAATCGACCTCGTATACCAGCCCTGTGGTGGGCTTTCACCAACTGTATATTAGGAGAAATACCGTGATCGACACCTATGCACCAGACACCAGTAATCGACCTCACAAACCCGTCCTGCGGTGGACTTCCACCGGGCATGCCAGTAGCAGACTTCATTCGCGCTTTTCCTTGACGGCGAGTCAGACCGGTCCCTGTTTGCACCTCAACCCTTAAGCAGGTTGGACCCACCTCTTCTCAACCCGACCTCATCAGTGGGAGTTAAATCCATGTCCCATGTATCCACTCAGCCCAATGGTGAGGCAACCCTAGCTAGCATAGGGGTTTAGGGACTTTCAACCCAAGGGGCACATCATCCCCTAGTATTTCCACACTTCCGGTGTCCCGTTCATTTTCAAGGATAACCCAAGTCATCATCATAGATGTACATTTCATCGTCAAGATCTAACTCATATTATACGGCACGACTGTAGTATTTCGATCATCATGTATGTCATGATTATACATAAATTCAAGCAACCATGATAAGGCATACGTTCAACTGCATGTGGTATGCATATAATGTCATGAATTTAGGGTCTGCTTAACCTTTAAGCAAAAAATGACATATAATCATCATATGCCACTATCAACTATATCAATCCATGGTCATGTGACTAAACTGAAGGGGACATATCTTACACATGAACTAATGTATTGAAGTACACTTCCACACACCATCATTCCATTGTACATGAATATGATCAATATCAACATGGTTAAGTAGATGAATTTAGTATGCTAGGAAGTGGAACAACATTAATCAAGATATTAAATCGCATGCTTCTATTAACCATAATCACTAATATCACTAATATCATCTATAGTTATCATAATCACGGGCATTAATTGTATTTAGAATTACACCATATCCTTCGCAAGATGGATATTCCATTAGCGACTTATGGTTAAGGAGTGGTGATGACGCAAAGTACATGCATCAAGTGGTTATGAGATGAAAGGCATGATTATAACATATGGTAAATGAGCCACAGGATGGATGGTGCTGGCGAAACTCATATAATGTAGTGGGCTTCGCCTTCAAGTGGGTTGTTAGTAGGTTGGATTTGTAAATAATTATCATATTTGTTCTACAATAGTTTGGAAGGCATAAGTAAGCCTCATAAGATACAGTGAGCCTTAAGTTGAACAACTTTGGTATATAATATACACATAAGAGTTAACCACAGTTGGATGACAGTGGGTTTGTCTCATACAACGTAGTGGGTCTTACTTCCAAGTGGTACTGCAAGCAAATGGGTCTACACAAAAATATTACTTTGGCTCCCAATAAGTAGATAGTATAGGTAACTCACATACATTAAGATAGTACAAGGAAGAACAGTTCAGATGCACAAGGCACACAACAACGGGCTCCATGATCAAACTGTTTGGTTGGCAAAACAATTGAGCAGTGTAGATAAAATACGTACATTCAGTGGGTCCACAAGTGTTTAAAAGTTATACATTCAATTAACACTATTTCATGTCGTCTGACTTATTTAGAAAATGGGATCTAGGTCATTTTGGAATCATATTCTAGGATTAGCTAGTCTAATAGATGAATGGTGAAATATGCAATACTCACATGAAGGGAGGGTCCATAATCAATCTGACACATGCCCTAAGTTCACATATAGAAGAGGTTACACCATCAGCATAGTCTACGAGTCTGTGTAATTAAACAATTCTCATATGCCCATGTAGTATTATGGCCACTCCAATATCATAAGTCCACATGGTTGAGTGGCCACAGAAATGTCACTCTACTTGTCATAATAAAGGATTTAAGGTCACATGGTTACTTTTTTTACTACACCATAACTCATACATCTATGTGCAACTATTTTATTTAGCTCCCGCATGTTTAGGTTGTCGATGCCATAATTTCACTTGGTTGAGTGGACATACAATTAGTAACATAGTCTAGTGATTGTATCTCAAAGCATCCAAGACACAATCACAAGCATACCCACCATACTAGGCTACACTACGTTACACTAACTCTTAAATTATGGTCACCTTATACTTTATACAGAGAATGACTCAGATTTGGTGTCATATAATCAAGAGGCCAAGAACTAGCTTCCCTTACATCAGATATAGTTTAGTGATCCCCGCATCTGTCTCAGCTATGAGAATAATGTAAGGGTTGTATTTATGTCGCATGACACCAAATTGAAGGCCACTCTTATCAAGTTGTATAATCCAGCCTATATCATAATTCTCATGACTAAAAGAACCTACACGTACAACCCGATTGTTCATGGTTTGGGTGACTATGGCTATGCCCATGAGCACGTGGTCATAACATTGAGTGGTCACCAATGCCACCTGACATCATATAATTGGTTGGCCTTGTGTGCATTTCACAATCATACGGTTAGACGACTCCATATACTCCACAATTGCATATGATTAGGTGACCTTGCATACGTCACATGTCCACATGATTAAGGGGCCAAACACGTATATAACATCCTCATGCCACTAAAGTCACATATTTATTATAATTAAACATGTTTAACGGTTTAGACAGAAGTCACATGATCCAATTACTTGGGGCCACACTCTAACCAAAGTGCCAAGTGAGTGAGGGCTATCCACAATCTGCCCATTTAAGGGATTAATCATCATTACTTCAAAAATTATAATACCAATTCGATACATTCAACACATGGAGATTACAAACTTCTGTCGAAGAGGCCCAATGGTTGGCCCAAACAAGGCTACCACTGATGGGCCCACATGACAATCACACAAAATGGGCCTTAACATTCCTAGGCCCACACATCAATGGAATTCACATGTGTTCTATGTGGTGGAGCTCATGGGGTTATGCATTCATCATAGTTATATCAATTGTAGGTTGTCCAGTCCACGCATTACATGATCACATGATTGTACACCATCAATATATAGAAATTTTAAAAAAGATCCAGACCATTCACATATCAATCCAATTTGCATAATTAATGGGCCACCAATCCATGGTGGGCCTGCGGCTAAAAATCAAGTCAATCTGTGGCACATGTGGGCGACATCGCACTTAAAAATTGAGAGGGTTACCCTCCATTAAACATTCATAATCATTTGTTGGGCCACCAAAGCATGGTTCACAAATCTAGCTTATCCATTACGTGTGTCCCATTTTGTTAAGGGGTCAGGCCAAGTTTCAAATGCATCCAAACTTCAGGTGGGGCCCTAACAAGTGCTTTTGGTCTCCGAGTTGTATGAACAATTCAAAGGAGATTAAAGTTACATGGGTCCTAAAGTGATTGTATTTATTACATATACAAAGTTCATCTATTTTTATTTTTATATTTATTCATTTATTTATTTTAAAGATTATTTTATAGCATAATCCAAAAATGACTCATATTGAAAGATTATCTGGACCTCACCACAAACAATAGTGGAGATAATGATTTCACCGTTAAACAATTTACAGGGTCCACCTTAATGTTTATTTTCCATCTAATCTGTTCATAAGGTCACAAAGACCTGGATTAAGGGAAAAACAAATTTCATATTAGTCCAAAACTTCTGACCCAAAAAGGGTTCCAATGGTAGACGTTCAATCCCTGCTACTTTTGTAGTGTGGCCCACTTGATAGTTAGATCTATCTTATTTTTCTTCTCAGGCCTTGAGACAAGCTCGCCAAATGGATGGACAGTTCGGATATAAGGCATACCTCTTCCCTTTTTTTAAATTTTATTTATTATTATTTTTATTATTTTTTTGTGGTGTGGGCCACCTGAATTCCATGTACGGCTGATTTTTGGGGGTGACCCATTTTTAAACGGGGCCCATCAAATGCACGGTTCTGATATTCGACATACATCATGGTGGGGCCTATGGATGGGACCCATGGTCCCTACCCGTTCCAAGGAGGCGCGTCCTCTGGACGTTGGACGTCAGCAAGGGGCTAACGCCCTTTACTATATATTTTATTTATTTTATTTTTTCTGTTTTTTAATGTTTTTTCATAGGTGGGGCCCATATCCTAGCGATCCACTCCATCCGTTGGATTTTATCGCCCGAGATGGATTTAAGAAACCCAATATTCAGTATTTTTTGACATATAGAAACATCACAGCGGGCCCTAATAGATTATTACTGTTAAAATAATATTTTTGATGGTGTGGCCTACTAGAGATTTGAATTGGCTCCATTTTTCAGCTCAATGCCTAAAATGAGCTGGGAAATTGAATGGACAGCGTGGATTGAGAATATACATCATGGGTGGGGTTCGTTGTGGGCCCACACCTCTTCCTCTTTTTTTTTCTTTCAACAGCAGCAGGGATGTCTGGACGCTGCAGCAAGCAGCGTCCAGCCTTCCTCTCTCTCTCTCTCTCTCTCTCTCTCTCTCTCTCTCTCTTTTTGGGTTTATTTGTGGTGTGTGTGCACGTGTGTGCATGGGTGTGTGTGTGTGGCTAGCCCAATGGGCCATATTTGGATGGTTTAGATGGCTTAAAAACATCACTGTGAATCCATGCCCTTTTGTCAATTGATATTCATGTATTCCCTTCATCTAGGTCTTGGAATGTTATGGACGTTGGATGAATGCCAAACATCATAGTGGGGCCACGATCAACAGGTCCCACATCCTCATCATCATCAATAACAACAACATGTTATCATCATGATCATCATTATCCAAACCATAAAAGAATAAAAGACTGAGTGAAAAGGGGGTATACTCACCTTGATGAATTAGGTGGATGGTTGAGATGGATGGAAGGGTTTGGGGTTGATGCCCCACCAAGATCACTCCTCTCTCTCTCTCTCTCTCTCTCTCTCTCTCTCTTTATGAAGAAAAATGGTGAAATGCTAAGGAATGAAGGGATTAATATTAGCTTAGGCTAGGATTATGGTAATTAATTCATGATTAGTAATTAATGGTGGCTTAAAGGGACATGGGATGGCATGGTGTGATGATGTCATGCTTAAGGTGTGGCATGGAAAAGAGTTGAGGTGTACATGAGAGAAGGAGGGGTATGGGTGTGTGACATCACACACATGGGTAGAGATTCTCTCACCCATGTGTGGTATGTGCATGTGTGCATGGCATGTGTTGTGCACATGTGTGGAATGGAGTATATGGCGCCTTGCACACATGATACATTAATGATTCTTCACGGTGTATCTTACTAACGGAGTATCGTACAGACGCACGGATGGTACCTACGCGATCGCAGTGACGGGGCGGTCGATATGAAATAGGTTTCGAGGTCTTGAGGTTCCGATCAGTCGAGTGTGTACTATGAACGGCCAATCCAAGTCAAGCTAAGGGCATCGATCATCATGTACATATGCATAGAAAATAGTACGGAATGGATGGGGTATTACAATCTACCCTCCTAATAAAAATTTCATCCTTGTAATTTCTAATCACAATATATTAACAAACTCATAACATGCAAAGCCAAACATACATATTATCATACATATATAGTACAATCATCCATCCCACAAGTGAGGGTATTACTCGTGGTTATCTCCCTCATGCTTAGGTGCTAAGTATAATATCTACATTCTCAACTAAGGAATCCTGTTTTGACTAGGTTCTCAAACTGGGAATCCTAGATTTATGTCTCTAGATTCATACAAATCAAGGGTACTAATAGCACCTAGGTTCTTGATCAATGACGGTGAGAGACTTAGTTTCAGTTCTTCTATGTTTTCCAGTTACTGACTTTGTTCGTAAGTGATCCCAAATCTTATGCTTTGATATCATCTTCTGTCACGCCCCAAAACCCAGGGACGGACAACTTCCGTGATGCCTCGAATCTGGCACTTGACTTCCATACACCAAGTCCCGAGTTCGGCGCACCACTAGGAAGATTTTTGATTGAATTTATATATATATATATATATAGACACGTACATAATAATACCTACGCATGAAGATCCATGATCAAAATACCAAGCAACACTCTCCATTATAAATCCTGATGGTTACAAGTACAATGCTCTTCCAAAGGTACATAATGTTAATATTGGCAAATTGAAAAATAGATGCAATGCATCGAGAAAGCTAAGTCTTCCAAGCTACTCCAGCCCTTAAAAAATGAAAAATAGGAAGCTTAGACAAAAAGCCTAGTACGTACACTCATGTGTGCAGTGTGTCCTACATGCAAGCAAGATAAATATGCTACAAGGAAATCATATATGGTGAAAGGATGTAGTAGTAAGGTGTGATGCCAATGCCAATGTAATGCATATGCATCATAGTAATACTCCAAATCAATGCTACCAGCATCATTAAGTCATATTTTCATTTCTCCTATACTCTAATGACCCGAAAAATTTTATGCCTAGACCCGAGTACTACCTCTATTTTTCCTTAGTAGTTAATTGGGGTAATTAGCGCTAAACTTGATTGCTTGTGAAATTTGCATCAAGCACTTTAAATTTGATCTGCATGACTCAAAATCTATAGAATAGTTAGCGCTAGGTTACTCTGCAATCTGGGATTCATTGCTAAATCTAGTTGCTCTTGGGAATTTTTGGAAGTTCTGGATCGGACTTGGACCGCGCATCGTAAGTCCGATAGCGATAATCTCAAAAATGTTGGACTTGGCCATCACCTCAAAAATCAAGTCCAGATGATGTTCTGGGTCGATTTGTCTGAGTCTGGAGTGAAGAGTGTGAGAACGATGAGAAATTAATGAGATTTTATGAAATCTGAGTCGTGTCGCTTGCGCAACGATTTTAAGCGATCTGACCATTGGATTCTGACCCAATTTCACCCTCTGATCAGGAAAGATGGCCCAGGCATGTCCTTGTACTTGTGGACCTGATCGAGTTTCGGTGACCGTTGAATTGAGTGTGGTCCGCCATGGCTGATCTGAAGATCTGGTCGGTACGAAAACTCAGCCTGACTAAGATCCATGGTCAGTGATCTTAAGTCCAACCTTTCGTGGAAAAAGGCCCACCAGAAGTACTCCGTTGGATCAAGAGAGGCCTATTTTGGTTATAACCTAAGTATACCTTGGCCTTGGGGTTATTTTCATCAATGTTAGGCCTATATATAGACCTTAAAACCATAGCTCTCTTTTGTATACGAATTTCCTAACCCTAGCTAAGAAAGAGAGAGGAAAAGAGAGAGAAAGTGAGAAAGAAGTTGGTGAATCATCTTAGAATCTTTCCTGTTCTTCTTCATCCTTAAACCTTCAATTTTGAATCGTTATTCTGGCGATTCTAAGTTCATCCTTGGGTAAGTTAACCTAACCCTAATCTGTGTTAGAGCTTAATATAGTCCTTGTGTTGTTGTAGCTCATTTCTATGCTTGTCTTAGGTTATCTAGTTGCCGTTGACGAAGACATCTCGTCTGAATTAGTTCGGTGTTTCATTTCTGGTTAAGGTGCGGACTTTAATCGTGTAGGTTATGGTTTTCAAGGCTTTCAATGCCAGCTAATGGTTTAATCTTGTTATAGATGAGATTTTACATGCCAAATGTTATGTTTATGTTGCGTTCCTGATATGCATGTGATATATTGAGATTTGTGTATTCTATGTATATGTAGGAAGTACCGTATACGTATAAAATATGCACATGTGTTTGCCATGATTATTTGTCGTGTATTTATGCTAATTGTATGTGGGTCAACTCCTTGGCAAAAGGAATTGTCCAGATGTGTGTATTCCAACATACGTCATGTATGTTGACCTATGTATTCTAAGTGTTTGTAGAAATGTCTAAATGATCTAAAGTGTAATATATCAACCTAGTATGGGCGTTGAGGAGCGATTCTCAACTCTCCCATTAGTGTGTATGATTTCCTTCATGCAAGTTACATTCCTTGTTGTTTAACTTCCAGTATTACTTGTGTGTAAATCCTTGGTAAGTTGATATTCTTTAAATACTCATATACTACATGGTTGAAATTGTTGTTCCATTACTGTTCTAAATCCATTATGAATATCTGTTGTAGTGGAATGTGTTTGGGACTATGAATAGTCCAGGAAATCGGTAATCGGCCTTGAGATTGTGGCTGAGGGCGCTTTCACCACAAAGGACGTGATTAGATGAACCCGAGTCGTATTAAGTTGTCGACAGTGGTTTGGCCACACGGAGTGTTTGCCGACTCTATGTCGTTCAACCCAACGTGCGCTCATGCTAGTCGAGTTCGTCAAGTAACCCGATTGTCCGATGTATGTTCACCATGTATGGATGCTATTGCTTGAATATAGGGTACCAAACTTACCGATGACATCCTATTAACCGTTCTACCTTGATTCGCTAAGACTCATGATCCGGACATGGTGGTATGGGACACCGTGGTTGAGCTGTCGGCCTACGCTGGGGTGACGAGCCTCCCCGTAGTGACCAGTGAGCAACTAAACTGGTGAGCCCATTTTGGTGGTATGGGACACTATATTCGTGCTGTCAGCCTACATCGATTGGTGACGAGCCCTTTGTAGTGACCTCGAGCATACCTGGATATCGCATTGAGGTGACGAGCCTTATTGTAGTAACGAATGTATGATAGGCGTGCATTGATTGGTGACGAGCCCTTTACAACGACCTAAAACCATATGATCGTATGAGATGATCTAGGACTGACGACCCTAGAATGGATCACTGTTTGAACGTTGATATGAGGAAGGTACCTTAGCTTCCCAATCCTGCTGTATGAAAAGGACTAATAACAACTTGGTAATCATGTTCATGCACCGCATTTGCATGTGCTTTGTAGACGTAGCACACTTTGAGGCGATGTCATGCGTAACGTAAGATGAAGATGCTGAGGGTGTACGCGTGAGGGCACGCATCATTCTACATACATCCTTACATTAACAAGAGTACTTAGGACATGTTTGATTGTTCTACTTTATCATTACTGCTTGATTGAATTGATAACATGTTAACCTATACTTTATTGTTCCACTGAGTTGATCAATCACTCCCACATTCTGGGACAGTGTTTAAACACCCACCAGACTCTGTCTTAGTTACAGATGTTGATGAGACCTCTGAGGCAGAGCCGAAGATTGAGGATGATGAGGCTGCTTTCTCTTTTGAGGATTATAAGGCTGCTTTCTCTTTTATACAGTTTTCAGACGGGTTTTAGTGAGCCTTGTTCTGATGCGCGGGATGCTGAGATTTCTTTTGGGATTAAATGATGTAACTTGATACTTGTAATTTTGATAGTAACACTTGTGACACGACCTGGTATGTATATGTATTTCAGGGATGTGCACATGTACACTTATATTTCTTTAAGTCTTCCGCTTGCGTTCTTCACTTATCCCTGAATTATGTTTACAGTTTGGCTTAATCTATTCCATGTTTTATGCACCCATACAGACAACATACATCCATTATTCAATATGTTGCATAAGTGATGTTTTGAAACTCGGGCGCTGAGTTATGCTCGACCCCCGAACTTCAGGGCATTACAAGTTGGTATCAAAGCATGAATTGGATTAAACCGAACCTGGGTTATGGTCACACATCGTACGCTGTCACCACTTTAGTGTTTTTAGGTGCGAATTTATCGTAGATTGTGTGTTTGTGTTCCGTTGCTTCTATCGGCGAAAATTTACTGAAAACGATCGCAGAGATCGAGTCTGTACTCTCTCCTGATCACACACAGCGACCTAAAATCTCCTCTAGACCATCTATTAATGAGTCTAGATGGTTTATCTTCCCATCTTAACCCTTCAATTGTCTAAAAATCTTTGTTTGTATCAGATTTTAACTCGAATGGCCCGATAGGCGGCAAACCAAGCAAATGGGCCGATCGGGGCATTTTCAGGGGGACCCAGGGGGACCCACCTCATTTAGAGCATAAGGGACCAGGAGGACCTCGCCCAAATGGCGAGGCATTGCTGGACGGTCCAGAGACCGGCGATGTCCTCGCCGGTTCGGCCAGCCCTCGTCGATCAGCGGGCCAGGCTGGGTGGGACGGCTCGGGCCGACGAGTTTATGGCCTAGTGTGGCCCACCCCTCCATGGTTTGTTGATTAAAACCTTCCCTAAACCCTCTTCCCTTCACAACTTACCCTCCCTAGCTCTCCTTTTCTCCAAGTTCCCTTCAAAACTCCACCAAATCTCTTCCAAATCTTCTTCTTCTTCCATTTTCATACACACCCACCAACCCATCTCAAAACCTCACCCCCCATTGCTGTTTACATCTCCTTTTCTTCTCATTTGGGCTCTCAAATCCTCTTTTGGGATCTCAAGTGTGTGGAAGCTTTACCATTCTTCCTATTTCTCTCTTTCTCTCATTTCTCATGGCCCTCTTTGAGTTTATCATGGCCATATTTTCCATCTCTACCCTTCTTTCTTTGATGGGGAAGAAGAGAGCGCCCGTGTATAAAGCTAGGCCTAGCCGCCCAACTCATGCACGGAGGCCGAGAGGTGCCGCCGCGAGCATGACCGCCGCTTGTGAATTCCAAACCAAGCGGGACCTTGATCCTCAAGCTCCCATTGGACGAACCTTGTTGGCGGAGCTATCGCATGGAGTATATGAAGGCCGTAGGGTCCTTTTTGAGGGTCATGTTGATCCACGGCTATATGGCGAGTTTCTGTTGTTGGAGCACCTAGAAGAAGCTGGTTGGTGTCCCTCGTTTGAGGGCGAGTATCGCACGAATGCTAGTACTGTTTGAGATTTTTATGCCAACATTCTTGATTCGTCGCTGGAGCCTTTGCAGTTCAAGATTCCTTATGGTAGCGGTCAGGAGGCCACAGTCAACATCGCTTTGATATCCCAACTCCTGAATATGCCACTTGGTGAAGTACATGCCAGTGAGAAGAATTTGAACAGTATGCGCGAGAGGGATCGTCGCACCCGGTTCTTGTGTGGTCGTCTGGTCGAATGGCAGCCGAATAGAAGTCTTCGAACTACCAACATGATGGATGACTTCCGCTTGCTTCACCACATGTGTATTTTCAATGTATATCTAAGGTGGAGCAACCACATCGAGTGTACGCACCTGATGGTAGATTTTCTGTATCAGGTGGGGCAAGAGGCGAAGTTATGTGTGTCGACGTACATCTTGAGTCAGATTATCCTTATCGCTCATTCGACTAGGAGGACCAAATCACTTCCATTTGGCCGCCTCATTTGTAAACTTGCACATGAGTTTGGCTATTGGCTTGGGGCAGAGAAGCCGGTTCCTGTTCATCATATTAATCTGACGACCCTTAAGCAGATGGAGATTAGTCCTCATCAATAGGCCTCGGAGAGTGAGGATGAGTCAGAGAGTGATGAGGATGAGAGTTATGCTGAAGGTGGAGCTGAGATTGAAGAAGAAACAGAGTAGGACAAGGAAGAGGTAGAGGCACAGGATACAAGTGAGAGCTCTCCTCTTATGGCACCAGAGCAGAGCACAGATCAGGCTGCCAGGGATGCCTGCATTACTCGGCTTGAGGAAGGGCAGGCTGTTCTACGCCAGGATATCATGGATCTTTGAGGCCTTGTGAAGCATAAGTTTAAGAAGGTGACTCGAACTCTGAAGTCTATCCTGTGTTGCTTGCAGGATAAGGGTGTCCCGCCTCCATCTCCTGATTCCGACGAGTAGTTGTCGTTGTAGTCATCCTTTGCTTTGTTTTGTGGTTTCTTTTTATGTGTTGTCGTTGTTGGCTTTTGTAGTTGGAAGTTATTTGTTGTTGTTTGAAGTTTTAAATGTTGTAGTTCACATGCTTTTCTTGTCGTGATTCATGTAATGCTGCACTACCTGTATTGCGATAAATTTTGTTAAATGGAATGTATGTTGTTTATTATTGAAGTTGTGCTGTGATTGCTGTTTGGATGGATTATGTGGTCGTAGAATCTTATATGTTGCATCCTCTGTTGAATGTAGGGTATGCCTCCTAAGGGTTCAAAGACTTCAGCCCGTCTCTCCTTGGTTGAGTCGCTTGCTAGGGTTACTCCCCTGAGCGATAGTCAGACGGATCCACAGTCGGGCCCGTCTCATGCCGGTGTTGGGCCGACACTTATGGCTCCTCCAGTCACGCCTTCGGTTCCTGAGCCGAGCTGTGCATCTTCGTCTGCTCCGCCTTCTGATAGGTTTAAGCAGATGATGCTGTTGATGCAGCAACAGCAGATTCAGTAGCAGCAGCACCAGCAACAGCACCAGCAGTTTCTATCTCCCATGGTTGGCATCTTTGCTCAGTCAGTGGGGGCGACTCCTCCTGCTTCACCTATGCCCCCATCTGGGAGCGCTAGTGCGAGCGGCACTTTTGAGCGATTCCAGCGCTTATGACCTCCCACATTTGCGGGTTCTCATAGACCAGAGGAGGCCGAGTATTGGATCAATCGCATCTTTAAGATGCTGAGACTGCTGCACTTTTTTTTGAGGTTGAGCAGGTTGAGCTTGCCTCCTTCATGTTTGAGAAGGAGGCCAGTCTATGGTGGGACAGTGTTCTTCGCACTGTCGAGGAAGGATATGAGTGGTTGTGGCAGGCGTTTGAGGTACGCTTCCACGAGAAGTATTTTTCGGTTACGTACCGACATGAGAAGGAGAGTGAGTTCCTTCGCCTCCGCCAGGGAGGGCTGTCGGTGACGGAGTATGAGAACTGGTTCATTGAGCTAGGTCGGTATGTTCCTTTAATTCTGGGTGATCAGCCGATGAGGATGCGGCATTTTTCTGAGGGATTGAGGCCTGAGATCTGATCGAAGATATGCTGTGCTAGCATTTCTTCCTATGCGGAGTTGGTGAGCATGTCCTTGCGAGCAGAGCAGGACGGGGACAGGTCGTCCCGTATGCGAGCACCTATGGTTCCCAGACCTGCACCTTTTCTCAGCAAGAGGCCGCCGGCAGATACTCCTCCTAGGCATCCAGCGCCGCCCGCTCAGCAGATGCGAGCTGATCTTCGTTATTCGTATTGTGGGAAGATGGGGCATCTGGACCGTTTTTGCTTTTCGCATATGCGGGCCAGTGGTTTTACTCCATCACAGAGGATTAGCCGTCCGATGCTTCAGGTTATTTCACTTCCACCTCTTCGTTCAGTGCCAGCTCATCCATCCTTCAAACCTGCAGTACCTAGCTTCAGGCCACCTCAGCGGCCCATAGTTCCTTCGCCGAATCGTCAGCAGCAGGCTCGAGTTCATGCGCTCTCAGCTGAAGCGCCTATGTCTGACGTGTTGCCGAGATCCTTCGAGGTTACAGCGCACATTGAAGGTAGTCTCGTTTCTATGTTGGTGGATACAGGGTCCACTACTTCTCTTATATCATACACGGCAGTTAAGCATTTGAGTTTGAGTACTATTTTTATAAAGAGAGTGACGCTCACTACCGCTATGGGGATTTCCTCTGCTATGAACAAGCATTGCATGGATTGTTGGGTTGATCTAGGAAGTGGATCGATTTGTGTTGACTTCTTTGTCGCACCTATTTTTCATTACGATGTTATTATGGGTATGGATTGGCTCACGAGGATGCGAGCAAAGATTGATTGTGAAGCAAGGTCGGTGACAATCCATGGACCTGAGGGCAAGACAGTTACTTTCCCAGTTAAGGTCAGTTACCCTGTTCGTTTTGATTATTATACTTCTATGTTAGAGAGTATGGATGGATTGGAGTTTGAAAGCACACCTGTAGTTCGGGAGTTTGAAGATGTGTTTGAGTCGATTCCTGAATTACCTCCTCAGCGTGAGATTGACTTTACTATCGATCTCATGCCTAGTGCGGCGCCCATTTCTTTGCCCACCTATCATATGCCTCTGAGTGAAATGGAGGAATTGAGGAAGCAGATAGATGGTTTGTTGGAATTAGGTTTTATTCGGCCTAGTGTGTCTCCTTGGGGAGCACCTGTCTTGTTTGTGAAGAAGAAAGATGGTTCCTTGCGATTATGTACTGATAATCGCAAGTTAAATCAGGTCACTGTGAAGAATAAGTACCCTTTGCCCAGGATAGATGATCTGTTTGATCAGTTGAAGGGGGCATGGTACTTTTCAAAGGTTGATCTGCAGTCAGGGTATCATCAGTTGCGCGTCAAGAATGAGGATGTGCAGAAGACCGCTTTCAGGACTAGCTTCGGTCACTATGAGTTCCTTGTGATGTTGTTCGGTCTTACGAACGTACCGGCCGTGTTCATGGATCTGATGAACAGAGTGTTTCGGCCATTCTTATTCCGATTCGTCATTGTATTTATCGATGACATCTTGATTTATTCTGCGAGTCGGGAAGAGCACGAGGAGCACTTAAGAGCAGTTTTGGATACTCTTAGAAAGAATCAGCTTTTTGCGCAGTTCAAGAAGTGTGATTTCTGAAAAGAAGAAGTCAAGTTCCTAGGACATGTGGTGTCCAGGGAAGGGATAGCTGTCGATCTTGCTAAGGTAGTTGCAATACAGGATTGGAAGCAGCCTGGTTCAGTTACTGAGGTAAGGAGCTTTTTGAGTCTAGCAGGCTATTATCGACACTTCATACAAGACTTCTCAAAGATAGCCAGACCATTGTCTCAGCTGACACGGAAAGATTTGAAGTTTGCTTAGAATGAGATGGTGGAGCTAGCTTTTCAAGAGCTGAAGGACAAGTTGACGTCCGCCCCTGTGCTAGTATTGCCAGAGCAAGGGGTTAAGTATACTATATATACTGACACCTCTCACATTGGTCTGGCTTGTGTCCTTATGCAGAAGGACATGGTGATTGCTTATGCTTCGAGATAGTTGAGGAAACACGAAGAGAATTACCCTACTCACGACCTAGAGTTGGCAGCTATCATTTTCGCATTAAAGCTCTAGAGACATTACCTCTATGGAGAGGAGTTCGAGCTCTTTTGCGACCACAAGAGCTTTAAGTATATTTTCACGCAGCGTGACTTGAATATGAGGCAGCGCCGATGGATGGAAACATTGAAAGACTTTAAGTTTGATGTTTCTTACCATCCGAGTAAGGCGAACCTTGTGGCAGATACATTGAGTCGTAAGAAGGCTATAGAGTTTGTGGCTCCGTTAATGATGGCAGAATGGGACATGTTGGAGTTTGTGCGAGACTTTGAGTAGAAACTTACGGTGGAAGAACCGTATGAGGTTATTACACACATTCGTGTACAGCCCCTTATCGATGAGAAGATCGTTGCAGCTCAAGCAGATGATGAGTTTCTGGTGAAGATGAGAAAGCGGGTTGGTACAGATGAGAACTCCGAGTGGAGTGTTAGTTCTGATGGGGGCCTACGACTTCGTGGCCGGTTATGTGTCCCAGACATTCCTGACTTGAGACGGGAGATTCTCGAGTTAGCCCATAGTTCTAAGCTTGCGATGCATCCAGGTAGCACGAAGATGTATCAGGATATGAGAAGATCATATTGGTGGGACAACATGAAGGTCCATATTGCTGAGTTTGTCTCTTGTTGTCTCACGTGCCAGCAGGTCAAGGCAGAGCATCGCCGACCTCTTGGGTTGCTTCTGCCCATGCCCATAGCAGAATGGAAGTGAGACTTCATCTCTATGGACTTTATTTCTAGGTTGCCGAGAACGAAGAAGGGACATGACTCTATTTGGGTGATCGTCGACCGATTGACGAAGTCGGCTCACTTCTTACCTATCAGAGTCACAAACTCTGCAGACGAGTTGGCTAGGTTGTATATCAAGGAGATTGTACGTCTGCATGGAGTTCCCTTAGAGATTGTATCTGATAGAGACACTCATTTTACATCTATCTTCTAGACTCGTATCTAGGAAGCGATAGGTGTGAAACTGAAGTTCAGCACCGCGTTTCATCCGCAGACAGATGGGCAGACGGAGCGCGTGAATCAGATCCTGGAAGACATGTTGCGAGCTTGTGTTCTGGATTTCAAGGACAGTTGGGATGATTATCTCCAGTATGCAGAGTTCGCGTATAATAACAGTTTTCAGGCGAGTATTGGCATGACTCCCTATGAGGCGTTGTATGGTCGCCCGTGCAGAGCACTGCATTGCTGGGTAGAAGTTGGCGAGCGTAGTTTGCTTGGCCCGGAGTTGGTGTAAGTGACTTCAGAGAAAGTTGACATTATTCGACGTTGACTTCTGACATCCCAGAGTAGGCAGAAGAGTTACGCTGATACGAGGCGTCGACCGCTTGAATTTGAGGTTGGAGACCATGTATTTCTTAAGGTCTCTCCTATGAAGGGAGTTCTGCGGTTCGGTAAGAAGGGAAAGCTTACACCGACATTTATTGGTCCATTTCAAGTTCTGGATCAAGTGGGAGTGGTAGCATACCACCTTGCTTTGCCCACACCTCTTGCGGGCGTGCATAACGTATTTCATGTTTCTATGCTGAAGAAGTACGTTCCTGATCCTTCGCATATTATCAGTTGGGAGCAGGTGCAATTGAGAGAGGATGCCACATATGTACTGTGACCGACGCGTATTCTAGACAAGAAGGAGCTGGTATAGCGTAGCAAGATCATCCCTCTTGTGAAAGTTCTATGGACGCATCATGGTGTGAAAGAGGCTACTTGGGAATCTAAAGCTGAGGTTAGAAAGAGCTACCCTCAAATCCTTGAGGAATATGAGAAGGTACGAATTTTGAAGATGAAATTTTCTTTAAGGGGGGTTGTAACGCCCTGAAATTCGGGGGTCGAGCATAACTCAGCTCCCGAGTTCCAAAACATCACTTATGCAACATATTCAATGATGATTGTATGTTGTCTGTGTTAGTGCATAAAACATGGAATAGATTAAGCCAAATAGCAAATATAATTCAGGGATAAGTGAAGAAAGCAAGCGGAAGACTTATAGAAATATATATGTGTACATGTGTGAATCCCTGAAATACATATACATACCAGGTTGTTCTGACAAGTGTTACTATCAAAATTACAAGTATTAAAATTACATCATTTAATTCCCAAAATAAATCCCAGCATCCCGCGCATCAGAACGAGGCTCACTAGAACCCGTCTGAAAACTGCATAAAAGAGAAAGCAGCCTCATCATCATCCAACTCCCGCTCTGCCTCAGAGGTCGCATCAACATCTACAACATCGGAACCTAAGACAGAGTCTGGTGGGTGTTTAATACCGCCCCAGAACGTGGGAGTGAGTGATCAACTCAGTGGAACAATAAGGCACAGGTTAACATGTTATTAGTTCAATCAAGCAGTAATGATAAAGCAGAATAATTAAACATGTCCTAAGTACTCTTGTTAATGCAAGGATGTATGCAGAATGATGCGTGCCCTCACGCGTACACCCTCAACGTCTTCATCTTACGTTACGCATGACACCACCTCAAAGTGCGCCACATCTACAAAGCACATGCAAATGCGGTGCATGAGCATGATTACCAAGTTGTTATTAGTCATTTTCATACAGCAGGATTGGGAAGCTAAAGTACCTTCCTCATATCACCATCCAAACACTGATCCATTCTAGGGTCATCATTCCTAGACATCTCATACGATCATATGGTTGCTGGTGTTGCAAAGGGCTCGTCACCAATCAATGCACGCCTATCATACCTTCACTACTACACTAAGGCTCGTCACCTCAATGCGGTATCCAGGCATGCTCGAGGTCACTACAAAGGGCTCGTCACCAATCAATGCAGGCCGACAGCACGAATATAGTATCCCATACCACCATAATCGGCTCATGAGTTTGGTTGCTCACTGGTCACTATGGGGAGGCTCGTCACCCCAGCGTAGGCCGACAGCTTGACCACGGTGTCCCATACCACCATGTCCGGCTCATGAGTCTTAGCGGATCAAGGTACCAAGGTTAATAGGATTTCACTGGTAAGTTCGGTACCCTAGATTCAAGCAGTAGCGTCCATACATGGTGAACATACATCAGACAATCGGGTTACTTGATGAACTCGATTAGCACAATCGCATGTTGGGTTGAACGACATAGAGTGCGCAAACACTCCGCGTGGTCAAACCACTACCGACAACTCTAATACGACTCGGGTTCGTCTAATACGTCCTACGTAGCGAAAGCAACCTCAGCCACGATCTTAAGGCCGATTACCGATTTCCTGGACTAATGCATAGTCCCAAACACATTACACTACAACAGATATTCATAACTACAATTTAAAATAGTAATGGAACAACAACTCAAATCATGTAGTACGCAAGCATTTGAAGAATATCAACTTAACATAAATGTAAGCATAAGTAAGACTTGAAATTAAATAACAAGGAATGTAACTTACATGAAGGAAATCATACACATCAATAGGAGTGTTGAGAATCACTTCTCAACGCCCGCAAATAGTGTAATAAGTTACACTTTAGATCATTCAGACATTTCTACAAACACTTAGAATACATAGTTCAACATACATGATGTATGTTGAAATACATGCATTTGGACAATTCCTTTTGCCCAGGAGTTGTCATACATACCATTAATATAAGTACACGACGAATAATCATGGCAATCACATGTTCATATTTTATATGCATACGGTACTTTATACATACACATAGAATACAGAAATCTCAACATAACACATGCATAACAGGAACGTGAAGTAAACATAACATTTGGCATGTGAAATCTCATCCATAACAAGAAAAAACCATTCACTGGCATTGAAAGCCTTGAAAACCATAACCTATACACTTAAAGTCCGCACCTTAAGCCAGAAAACAACACCGAACTGATTTCAGACTATATGTCTTCGTCAACGGCGACAGAATAACCTAAGACAAGAATAGAAATGAGATACAGCAACGCCAAGACTATTCTAAGCTCTAACACAGATTAGGGTTAGGTTAACTTACCCAAAGATGAACTCAGAATCGCCGGAATAATGATTCAAAGTGAAGGTTAAAGGATGAAGAAGAACAGGAAAGAATCTAAGATGATTCACCAACTTCTCTCTCACTTTCTCTCTCTTTTCCTTTCTCTTTCTAAGGTAGGGTTAGGAATTTCGTATGGAAAAGAGAGCTAGGGTTTAAGGACTATAAATAGGCCTCATATTGATGAAAATAACCCCAGGGCCAAGGTATACTTAGGGTATAACCAAAACCAGCCTCTCACAATCCAACGAAGCACTTCCGGTGGGCCTAACACCACGAAAGCTCGGACTTAAGCTCACTGACCATGGATCTAAGTCAAGCTGAGTTTTCGTACCGACCGGCTCTTCAGATCAGCCGTGGCGGACCACACTTAATTCAACGGTCACAGAATCTCGATCAAGTCCACAAGCACAAGGATATGCCTGGGCCACCTTCCCTAATCAGAGGGTGAAATTGGGTCAAAATCCAATGGTCAGATTGCTTAAAATCATCGCGCGAGCGACACGACTCAGATTTCATAAAATCTTAATTAATATCCAACCGTTCTCACACTCTTCACTCCGAACTCAATCAATTCGACCCAAAACATCACATGGACTTGATTTTTGAGGTGAAGGTCAAGTCCAACATGGTGACCGCAACAGCCTAAGATCCAGAACTTTGAAAAATTCCCCAGAACAACTAGATTTAGCGATGGATCCCAGATTTCAGAGTAACATAGCGCTAACTAATCTACACGTTTAGAGTCATGCAGATTGAATTTAAAGTGATTGATGCGAATTTCACAAGCAATCGAGATTAGCACTAATTACTCCAAAAAGCTACTAAGGAGAAATAGAGGTAGTACTCGGGATTAGGCACAAAAATTTTCAGGGTCATTACTGGGGTAGATTGTAATGACCCGAAAAATTTTATGCCTAGACCCGAGTACTACCTCTATTTTTCCTTAGTAGTTAATTGGGGTAATTAGCGCTAAACTTGATTGCCTGTGAAATTTGCATCAAGCACTTTAAATTTGATCTGCATGACTCAAAATCTGTAGAATAGTTAGCGCTAGGTTACTCTGCAATCTAGGATTCATTGCTAAATCTAGTTGCTCTTGAAAATTTTTGGAAGTTCTGGATTGGACCTGAACCACGCGTCATAAGTCCGATAGCGATAATCTTAGGCTGTATTGGTCACCATGTTGGACTTGGCCATCACCTCAAAAATCAAGTCCAGATGATGTTCTAGGTCGATTTGTCTGAGTCTGGAGTGAAGAGTGTGAGAACGATGAGAAATTAATGAGATTTTATGAAATCTGAGTCGTGTCGTTTGCGCGACGATTTTAAGCAATCTGACCGTTGGATTCTAACCCAATTTCTCCCTCTGATCAGGAAAGATGGCCCAGGCATGTCCTTGTGCTTGTGGACCTTATCGAGTTTCGGTGATTGTTGAATTGAGTGTGGTCCGCCACGGTTGATCTGAAGATCTGGTCGGTACGAAAACTCAGCCTGACCAAGATACATGGTCAGTGAGCTTAAGTCCAACCTTTCGTGAAAAAAGGCCCACCAGAAGTGCTCCGTTGGATCGAGAGAGGCCTATTTTGGTTATAACCTAAGTATACCTTAGCCCTGGGGTTATTTTCATCAATGTTAGGCCTATATATAGACCTTAAAACCCTAGCTCTCTTTTCCATACGAATTTCCTAACCCTAGCTAAGAAAGAGAGATGAAAAGAGAGAGAGTGAGAAAGAAGTTGGTGAATCATCTTAGAATATTTCCTGTTCTTCTTCATCCTTAAACCTTCACTTTTGCATCGTTATTCCATCGATTCTAAGTTCATCCTTGGGTAAGTTAACCTAACCCTAATCTGTGTTAGAGCTTAAAATAGTCCTTGTGTTGTTGTAGCTCAGTTCTATGCTTGTCTTAAGTTATCTAGTCGCCATTGACGAAGACATCTCGTCTGAATCAGTTCAGTGTTCCATTTTTGGTTAAGGTGCGGACTTTAATCGTGTAGTTTATGGTTTTCAAGGCTTTCAATGCCAGCTAATGGTTTATTCTTGTTATAGATGAGATTTCACATGCCAAATGTTATGTTTATGTTGCGTTCCTGATATGCATGTGATATATTGAGATTTGTGTATTCTATGTATATGTAGGAAGTACCGTATACGTATAAAATATGCACATGTGTTTGCCATGAATATTTGTCGTGTATTTATGCTAATTGTATGTGGGTCAACTCCTTGGCAAAAGGAATTGTCCAGATGTGTGTATTCCAACATACGTCATGTATGTTGACCTATGTATTCTAAGTGTTTGTAGAAATGTCTGAATGATCTAAAGTGTAATATATCAACCTAGTATGGGCGTTGAGGAGCGATTCTCAACTCTCCCATTAGTGTGTATGATTTCCTTCATGTAAGTTACATTCCTTGTTGTTTAACTTCCAGCATTACTTGTGTGTAAATCCTTGGTAAGTTGATATTCTTCAAATACTCATATGCTACATGGTTGAAATTGTTATTCCATTACTGTTCTAAATCCATTATGAATATCTGTTGTAGTGGAATGTGTTTGGGACTATGAATAGTTCAAGAAATCGGTAATCGGCCTTGAGATTGTGGCTGAGGCCGCTTTCACCACAAAGGACGTGATTAGACGAACCCGAGTCATATTAGAGTTGTCGATAGTGGTTTGGCCACATGGAGTGTTTGCGCACTCTATGTCGTTCAACCCAACGTGCGCTCATGCTAGTCGAGTTCGTCAAGTAACCCGATTGTCCGATGTATGTTCACCATGTATGGACGTTATTGCTTGAATCTAGGGTACCAAACTTACCGATGACATCCTATTAACCGTTCTACCTTGATCTGCTAAGACTCATGAGCCGGACATGGTGGTATGGGACACCGTGGTCGAGCTGTCGGCCTATGCTGGGGTGACGAGCCTCCCCGTAGTGACCAGTGAGCAACTAAACTCGTGAGCCGATTTTGGTGGTATGGGACACTATATTCGTGCTGTCGTCCTACATCGATTGGTGACGAGCCCTTTGTAGTGACCTCGAGCATACCTGGATACCGTATTGAGGTGACGAGCCTTATTGTAGTAACGAAGGTATGATAGGCATGCATTGATTGGTGACGAGCCCTTTGCAACGACCTAAAACCATATGATCGTATGAGATGATCTAGGACTGACGACCCTAGAATGGATCACTGTTTGGACGTTGATATGAGGAAGGTACCTTAGCTTCCCAATCCCGCTGTATGAAAAGGACTAATAACAACTTGGTAATCATGTTCATGCACCGCATTTGCATGTGCTTTGTAGACATGGCGCACTTTGAGGCGATGTCATGCGTAACGTAAGATGAAGACGCTGAGGGTGTACGCGTGAGGGCACGCATCATTCTACATACATCCTTACATTAACAAGAGTACTTAGGACATGTTTGATTGTTCTGCTTTATCATTACTACTTGATTGAATTGATAACATGTTAACTTATGCTTTATTGTTCCACTGAGTTGATCACTCACTCCCACGTTCTGGGACGGTGTTTAAACACCCACCAGACTCTGTCTTAGTTGCAGATGTTGATGAGACCTCTGAGGCAGAGCCGGAGATTGAGGATGATGAGGCTACTTTCTCTTTTATGCAGTTTTCAGATGGGTTCTAGTGAGCCTTGTTCTGATGCGTGGGATGCTGGGATTTCTTTTGGGATTAAATGATGTAACTTGATACTTGTAATTTTGATAGTAACACTTGTAACACGACCTGGTATGTATATGTATTTCAGGGATGTGCACATGTACACTTATATTTCTTTAAGTCTTCCGCTTGCGTTCTTCACTTATCCCTGAATTATGTTTGTAGTTTGGCTTAATCTATTCCATGTTTTATGCACTCATACAGACAACATACATCCATCATTCAATATGTTGCATAAGTGATGCTTTGAAACTCGGGAGCTGAGTTATGCTTGACCCCCGAATTTCAGGGCGTTACATATACCACAGCCATAACCATATTACACTCATCCGTAATCACATCATAATTATCATATTATCATGCCATATCATAACTGTATATCTCCAAAAAACACCGTGGTCGATACCATGCACCAGACACTAGTAATCGACCTCGCATACCCGCCCTGTGGTGGACTTTCACCAACTGTATATCATTGGAAACACCGTGGTCGATACCTATGCACCAGAAATCAGTAATTGACCTCACATACCCACCCTGCAGTGGACTTTCACCCGACATGCCAGTAGCAGACTTCATTTGCGCTTCTCCTCGACGGTGAGTCAGAACAATCCCGGTTTGCACATCAGCCCTTAAGCAAGTTGGACCTACCTCTTCTCAATCCAACCTCGTCAGTGGGAGTCAAATCCATGACCCATGTATCCACTTGGCCCGACAGTGAGGCAACCCTAGCTAACATAGGGGTTTAGGGACTTTTAACCCAAGGGGCACATCATCCCCTACTATTCCACACTTTCGGTGTCCCGTTCATTTTCAGTGATAACCCAAGCCATCATCATAGATGTATATTTCATCTTCAAGATCTAACTCATGTTATACGGCATGACTATGGTATTTTGATCATCATGTATGTCATGATTATACATAAATTCAAGCAACCATGATAAGGCATACGTTCAAGTGCATGTGGTATGCATATAATGTTATGAATTTAGGGTCTGCTTAACCTTTAAGCGAAAAATGACATATAATCATCATATGCCACTATCAAGTATATCAATCCAAGGTCATGTGACTAAACTGAAGGGGACATA
This sequence comes from Magnolia sinica, assembly GCF_029962835.1. Lineage (NCBI taxonomy): Eukaryota > Viridiplantae > Streptophyta > Magnoliopsida > Magnoliales > Magnoliaceae > Magnolia > Magnolia sinica. Next base: position 42,942,069 of record NC_080591.1, on the reverse strand, counting down.
TCTTACACATGAACAAATGTATTGAAGTACACGTGCACACACCATCATTCCATTGTACATGAATATGATCAATATCAACATGGTTAAGTAGATGAATTTAGTATGCTAGGAAGTGGAACAACATTAATCAAGATATTAAATCGCATGCTTCTATTAACCATAATCACTAACATCACTAATATCATCCATAGTAACCATAATCACGGGCATTAATTGTATTTAGAATTACACCATATCCTTCGCAAGATGGATATTCCATTAGCAACTTTGGCCTGACATGATTTTCTTCTATTGGGACCACATGGTTATACCCTAACTGGGCCTTATGGTTAATGAGTGGTGATGACGCAAAGTACATGCATCAAGTGGTTATGAGATGAAAGACATGATTATAACATATAGTAAATGAGCCATAGGATCGATGGTGCTGGCGAAACTCATATAATGTAGTGGGCTTCACCTTCAAGTGGATTGTTAGTAGGTTGGATTTGTAAATAATTATCATATTTGTTCTACAATGGTTTGGAAGGCATAAGTAAGCCTCATAAGATATAGTGAGCCCTAAGTTGAACAACTTTGGTATATAATATACACATAAGAGTTAACCATGGTTGGATGACAGTGGGTTTATCTCATATAACGTAGTGGGTCCTACTTCCAAGTGGTACTGCAAGCTGATGGGTCCACACTCAAATATTACAGTGGCTCCCAATAAGTAGATAGTATAGGTAACTCACATACATTAAGGTAGTACAAGGAAGAACAATTCAAATGCACGAGGCACACAACAACGGGCTCCATGATCGAACTGTTTAGTTGGCAATACAATTGAGCAGTGTAGATAAAATACTTACATTGAGTGGGTTCACAAGTGTTTAAAAGTTAAACGTTCAATTAACACTATTTCATGTCGTTTGACTTATTTAGGAAATGGGATCTAGGTCATTTTGGAATCATATTCTAAGATTTGTTAGTCTAATAGATGAATGGTGAAATATGCAATACTCACCTCAAGGTAGGGTCCATAATCAATCTGACACATGCCCTAAGTTCACATATAGAAGAGGTTACACCATCAACGTAGTCTACGAGTCTGAGTAATCAAACAATTCTCAATGCCCACATAGTCTTATGGCCACTCCATTATCAGAAGTCCATATGGTTGAGTGGCCATAGAAATGTCACTCTACTTGTCATAATAAAGGATTTAAGGTCACATGGTTACTTATTTTTTTACTACACCATAACTCATACATCTATGTGCAACTATTTTATTAAGCTCCCACATGGTTAGGTTGCCGATGCCATAATTTCACTTGGTTGAGTGGACATACAATTAGTATCATAGTCTAGTGACCGTATCTTAAAACATCCAAGACACAATCACAAGCATACCCACCATACTAGACTACACTACATTACACTAACAATTAAACTATGGTCGCCTTATACTTTATACAGAGAATGACTCAAATTTGGTGTCACATAATCAAGAGGCTAAGAACCAGCTTCCATCACATCAGATATAGTTTAGTGATCTCCGCATCTGTCTCAGCTATGAGAATAATGTAAGGGTTGTATTTATGTTGCATGACACCGAATTTAAGGCCACACCCTTATCAAGTTGTATAATCCAGCCTATATCATAATTCTCATGATTAAGAGAACCTACACATACAACCCGATTGTTCATGGTTTGGGTGACTACGGCTATGCCCATGAGTGGTCATAACATTGAGTGGTCACCAATGCCACCTGACTTCTATAATTGGTTGGCCTTGTATGTATTTCACAATCATATGGTTAGATGACTACATATACTCCAAAATTGCATATGATTAGGTGACCTTACATATGCCACATGTCCACATGATTAAGGGGCCAAACACGTATATCACATCCTCACACCACTAAAGTTACATATTTACTATAATTAAACATGTTTAACGGTTTAGACATAAGTCACATGATCCTATTACTTAGGGCCGCACTCTAACCAAAGTGCCAAGTGATTAAGGGTTGTCCACAATCTGCCCATTTAAGGGATTAATCATCATTACTTCAAAAATTACAATACCAGTTTGATACATTCAAGGCTTTCAATCCCAGTTAGTGATTTATTCTTATTATGGATGAGATTTCACATGCCAAATGTTGAGTTTACATTACTTTCCTGATATGCATGTGCTATATTGAGATTTGTGTATTCTATGTGTATTTATAAAGTACCGTATACGTATAAAATACCCACTTGTATTTGCCATGATTATTTGTCATGTATGTATGCTAGATGCATGTATGACAACTCCTTGGTAACAGGAATTGTCTAAGTGCATGTATTCCAACATACGTCATGTATGTTGTTCCATGTATGCTAAGTGTTTGTAGAAATGCATGAATGACCTAAGTGTAACTGATTACACGAATTGTGGGCGTTGAGAAGTGATTCTCAATACTCCTATTGATGTGCATGATTTCCCTTATGCAAGTTACATTCCAAGTTATTTAAATTCAAGCACTACTTGTGCTTACATTTATGTTAAGTTGATATTCCTCAAGTGCTTATGTACCATGATTTAAGCTATTGTTCCATTACTGTTTTTCATTCCATATGAATATCTGTTGTAGTGTAAGGTGTGTGGGACTATGCATTAGTCCAGGAAATCGGTAATCGACTCTATATTCGTGGTTGAGATTGCTTTCGCCACGTAGGACGTGTTAGACGAGCCCGAGCCGTATTAGAGTTGGCGGCAGTGGTTTGGCCACGCGGAGTGTTTGCGCACTCTATGTCGTTCAATTCAACGTGCGCTCGTGTTAGTCGAGTTCGTCAAGTAACCCGATTGTCCGATGTATGTTTACCATGTATGGACGCTATTGCTTGAATCTAGGGTACCGAACTAACCAATGACATCCTATTAACTATGTTACTTGATCCGCTAAGACTCATGAGCCGGACATGGTGGTATGTGACACCGTGGTCGAGCTGTCGGCCTACGCTGGGGTGACGAGCCTCCCCGTAGTGACCAATGAGCAATTAAACTCGTGAGCCGATTATGGTGGTATGGGACACTGTATTCGTGCTGTCGGCCTACATTGATTGGTGACGAGCCCTTTGTAGTGACCTCGAGCATACCTGGATACTGCAATGAGGTGACGAGCCGAACTATGGTAAGAAGGGCATGAAAGGCGTGCATTGATTGGTGACGAGCCCTTTGCTACGACCTCAAACATATGATCGTATGAGATGTCGAGGATTGGCGACCCTAGTATGGATTACCGTTTGGATGGTGACATGAGGAAGGTATCTTAGCTTCCCAATCCGGCTGTGTGAAATGGACTAATAACAACTTGGTAATCATATCCATGCACCGCATTTGCATGTGCTTTGTAGACGTGGCGTAGTTTGAGGCGATGTCATGCGTAACGTAAGATGAAGACACTGAGGGTGTACGCGTGAGGGCACACATCATATTGCAAACATCCTTGCATTAATAAGAGTACTTAGGATTTATTTACTTGTTCTGCTTTATCATTACTGTTTGATTGAACTGATAACTTGTTAACCAGTGCCTTATTGTTCCACTGAGTTGATCACTCACTCCCAGGTTTCTGGGGCGGTGTTAAATACCCACCAGACTCTGTCTTAGGCCCTGATGTTGCAGATGTGGATGTGACATCTGAGGCAGAGCAGGAGCTGGATGACGACGAGGCTGCCTTCTCCTATATGCAGTTTTCAGACGGGTTCTAGCGAGCCTCGGTCTGATGCGCGGGATCTCTAGGATTATTTTGGGAACTGAAATGATGTAATTGATATTTATAATTTTGTTAAATAACACTTTCATACGATCTGGCTTGTATATGTAATTCAGGGATTTACACTTGTACACATATTTTGCTATAAGTCTTCCGCTTGCTTTATTCACCTATCCCTGAATCATATTTGTGTTTTGGCTTAATCTATTCCATGTCTTATGCACTAATACAGTCAACATACATTCATCATTAAATATGTTGCATAAGTGATGTTTTGGAACTCGGGAGCTGAGTTATGCTCGACCCCCGAATTTCAGGGCGTTACAAGTTGGTATCAGAGCCTGATCTGGATTAAACCGGACCTGGGTTATGGTCACACACCGCACGTTGTCATCACTTTAGTGTAATTGGGTGCGGGTCTATTATCGCTTTTGTGTTTGTGCTCCGTAGCTTCTATTGGCGAAAGTTTCTTGAAAACCTTCACCGAGATCGAGTCTGTACTCCTACCTGATCACACACAGCGACCCGAAACCTTTCTTAGACCCTCTATTAAGGAGTGTAGATGGTCTATCCTCCCTTTTTCATCTTTAAACCTTTCAGAAATCGTTATTTGGATCAGATTTCTGTCAAAATGACCCGATAGGCGTCAAACTACGCAAGGGGCCAATCGGGACATTTTCTGTGGGACCCAGGGGGGACCACGTGTTTTGGACCAAGGGGGACCAGGAGGGCCTCGCCAAAACGGCGAGGCATCGCCGGACTGTCCAGAGACCGGCGATGCCATTGCAGGTTCGGCGAGGGATCGCCGGTCAGCGGGCTCAGCGGGCCGGGCCGCGGCGGGCCGACGCATCTCAGGCCTAGTGTGGCCCACCCCTCTATGGTTTTACCTTAAAACTCATTCCTTTTACCTATTTCCTTCATAAAACCCACTCCCAAGCTTTCCTTTTCTTCAAAAACCTCTCCAAATCCTCTCAAATCTCTCCCCAATCTTCATCTTCCTCCATTTTTCATGTAAACCCATCACCCCATCTTCAAAGCTTCCTTCCCATTGCTGATTCCTCCTTGTTTCCTTCTCATTTGAGCCCTTGCTATCCCTATTTGGCTAATAGTTGTGTGGAAGCTTCACCATCTTCCTATTTCTCTCTCTCTCATTTCTCATGGCCCTCTTTGAGATTGTGACGGCCATCTTTTCCATTTCTTCCCTTCTTTCCTTGATGGGGAAGAAGAGAGCGCCCGTGGATGAAGCCGGGCCGAGCCGCCCAACCCGTGCATGGAGGCCGAGAGGTGCCGCCGCTAACACATCCGCCACACGCGAGTTCCAAAAGAAGCGTGACCTCGATCCTCGAGCTCCCGTTAGTAGGACTTTGTTGGCAAAATTGTCGCAAGGAGTCTATGAAGGGCGTAGAGTCCTTTTTGAGGCTCATGTTGATCCGCAGCTCTTTGGTGAGTTCTTCCTGTTGGAGCGCCTAGAAGGGGCTGGTTGGGGTCCCTTGTTTGAAGGCGAGTATCGCGGGAATGCTAGCACTGTTCGGGCCTTCTATGCCAGCCTTCGCTGGATCCTCTGCAGTTCAAGATTCCCTGTGGTAGCGGTCGAGTTGGTATTGTCAATGTTGCTTTGATATCCCGACTCTTGAAGGTGCCACTTGGGGAAGTGCATGCCAGCGAGAAGAATGTGGACAGTGTGCGCGAGAGGGATTGTCGCACCCGATCCTTGTGTGGTCGTCTAGTTGAATGGCAGCCGAATAGGAGTCTTTTAGCTTCTCACATGACGGACGACTTCCGTTTGCTTCACCACATCTTTACGTTCAATGTATATCCAAGGTGGAGCAACCGCAGCGAGTGTATGCTCCTGATGGTGGATTTCCTATATCAGGTAGGGCAGGAAGCGAAGTTGTGTGTGCCGACGTACGTCCTGCGCCAGATTATTCTCATCGCTCGTTCGAGTAGAAGGACCGAGTCGCTTCCCTTTGGCTGCCTCATTTGCAAGATCGCACATGAGTTTGGTTATAGGCTTGGAGCTGAGAAGCCGGTTCCTGTTCATCATATCAATTTGAGGACTCTCAAGCTGATGGAGGTTGGTTCTAGTCGGCTTGCCTCAGAGGGTGAGGCTGAGTCTGAGAGCGGTGATGATGAGAGTTTTGCTGAAGGTGGTACGGAGTCTGAGGAAGGAACAGAGCAAGACGAGAAAGAGATTGAGGCATAGGATTCGAGTGATAACTCTTCTCCTGTGGTGCCAGAGCAGGGCGCAGAGCAGACTGCCAGAGATGCCCATCTTACACGGCTTGAAGAAGGGCAAGTTGCTTTACGCCAGGAGATGGTTGATCTTCGAGGATTTGTTAAGCATAAGTTTAAGAAGATGTCTCGGACTCTGAAGTCTATCCTGTGTTGCTTGCAGGATAAGGGTGCTCCGCCTCCATCTCCTGATTCCGACGAGTAGCATCGTCGTGGCCGTCTTTGCTTTGTTTGTGTTTTCTTTTTGTGTGTAGCCGTTGTTGACTTGTAGTTGGAGTGTTGTAGTGTTGTAGTTGTGGTAGTTGTTTGTGGTTGTTGTAGTTGCTGTGGTTGTTGAAGTGTTAGATGTTGTTGTTTTCATGCTTTCCTAGTCGTGATTCATGTATTGCTGCACTACTTGTATTGCGACGATTTTGATTAATGGAATGCATGTTGTTTGTCTTTGGAGTTGTGCTGTGCTATGTTGTTGTGTGGATGGATTATGTGACTTAGAATCTGACAGGTTGCATCCTCTGATTGAATGTAGGGATGCCTCCTAAGGGTTCGAAGACTTCGGCCCGTCTCTCTCTGATTGAGTTGCTTGCTGGGGTTCCTCCCTTGAGCAATAGCCAGTCGGATCCGCAGGCAGGTCCATCTCGTGCCGGTGTTGGGTCGACACCTATGGCTCCCTCAGTCACACCCTCGGTTCCTGAGTCGAGCCGTGCAACGTCATCTACTCCACCTGTTGATAGGTTTGAGCAGATGATGTTGTTGATGCAGCAGCAGTAGATTCAGCAGCAGCAGCACCAGCGGTAGCAGCAGCAGCAGGAGTTCCTCTCTTCCATGGCTGGCATCTTTGCTCAGTCTGTGGGGGTGACTCCACCTGTTTCACCTATGCCTCCATCTGGGAGTGTCAGTATCAGTGTCAGTGCCAGTGGCACATTCGAGCCATTCCAGCGCTTGCGACCTCCTACTTTTGCGGGTTCTCATAGACCCGAGGAGGCCGAGTATTGGATTGACCGCATCTCTAAGATGCTGAGGCCGTTGCACTGCTCTGAGGTCGAGCAGGTTGAGCTTGCCACCTTCATGTTTGAGAAGGAGGCCAGTTTGTGGTGGGACAGTGTGCTTCGCACTGTCGAGGAGGACTTTGTTTGGTCGTGGCAGGCGTTTGAGGCGCGCTTCCACGAGAAGTATTTCCCGGTTACGTACCGACATGAGAAGGAGAGTGAGTTCCTTCGCCTCCGCCAGGGAGGGTTGTCGGTTACGGAGTATGAGAACCGGTTTACTAAGTTGGGGCGGTATGTTCCTTTGATCCTGGGTGATCAGCCGATGAGGATGCGGCGTTTCTCTGAGGGACTGAGACCTGAGATCCGATCGAAGATTTTCTGTGCTAGCATTTCTTCTTATGCGGAGCTGGTGAGCATGTCCTTGCGAGCAGAGCAGGATGGAGATAGAGCGTCCCGCATGCGAGCACCGATGGTTCCTAGGCCGCGACCGGACTTTCAGGGTGCACCTTTCCTCGGCAAGAGGCCGCGAGTTGATTCTCCTCCGAGGCGTTCAGCACCGCCCGCTCAGCAAATGAGAGCTGATCTTAGATGTTCTTATTGTGGGAAGGTAGGGCACTTGGACCGTTTCTGCTTCTCCCGTATGCGAGCTGGTGGTTTTACTCCACCACAGAGGGTTAGTCGTCCGATGCCTCAGGTTATTTCTCCTCCTCCTCTTCGATCAGCGCCAGCTCATCCATCCTTCAGACCTGCAGTTCCTGGTTTCAGGCCACCTCAGCGGCCCATGGTTCCTCCGCCGAATCGTCAGCAGCAGGCTCGTGTTCATGCGCTTTCAGCTGAAGCGCCTATGTCTGACTTGGTGCAGAGGTCCTTTGAGGTGACAGCGCATATTGAAGGTATTCCCGTTTCTATGTTAGTGGATACAGGGTCCACTACTTCTCTTATTTCTTATGCGGCAGTTAGGCGTTTGGGTTTGAGATCTGTTCCTATGCAAGGAGTGACACTTACTACCACTACGGGGATGTCCTCTGCTTTGGGCAAGCGTTGTATGGATTGTTTGGTCGATCTGGGGAGTGGATCGATCCGTGTTGATTTGCTAGTCGTACCGCTTTATCACTATGATGTTATTATGGGTATGGATTGGCTCACGAGGATGCGAGCTGAGATTGATTGTGAAGCAAGATCAGTGACGATCCATGGACCTGAGGGCGAGATTGTTACTTTCCCAGTTCAGGTCAGTTACCCTCTTCGTATTGATTTTTATTCTTCTTTGTTGGAGAGTTCGGCCGAATCAGCGTTGGTTAGTACGCCGGTAGTTCAGGAGTTTGAAGATGTGTTTGAGTCGATTCCTAGATTACCTCCTCAGCGTGAGATTGATTTTGCTATCGATCTTATGCCTGGTGCGGCGCCCATTTCTTTACCCACCTATCGGATGCCTTCGAATGAAATGGAGGAGTTGATGAAGCAGATAGATGGTTTACTGGAATTGGGTTTTATTCGGCCTAGTGTGTCTCCTTGGGGAGCACCTGTTCTGTTTATGAAGAAGAAGGATGGTTCCTTGCGATTGTGTATTGATTATCGCAGGTTAAATTTGGTAATCGTGAAGAATAAGTACCCTTTGCCCGTGATTGATGATCTGTTTGATCGGTTGAAGGGGGCACGGTACTTCTCGAAGGTTGATCTGCGGTCAGGATATCATCAGTTGCGCGTCGAGGATGGGGACGTGCAGAAGCCGCTTTTAGGACCGGCTTCGGTCATTATGAGTTCCTTGTGATGTCGTTTCGGTCCGACGAACGCACCGCCGTGTTCGTGGGTCCGATGAACAGGTATTTCGGCCATTCTGCTTTCGATTCGTCATTATTTTTATTGATGACATTTTGATTTATTCAACGAGCGGGCAGAGCACGAGGAGCACTTAAGAGCGGTTTTGGATACTCTTAGGGAGCATCGGCTTTTCGCACAGTTCAAGAAGTGTGATTTCCGGAAAGAGGAAGTCAAGTTCTGGGACATGTGGTGTCGAAGGAAGGAATAGCCGTCAACCTTGCCAAGGTAGCTGCAGTGCTGGAAGCAGCCTGGTTCGATTACCGAGGTGAGGAGTTTTCTGGGTCTTGCAGCTATTATCGATGCTTTATTCGGGACTTCTCGAAGATTGCCGACCGTTGTCGCGGTGACACGGAAGGATTTGAAGTTTGCTTGGAGTGAGCGGGCGGAGTTATTTTCAGGAAGTGAAGGACAAGTTGACGTCCGCCCTGTGCTAGTATTGCGAGCAAGGGGTTAAGTATATTATATATACCGACGCCTCTCGCGTTGGTCTGGTTGTGTCCTTATGCGGAAGGACAGGTGATTGCTTATGCTTCGCGTCGATTGAGGAAACACGAAGAGAATTACCCTACGCACGACCTAGAATTGGCAGCTGTCATCTTCGCATTAAAGCTTTGGAGACATTACCTCTATGGTGAGGAGTTCGAGCTCTTTTGCGACTACAAGAGCCTTAAGTACATTTTCACGCAGCGTGATTTGAATATGAGGCAGCGCAGATGGATGGAAATATTGAAGGACTTCAAGTTCGATGTTTCTTACCATCCTGGTAAGGCGAACCTTGTGGCAGATGCGTTGAGTCGCAAGAAGGCTATTGAGTTTGCGGCTCCACTGATGATAGCAGAGTGGGATATGTTAGAGTTCGTGCGTGATTTTGAGCGAAGCTTACGGTGGTTGAGCCGTATGAGGTTATCGCACACACTCGTGTACGCCCGTTATCGACGAGAGGATCGTTGCGGCTCAGCGGATGATGAGCTTTTGGTGAAGATGAGGCGGTGGGTTGGTGCAGATGAGAACTCCGACCGGAGTATTAGTTCCGATGGGGGCCTACGTTTTCGTGGCGGTTATGTGTTCCTAACATCCCGACTTGAGACGTGAGGTTCTTGAGTTAGCCCATAGTTCTAAGCTTGCGATGCATCCAGTAGCACGAAGATGTATCGAGGATATGAAGAGGTCATATTGGTGGGACAATATGAAGGTCCAGTTCTGAATTTGTTTCTCATTGTCTCACGTGCCAGCAAGTCAAGGCAAAGCATCGCCGACCTCCTGGGTTGTTGCGCCCCATGCCCATAGGTGAATGGAAGTGGGATTTCATCTCTATGGATTTTATTTCGGGTTACTACGAGAAAGGGATTTGACTCTATTTGGGTGATCGTCGATCGATTAACGAAGTCGGCGCATTTCTTACCAATCAGAGTCACGAACTCCGTAGACGAGTTGGCTAGGTTGTATATCAAGGAGATAGTGCGTGTGCATGGAGATTGTGTCTGATAGGGACACGCGTTTTACATCTATCTTCCGGACTCGTATCCAGAAGCAATGGGGGTGAAACTGAAGTTCAACACCGCATTTCATCCGCAAAAGATGGGTAGACGAGCGCGTGAATCAAGTCCCGAAAGATATGTTGCGAGATTGTGTTTTGGATTTCAAGGACAGTTGGGATGATTGTCTTCGTATGCGAGTTCGCGTAAAATAATAGTTTCCGGCGAGTATCGGTATGGCTCCCTATGAGGCGTTGTATGGTCGTCCGTGCGAGCACCACATTGTTGGGCTGAAATTGGTGAGCGTAGTTTGCTTGGCCCGAAGTTGGTGCGTGACTTCAGAGAAGGTTGACATCATTCGACGTCGACTTCGGACCAGAGTAGGCAGAAGAGTTATGCTGATACGAGGCGTCGACCGCTTGAGTTTGTAGTGGGAGACCATGTGTTTCTGAAGGTCTCTCCTATGAAGGGAGTTCTGCGGTTCGGTAAGAAGGGGAAGTTGACGCCGAGATTTATTGGTCCATTTCAAGTTCTGGATCGAGTGGGAGCGGTAGCATACCGCCTTACTTTGCCCACACCTCTTGCAGGCGTGCATAACGTATTTCATGTTTCTATGCTGAAGAAGTACGTTCCTGATCCTTCTCATATTATCAGTTGGGAGCAAGTGCAGTTGAGTGAGGATGCCACTTATGTACTTCGACCGACGCATATTCTTAACAGGAAGGAGCAGGTATTGCGTAGCAAGGTTATCCCTCTTATGAAGGTGCTATGGACGCATCATGGTGTGGAAGAGGCTACTTGGGAATCTGAAGCTGAGGTCAGAAAGACCTACCCTCTGATCCTTGAGGCTTATATGAAGGTATGAATTTCGAGGACGAAATTTTCTTTAAGGGGGGTAGATTGTAACGACCTTAAAATTTTTGTGCTAATCTTTCCTTAAGTAGTTGTTTTGGGGTAATTAGCGCTTTACTCGATTGCTTGTGAAATCCGCATCAATCACTTTAAATTGTATCTGCATGGCTCTAAACGTGTAGATTAGTGAGCGCTACGTTACTCTGAAATCTGGGATCCATCGCTAAATCCAGTTGTTCTGGGGAATTTTTGGAAGATCTGGATCGGACCTGGACCGCGCGTTGAAAGTCCGATGGCGATGATCTTAGGCTATTGCGGTCACCGAGTTGGGCTTGACTATCACCTCGAAAATCAAGTCCATGTGATATTCTGGGTCGATTTGCTTCAGCTCGGAGTGAAGAGTGTGAGAACGGTTGGAATTTATTAAGCTTTTATTGAAATCTGAGTCGTGTCGCTTGCGCGACGATTTTAAGCTATCTGACCGTTGGATTCTGACCCAATTTCACCCTCTGATCAGGATAGTTGGCCCAGGCATATCCTAGTGCTTGTGGACCTGATCGAGTTTCCGTGACCGTTGAATTGAGTGTGGTCCGCCACGGCTGATCTGAAGAGCCGGTCGGTATGAAAACTCTGCTTGACCTAGATCCATGGTCAAGGAGCTTAAGTCCGACCTTTCGTGGTTATAGGCCCACCAGAAGTGCTTCGTTGGATCGAGAAAGGCTTACTTTGGTTATAACCTAAGTATACCTTGTCCCTAGGGTTATTTTCATCAAGTAAAGGCCTATTTATAGTCCTTAAACCCTAGCCCTCTTTTCCATACGATTTTCTCTAACCCTAGCTTGGAAAGAGAGTGGAAAAGAGAGAGATAAGTTGGTGAATCATCTTGGATTCTTCCTTGTTCTTCTTCATCTTTGAATCTTCACTTTGAATCGTTCTTCTGACGGTTCTGAGTTCTTTTGGGGTAAGTTAACCTAACCCTAACCTGTGTTAGAGCTTAGATTAGACTTGGTGTTGTTGTATCTCATTTCCATCTTTGTTCTAGGGTATTCTAACGCCGTTGACGAAGACAACTCGTCTAAATCAGTTCGGTGGTTCTTTCTTCGCTTAAGGTGCGGACTTTAAGTGTATAGGTTATGGTTTTCAAGGCTTTCAATCCCAGTTAGTGATTTATTCTTGTTATGGATGAGATTTCACATGCCAAATGTTGAGTTTACATTGCTTTCCTGATATGCATGTGCTATATTGAGATTTGTGTATTCTATGTGTATTTATAAAGTACCGTATACGTATAAAATACGCACTTGTGTTTGCCATGATTATTTGTCATGTATGTATGCTAGATGCATGTATGACAACTCCTTGGTAACAGGAATTGTCTAAGTGCATGTATTCCAACATACGTCATGTATGTTGTTCCATGTATGCTAAGTGTTTGTAGAAATGCATGAATGACCTAAGTGTAACTGATTACACGAATTGTGGGCGTTGAGAAGTGATTCTCAATACTCCTATTGATGTGCATGATTTCCCTTATGCAAGTCACATTCCAAGTTATTTAAATTCAAGCACTGCTTGTGCTTACATTTATGTTAAGTTGATATTCCTCAAGTGCTTATGTACCATGATTTAAGCTGTTGTTCCATTACTGTTTTTCATTCCATATGAATATCTGTTGTAGTGTAAGGTGTATGGGACTATGCATTAGTCCAGGAAATCGGTAATCGACTCTATATTCGTGGTTGAGATTGCTTTCGCCACGTAGGACGTGTTAGACGAGCCCGAGCCGTATTAGAGTTGGCGGCAGTGGTTTGGCCACGCGGAGTGTTTGCGCACTCTATGTCGTTCAATTCAACGTGCGCTCGTGTTAGTCGAGTTCGTCAAGTAACCCGATTGTCCGATGTATGTTTACCATGTATGGACGCTATTGCTTGAATCTAGGGTACCGAACTTACCAGTGACATCCTATTAACTATGGTACTTGATCCGCTAAGACTCATGAGCCAGACATGGTGGTATGGGACACCGTGGTCGAGCTGTCGGCCTACGCTGGGGTGACGAGCCTCCCCGTAGTGACCAATGAGCAATTAAACTCGTGAGCCGATTATGGTGGTATGGGACACTATATTCGTGCTGTCGGCCTACATTGATTGGTGACGAGCCCTTTGTAGTGACCTCGAGCATACCTGGATACCGCAATGAGGTGACGAGCCGAACTGTGGTAGGAAGGGCATGAAAGGCGTGCATTGATTGGTGACGAGCCCTTTGCTACGACCTCAAACATATGATCGTATGAGATGTCTAGGATTGACGACCCTAGTATGGATTTCCGTTGGATGGTGACATGAGGAAGGTATCTTAGCTTCCCAATCCGGCTGTGTGAAATGGACTAATAACAACTTGGTAATCATATCCATGCACCGCATTTGCATGTGCTTTGTAGATGTGGCGCACTTTGAGGCGATGTCATGCGTAACGTAAGATGAAGACGCTGAGGGTGTACGCGTGAGGGCACGCATCATATTGCATACATTCTTGCATTAATAAGAGTACTTAGGATTTATTTACTTGTTCTACTTTATCATTACTGTTTGATTGAACTGATAACTTGTTAACCAGTGCCTTATTGTTCCACTGAGTTGATCACTCACTCCCACATTTCTAGGGCGGTGTTAAACACCCACCAGACTCTGTCTTAGGCCCTGATGTTGCAGATGTGGATGCGACGTCTGAGGCAGAGCGGGAGCTGGATGACGACGAGGCTGCCTTCTCCTATATGCAGTTTTCAGACGGGTTCTAGCGAGCCTCGGTCTGATGCGCGGGATCTCTAGGATTATTTTGGGAACTGAAATGATGTAATTGATACTTATAATTTTGTTAAATAACACTTTCATACGATCTGGCTTGTATATGTAATTCAGGGATTTACACTTGTACACATATTTTGTTATAAGTCTTCCGCTTGCTTTATTCACTTATCCCTGAATCATATTTGTGTTTTGGCTTAATCTATTCCATGTCTTATGCACTAATACAGTCAACATACATTCATCATTAAATATGTTGCATAAGTGATGTTTTGGAACTCGGGAGCTGAGTTATGCTCGACCCCCGAATTTCAGGGCATTACATCTTCTCAGGCCTTGAGACAAGCTCGCCAAATGGATGGACGGTTCGGATAAAAGGCATACCTCATGATTAGATTGATCAATGTTCCTTTTTTTAAATTTTAATTTTATTTATTATTATTATTATTTTTTGTGGTGTGGGGCTCCTGAATTCCATGTACGGCTGATTTTTAGGCGTGACCCATTTTTAAACGGGACGCATCAAATGCACAGTTTTGATGTTCGGCATACATCATGGTGGGGCCAATGGATTGGACCCACGGTCCCTACCCGTTCCAGGCAGCCGTGTCCTCTGAACACTGGACATCAGCAACGGGCTGACGCCCTTTGCTATATATTTTATTTTTTTTATTTTTTTTTGTTTTTCAATGGTTTTTCGTAGGTGGGGCCCATATCCTAGCGATCCACTCCATCTGTTGGATTTTATCGCCCAAGACGGTTTTAAGAAGCCCAATATTTAGTATTTTTCGACGTATAGAAACTTCACAGCAGGCCCTAATAGATTATTACAATTAAAATAATATTTTTAATGGTGTGGCCTACTAGAGATTTGAATTGGCTCCATTTTTTGACTTAATGCCTAAAATGAGCTGGGAAATTGAATGGACGGCATGGATTGAATATATACATCATAAGTGGGGCCCGTTGTGGGCCCACATCCTCATCCTCTTTTTTTTCTTTCAACAGCGGCAGGGACGTCTAGACGTTGTAGTAAGCAGTGTCTAGCCTTCCTCTCTCTCTCTCTGTCTCTCTCTCTTTGGGTTTATTTGTGGTGTGTGTGCACGTGTGTGCATGGGTGTGTGTGTGTGGCCAGCCCAATGGGCCATATTTGGATGGTTTAGATGGCTTAAAAACATCACTGTGAATCCATGCCCTTTTGTCAATTAATATTCATGTATTCCCCTCATCTAGGTCTTGGAATGTTGTGGACGTTGGATGAATGCCAAACATTATAGTGGGGCCACGATCAACAAGTCCCACATCCTCATCATCATTAATAAGAAGAACATGTTATCACATGATCATCATTATCCAAACCATAAAAGAATAAATGACTAAGTGAAAAGGGGGTGTACTCACCTTGATGAATTAGATGGATGGTTGAGATGGATGAAAGGGATGGGGCTGATGGCCCACCAAGATCACTCCTCTCTCTCTCTCTCTCTCTCTCTTTGTGAAGAAAAATGGTAAAATGCTAAGGAATGAAGGGATATATGTATAGAAATTGATATAAATTTGGTTAAGTTAGGCTAATGTAATTAATATTAGCTTAGGCTAGGATTATGGTAATTAATTCATGATTAGTAATTAATGGTGGCTTAAAGGGACATGGGATGACATGGTGTGATGATGTCATGCTTAAGGTGTAACATGGAAAAGAGTTGACTTGAGGTGTACATGAGAGAGGGAGGGGTATGGGTGTGTGACATCACACACATGGGTAGAGATTCTCTCACCCATGTGTGGCATGTACATGTGTGCATGACATGTGTTGTGCACATGTGTGGAATGGAGTACATGGTGCCTTGTGCACATGATACACTAATGATTCTTCACGGCGTATCTCACTAACGGAGTATCGAACAGACGCATGGATGGTACCTATGCGATCGCAGCAACGGGGCGGTCGATTTGAAATAGGTTTAGAGGTCTTAAGGTTCCGATTAGTCGAGTGTGTACTATGAACAGCCAATCCAGATCTAGCTAAGAGCATCGATCATCGTGTACATATACATAGAAAATGGTACGGAATGGATAGGGTGTTACAACCTATCTTATGACTACACCAGCCACTCATAGTCTCATGGCTATGCTTGTTGGAGAAGCTCCGATTAACCATCTACCATTCAACAACTCGAACATAAATAATATAAATTTGAGGTTGGCTCCAGGCCAAGTTGATGTAGGTACTGGAGGAGTAGTTGAAGCAACTGAAGAGAGGATGCTTTGCCTCCAGATGATGTCAATATGAATGACATATTTGATGATATTGAGTCTGACTCTGCGACTGATCCTGATTTTCAGCCTTCTGACTTTGATGCGATCTCTTGATGAGAAGGTAGAGAGTATGCATGTGTCCCAAGAAACTCAATTTAAATACACGCACAAATATCTTAGGCATGTTAATAAGGGACTACATCAAATAGATCCTTCCATACCTGCTCCTTCTTCTGGTTCAGATTAGTGTTGAATTTCTGATTTGTAATAACTTTTATACTTGGATTTCTATTGACTCTGTATGTTTGTACATGTTTTCTTGTTTTTGTCGACATGTTGTTAATGGTTATCTTGACAATGTTTATGTTATCTTGAACTTCCAGCTTACTCTCTTTACTCATTGCTCTTATTCTACTCTTATATTTTCATCATTTATATGCTATTTCCTTTGTCATATTGTGACAAAAAGGGGAAGAATTTGTGTTGGTATGTGTCACGCCCCAAACTCGGAAACCGGGCTCACAAAATTTTCAATCGCCAAATCCGGTGCCGACAGCCTCCGTAGTACTCCATTCTTAGCTCCCAGCGCGCATGCGCCGAATTCCGATCCTGGGATCCTACAAGGAGGATTTTCCAACGTGCATTTGTCTCATAAGAAGCATAACCACAAGTATACCAAAATCACAAGAACAACATCATCATCACATATCCACTAATATAAACATTTGAATACAATGCTGAAAGGGAAATACATATGTCAAAAATCAAAGCTCCAGAAATCCACTGCATGCTCCAAGCTCAACGCTGCTGCAACTTAACGCCACCTGCACGCATCTATCGTGCATAAGCTTATAGAAAGCTTAGTGGGTGGTGAAAGTATGTGCACAAGGTAAGTGCCCAGTAAGCAATATCAGAGTAATCAGAGTAAGCGGAAATACTAATAAACTCATAATCATACAATATCAGAAGCACTAGCAAGATCATAAATCATACGAAATCAGAGTAATGCAGAAATATGCGATAAGTCCATGAATGCTATCGGCCATACCAAGGCCATGCGATACGAAACATAAAAAAAAAAATAACAGATGTTGAGGATGCAATGCAATATGCAAATCCTGATAAGTCCACGAATACCGTCAGTTATATCTAGATCATATAAATGCATAAATATAGTAACCTGAAATGCCATATACGGTGGATGTAATGCGATATGTGGTGCGAATGGAATGACCATGCTGGAGTGTGAAGTCAGGATGATAATACGTAGTATCGCAAGCTACGGGGTCCATCACAAAGGACTTCTATCCAAACCAATCCCATACCTAAATTTAGATAGTTAGTCTCAATGTGGTAAACTCCTGGTCTCAGGTTAGTCGCGCGCCCAACCGAAATCCTGGCCATGCAAAGGTACACGTAATAAATAGTTACGTACCACCAGCCCGAGTGGATAGTGAATGAATAAATGAATGAATATGCAATTTATGCTCAATAAGTCGACATATCAGTACGGTTCCTCTCTGAGAAATCACCAAGGTCTATTACACTCCAAACCAGATTGCCACCCCATCGCATGCAACAAGGTCAGTGGAAGATACCTCATTATCCGCCTGCCAATATCAGGCCCGGCTCGTCGATAGCAGACCCATTCCTCGAGCTGGTCAGACTCAGCGTAGCATTGCCCCCTCCTCTTAGGCAAGTAAGGCCGTACCCCCTTCCAACCGACCACGACACAGTGGGAGACGCGGCCTAACCGTATACATCCCTCATGCGCTCATGCATCCACTCGGTCTAGACGTTGGAGCAACCTCTGGAACCAAGAGGGTTTAGGGACTTTCACCCAGGGATATCTATAGCACCCCATGTAGAACAGATTTTCGGTGTCCCATCTGGCCATCCACAAAATACCTGTGGAGGCTATGGCCCTGATGTCGCTAGGGCGTATGGTGGTCATGTTACACAAATGCAAGATGCATGAGTCACACAGTCCAATCATGCATCAATCCTGCACATGTCGTGCTCTCATGTGGGGCAACTCTGCCCTACCCTATAGCATATACAATGGTCAATCACATCTCATAACAAACATGCAGATGATGCGTATGGGCATGTATCATGATGCTATGCTATCATATACTCATAATCGGTATCAACAATCGGCCTCGATAATGTGGACATTTAACCAACTTTGCCCCCAAGGAATGGCCACATAGAGTCAAACATATAATGGGCCCACGGCCTCGCACAAAGGCCTAATATATAACACAACGGGCCTTACTCAAGGGCCACATATACACAACAGGCGGACCTTGCTCATGGGCCTAATACATATCACAATGGGCCTTGCCCATAGGCCATGAATACATCATAATGGGCATTGCCCATGGGCCATGAATACATCACAATGGGCCTTGCCCATGGCCTCAAATACATGACATGTGGACCCTACACACGGGTCTTGAATACATCAAATGGGCCATGCATCATGGGCCTAATACGTGTCACAATGGGCCTCAACTACGGGTCGCATGTACATCATATAGGTCACGACAATCGGCCTTGGCAATCGAAATCATCCTCAACAATTGAGGTCGGCCTCAACAATTGGAATCGATACTCAGAATCGGCCTCGACAATTGGAATCGGCCTATACAATCGGCCTTAACAAATCAGAACCGGCCTCGATAATCAGAATTAGAATCGGCCTTAACAAATCAGAACCGGCCTCGATAATCAGAATCGGAATCGGCCTATACAATCGGCCTTGACAAATCAGAACCGGCCTCGATAATCAGAATCGGAATCGGCCTCGACAATCGGAGTCGGAATTAACAATCGGCATCAACATCAATAATCGGCCTCGACAATCGGGATCAGTAAATCGGTCACGTTAATCGGAATCGGCAATCGGTCATAATAAACGGCCTCGATTGCTAATCGGCAATCGGCCACGAAAATTGGGATTGGTAAGAATGGGCTTAATAAGGCCTAAGAAAAGGTCACAATGAGGACATCTAACCATCATTGCCCATCAATGTGGACATCTAACCAACATTGCTCCCAAAGAGTGGCCCATATAAGGGATTCATACGCAGCATAGCGGTCACACATACATCACATCAGGCCTCGCCCATGGGCCTCAAATACATCACAATGGGCCACGACCCATGGGCCTCAAATACACAATAGGTGGGCCCTACACATTAGTCTCGTATGAATTAAATGGGCCATGTATTTGATTCCCGAATACATCGAATGAGCCACGCGATAAGGGCCTAATACACATCATAATGGGCCTCGTGTACATCAAGTCGGGCCTCATCATATGAGCCTCATGTACGCCAAGTGGGCCGCATCAATGGGCCGCACTAATGGGCCTCATACACATCAAGTGAGCAGCATCGATGGGCCGCACTAATGGGCCTCATACACATCAAGTGGGCTGCATCAATGGGCCGCACTAATGGGCCTTACCTTTATCAGGTGGGTCGCGCCATCTACACCATTCATCTGTTCCTACGGATCATTTTACAGTATTAAAAATACATTTAAATCTCATGGTCTGCACTCCAAAAACCGTGGTGATAATGATTCCCACCACTAAAATTCTCAAGACCCACCATAACACTTATTTCTCATACAATCTGTTCACAAGGTCACACAGACCTGCAAAAAAATAAATTTCAAATTGATCCAGAACTGCTGTGGGCCCAAGAAGGGTTTTAATGGTGGACGTCATTCAACACTGTTCTCTTGCAGTGTGGTCCACTTGATATAGATCTGTCTTATTTTTAGTCCCAAGCCTTGAGACGAACTCACCAAATGGATGGACAGTTCAGGTGCAACACATACATCGGTGTGTTGGTCCCACCATCCAGCTATGAGGACAGTGTAGCAAAGACCCCCACGCCATGGTGGTCCTTATGTAAATGGATGGACGGTTAGATAGAGCACATCCATCACACGTGCCAGCAGCCCCACAAATATCACAGTGGGCCAGAAGGTTTCAACGGTGGATGTTATCCACTGCTGTCCAGCAACGGGTCCCATCATCAGGATGGCTGAGGTGTACATACACATCACGTGGGACCCATGCAACTTGTTTACATCAGTCAGCAGGTGGGTCCCCATCAAAACAATTGGACGGCATAGATATTACACCTGCATCATGATAGGCAACCACCGTCCATGAGCTGGACGGTGGATGCAACGCATCACCAAAGTGGGTGCCAGGTGGTGGCCCACCGCAACTGTTGCATACAGCAGCCGTGTGGCTAGCTGCTGGCTAGCACACACCAGCCAACCTGCTTTCCAAAACAGGTGGGTCCCACATGGGCCCACACATACGGATCCATGCTAATATAATATTACATTATATCATATATCATATTATATTATAATATAATAATATATATCCATGAGAATATCTTATACATATATAAATATATATATATATATATATATATATATTATTACACATGAGACTCAACCAGCGTCCTGTCAGATGGACGCCAGATGAAATGCATTCATTCATGTGGCCCACCGTCCAAGCAATGGATGGTGAGGATCCATCTGTACGAATATATAATATACCACTATATCATATTATATTAATGTAATATAATATAATACTATAATATATACATACCATATATATATATATATATATATATATATATATATATATATATATATATATATATCCAACAGGTACAATCTAATATCATGGTGATCCCACGTGGGGCCACCAAATTTGGATCAAGCTAATGTTTATTTTCTTCCCTCATCCGGGCTTATATGACCGCCCGGTCATGCAGGCTCCAAATTGGGATCAAGGTGGCCCATTCGTCGGGTGGCATGGATAACATACACACATCATAGGTCGGTCATAATCATAGAGAAGGAGAGAGGGATATCGGCGGTGATGGAGGGGCCCCGCCACTATGGGCCCCTCTTTGTTACAAAGCGTACATAAAGGTGGGTCCCTAATATATGGACCCTTAAATCAAACAAATGAATGAAACACAAAATCTAAGATCACCCACCGTCTCCTTCTTGCTCCCTAGGCTTCCTTTGCTCCTTAGCTTTGATCCTAACGAAAGAGATGGAATTTGGATGGTTGAGATGGGAGATAAGAGGATTAAGAAGTGGGCCACACATAAAATCTTCTCATAAAGGTTTTGGGAAATGCTTGGACGTGGGATTGTTTTTCTTGTGGTTTGGGTTGCTTGGAAAGGAAGGGAGAAATAAGAGAGAGAGAAGATGGGATGGAGTGATGGATGGGAGAGAGAGGGATGGGTGGTGTAAGAGTTTGTTGACTTTGGGGTAGATTGTGTAAGAAGGGGTATGGGCTTGTGTAAGAACTTTTGACTTTAAGGGTTGCTTGGGGATGGGTGTGAAGTAATGGTGTACTTGACATGTACTTGACCCTTGATGGGATTGATTGATGGATTGAGGTGACATGTTATAGAGATTCCCTCGGGTTTTGCAACGCACGGCATTTTTCTCGCACCGAATGCTGACTCACATCTCCTGACCAGGGTATCGCCTCAGCGCGCGACTCGCGGCATTGAAACCGCGGCGACGGCGCGGTTGCTATGGTAAAGGTCTTGGGTTGAGTCGACTCAGGTTGACGGCATGTGAATCAAGGTCACGAGCAAATACCGGTTAAGGGTCGAAGGTTGCCGAAATTCGACCGGGAAGACCGCGGAAGTCTAGGGAACGGTACGGGTTGGGATACGGGTCTTATAGTATGCCTATTTAATGAAGTGGAAGATGTGGAATATGTGAAGAAGTGGTTATTTTTTGGATCTGTATTTGTTCATATATAGGTACTGCAAGCAATTTCTTCCCTTCACTTGGATTCTATGGAGTAATGTATTAAGGGGGAGTATTAATTTTTGCTGACAAGTTTTTCATTAATGCATGATTCTTTATTAATCTAACTAGTGCATGATTCTTTATTCATCTAACTGGTGCATGATTCTTTATTGATCCAACTTATGCAAGATTCCTTAGTCTTGGTTTGTTTTGTTACAAATTTGACGAAGGTGGAGATTGTAAATGCTATCTTATCTAGCTCCTAGGTTTGTCAAATTTTGTGGTGCCAAAACCTCTTAGAATATGTATCTTGTTTAGCGGTTATTGTAACATTAACTTCATGTCATCCTTGTCAATCTTTTCTACATTCAAGTACAAGATCAAGAAGTTCAAGTACAACATCAAGAAGTTCACTTTCAAGAACAAGAAGTTCAAGTACAAGATCAAGAGATTCAAGAAAAAGAAGTTCAAGTACTAGATCAAGTCTTCAAGCTTCAACTACTTCAAGAGAATGATATATGATGATCAATCTCACAAGTAAGGTTTGTTTGACCCTAGATTGACCTTAGGATAGGTCATACAATTTGTACTTATATCATAAGTCATTTGATAATTTTATAGGTCATTTTTCGACCAGTCCTAGTCATGGTTCGACTAGTCCAGACACTGGCTCGACCAGTCTAAGAATTTTCTCGTCCAGTCCAAGGTTTGTTATGAATTTTCAGAATTTTCTGTTGGACCCTTGACCAGTCTTGGAGACTGCTCGACCAGTCGAGCAGGCTCGACTCAAAGTCTAGCAACATTTCTGGGTCGCACTCGACCAGTCGAGCAGGCCATTCGACCAGTCGAGTAGCAATCTTATCTTATCCCGCCAAAAATTTTGAAATGCTATTAGCTCTTCGACCAGTCGAGCTGACCACTAAGCCAGTCGAGTGAACAATATTTTTGCCTATAAATTAAGGATGATTTTCAGAGTTTTTCAATTCATTCAAAGATATTCAATTCACAACTCTGACAAACTTGTCCCCACATTCGAGAAGCTAATTGATTAGTATTTAAGATTCTTTTAATAGCTTTTTTACATTTGATTTTGTGATCTCTATTCAATTCTATTACTTTTGAAAAGGGAATATTGATTTACCCTTTTTGATATCAAAATCAAATCAAGCTAGCCCAGGTTGATTTATCCTAAAAATCATTTAGACCTAAGAACCCTTTCATATGTGACATTGGACATTGAACATCTACATCGAATTTGTTCTACCGGGCTTCATCAGAAGAAGAATCTTCAGATAAGTACATTTCAATTTTCTGTATTTGGTTGTAAGATTGCTAGAAAATCTTTCATTTTTGGTTTTGACTGAGATAGCCAGAAAATCTCAGTGAGTGGGGTTTTTAATTGTGGTAGCCCTTTGAAAACACAATTGTGAAGGTTTTGGGTGAACCTTGGAAAACATATTTAATAGTGAAAGCCAATATCCCGTGGGTGAGGATATTGGGAGTGGAGTAGGTGTGTGGTTGTTTTCTAACAGTTGGTGTATACACAAGCGAACCACTATAATTGCTAGAGTTGTGGTGAATGTTTATTATTATGCATTTGTGGTGAATGATTGTAATTTATTTTTTATACAGGTGGTGAATGTTGTAATAGTAGTAGATATTTATTTCTATTTTATTCTTTATTCCTCTGTATTGGTTTGGGACTTTGATACACAGACCGTTCTAGAAATCAAGTTGTCCTACCATAAGCCATTGGTTTTTGGTGTAAGGTTGTCCTTAGAACAACATCTGTATCAATCTCTCAATACTTGTGCATTTGAGGTTGCTATTCATTTCTGCTATTTGGGATTAATAAGTGTTATCTTGTTCTAGTTCTTTAATTTTGCATTTAAATTTTAATTTGGCATAATCCTATTCACCCCCCCCCCCCTTCCCCTGTCTAGGACTCTTAGCTCGGCCTTTTCAAGGACCATCCTCGAAAAACTTGCGTACCTCAGTGAAGAATTTCTTCTTATCTTGCGTAGTCCAATATGTCGGTGTGAAACCTGTGGCAAGATAATTCGCAATGTCAGTAAACCAAGGTAATTGGGAGAGTTTAAACAATTATTCATTAGGGAACATGTCATTTATCGGTGTCAGCTCAAGGGAATTGGGAAGATCAAGCCTAGAGAGATGGTCGGCCACTATATTCTCTACTCCCTTTTTATCTCGTATTTCTATGTCAAACTCTTAGAGTAGAAGGATCCATCTTATCAAGCGGAGTTTAACATCATTCTTAGAAAGAAAGTACTTCAGCGCCGCATGATTAGTGTAAATGATGATCTTGGATCCGATCAAGTAGGACCTAAATTTGTCCAAAGCGAATATTACGGTAAGAGTTCCTTTTCCGTAGTATAGTAGTTCACTTGGGTAGATGTTCACCACCCCAAGTATAGGTTCGCGATGTAGAATAATCTCGGTAAGACCGAGGTCAAATCCACAGGGACTGAACCTTGTACGTAATTTGAAAGTAACTAGTACTAGAACTAGAACTAGAAGAAGATGTAAACTAAATTAGAGGAATTCAAGAGAATAATGGTGAATTCTTAAACTAAAACTTGTAAAATTCAAAGGTGGCAAAACTAGGGTTTCCAAGTATACATTTGTAGAGATCAGGGAGATCTATGCTTGATTCACGAACACAACTGGAATCAGAGTCCCATCTTCATCCAATTGGAAGATATGTCATTTAAAACCAACTAAGAACTTCCTTTGATCCATTTCTTAAGAGACAAGAGGTATGAGAACTAGAATTGATTCCATCACAAAGCCATGCCCATGAGACAAAGCAAACAACAGAATTTAACCAATCCACACTCTATCTGAGAGAATTATGAATGTTAGGAAGGATTCCATCATCCAACCATGTCCATGAGACGATGGTGAATAACAGGGTTCCCAAGTTCATAATCACAATAATGAAAAGAACATGCTCAAAGCTATCGCAGATCCATTATAATTTAAGTCACAACAAACCATTAAAAACTAAAAGCATTCCTTATAATCGAACTAGAAGCAAAGATAGTTTAACTTAAACATGAATCAAAGTGATAAAGAAAACACCTCATCACGCTACAAGCTTCACCTCTTAGCCCTAGCTAAGAGGTTTAGCCAACCATAGATATGATTAGGCTAACAATCTTTAGGAAAATAATAAAAACAAAATAGGAAAGGGAAGAAACTCTTATCGCCGGCCGACCACGATCTCTCTCTCTCTCCTCTTCCACGTCTCTGGATTGATTTTCTCTATATCTTCTCTTCTCCATCTATAGGCAATAGGGAGTCAATGTTGAAGTTGGTTCTTGTGAAATCTTTACGCAAACACACCTTTATTTTTTCATAGAAAAAATGCACAAACATCTTGCATTTGAGCTGAATCCTAGACGAAGGGTCGTTCATTCCATGAATTTCGACCTCACAAGTATCGTTGAAATCTTCATCTCCTCAATTTGGATGGTCTGGATCGTTAGTTTGATCCCCCGTTTGGTGGCCCATCATGCCGGATCATCCGGTTTTCACAGACGTGTGCAGACTATGAAACTTGATTTGCGCTGATGCTTGGTGGGGCCCATGATCGGAGTCGAAGGAGAAATCCACTCCATCCATTGGATGCGGCTCGAGATTCTAGTCAGAAATGTGTATTTTTGGCCATCCGTTGATGAGGCCCAAAAGATCTTTTACTCTACCGTCCATCTTGCATTTGAATGGTTGAAATCCGATCCTCACTATCTCTTGGAATTTTTTTCACCTAAGCCTTAGTCAGTCCCACCATCTGGTTCGAATGGACGGTACAGATCATTCATCTGAACCGACATAGTGGGCCATTTGCATTCGTCCACTGCCCCTGTTTGCTGTTACGCGAGCGGTCGTTCTGATTTTTAAAATCAAGTTAGGTTAACGCACGCTGACCGACTTGATCGATTCGGTGCACGACAAGTGCACAACTTCTGTGCACTCCCAATCACGTAAAGAGATCCAACCTTGATGTTTTGGGAAATCCATCCCATCCATCCACTTCCTCATCTAATTTAAGTGGTTGAGTCTAAAATTGAAGCGTATCTAGAGATCAGGT
Organism: Magnolia sinica; assembly: GCF_029962835.1. NCBI lineage: Eukaryota > Viridiplantae > Streptophyta > Magnoliopsida > Magnoliales > Magnoliaceae > Magnolia > Magnolia sinica. Next base: position 42,915,956 of record NC_080591.1, on the reverse strand, counting down.
GGGCTCCAAATTGGTGATTTTGTGGCTAATCTTCCCGTAAGGCCACTTCCATAACGATCCAATGGCTGAAATTTTACGTGTAGGGTTACTTTTGATCCTCGGGCCGGATATAAAGTTTCGTGCCAAACAGATGGTGGGAACCCTGTGATCTTACATTCAGGACGATTCTCAGGCTTTTTTATCTTCAATCACTTGATTTTCTCGGATCTTTGGCATGTGAATTCTTCAATCCCAGTCTCTTAAGATCCGTCCCTTACCTTGGTGATTCTTGAGCACCAAATCCATGCTTTTAGTGCCCTTTTCAGTCCAAGCTCTTAAATTCACCTTGCAACAAAAACACGATTAAAATTGAACGTTAAGCACAATCATGTACGTAAAACCAAGTAATAACTGGGGTCTAATATGTAATATTTGACCCTTAACACAATCCCCAACCAGTATTTTGCTAGTCCCGAGCAAAGTATGCGAAAAATATTTTGAAAATTATAAGACAACTTCTATAAACTCGAGTAATTTTTGAAAAACAATCCAGATACTAGAATTCTAATATGCATTAATGTTGAGCATTACTTTCTCATAGACTCATGTGCATGGTAAACTTCATGGTCAAGTTGAAAGTATTAATCCATCGATTAGAACAATTCTAAACATTAAGTTCCATGGGCGTATAGTGCAACCTCGACTTATCACAATTAAAGTTCCAATTCTCAACTTTCATGATATCATTGGTAATCAACAGAAGCATTTCGAATGGCCAAACTAAAATTGAAACTTTCCTTACAATTCAGCCTTTTTATTCTTCCAGTTTTGATTTTTCCATCGATGGCTTCATGATGTGTCAACCTTTTACCAGTCACCACCATTTTTTAATTGTAAAAAACTAACATCACAGTGGATATATATATATATATATATATATATATATATATATATATATATATATATATATATATATATATATATATATATATATTCAAACAACATGATGGACAAATTCCCCAAGCTGGTTCCTTTCATGCTTAGTGATTACCAAGTTAACCCTTCAATATCGAACTGAAACCTTAATGTGTAAGCTAGATGTGACATGTGAAATCATAACTCAATCAATGTTTAAAACGTCTAATCATGGAGTAATAATCCAAACTTAACTGTGAAGTTTAACAGCTAACTGAATCCAAGAGTCATAAATCTCCAACATTACGTCTTATACTTCTTAAATCAAGAATATTCTTCGAAATCACTTGAATTCACAAAATTTTTAGAAAAATTCAAAAAAATTCACAATTTTTGCTCAAGACTAAGAAAATACTAATTAAGTAACCTAATCTCCCATCCCCAACCTAAAATCTACATTGTCTTCAATGTAAAAGATATAAGCATGCAATGCACATGAGACAATGAAAGTAAAGGAGACGTGAAAAAAGTGAAAAGGGTGAGCTCCAAGTCCTAGAGGGGGGAGGGCAGTGAATAGGACTATGCTAAATAAAAATAAATTGCGGAAAGATAGCACCGATAGCAGAAATTAAAAGTAACCTCAAATGCACAAGTATTGAGAGGTTGATACAAACGTTGTTCCAAGAACAACCTTACACCAGAAACCAATGGCTTATGGTAGGACAACCTGATTTCTAGAACATTTGTGAGTATCAAAAACTCAAAATGAAACAGAGGCAAAAGAAATAAACCTAGTCATTACAACATTTACCACAAAAGCATAAAATAGACTACAGCATTCACACACATAATCAAATACAATCATCCACCACAACTCCAAGAATTATAGTGGTTCGTGTGTGTACACCAATTGTTCAGAAACAACCACACAACTACTCCAAGAATTATAGTGGTTCGTGTGTGTACACCAATTGTTCAGAAACAGCCACACAACTACTCCACTCCCAATATCCTCACCCACAGGATATTGGCTTTCATTAAGAAAGAAGGTTTTCCAAGGTTCACCTTAAAACCTTTATAGATGTGTTTTTCAATGGGCTTACACAATAAAAAAATCCCATGTTGAGATTTTCCTAGCTGATCTCAATTAAAACCACAATAAAGATTTTCCTAGCTGAATCTCACAAACCAAAAATGAAGAAAATTAAAATATAATACTTATCAGAAGAATGTTCTTTGATGTAACTGGTAGAACTGCTTCTTTGTAGACGAGGATGTTCAAAGTTCGAGCTCACAGAAGAAGGGGTTCTAGGTCTAGATGAATTTTAAATTAAATCCAACCTTAGGCTACTTGGATTCAATTTCTTGGATCTCATAAAGGGTTACATTAAAATCCCTTTTTAAATCAAATAGAATGGAATCAAAAGAACAAGAAATTAAATAACCAAAAAGCTATTAAAATAAATTTTAAATACCTCACAATAGCTTTATAATAGTGGGGATTTATCTCTCAGAGTGGTGGCTTGAATTGGCTTGGAATGAATGTAAAATTTTGAGAAATGTCCAATATTTATAGGCTTCAAATCGATTCACTCGACTGGTCCTGGGTTTAGCATGACTGGTCCTATCCGAACGAAATTTTAAATTTTTTGGCACAATCGGATAAAACAGACCCTTGAATGGTCGTGTGGCTCGCTCAACTGGTCGAGTGGGCACCTCGACTGGTTGAGCAGAGCGCTCAACTAGTCGAGTGAATAAAAATTATGTTGCTGGAGTTCAAGTCGAGCCACACTCGACTAGTCGAACTAGTCTCCATGACCGGTTGAGCAGGGTACTTGACTAGTCGAGGACGTACCAGAAAATTCTAAAAATTTGAATTTAAATCTAGACTGGTCGAGAAAAACCCTGAATTGGTCGAGCCAATGCCTGAAATAGTCGAACTAAGACTAGGACTAGTCAAAGCAAAGCCTAAATTAAGTACAATGACCCAAATTAAACACGCAATGTTAATGACCAAATCCTAAGATCTTTCTAGGGTCATGTATACCTTAAATGTGAGTATTGAAATTGAACCATTGGTCCCTTCGATAGATAAGACACTATGAAGCACATAAAGCTTGACCTTGAATTCTTGAACTTGTGTCTTGAGACTTGAGCAAATGTACTTAAGCTTGTTCTTGTGACTTGAGCTTGAAGTAGTGTACTTGAGCTTGAATTTGAGACTTGATCTTAAGCTTTAACATAAGCTTGAACTTTAAGCATGAAGATTGAAGTAATGATGCACTTGAGCTTGAGTACCTCGACTTGATGATCTTCAACTTGTTGTTGTAGTTGAACATGCATACTTATAGCATATATAACTTCGATGTAGATAACACCGCACTCATCTTCGAATGAAGGTGAACTCTCCATTAATTTAAACTTGAAGGTGAACTTTCCATCTATCAAAACAAGTCAACCATACTAAAGTGTTTTGGCACAACTAAATTTGACAACTCAGGGTGCTAGATTTACAACATAGCACTTACAATCTCCCCCTTTGTCAAATTTGTGACAAAACCAACTTACAGAAGATTAACCTATTCTAATACACAGATTCACTCAGTTCAAACAAAATCTAACAACCACAAAACTCCCCCTCAAACAACTCCCCTTCAACTTAATCTCAATAGAGACCTGTATGAAGAGATGCTTATACATTTCCAAAAAAATTCTTCCACATAGTTCATGCATATCCACATCTCTACATCTCATTTAAATAACCACATTATCATAAAACAGATTAAGATATAAGCAATCAAATACCCAATTTCTCCCCCTTTTTGTCATAACATGACAAAGGAAGAAAAGAAAAAAATATGTGAAATGTGGTAGTTAATAAGTGAAGAGAGTAACAAAGAGTGTGAAAGTTACCAAATTAAACCATAATAAAAGGAGTATCAACATCAAACTAACTTAAACAAGTCCAAAATTCAGAGTCACCAAGTAAAGTAAAGTTAAGTTACGTATTATAAGTTCAACAAAAGTAAACAAACTAATTAGAACTAGATGAAGAGGGAGGTGGAATGGATGGATCAATCTAGTATAATCCCTTATTTATGCGTCTAAAATACTTACGCATATACTTCATTTGGTTATCATGGGAAATTTTCAGTCCATCCACCTTCTCTTCCAGTGAGCGAAGGCACTCATCAAAACCAGAAGGCTGAAAATTAGGATCAGCCTCAACGTCATCAGATTCTAATTCATTAAAAATATCTTCCATATTAGCTTCAGTTGGTAGCGCATCTTCCTCTCCAACATCTTCTCTAACTTCTCCAGCATCCCTATCAGTTTGACCAGGTGCCAACTTCAAATTCATTTTGTTAATATTCGAATTGTTGAAAGGTAGATGAGAAGTAGGAGCTTCTCCAGGTGGCAGGACCACAGAACAGTGTAAAGTAAGGGTGGTCATCAAATAAGCAAATGGAATATCACTATGCCCTGGATGAAGTCAAAATTGGATAATAAAATAACAAATTAATAAAGGAAGACACACCATAATCTTAGATATAACAGAATGAAGAATGTGCACCATAAAGGTAGTCAGTTCAGCCTTGTTACCAGATCTAGGGTATACATTGGAAATAAAAATGTGATGTAATACTCTATATCTGGGCAACATCTGATTGGCCTGAAGTGCATTCCCAGAACTCCATTCCAAGTCCATGTTGTATAAATTTCTGTTAATAAATATTTTTCTGACTCATTCAAATTTTCAGCCAATGTTGGAATAAGAACTCCTTCATCATTCACTGGAATGTCCATCAACCTAGAAATTAAGTGACAATCTACTTTATATGAACCTTCTCTAAACATGATAGTGAACGTTAAATCGTTAATAGATACATCATTTATGCAGACATACATTACTTGTGCAATGGAGCGGTATGCCGGTCCGCCCCAATTCAGAATGTTATCCCATCCTATAACAAGGAGGGGAATAATGTTGAATTGAACAAGATGGTTTGCATTGACGGTCTGTTCAACAATTATGTTGCGAAAATGGATATCACACACATATTCCAGGTACTCTTCGGGTGATCGAAGAGTACACACCAAAATGGAACAAGAAGAAGATGCTCAAGTAGGTTTTTTCTTCAGTCTACCTTCCATTGCGAAAGTAAACAAGAAAAAACAAGAAAGGATTTGAGGGTTTTAAACCCAATAGATTTTTAAGTAGAAAACCCAACAAATAATAATGAAACTTGAAATAAAAGCAAGATTCAAGCAAGATGAGACCTTAAGAGCCTAAATCCAAAAGAAAATTGAAAATGGACCACTTGCATGAATTGAAGGTGGGTTCGACGGGTTGGAGAAGGGCTGAGTGAGGAAGATGAAGATTTTGGAGAAAAAGTGATTTTTCACCCTAAAAAGGAGGTTTGGCCCGCACACCACAACTGGTTGAGTATGTGATCGACTGGTCGTGAGAGCACAAAAATGCATATATTATTATTTTTTCTCAAATTTTAAAATAAAATAAAATTACACAAAAATACACAATAGTATAAGCATGTAATCATGAACATTTTAAGAAGAATTACATATACCAATATCCAATTTTAATTTGAAAAACCTGTTTTTGTCAAGTGGTTTAGTGAATATGTTAGCAAGTTAGTTTTCAGTCTGCACATATTCTATTGAAATAATTTTCTCTTCCACTAATTTCCAAATATAGTGAGACCTAATTTCGATATGTTTTGTATGGGAATGCTGGATGGGATTCTTAGAGATATTGATTGCACTAGAGTTATCGCAATATAGAATCATTGTGTCTTGCACAATCCCGTAATCATTTAACATTCTTTTCATCCACACAAGCTGAGTGCAGGCATTTCCAGTTGCAATATATTCAGCCTCAACTGTGGATAGGGATACAAAACTTTATTTCTTGTTATGCTAGGAAACCAAAAAGTTCCCAACATAAAAGTAACCACCGCTAATGGATTTTCGATCGTCTATATTCCCAGCCCAATCGGCATACGAGTATCCAACTAATTGAACATTAGTATCATGTGGATACCATAGACCTAAATTAACCGTACTTGCAACGTACCTAATAATCCTCTTGACAGCAATCGGGTGGGATTCCTTAGGTTCAGATTGATATCTAACATAGATTCCTACACTGAATGCAATATCAGGTCGACTCGCAGTTAAATATAACTGACTACCAATCATACTGCGATACAACCTAGGATCAACGCTCTTACTTGTTGCATCTTTAGATAGCTTAATAGTTGTACTCATAGGAGTATCAAAATACTTACCACTTTCAAAACCAAACTTCTCAACCAAGTTTAGAGCATACTTGGTTTGAGAAATGAAAATACCATCTTTAAGTTATTTTACTTGCAAACCTAATAAGTAGTTCAGTTCTCCAACCATGCTCATTTCGAACTTCGATTTCATCAACTCTGCAAACTCAGTAGACAGGTTAGAACATGTAGAGACATAGATAATGTCATCAACATATATCTACACTATAAGTATGTGTTCATTATTTTTCTTAGCAAATATGGTTTTATCAACACTCCCCATTTCGAAGTTATGACTTAGTAAAAACTTAGTCAGCTTCTCATACCATGCCTTGGGAGCTTGTTTTAAACCATAGAGTGCCTTTTTTAGGCCATAAACATGATCAGTGTGTTTAGGGTCTTCAAAACCCTTTAATTGTTTTACATAAACTTCCTCATGTAGATCATGGTTCAAGAAAGCACTCTTGACATCCATTTGATAAATTTTAAATTTTTTAAAATAAACAATGGATATGAATAATCTGATGGATTCAAGACGAGCTACTGGGGCAAAGGTTTCATCATAATCGATCCCTTCTATCTATGTGTACCCTTGTACAACCAATCTAGCCTTGTTTTTTATAATATTCCCTAACTCATCAGACTTATTTTTAAAGATCTACTTGGTTCCAATGATATGTTTATTAGTCGGTTTAAGAACCAAATGCTACACATCATTTCGAATGAATTGATTCAGCTCATCTTGCATGGCTACAATCCAATTTTCATCAGCAAGAGCCACTTTTACATTAGTCGGCTCAATTTGGGAAGTAAAACACACATAATTGCATATGTTTTCTAATTATTTTCATGTACGCGCACCAGTGAGAGGGTTACCTAGTATTTGATCAGTAGGATGTTCTTTAACTGATCATAGTTCAGTGCTGACTTGACTAGACGAAGAGTCAGGTTTATTTATAAAATTGACATCATCATCTTCTAAACTTGGAGGTGGTGTATTCAGGTGATCATCAATAACAACATTTATGGAATTCTGAATGACACCGGTCTTCTTGTTGAGAACACGATACACTCGATTGTTTAAAGCATACCCTGGGAAGATCCCTTCATCACTTTTAGTGTCGAACTTTCCTAAATTTTTGCAGTCATGCAATATAACACTTACTGCCAAAAACTTGAAAGTATTTAACTGTGGGCTTCTTATTAAACCACAGTTCATATGATGTTTTATCTTTTGATTTTCTGACGTAAACATGATTAATTATATAACATGCAGTGTTCACAGCTTCAGCCCATAGATTTTTAGGTAACTTCATGTTATTTAACATAACATTGGCCATTTCTTGAAGCACATAGTATTTCCTTTCAACAACCTCATTTTTTTGAGGTGTCTTAGGTGCAAAAAATTCATGCGATATCCCATAATCGCTACAGAACTTCTCAAAATTTCTATTCTCAAACTCCGATCCATGATCACTTTGGATTTTAGAAATATTTGTTTCCTTTTTAGTTTGGATACGCTTAAGTATCCTTTTCACTTCATCGAGAGTTTTAGACTTCTCTCTCAAGAAAGCTACCCATGTATATATGGTAAAATCATCCACAATTACCAGAAAATATTTCTTTCCACCTCAACTCTCCATTCTAGTAGGTCCAACGAGATCCATGTGGAGGAGTTCAAGGTGTTTAAATGTGATAAAGGAGTTCACTTTCTTATAACTTCTCCTTGTTTGTTTCCCGATTTGACATCCGCCATAAATACTATCCATTTTCTTTAATTTGGGTAGACCTCTTATTAAATCATCCTTGCTCAGTCTATATAGAGTCAGTAGTTTACATGTCCAAGGCGTTTGTGCCATAACTCGATCTCATTAGTTTGGACAATGTAACAAGATAATTTAGATGAGCTAGTATCGCTTACAGTATAGTAACTTTCAGATGTTCTTCGACCATTCAATATCACACAATCTTTCTCATTAGAAATCTCACAACCTTGATTAGTGAATTTGACACTATATTTATTATCGCATATTTGTGAAATACTTAAAAGATTATGCTTAAGACCTTCTATGAATAAAATATTTTCAAAAGGAGGAAGATTGAAAGGTTGAACCGTACCATGGCCAATTATTCTGCAGTTGCTCCCACCACTAAATGTAACTCACCCATCAGTCATTTCTTTGTAGTTGGTGAACAAATCTCTATCACCTGCTATGAGTCTAGAGCAACCACTGTCTAGGTACCACTTTGATTGACTCGAAGCCTTGAAATCGGTGTGAGCAACCAGACAAGTAACCTTTGGGACTCATTTCATCACCATTTTGGGTTTTGGAGCACTGTTGATTTTTCTATGCCTGTAGTTATTATTAATTCTACCATTCGAGTTAGTTTTCAGAATCTCCTTAAGTAAATCAACAATCTTCTTAACTAAGGGATTATAATTCTGATTTCTAAAATTGATATGGTTGGCATTAGGTTTGGTAACTTGAAAAGTTTTAGGATTTTTGAAACTATTTTGATTTAAGCTTTTACCTTTTAAGTTGGAGGACTCTCCTTTAACAAACTTAGGAGTAGTAATCTTACTTTTTAGAGGCATGTTATTGTCATAGCCCAGACCCGATCTATCTCCACATTTTTTTAATCCAGTTAGTAATTTTTCAAATTTAGGGTCTCCCAGGGCATACCTCCAAGTATCCTTTGAACTTAAGAGGGAAGAGACTTCCATTTTTAGTTTCTCATTTTCTGATTTTAGGTTTTCAAGTTGAGATGTTTTAAAATCTAAATCACATTTAGTATTTTCAAAACAATCAGAAATATGCTATTTTTTCTAAAACTAAGTTTTCAAAATCCTCTTTTAATTTTAAAACTTTTCTTTTTTAAGTATAAGCTTGACAACAATCTTACAACTCTCCTTGTATAGGGCATTGTAGGCATCCCAAAGATCGTCTTCGTTTTCGGGGTTACTCCTCAGATTTTTATATTTAGATGTATCACAACTATGTGGAAGTGACTCTGGCTAGAGTCATTAGGGCCTTCACTTCACTTGTAGATTCGAGTTTTGAATAGTTTGACTCAAAAGAAGCTTCAGAGGAGGACGATTCATCCCACGTGGCCAACATGCCTTTTCTCTCTGGCTTGTCGCTTTTAGGGCACTTATTTGCCAAATGCCCATATTCATGGCAGTTGAAGCATTGACTGTCTTTTAGTAATTTCTAATTTTTAGTTTTACCCTTTTTCTTCTCAAAGGGTTTTTGAAAATTAACTCTCATTTTACTTTTGAAAATCTTATAAAACTTCTTGGCTAATAAGGCCATATCATCCTCTGAGTTTTCACAATCAAAATTATTACTATTATCTTGAAAAATAAATTAAGATGATTTAAGGGCTATTGACTAACCTTTAGGAGCCTAGAAATTTAACTCATAGGTTTGTAAAGAACCGATTAGCTCTTCCACCCTCATATTATCTGTGTCTCAAAGTTCCTAAATGGCTGTCACCTTATAATTGAACCTCTTAAGAAGTGAGCGCAGTATCTTTACACAAACTTTACTTTCTGGGATCCTATCTCCAAGACCCCACATTGAGTTGACTATGTCATTTAGTTTAGTATAGAAGTCCATGAATGATTCACTTTCTTCCATACATATTTTCCCAAACCTAGTGGTGAGGATTTGAAGTTTTGACATTTTGACAATAGTCGTACCCACGTGTGTCATTTCTAAGATATCTCATGCTCATTTTATAGTATCACAAGATATAATTCTTTTGAACTCATCTAGTGATAGTGCACAAGTGATTGCATTTAAAGCTTTGGCATTGGCATTGCTATCATTTTTTTGAAGAGTGGTCCACATATAATAAGGTGTTTCTTTAACAGTCTTAGTTCCATCAGTGCCTAGAACTTCAGACGTAAGTGGGTTCCATCTAGTCACTATGGCTTGCCACATGCTTTTATCAATGGATTTCAAAAATATTCTCATCTGGGCTTTCCAATAAGTATAATTGGAGTCATCAAACGGTGGTGGCCTAGTAATAGAAAGGCTATCAAAATTTGACATAGTAGGAGCTCAAGATCGCTTACCTTAGGAAATTAATCCAATGGAATGATCTATTAGGCTCTAATACCACTTGAAAAGGGTGACCTCCAGATCCTAGAGGGGGGGTGAATAGGACTATGCCAAATAAAAATAAAATGCAGAAAGATAACATAGATAGGTAAAATTAAAAGCAATCTCAAATGCACAAGTATTGAGAGTTTGATACAAACATTGTTCTAAGAACAACCTTACACCAAAAACTAATGGCTTATAGTAGGACAACCTGATTTCCAGAACGTTTCTGAGTATCAAAAACTCAAACTGAAATAAAGGAAAAAGAAATAAACCTAATTATTACAGCATTCATCATAAAAGCATAAAATAGATTACAGCATTCACACACATAATCAAATACAATCATCCACCACAACTCCAAGAATTATAGTAGTTCGTGTATGTACACCAACTATTTGGAAACAGCCACACAACTACTCCACTCTCAATATCCTCACCCTCGGGATATTGGCTTTTACTAAGAAAGAAGGTTTTCCAAGGTTCACCTTAAAACCTTTACAGATGTGTTTTTCAATAGGCTTATACAATAAAAAAAATCCCACGTTGAGATTTTCCTAGCTAATCTCAGTTAAAACCACAAATAAAGATTTTCTTGGTTGAATCTCACAAACCAAAAATACAGAAATTGAAATATAATACGTATCTGAAGAATGTTCTTTGATGTAACTAGTAGAACTGCGTCTTTGTAGACGAAGATGTTCAAAGTTCAATATCATAGAAGAAGGGGTTCTAGGCGTATATGAATTTTAAATTAAAACCAACCTTAGGCTACTTAGATTCAATTTCTTGGATCTCATAAAGGGTTAAATCAAAATCCCTTTTTAAATCAAATAGAATAAAATCAAGAGATCAAGAAATTAAATAACCAAAAAGCTATTAAAATAAATTTTAAATACCTCACAATAGCTTTATAATAGTGGGGATTTATCTCTCAGAGTGGTGGCTTGAATTGCTTAGAATGAATAAAAATTTCTGAGAAATGTCCACTATTTATAGGCTGCAAATTGGTTCACGCGACTGGTCCTGAGTTCGGCTTGACTAGTCCTAGCCGAACGAAATTTTAAATTTTCTTGCGTGATTGGATAAAATAGACCCTTAATTGGTCGAGTGGCTCACTCAAGTAGTCGAGTGGCCAGCTCGACTGGTCGAATGAATAAAAATTATGTTGCTGGAGTTCGAGTCGAGCTACACTTGAATGGTCGAACCAGTCTCCACTATCGGTCGAGCAGGGTACTCGACTGGTTGAGGACCTACCAGAAGATTCTAAAAATTTGAATTTAAATCTGGACTAGTTGATAAAAACCCTAGACTGGTCGAGATAGTGCCTGAACTAGTCGAACCAAGACTAAGACTAGTTGAAGCAAAGCCTAAATTAAGTACAATGACCCAAATTAAACAAGCAATGTTAATGACCTAATCCTAAGGTCTTTCTAGGGTCATGTATACTTTAAATGTGAGTATTGAAATTGAACCATTAGTCGCTTCAGTAGATAAGACAATGTGAAGCACATGAAGCTTGACCTTGAATTCTTGAACTTGTCTCGAACTTATGTCTTGAGACTTGAGAAAATGTACTTGAGCTTGTTCTTGTGACTTGAGATTGAAGTAGTGTACTTGAGCTTGAATTTGAGACTTGATCTTAAGCTTTAACATAAGCTTGAACTTTAAGCTTGAAGATTGAAGTAATGATGCACTTGAACTTGAGTACCTCGACTTGATGATCTTCAACTGGCTGTTGTAGCTAAACATGCATACTTGTAGCATATATAACATCGATGTAGATAACACCACCCTCATCTTCGAATGAAGGTGAACTTTCCATCTATCAAAATAAGTTAACCATATTGAAGTGTTTTGGCACAACTAAATTTGACAACTCAGGGTGCTAGATTTATAACATATCACTTACAGAAAGGTAGTACTTGATGGAGGATTTTTTGAAGCTTTTTCCAAAGGATCTCAGCGTGAAAGTGGTTAGTGCAAGAGTTCAAAAACAAACTACCTTAAAAAAACATAAAGAAAACTATCCTAACAACATAAAGCCGACTATCTTAGAATGACAAAAAGCAAACTACCCTAGTCCTATGAAAGCAGTAAACCTACTTATACCTCCATCAGACTAAGAGATCAAATCCTGATAGACAGGATCATTCAAAGGTATAGACATGTCCTCTCAATCAAATTTCTCAATAAATGGCTTTAATCGATGTCCATTTACTTTAAACTCATTGCAATTATTTGGATTCCGAATCTCGACAGCCCCATGAGGATAAATATTGATAACAGTGAAAGGGCTGACCCAACGAGATCGGAGCTTACGTGGAAAGAGATGTAATCAAGAATAATACAAAAGGCCTTTCTGACCTGATGTGAATGATTTTCGTAGAATATGTTGGTCATGAAATGCTTTCATCTTGTCCTTGTAAATTCTCGAGTTCTCGTATGCATCATTCCAGATTTCTTCGATTTCATTTAATTGAAGTTTGCATAGTGAGTCAGTGTTGTCCAGATTGAAGTTCACATTTTTTATCACCCAGTAGGCTCTATGTTCCAACTCCACGGGCAAGTGGCAAGCTTTCCCATAAACAAGTCTATAGGGAGACATTCCATTAGGAGTCTTAAATACGATACGGTAAGCCCATAAGGCATCAGTCAATCAAATTAACCAATCCTTACGGTCAGGGTTAACCCTCTTTTCCAAAATGTGTTTAATTTCCCTATTAGAAATCTCGACTTGCCCACTTATTTGTGGGTGGTATGAAGTGTTCACCTTATGAGAGATATCATATTTCTTCAATAAATTCTTGAATGGTCTATTATAAAAATGTGAGCCCCCATCACTAATGATGGCTCGAGGCGTTACGAACCGAGAAATGATGTTTTCTTTTAAAAATTTAATGATCGTTCGATGGTCATTGTTTCGGCACGAAATCGTTTCAACCTATTTAGTGACATAGTCTATGACGAGCAAAATATATAAATTTCCAAAGGATTGAGGGAATGGTACCATGAAATCGATGCCACAATAATCAAATGCTTCTAAGAAAAGGATGGGGTTCAAGGGCATCATATTTTTACGGGACAATGCTCCCAATTTTTTACAATGTTCACAAGCTTTGCAAAACTCATGAGTGTCCCTGAACATAGTGGGCCAGTAAAAGCCATACTGCAGAATCTTAGTCGTGGTCTTTTTAGCAGAAAAGTGCCCACCATAGGCCTGTGAGTGAAAGAAGGAGATGACACTCTGATGTTCATCGTCTAGCACACATCTCCTTAAGATTTGGTCTAGGTAATATTTAAACAAATACGGATCATCCCAGAAGAATTTGCACACCTCGGTGAAAAATTTCTTCTTATCTTACGCAGTCCAATGTGTCGGCGTGAAACCTGTGGCAAGATAATTAGCAATATCAGCAAACCAAGATGAATGAGAGACTTTAAACAGTTGTTTGTCTGGGAATATGTCATTGATATATGTCATCTCAGGGGAATTAGAGAGATCAAGGTGAGAAAGATGGTCAGCCACTACGTTCTCTTCTCTCTTTTTATCTTTTATCTCTAAATCAAATTCTTGGAGTAAGAGGATCCATCTTACTAGGCGGAGCTTAGCATCATTCTTAAAAAGAAGATACTTGAGCACTACATGATTTGTGTGAATGACGATCTTGGATCAAATCAAGTAGGACCTAAATTTGTCCAAAGCGAACACTGCGGCTAAGAGTTCCTTTTCCATAGTCGAGTAGTTCACTTGGGCAGGATTTAGAATTTAATTTGCGTAATAAATAATGTAGGGCTTCTTTTCTTTTCTTTGGCCTAAAATCGCCCCAAGAGCATAGTCAGACGGTCGCACATAAGTTCAAAAGGAAGGCTCCAGTTGGGTGGCTGCATAATAGGTGCAATGGTCAACATGCCCTTAAGCTTAGTTAAAAACTTCTTGGCATTGCTCAATCCACTCGTATAGGGCATCCTTTTGAAGTAGATTACATAAAGGATGAGAGAGGAGATTAAAGTCCTTTATGAATTTTTGTAAAAACTGGCATGTCCTAAGAAGGATCGCACATCTTGTATGTTCTTGGGGGGAAGTAGGGTAGAGATAAGATCAATTTTTGCCTTATCTACCTCGATTCCTTTGGACGAGATCATATGTCCAAGGACAATTCCCTTACGAACCCTGAATGACACTTCTCCTAATTAAGTACCAAATTCTTTTCTTCACATCGTTTCAGCACATTTTTTAAAATTTTCAAGCATTCGTTGAAGGATGAACCAAAGACAGAGAAGTCATCCATGAAGACCTCTAGATATTGCCCCACTATATTAGAAAAAATACTCATCATGCATCGCTGAAAAGTGGCAGGGACATTACATAGTCCGAATGGCATCCTTTGGAAAGCAAAGGTGCCGTAGGGACATGTAAACATAGTCTTTTCCTAATCTTCAAGGGCAATCTTTATCTGGTTGTAGCCCGAATACCCGTCAAGGAAACATTAATATGAGTGATCAGTTAGCCTTTCCAAAATTTGATCGATGAAGGGCAAAGAAAAGTGGTCCGTCCTCGTGACAGTTTTCAACTTCCTGTAATCAATGCACATTCTCCAACCAGTAGTAACTCTAGTTGACACGAGTTCATTATTGGCATTGGCTACGATGGTGATTCCGGACTTCTTAGGAACCACCTGAGTTGGACTCACCCATTGATTATCGGATATAAGGTATATGATACCCACATCCAATAGTTTAAGAACCTAAGCTTTAACCACTTCCTTCATGTTTGGATTTAGTCTAAATTGTGATTGCCGTGAGGTCTTCACATTATCCTCAAGATAAATGCGGTGAGTACAAATTAAAGGGTCAATTCCCTTAAGGTCCACAATCGTCCATCCAAGGGCTCCCTTATGCTCAATGAGAGTAGATATGAGCATACTCTCCTGTTCTTGCTCAAGGTGGGAAGAGATCACCACTGGGTATGTCTCATCTTGACCTAAATAGATATATTTCAAAACAGAGGGCAAAGGCTTTAAGTCAAGCTTCGGTGCCTTTAGGCTAGATGGTAGAGGCACTTCACTAGTTTGGGGCAATTCTTTAAATTATAGCCTCCACTAATTAACTTCAAGTATCGGCGTAGTATCAAGCATGGTAACCATCTCCCTAATCATATCATCATCAAAATCATAGGAGTGGGCCAGGCACGTCTTTAGAGAATCAGAGGATAAGGTCAAAGGCATTCTATCTTCCACGAAAGAGTCAATCATGTTAATGTCGTGGAAATCGTCATCATCCTCTAACCGTCTCCCTGTATTGAAAAAGATATTTAACTCCAATATCATATTTCCAAAAGACATACTCATAACTCCATTCCTACAATTAATGATTACATTTGAAGTGACAAGGAATGGGCGACCAAGAATGATGAGAATTTGAGTGCTCATGTTACTGATGGGTTCCGTATCTAGGATGATAAAATCTACTGGGTAGTCGAATCTATCAACCTAGACCAACACGTCCTCAAT
Source organism: Magnolia sinica (assembly GCF_029962835.1). Classification (NCBI taxonomy): domain Eukaryota; kingdom Viridiplantae; phylum Streptophyta; class Magnoliopsida; order Magnoliales; family Magnoliaceae; genus Magnolia; species Magnolia sinica. The sequence goes on along the minus strand of NC_080591.1, from coordinate 42,900,143 downwards.
TATCCCTCTCAATACATGAACAGAGTGATCAACAAGTTGTAATGTGGTTAGGTTGGGTTTTAATTCACCAAAACCTAACTGTTTATATGTCTATAAGAGTAGGGAATCAGATTTACGCTCTGTAAGTGCTATGGTTTCCTGCTCCTTTGGTTGTCAAATTTTGTGGTGCCAAAACCTCAATCTATGTCTTGTGTAGCTCATAAGTATATATGTTCAAGACATTACATCACCTCTCTAAACACTTTGTTTCAAGTTAAGAATGAAGAACTACTTTAAACCATTTCAAGAAATGCAAGTACAAGATACAACGAAAGAAGTGATCTTGTTCAAAGACTCAAGTTAGTGTACAACATAAGATGAAGTGTAATTCAAGCTTTAGAAGATCTCAAGCTCAAGGTTACATCAAGTAGAAATATCTCAAGCTTCACAATCTTTAAGGGTCAACTATCATCTGAAGAAATGAAGTCTCAATATTCATACCTCACTTTCAAGGTATAATTGACCTTAGATTGACCTTAGGATAGGTCATTTTGTATACATAATTCCAATTGAATCATTTTATAGATTTTTAGTCTGTTCTAAGACTAGTCCTGAACTCTGTTCGACTAGTGCTAGCTCTGGCTCGACCAGTCCAAGAAATTCCTAGACCAGTCCTAAGTTATTGCAATTTTTCAAAATTTTTTAGTTGAGCTACGACTAGTCCTAGAGACTGCTCGACCGGTCATAAGAACAGTGTCGATTCGTTCTAAGACCAATCATGCACCTTCGACTCAAACTACAGTGATCAAATCAGGTGCCTTACGACTAGTCGTAGGATGCTCATGACCAGTCGTGGAGGGCTCACGACCGGTCGTGGACACCCTATGACCAGTCATGAAACGGTTTTATCCAATCGCACTTAAAATTTCAAAAATTTGTTCGGTCTATGACTAGTCATAGTGTCCTCAAGACCAATCGTAGATGCGATTTCTACAACTATAAATAGAACACGAATTTCAGAGTTTTAAAACTCAATTCAAGTAAATTCAAGGCATCACTCTGAGATAAGTCTGTGTTCATTCTTAATCTAATTGTGCATATTTAATATTCTCTTCTGTTAGCTTTTTCTTATTTGATTTTGTTTCTGCATTCGAATCTAATTTCAAAGAGGAATTGGGATATTCCACTTCTTGGAATCAAAATCAAATAGTGCTAGCCCTAATTGGATTTAATTTAAAATCAATTAGAACTTAGAACCATTTCAAAGTCAGTATTGGACATTGAACTTCCACATTCGAAATTCTACTCCGATTAGTTCTTCTGGGCTGCTACAAAAGGAGAAATCCAGGTATTTTACTATATTGTAAATTTCCTTCATTTTGGTTTTTGTTTGAGATTAAGCCAGAAAACTCTCAATCTATTAGTTATCTGAGGAGAGCCAGGAAAACTCAGAAGTGGGGTTTTTGAATTGTATAAGCCCATTGAAAGTCACAATTGTGAAGGTTTTAGGTGAACCTGTGAAACCTATTTTCATAGTGAACGCTGATATCCCCTGTGTGAGGATATTAAGAGTGGAGTAGCAATCTGTGTGGCTGTTGTTTAACAGTTGGTGAACACACAGGTGAACCACTATAATTCTTTGTGTATTGTGGTTTAAATGTTTTCTTAATTTCTATATCATTTATCATTCAAAATTATGGGATGTACGTGTGGATGTGAATGTTGTAATAATTACATTTCAAACACTGTGGGGAATGTTGTAATAGTTTAGATCTTAATTCTTGCTATTTTCTTTCTGTTCCTTTACAGTTTTAGCTTTTAATTCTCTAATTGTTCTAGTAAGGTTGTCCTGCCATAAACCCTTAGTTTTTATGGTGAAAGGTTGTCCTTAGAACAACTAGATTTTGTGATTGCTTTACATTCTATATTGTGAATTATTATCTTTCCTGTTCTTGGTTATCTTATTATTTTATTCCGCTGTTATTATTTTAAATTTGGCGTAGTCCTATTCACCCCCCTCCCCCCCCCCCCTCTAGGACATATGGCTAGGCCTTTTCACGCTCGCTCCTAAGTCAAGAAGTGCGTGCTCAATTCAGTAGTTCCCGATTACACAAGGTATGGTTGGGCTACCGGGATCTTTGAATTTCAGTGGCAAATCTTGCTTTAGGATGGCACTCACTTTTTCAATTAAAAAGATTTTCTTTTGAATATTTTGTCATCTTTTGGTCGTACACAAGTCTTTTAAAAATTTGGCATATGAAGGTATTTGTTTTACGGCATCAAGTAGAGGAATATTGACCTTCACTTGTTTCAACACTTCTAGAATGTCCTGAGAGTTAGAGAGAGGTTTTAGTGCAACAACCATTGGGGAAATGGGGCAATCGACTTGCTTTGAAGTTCTGATTCTAACTCTTGTGGAGTAGTGCTATGTCTATCATTATTGTCCTCTTCCGAGTCCTTAGGCTTTTCAGCCCTTACCGGAATAGATTTTTCAATTATATTCTCACTCTTAAGAGTGGTGATAGACTTAGCTTGCTCCATTCGATTTGAAGAGCTTGGATCACTTATTTCGTATCGTGGTTTAGGATTGGGGAAAGGTTGGACTGGAAGAATCCCTTTTTCCCCAATTGAATTTTTTATCTCACGCCCTTGTATGGCCTTTAAAATATCATAAAGGGTTTGCAATATACCCTAAGTGATAAGCTCTTGGTTTTGAATATGTTTTAGAACTGGATCCTTTTGAGGTTTCACTTGATTTGGAATTTGATTAAAGAAACCTTGAGTAACAATTTGTCCATTCCTCCAACTGAAGTTCGGATGATTTCTCCAACTATGATTATATGTATTGGTGGTAGGTCCATTGAAAGGTCTTTGGTAATTGTTCACGACATTGGATTACTCATTCAACACCTCTCGAAAGGCAGGTATTGTTGGACAATTTTCAGTTGTGTGAACGTTGCAAGCACAAATACCGCAAATAGTTTCTTTAACCTTATCCTCCTTTAATTCAATGGCCTCAAATTTCCTTATGAGATTAATCACTTTAGAATTGATATCATCATCCTCTTTCAGAAGGTATAATCCTCCCCTTTCCTTTAATTAAGTGGGCCTAGAAGTAGTACTTGATTTTGGGAATGTGTCCCATGATTGTGCATTTTCAGCAAGTCTATCCAAGTAGTCCTACACATCATTGACATTTTTATTCATGAATTCCCCATTGCACATTGTCTCGACCAACTGGCACATGGAAGATGTCAGACCATCATAGAAAAAATGTGTAATGAATAACATTTGAAAACCGTATTGTAGGCATGAATTAACAAGATTCTTGAACTGCTCCCAACATTGGAAGAATGTTTCATCCTCCTTTTGGGCAAAGTTCATGATTAACTTTCTAAGGGTGTTCGTTTTATGATGTGGAAAAAATTTCTTTATGAACTCCCTTATCAGGTCATTCCATGTGCCAATAGATCTAGGACGTAGTAAATGCAACCACATCTTAGCTTTCTCTTTCAAAGAAAAGGGAAAGAGTTTTAGCCTTACTGTGTCCTCAGACACGTTTGGAAAATATAAAGTGGCTATGATCTCATCAAACTCTTTCAAGTGTAAAAATGAATTTTCTAACTCAAGCCCATGAAATTTAGGAAGGAGTTGGATCACCCCTGGCTTGATATCCATGTGTCTCATATTCTCTGAAAAAAACATGCATGAGGGCGTGCTCATCCTCGCTGGTTGTAAATAATCTTGTAAAGTACGAGGCGAGGGTGCTTGATGCACCTCATTCTCATCCTGGACTTCCTTAACCCTATGTTGAGGTTGTCTTCCTGGTTGATTAACCGGCTGATTTGTAACTATCACTTCAATTAACTCTGAGGATCTTGAGTGGTATTTAATCCTGTGATGGATAGATAACCCCTCAACCAATCCTCCTTTACTCAAAAGACGTCAAGTGTTGTCACGTACCCACTTGGGCATGAAACACTCGCAGCCCTCAATCTCAGATTCTAACCTAAACCTAAAAGAAAGAAAGGAATAGAAATCTAGAATTAGAAAGAAAGAAGAGTTGGAAAGAAGTTACCAAATTAGAAGTTCCTAAGTTGGGGTCCTGCAAAACAAAACAAAACAAAACAAGTCAGTATCTAAAAATAGAAATTTTAAAATTAGAAAGTTCTTAAAATAGAAAGTAAACTAGTTTCTAAAAAGGGAAAACTTCTAAAAACCTAAAATAGAAAGTTTCTAAAAACTAATTAGGAAAGTTCTAAACCTAAAATTAGAAAGTAAGTTAGTTTCTAAAAATAAAAGAGATCTAAGAATTGGAAAATTTCTAAAAATATAAAATAAAACCCTAATCCTAAAAATAGAAAAATAGAAAATCTAGAAAGAGATTACCAATTTAGAAAGTCTATCTCAGGGTCCTACAAAACATGAAAGTTAGGTTAGTTTCTAAGAAATTCAAATATAAAAATGTAAAACTAAAATTAGAAAACCCTAATCTTAACCTAATTCTAAAACTAGTTAATCTCAGAAAACTGAAACCGTTAATCCCCCGCAACCGCGCCAAAAACTTGTTCACCACCCCAAGTATAGGGTCGCGATGTAGTAGTAATTTCTGTAAGACCGAGGTTAAATCCACAGGGACTGAACCTTATATGTAATTTGAAAGTAACTAGAACTAGAAGAAGATGTAAATTAAATCAGAAGAATTCAAGAGAATAATGGTGAATTCTAAAACTAAAACTTGCAAAATTCAAAGGTGGGAAAACTAGGGTTTCCAAGGATTCACGTGTAGAGATCAGAGAGATCTATGCTTGATTCACGAACACAACTGGAATCAGAGTCCCATCTTCATCCAATTGGAAGATATGTCATTAAAAACCAACTACAAACTTCCTTTGATCTAGTTCTCAAGAGACGAGAGGTATGAGAACTAGAATTGATTCAATCACAAAGCCATGCCCATGAGACAAAGCAAACAACAGAATTTAACCAATCCACACCCTGTCTGAGAGAATTATGAACGTTAGGAAGGATTCCATCATCCAACCATGTCCATGAGATGATGGTGAACAACAGGGTTCCCAAGTTCATAATCATAATAATAAAAGGAACATGATCAAAGCTATCGCAGATCCATTGTAATTTAAGTCACAACAAACCATTAAAAACTAAAAGCATTCCGTATAATCAAACTAGAAGCGAAGATAGTTCAACTTAAACATGAATCAAAGCCATAAAGAAACACCTCATCACGCTACAAGCTTCACCTCTTCGCCCTAGCTAAGAGGTTTAGCCAAGCATAGATATGATTAGGCTAACAATCTCTATGAAAATCATAAAAACAAAATAGGAAAGGGAAGAATCGCCAGCCGACCACGATATCTCTCTCTCTCTCTCTCTCTCTCTCTCTCTCTCTCTCTTCTCTTCCATGTCTCTGGATTAATTTTCTCTCTCTTCTCTTCTCCTTGTATAGGCAGCAGGAAGAAACTCTTATTGCCAGCTGACCACGATCTCTCTCTCTCTCTCTTCTCTTCCATGTCTCTGGATTGATTTTCTCTCTCTTCTCTTCTCCTTTTATAGGCAGCAGGTAGTCGGTGCTGGAGTTAGTTCCTATGAAATCTTTACACAAACGCACCTCTATTTTTTTGTAAAAAAACATACAAACATCTTGCATTTTGAACTAAATCCAAGATGAAGGGTCGTCCATTCCACGAATTCTGACCTCACAAGTACGGTTGAAATCTTCATCTCCTCAATTTGGACAGTCTGGATCATCAGTTTGATCCCTTGTTTGGTGGCCCATCATGCCGGATCTTCTGGCTTTCATGGACATGCGTAGACTGTGAAACTTGATTTGCACTGATGCTTAGTGGGGCCATGATCGGAGTCGAAGGAGAAATCCACTCCGTCCATTGGATGCGGCTCGAGATTCTGGTCGAAAATGGGTATTTTTGGCAATCTGTTGATGAGGCCCACAGGATCTTTTACTCTATCTTTCATCTTACGTTTGAACAGCTGAAATTCAATCCTTGCTGTCTCTTGAAATTTTTTCACCTAGGCCTTGGTCAGTCCCACCATCTAGTTAAAATGGACGATCCAGATCATCCATCTGGACCAACATAGTGGGCCATCTACATCCATTCGCAGCCCCTGTTTGCTAATACGCAGGCAGGCATTTTGATTTTAAAATCAAGTCGGGCCAGCGCATGCTGACCGACTTGATTGATTTGGTGCACGGCGAGTGCACAGCTTCTGTGCACTCCCAATCACGTAAAGTGGGTCCCACCTTGATGTTTTGGGAAATACGTCCCATCCTTCCACTTCCTAATCTAATTTAAGTGATTGAGTCCAAAATTGAAGCATATCCAGAGATCAAGTGGGCCCCAAATTGGTGATTTTATGGCTGATCTTCCCATTGGGCTACTTTCACAAAGATCTAATGGATGAAATTTTACGTGTACGGTTACTTTATGATCCTCAGGCCAAATATAAAGTTTCATGCCAAATGGATGGTGGGAACCCTGTGATCTTGCATTCAGGATGATTCTTAGGCTTCTTTATCTTCAATCACTTGATTTTCTTGGATCTTTGGCATGTGAATTCTTCAATCCCGGTCTCCTAAGATTCGTCCCTTACCTTGGTGATTCTTCAGCATCAAATCCATACTTTTAGTACCCTTTTCAATCCAAGCTCTTAAATTCACCTTGCAACAAAAACATGATTAAAATAGAATCTTAAGCATTATCATGTACGTAAAACCAAGTAATAACTAGGGTCTAATATGTAATATTTGACCCTTAACAGCAGAATTAGATTTCTACTCGCATAATGAATCACATAGTGCTTCTTCTCTTTTCTCTGGCATAACACCGCCCCAATGGCATAGTCAGACACATCGCACATAATCTCAAAAGGGGGGGCTCTAGTCGGGTGGCTGCATGATCGGCGCGGTTATCAACATGCCCTTAAGCTTAGAAAAGGCTCTTTCACATTCTTCACTCTACTCGAATGGTGTATCCTTTTGAAGTAGATTGCATAAAGGACGAAAGAGATGGCTAAAGTCCTTTATGAATCATCTATAAAATCTAGCGTGTCCTAAGAAGGATCACACATCACGTATGCTCTTGGGTGGAGGTAAGTTAAAGATTAGACCAATTTTAGCCTTGTCTACCTCAATTCCCTTAGACGAAATTATATATCCAAGAACAATTCCCTTGAGAACCATGAAATGACATTTCTCCCAATTCAGAACCAAATTCTTTTCCTCACATCGCTTCATCACACATTTAAGATTTTCCAAACACTCGCTCAAGGATGGACCAAAGACAGAGAAGTCGTCCATGAAGACCTCTAAATTTACCCCATCATTTCAGAAAAAATACTCAACATGCATCGCTAAAAAGTGGCGGGGGCATTACATAGTCCAAATGGCATCCTTCGGTAAGAAAAGGTGCCAAAGGGACATGCGAACGTTGTCTTTTCTTGATCTTCAAGAGCTATCTCTATCTAATTATAGCCCGAATATCCGTCAAGGAAGCAGTAGTAAGAATGACCAGCTAGCCTTTTCAAAATTTGATCAATGAAGGGTAAAGGAAAATGGTCATTCCTTGTGATGGTATTCAACTTCCTGTAGTCAATGCGCACTCTCCAACCAGTAATAACTTTAGTTGGCATGAGTTCATTGTCAGCAATCGCTACGATGGTGATTCCGGACTTATTAGGAACTACCTGAGTTGGACTCACCCACTGACTGTCGGATATAGGGTATATGATACCCACATCCAACAATTTAATTACCTCAGCCTTAACCACTTCTTTCATATTTGGATTGAGTCGACGTTGTGGTTGTTGGGAGGTTTTGGCATTATCCTCAAGATGGATGCGGTGAATACAAATCAAAGGGTCAATTCCCTTGAGGTCCACAATCGACCATCCAAGAGCTCCTTTATACTCAATGAGAGTAGAAACGAGTACACTCTCTTGTTCTTTCTTAAGGTGGGAAGAAATCACCACCAGGTATGTCTCATCTTGACCTAAGTAAACATATTTAAGATCATCGGGCAAAGGTTTTAAGTCAAGCTTTGGTGCTTTGAGGTTAGATGATAGAGGCACTACATTGGTTTGGGGCAATTTCTCAAATTATGGCCTCCACCAGTTAACTTCAACTATCTGTGTAACATTAAGCAAGACATCCATCTCCCTAATCATGTCATCATCTAAATCAAGGGAGTGGGCTAAGTAGATATCTAGAACGTCAGAGTATATAGTCAGGAGTACTCTATCTTTCATGAATGAATCGATCATGTTAATGTCGTGGGTATCGTCATCTTCCTCTAAATGTTTGTTCATATTGAAAAAGTCTTTGAGCTCCAATGTCATATTTCTGAAAGATAAATTCATAATCTCATTCCTACAATTAATGATGGCATTTAATGTAGCAAGGAATGGGCGACCAAGAAGGACAGGCATTTAAGTGCTCACATCTATGATGGGTTGAGTATCCAGGATAATAAAATCTACTGGATAGTAGAATTTATTAACTTAGACCAACACATCCTCATTCATCTCTCTCGGTACATGAACCAATCAATCAGTGAGTTGTAATATGGTCCAGGTGGGTTTTAATTCACCTAAACCCAATTGTTTATAAACAGAGTAAGGGATCAGATTTACATTCGCCCCCAATTCGAGAAGTGTGTGCTCAATCCGGTAGTTCCTAATTACACAAGTGATGGTTGGGCTACTAAGATCTTTGTATTTTGTGGCACATCTTGCTTGAGGATGACACTCACTTTTTTTGTCACAAAGATTTTCTTTTGTATGTTTTACCGTCTTTTGGTAGTGCATAGATCTTTTAGAAATTTAGCATATGAATGTATTTGTTTAACAGCATCCAATAGAGGAATATTGACGTTCACTTGCTTAAGCACCTCTAGAATATCTTGGGAGTTAGAGAGAGGTTTTGGTGCAATCAACCACTTAGGGAATGGTGCAGTCTGCTTACTTTGAGGTTCTGGTTCTAACCCATGTGGAGCATTGCTAGGTCTATCATTCTCAACTATTTCTGGGTCCTTAGGCATTTCAGCCCTTACCGAAATAGCTTTGTCAATTGTCTTCCCACTCCTAAGAGTGGTGATAGATTTAGCTTATTTCATCTATTTTGAAGAGCTTAGGTCACTTATTTCATATTGCGATTTTGGGTTGGGAAGGGCCGGAAGGATCCCTTTCTCTCCAATCAAATTTTTTATCTCAAGCCCTTGTATAAGCTTTGTAAGGTCTTGAAAGGCATGTAACATACCCTAACTAAAAAGGTCTTGATTTTGAATATGTTTTAAGATCGGATCTTCTTGAGGTTTCCTTTGATTCAGAAATTGGTTAAGGATCACTTGAGGAGTAGCAGTTTGTCCATTCCTCTAACTTGAGTTATATGTATTTGAGGTGGGTCCACTGAAAGGTCTTTGATAGTTGTTTATGACATTTGATTACTCATTCAATATCTCTTGAAAAGAAGGAATTGTTGGACAATTCTCAATTGTATGTATGTTATAAGCACAAATACCACAAACAACTTCCCCAACCTTTTCGGGTTCTACCTTCTTAAGTTCTATGGCCACAAATTTTCTTGTGAGTTTGACCACTCATGCATTTATATCATTTTCATCTTTTAGAACATAAATTCCTCCCCTTTCCTTTGATTGAGTAGGCTTAGAAGTGGTAGTTCTTAAGGAAGTATCCCATGATTGCACGTTTTCAGTAAGTTTATCAAAATAATTTCACACATCATCGACTTCCTTATTCATGAATTTCCCATTATACATCATCTCCACAAACTGGCACATGGGTGAGGTCAATCCCTTATAGAAAAAGCTTATTATATGCCATGTTTCGTAGCCATGTCGTGGACATGAATTTAATAGATCCTTAAATCACTCCTAACATTGAAAGAATGTCTCATCCTCTTTTTGAGCAAAATTCATGATTACTTTTCTTAAGGTGTCCGTTTTATGATAGGGGAAGAACTTTTTAAGGAACTCCCTTGTCATCTCAATCCATGTGCCAATTGACCTTAGTCTTAAGGAATGTAACCATGACTTAGCCTTTTCTTTCAAAGAGAAAGGAAACAATTTCACCCTAAATGTGTCCTCAGACACGTTTGGAAAGTGTAATGTAGATATTATTTCATCAAACTCTCTCATTTACAAGTATGGACTTTCATATTCTAGTCCATGAAACTTAGGGAGGAGTTGAATTACCCCTGGTTTAATATCCAAGGTTCCTGCATTCAATGGGAATATCATGCAGGAAGGTGTACTCACCCCCGCTGGTTGTAAATAATCTCGTAGAGTACAAGGCGGGGGTGCACTATGCACCTCATTTTGATCTTGAACTTCTTCAACGGGTGGTTGAGGTTGATTTGGAGCCATTACTTCTACTAACTCAAAGGATCTCATGTGGTGTCTAATCCGATGATGGATAGGCAACCCTTCGACTAATCCTCCTTCACTCAAGAGATGGAAGGTGTTGTCATGAACCCACTTAGGCATGAAACACTCTCAACCCTCAAGTAACTAAACAATTAAACCTAAAAAGAAAACTAGAAAAACTAAAACAAATAAGAGATCTAGAAACGATAAGAGAGAGGGTTGGAACAAAATTACCAAATAGTTGCTATGTTAAGATCCTACAAAACAGAAAACAATGTTAGTTTCTTTTTTTTAAAAAAATCAGAAAAAATCTTAACCTAAAAACAAAGAAAAAAATTAACCCTAATCTTAACCTAATTTTAATACCAATTAATTTCAAAAAAAACATAGTCGTAGTCCTTCGGCAACAGCGCCAAAAACTTGTTCACAACCCTAAGTGTAGGTTCACAATATAGCAGTAACTCGGTAAGACCAAGGTCGAATCCACAAGGGCTAAACTTGTACGTATCCTGAAATAAATAGAACTAGAACTAGAAAAAGATCTAGATCTAAATCTATAATAAAGGACAATAATTGTGAATATAGTTTATTAAAACTTGTGAATTTAAAGGTGAGAACTAGGGTGCCAAGGATCTACTTGTAGCTATCAAGATGCTACCTTGCTTGATTCAAAGAACACAATTGGAATTGGAGTCCTATCCTATCTAATTAGAAGATAAAGCAATTAAATGAAATATGAACTTTCATTGACCTAATTCTCAATGGAAGAGAATTATGATGAGTGGAAGGGATTCCATCACCTTGACATGCCCAAGAGACGATGGTAAACAACATGATTTACCAATCTCACAATCTCAGAATGGAAAAGAAGATACTCAAAGCTATCACCACATCTATTATAATTTGAGTCACAACAAACCATAGAAAATTGAAAATGTTTCTTAAATTCAAACTAGAAGTCAATGAAGTTCAACATAAACAAGAATCAAAGAAAAATAAACATCTAAACATACTACGAGCTTCACCTCTTAGCCTTAACTAAGAGATTTAGCCAACCAAAGACATGATTGAATGAAAAACTCTTAAACAAAACATAAAAACTAAGTAGAAGAAGAAGATTGAGGAAGAAGGAAGGACTCCTTAAAGTTCTCTAACACTTTGCTCCACTCTTCTAACCTTAATTTGTGCTTAGAAACAATTAAAAGACCCATATTTATAGTATTTACTTGGACTAAATTTGAAACCACAACAAATTTGCATAAAAAGTTACGCTTCGGTTGGACCGAAGTTGGGTTCGGTCAGACCGAATTAAAGCTGAAAATCACACTTTCTCGCTGGACAAATCTGCACCATTTCGGTCGGACCAAAGTTGGCTTCGGTCGGACTGAATTAAGGCTAAAAATTTTGTTTCTTCTTGGACTATTTTGTGCGATTTCGATCGGACCGAAACTACACTTCGGTCGAACTAAAAGTCTATTTCAGAAAAATTTTGCTTTAAACTCAGAATTTTAAACTATGTTTTTTCAGGGCAATTTTTAGGAATATTCTTTTTTCAGGATTCCTTTTCTTTACTTCAAATCTTCAATTCTCTTCATCCCTTACTTACTTTCTTTGGATCTTTGGCATGTGAATTCTTCATTAATGACTTCCAAATCTCCAAATCTTCATTCAATAATCTTTTGAGCATAAATCTTCTTTTTAGCATAAATTTCACCGTAAGCTCTCAAAATCAACTTGTACATGAAAACATGCATAATTAGATCGATTAAGCACTATCATGTTTATAAAACTAAGGTATAAATAGGGAGCAATATGCAATATTTCACACTCAACATTTTTTGATGAAATGGATAGATGCAACCCACTATGTGAGTCGGTTCACCTTGGATAGCCCGTTTTAGTAAATATTAATAGGTTATGCGCCCCGTAATGATACTTAGATTAAAAGTTATGATCAATTTACAATCCACCTTCTTTTGGTCTGACCATGATAAGAATGTATCTGTGCTATGTTCTACATTAGACCCCTCCAATTGGAAAAAACTCATCCTCGAGTTACTTAAAGGACTTGGCTCATGATTCTCATATAACTTTTGATGCCGATGTTTATTAGTCATTTTCTTGTACTTGGCATTAGGCTTTTGAGTTGACACAATAAATGTACTCATGCTCTCCTTAACTTGACCAGTATAGATCTGTTCCTTCACTTGTGCTTGTAATATCTCACATTCTTCCTAATAATGTGGGCAATTAGGCAGACTTGCCCTTACGACGTGGTTTTGTATATTTCGTATGGGAGGTAATTTATTATGAAGTTCATTGAGCACAATCGCCTTGAACTCCTGCAACAATGGTTTCAAATCCTCTAGGATGTTCACAGGCTATATATTTTTTTTCTTTTCAATTAATGCATCTACGCCTCCTATTTCCTCAAATTGTTTAATGAAATCATGTTTGGGTATGAGAGTTTGTTCCTCAACTTTAGAAGTCTTGGGCTAGTTCTCCGTTCCCATAGGAATGAGGATAATTTTTCTACCAACTTTAATAAATATAAATACGTTATCCCGACCTCTATGCATAGCATCAATATTATTTTTCCAAGGTCAACCAAATAACATATGACAAGCTTCCACGTCGACTACGCCACAAAGTACTTGATCCTTGTAATTTTTATCAATTGAAAATGAGATAATGCATTATTCGGTTACCTGTATTTTATTGACCTCCTTAATCCATCCAATCGTGTATGGAAATGGGTGCCTTTCTGTTCTCATTTGCAGCTTTTCCACCATTGTTTTCGACATGAGATTCTCACTTCTCCTGACATCGATGATCATATTACAAACTTTTTGGTTCACATTGTACCTTGTTTGAAAGATTTTGTGCTGCTATAAATCTATCTCTACCTTTGGCATGTACAACTGCCTCTTCACAATCAAAGTGGTGGCCTGTGATTTACCATCATTAGGTGGTGCTCTACGAAAATTGGTGTTGTGTCGTATAACAACCATCGATAGTTGAGCATCGTCTTGGGCTCAGGGCAGAATTAACTCATCCACAATATGATTGAGGGTTGCCTACAGCCCTTGCATGGTCAACTGACTCTCCCGGTGGAAAGTTTCCATTCTTTCAAAAAGATAACGCATCCCTGGATCACCATTCATAGGATTTTGGTCCATACCTTCATTATTTGTTATCGATCTGAGGAGAGTCCTTGCTCTATTACCAATTGGCGTAGGGATGAACGTGATTAGGTCAATCACCATCTTCCTCAAGGATAACTACTTTGAATCCACGAAGCTTCTCTGGACCCCTCACAGAAACTTCTCGAATCCAAGAGGAAAAGGCAAGAAAATAGAAATAATATTCTAGAAAATTCATAAATTGATTTATTATCTTATGTGTTCCCGTTACAATATTAATATAGAAAAAAAAAATCAAAATTTATAATTACCAAAAGTAGCAAAATTCTAATTCTAATAAAAAGCATAATTTTAATAAAACTCTTTTAAAACCTAATTTCTAAAAAAAAAAATTCCAAATAAACTTTTGCTAGAAGAGTCCTAGCATGATTACAAGTTGTTTATAAAAAGAAGAAAAATCTAAAACTCTAAAAGTAAGAAAATATTTAAAAAATTGAAATTACTAAAAATGGTATTTTTCTTTTCCTTAAGTTTTCATTTTTGAACTAAAAGTGTGCGTTTTCTGACGAAACGGACTGATGCGACCCACTTTATGGGTCAGTTCACATCGGATGGCCCATTTTTAGTAAAGATTGATAGGTTATGCTCCCCGTAACGATACCTAGATAAAACGTTATGATCAATTTACGGTCCAACCATGCTTAAAATATGTCTGTGCCATGTTCTACATCACAATCATAACGTTAAGTGAATGTGTCCAGATTGTCAAATAATCAACATATGACCTTTTATTGCACCCAGAAATCACATTGTATGTGAACTCCGCAAGATGACGAGAAAATCAACAAGTGAACTTCTGCTTCACCTGAAAATCATATAGAACTCCCGCACGGTGCTAGAAAATCAATAAATGAATTTTAGCTTCACTCGAAAATCATATAAACTCCACATGGTGACTAGAAAATCAACATGTGAACTTCAACTTCACTCGAAAATCACAAAACAAGTGAACTCCGTAAGGTGAATAGAAAATCAATGTTTAAACCTTTACTTCACCTGAAAATCATATCATACATGAAAATCATAATGAACTCGGCATAATGACCTAAAAATTAACAAGTTTATACAAATATAACCATCAAAGCTATAAAAGGGCCATAATGTCCCATCAAGCCCTAAATGGGCAATTATATGATCCAAGCCACATGGGGAAAATCTGTGATCAAAGCCGCGTAGGGCAGATATGCGATCCAAGCACGTAGGTCAAATATGCAATTCAAGACACATAGGGCAAATATACGGTCCAGCCATGTAAGGCAGATATGTGATCCAAGCCATGTAGGGCAAATATGCACTCTAAACCATGTAAGGAAGATATGCGATCAAAGTCGCATAGGGAAAATATGTGGTCCAAGCCATGTAAGGAAAATATGCGATCAAAGCCATGTACGACAAATATGGACCACAAGATGGTAAGTCCACAACAAGTTTCATTCAATCCATCAAATAATTGCAAGTAGCAAACATCTAATTAATTAACAAATTACATAATTGGAGATAACATATGACCTTCAAATCATTTATACTCATTAAAATTAAAGAGACATGTTTATTATCTAACATAGGAATCAATTGTGCAATAGATTAGAATATTCACATGGTGAGATACGTAACTCAATCAAGTAACTTAGGATATAGTAAATGAGAGAAATTAAAGCACCAACTATGAATTTAAGTGGGAAGCTTAAAGTGTGAGTCCTCACCTTCTAAACATGGGTTCGCTTCTCAAGTCCTTAGAACAAAATTTTTTGTACTCTAGGCACAAGTCCTAACCCAAATCATCACCAATGAATAGTTAAGATCTACCTTAAAGTTTTAATTGTGAAAACTAATGTAGCTAACTCCATAACCCCGATCCTAGGGTTAAGGTTGGGAAATTTAAGTTTCATGACGTACCTCTAGCTACGCAACTGGATATGAATTTCTATAAAAAATAAATAAATAAATTACTAACCTGTTAGCTTGAAGTTGCATAATTCGACCTAAATCAACCAAGATTGGATATAACTTGATGAAGTGTGAATTTAAGTGAAAAAAGCTGAGAGAATGAGATCCCTGGACCCAATCTAAAAGCATAAATCCATAAACTTATATTCTAATTAAACCCTCAATTAAGGTTTGAGAGGGAATCTTACCTTGCAAGCTCGGTCCACATTTGGCTTGGTTTTAAATCGAGTTGACTCAGCGACTCCTCTTCCTCCATCTTCTTCTCTTTTTTTTTATTTACTCTTCCTCTCTTCTCTTTGCTCTCTTTCCTTCAGACCTATTAGCAAGATTGTTAGACTAAGATCAACCTACAACTCGGTCAGCAACTCAGCCAAGTCGAGTTGGTGGGGCACAAATGTACCGACTCGACTCAACTCACTCTCTTTCTTTTTCTCTTCCTCCTTTTATTTTCATCTCTCTCTTAATGATGGGGCATCCAATAACCTTAGATCTGAACCAAAATTGCCCCAACCTACCCCAACTCAACAGTAAGTCAGTTTGACCTAATGACTCGGTAGCGAGTCAGATGCGGCTTAACACCTTTGTGGCAGTAACCCAACCACTCCTACTTCTTTATCTTTCCTTTCATTCCTTCTCCTTCCTCCTCTCTTCCATTGTAACTTGACCAGATGGTGTCTAGACTGGACTAGACCCGCACCCAACTCAGTCCAGACTCAGCAGCCAGCAATCTTGCAATGAGTCTACTCGACTCTGCCTTTCTCTCCCTCTTTTCTCCTTCTCCTTCTTCTTCTTCTTCTTCTTCTTCTTCTCTCTCTCTCTCTCTCTCTCTCTCTCTCTCTCTCTCTCTCTCTCTTCCCTTCCACACCATCCAACAACTCGCACCAACGAGTCAGCACGTCCGCAACTCGGACAGCAATGCAGTGTGGCACCAACGTGTCAACTCGACTTGACTTATCACTTCCGTTTCTCCCTACCTTCTTCCTTTTCCTTCTCTCTCTCTCTCTGAGCCTTGTCTGATGGCCAAATAGGGCGTGGACTCAGCCTAGACTCGGATCAAGTTAGTGCAACTCGATGGAGAATGGACTTGGCCGTTAATGATGTCACAAAGCCCGGTGAAGCTTCCTTCATTCTACTTCATATGAATAGTTCTAGTTGATACCACCATGCTTCCTGACTACTGGTTTTGAACGTCTGAGCCGATGTGGGTGGTGAGTTCAAGCTTTGGAAGAAATGACCAATTCTTTCTCAAGTGCAGCTGTAATGATTGGAGTAGCCACCCTCCTGCTATATATGCCCTTCTTTTGAAGCCCTAAGCCTCCCAAAATGGTCGAATGAAGGGCTTAAGGCTTGGATTATTCTTAGGGCGACACTTTCCTTTAATGGAAAGATTCTTCTTGATTTCTTTTTATTGGCTACAAGGAGCCAAAATCAAGATGAAATGGGAGGTTAGGATTACTCTAAATGAAAGGATGATATGCGTGGAATTAGCCTCACGCGGATCACCAGCAAGGCATCAGAAATAAAAGTTCCCAATTTTGAAGGAAAGAGCTTCCACACAACCAGCTTGCGCTCCTTTTTTAGCACGCAAACATGCACAAAAATTGAGCTAGATGATTGGGTTTTGTCGGAATCCACCCCTGAGCATGACAGGCGGTTCAAATCATTTTCACGATCGAAGATGGTGGACCACTGAACAAAGAAATGGCTTCTGACTTCAACCGAGCGTACAACTCATCTTGTGTTGCTATTTGTGTGCATATGAGTATGTACCAATGGTTGCAAATAGCAGGGTTTTGTTCAAAACCGTTGTAAGGATATGATGAACAGCTCAGATCACCCCGATGGATGATCATGGTGGGCCATAAATGGCGAGAACGAGTGATATCCATTTGAACTCTCGCTGGGCAAGAAATAGGGAGAAAGCTCCCATCGCTTTTACCATTTTCATTGGGTCAAACTCGATTGACCGAGTTTCCCAGTCCAGTGCCTAGGGAGTGCACGCACTCCACGTGCACACGCATCAAATGTAGGGCCATCTTGGCAGATCTACTCCGTTCATTCATCTTGTCAGCTCGATTTAGGACCAAGCCCAAAGGATGAGGTAGATCCAAGGCTTAAGTGGGCCATACATGTAGATTTCATCCTTTAAATTATGGGTTTTTGTTAATCTGATGGTCAAATAGCTTTCTAGTTTGATCTTAACACCTATAAGGGTTCTTAGTCCAACTTAGATGAACATACATGTCATCCCTATAGGTCAGACAACTTAAGTGTAGTGTTCGAGTATTAGATCACTCCATATTAGTTATAGATCTGCTGGATGGTGGATTTAGGGGTCCAATATTGATGATTGGTTGTACATCTTGGAAATCAACGAACAGATGGTTTGATTTATGGTTACAGATCATCCCCAACAGTCGGATTTAGTCTAAAGTGTGTGAATTTTCAAACTAATCAAGTATGTGTTTATGCTCGGTTATGTCTCCATGGTAACACCCAAGTACATGGTAACACCCAAGTATTGAAAAGTACGGGGTGTTACAATACTACAAATCATCCAAACTTAAAATGTCGTAGAGCAAAAATTGCTGATGAAGTGATTAGGTGTCAAAGAAAAGTCTAGAAGGCTGATGTGGTGTTGAAGCTGTTATTGTAACTGATTGGACGTGAAAATAAGCATCTAGATATTACTCCAAGGGAGTCTATAAATAGTAGAAGAGTTCAACAAAGCAAAGAATCTCATACCAACCCAATTTAAAAAAATCAAATATATCAATTATCCTTTATGATTCTTATCATAATCTATTTTTTACGTTCCTTATCATAACCAGTAGCTTAATCCTACCGAAGGATTAATAGTAATCTAGTAGCTGTAATTAAAAAGGCCGAGCTATATGTCCTTGGGGGGGGGGGGGGGGGGGGGGTGAATAGGACTATGCCAAATTAAAAAATAAATGCGAAATTTAAAGAAAGATAGCACAATTTAAATAATAATAAAGCACAAGTAAATAACGACCTCAAATTTACTAGTCTTGAGAGGTTGATACAAACTTAGTTATAAGGACAACCTAACACCAAAAACTAAAGGCTTATGGCAGGACAACCTTACTAGAACGTTTGTAAGTATCAAAAACCCAAACCAATAAAGAGACAAAGGAAATAGCAAATAAAATAAAATAAGTTATTACAACATTCCCACAAGTATATAAAATAAATTACACCATTCACCACAAATGCTTAAAATAAATTACAACATTCACACACATAAGCACATTCAATCATCCACTACAACTCCAGGAATTATAGTGGTTCGCTTGTGTGTACACCAACTATTAGAAAACAACCATATAACTTCTCCACTCCTAATATCCACTCCCTCGGGATATTAGCGTTCACTATGGAAAAAAAAAAGTTTTCGAAGGTTTATCTTAAAATCTTCACAATTGGGCTTACACAATTCAAAAAACCTTAAAAAACCCCACACTAAGATTTTCTGGATCACCTCAAACAAACCAAAAAGAGATTTTTCTGGCACAACCTCAAAAACTAAAAAGATACAGAATTATAATTAATACTTATCTAGAAATTCTCCTTTGAAGAAGCCCGGTAGAACTGATCCGAGGAAGACAAAGATGTTCAATGTCCAGTCTCACAGATGAAAAGATTATAATTCTAAATGATTTTTAATTAAATCAACCTAGGCTAGCTTGATTTGATTTTGATCTCAAGAAAGGGAAAAACTCAAATCCCTTCTTAATATAAGATTGGAATGAAGATCACAAAATCAAATTACAAAAGCTAATTAAAGAGAATCTAAAATGAGCACAAAATAGCTCAATAAATTCAAAAACTTATCTCTTAGAGTGGTGTCTTGATTTCACTTTAATGAATGAATAAACTCTGAAATTTGTGCTCTATTTATAGGTGAAAATATTGTTCACTCAACTAGTCTAAGGGTTGGTTCGAATAGTTGAAAGACCAACAAAATTTCAAATTTTCTGGCGCAATAAGATAAGACCCTTACTCGACTGGTCGAGTGAGACCAGAAAAGCTTGCTGGACTTTGAGTTGAGCCTGCACAACCGGTCGAGCACTGTTCACTCGTCTGGTTGAGCAGTCTCTAGGACTGGTCGAGAGCCCAACAGAAAATTACAAAAAATAGCAACAAAGCTTGGACTGGTCGAGAAAACTCATAGACTGGTCGAGCCAGTACTTGGACTAGTTGAACAAGGTCTAATACTAGTCGAGAAAATGACCTATAAACAAATGAAATGACCTACAAAGAATATGCAATGAATATGACACAATTTAGGGTCAATCTAGGGTCATCCAAACCTGTTTATGAGTAGGAATAATTGAAACATCACTTGCTTCAAAATCTTGAATACTTGTGATGATTGAAGTTTGAGTTCGATGCTTGAACTTGAGTTTGAGTCACGCTTGCGTTCTTGAGTCTTTAGCATATAGAAGTTGAACTTCAAACTTAAACTTGAGTTGTTGAATTTAATATTGAAACCATGAACTTCAACACTCTTCACTTCAACTTGAAG
The DNA here is from genome assembly GCF_029962835.1 of Magnolia sinica. Lineage (NCBI taxonomy): Eukaryota > Viridiplantae > Streptophyta > Magnoliopsida > Magnoliales > Magnoliaceae > Magnolia > Magnolia sinica. The sequence goes on along the minus strand of NC_080591.1, from coordinate 42,880,044 downwards.
ATGTTCGATGATGATCTAGAGAACTTAAAAATGTACGAACCTGATCACTTCAACTCAAAGCATGATACAAATACTAAATGGTTTGGCACAACAAAATTTGACAATAATACGCGTGTTTGATTTACACAATAGCATTTACAATCTCCCCCTTTATCAAATTTGTGACAAAACCAAATAAAGAATCATGCACGATAAAGAATCATGCACCCGACATGTACTAATAAGGAATCATGCATTAGTTATATATGCACAATAAAGAATTATGCACCAATGATCAACAGACACATCTTCTCCTCATTCCATTACTCCCCCTCAATCTAGGAGAGGTGATTTGCAGAACCTGTAAAAAATAATCCATACATACTACACTTCCACAATCACACATACAATTTCTCCCCCTTCTTGTCACAATAAGACAAAGGAAGGATATATAAGAGAAGAAAATGAAATGAGATAAGAAATATCACCATGATAAACAGAATATCAACTTAATGTAAAATGTCATGTCTACATACTAAAAAGTAAAAGTATGTCCATGAAATATCCCAACACACATGATCCCAACACAAATCCAAGAGTAGAAAGTGTTAGTACATGTCTAGAATAAAAGAAAAAGACTAATCAGATCGAGATGAAGGAGCAGGAATAGAAGGATCTATCTGATGTAGTCCCTTGTTAATGCACCTAAGATATTTGCGCATGAATTTAAATTGATTTTCTTGAGACACATGTAGACCCTCCACCCTCTCCTCAAGGGATCACAAATGCTCATCAAAGTCAAAAGGCTGAAAGTCAGGATCAACCACAGAGTCTGACTCATCAATCTCATTAAATAAGTCATCCATATTAACATCATCTATAGGCAAAGCATCCTCCTCTTCAGTTACTTCAGCAGCTCCTCCAGCACCCACATCAACTTGGCCAGGAGCCAACCTCAGATTCATCTTATTTATATTCGAGTTGGTAAAGGGAAGATGGTTAATGGGAGCTTCTCCAATAGGCATAGCCACAAGACTAAGGGTGGCTAAAGCAGTCATAAGATACACAAATGGAATATCACTATGACCGGATGGAGTCGAAACTGAATAATGATGTAACAGATAAGAGACGAAAGACATACAGGAACACCGGTAATAATAAAATGAAGGATGCAAGCCATGAAGGAAGTAAACTCAGTCTTGTTACCAGACCTAGGATATACATTAGAAATGAAAATCTGATTGAGAATCCTATATCTGGGTAACATATATTTAGAACTAAGCGCCACACCTGAGTTCCAATCAGCATCTATGTTGCATAATACTCTAGTTAACATCTATTTTTCAGACTCAGAAGGTCTTATCACTAGAGTAGAGATAGGAATACCGTCATCATTAACTGAAAAATCTATTAATCTAAAAATTAAGTGATGGTCCATATCAATTGGACCTTCTCTGGCTGTAATAGTAAAAGTCAGATTCTCAGTAGAGAAGTCACTAATGCAAGCAAACATGGCCTGCGCAATGGAACGGTATGCCAAACCGTCCCAATTTAAAATGTTAACCCAACCAACAGCTTGAAGGATGGGTACAATACCGAAAGGTTCCAAATTATTAGAGTTTACCATCCGTTCAACAATCACGTTGATGAGACGAATATCCTGCACATACTCAGGATCTTCTTCAGGTGACTGAAGATGGCGCACCATGATTGAAGTGGAACGAGAAGAAGAGGGACTACGAGAGGCTCTCTTCTTATTTCTACTATCCATTACACAAGAAAGACAAGGAATACAAGCAATGCAAGAAACGAAATATGGGTTTCAAGGAAAATCAGATTTTTAGCTAAAAAACCCAACAATCCATCATAAACCTTGAAATAAACTATAAAAACAAGGAAATGGAAGAGCAAAGAACTTAAATTCACAAGGAAATAAAAAAAATGCACTAACCATGAAGAAATCGAAGGTGGGTTCGACCAATCGTGGTAAGGCTGGTTGGGGAAGATGAAACAAATGACAAAAAAGTGAATTTTGCACAATAAAAACACCCAAACCCGAGCAGCTTGACTGGTTGAGTACATACTCGACCGGTCGTGCCATGACTGGTCATGCATCTTAAAAATTCTGCATATTTCCATATTTTTTGAAATTTAAAAATTTGTAAAAATTAATAAAATAAAAATTGCAATATATTAGAAATAAACACATGCAATTTAGTTCATATTGCACATACCTATATCCAATTTCAACTTAGCAAACTTGTTTCTGTGAAGTGATTTTATAAATATGTTTGCAAGCTGATTTTTAGTTTGAATATAATCCACAGAAATAATTTATCTTCTACTAATTCATGAATATAATGATATCTAATGTCAATATGCTTAGTTTATGAATGCTGAATTGGAATTTTAGAAATGTTAATTACGCTAGAATTGTCACAATACAATACCATAGAATCTTGCATAAATCCGTAATCACTTAACATTCTCTTCATCCATACAAGTTGGGTGCATGCATTACTAGCTACAATATACTCAGCCACAGCTGTGAAAAGTGATACGGAACTCTGTTTCTTACTATGCCATGAAACTAAACAGTTCCCGACATAAAAACATCCACCACTGGTAGACTTCTGGCTAATTGCACATTAGTATCATGAGGATACCAAAGGCTAAGTTTGGCCAAACTTACGACATATCTCAAAATGCACTTTACAGCAATCAGGTGGGGACTCTTTAGGGTCTGATTGATATCTAGCACAGATTCTTACACTAAATGCAATATCTGGTCGGCTCGCAGTTAAATATAATAAACTACCTATCATACTGCGATACAACTTAGGATCTACACTCTTATTTATCGAATCCTTAGAGAGTTTAAGTGTCACACTCATAGGAGTATCAAAATTTTTACCGCTCTCAGAGCCAAATTTTTTAACCAAATTTAGAGCGTATTTGGTTTGAGAGATAAAGAACCCATTAGGAAGCTGCTTTACTTGTAAACCTAAAAAATAGTTCAGTTCTCCAACCATGCTCATTTCAAATTTGGACTTCATTAAATCTACAAACTCAATAGTCTTGTCAGAACAGGTAGATCCATAGATAATGTCATCAACATATATCTATATTATCAGTATGTGATCATTGTATTTCTTAATAAAAAGTGTCTTATCAACACACCCCATTATAAAGTTATGACTTAGTAAAAACTTAGTCAATTTCTCTTACCATGCAAGGCCTATGTCCTAGTCCATACCGTTCCGTTAGCTTCCGCGGTCCTTCCGGTCGAATTCCCACAACCTTCGCACTGTATCCGACGATTGCGCGTGATCCTAAACCGAGTCCCGCATACCTAAGTTAGTTCGAACTAAAACTTGTATCATAGCAACCGCGCCGTCGCTGTAGTTCCAACGCCGTGACTTGCGCACCGAACCGATACCCAGCCCAGGAGATGTGGGCCTGCGTTCATTCCGAAGAAATGCCGTGCGTTGCAAATATCAAGGGAATCTCTACGATATGTCCCATCAATCAATGTCAAGTACAAGCCTTACCCCAAGTACAACAACCCATCCCTACTTTTTTCAAAAGTCCATTCTCTCTCCACCTCACCATTTCCCTTTACACAATTTCAACCACAACCATACCTCTTTTACAAATTTTCAACCCAACCCATACCCTTCCTTACATCACCCCATCTATATCATTCCCATCACCTCACTCCCTCTCTCTCATTTCTCAAATCTCCCAAAGCAACCCAAAATTCCAACGTCCAAATACTCTCTCTCAACTCCAAGTGTGGCCCACCCTCTTATCTCCCATCTCAACCATTCATCTTTCATCAACCACCATCAAAAGTGAAGGCAAGGAGCATAGAAGGCTAAGGGAGAAAGGAGGAGGCCTAGAGGTGGGTGATCCACCGTTAATTTCAAAATTTAGAGTCCACTTGTTGTGGGACCTACTTGATGTATGTGTTGTATCAATGGAGGGCCCATAGTGACGGGGTCCCTCCTCTCCATCACCGTCTCTCTTGTCTCTCTCTCTCTCTCTCTCTCTCTCTCTCTCTCTCTCTCTCTCTCTCTCTTTCTCTCTCCATTGTGATGGTGTGGATCCCACCAAAATGTGTTATATCTACTTCATCCATTAACATTAGATGGTGTGGCCCACCCTATTGTAGGTGAAGATCCACACCATCCACTGTTGAAATGGATCCAATGCCCTTCTTATTATATGTTATATTTTATATAATATATATATGATATATAATATAATATATTATATATATATATATAATATAAGATATATATATATATATATATTATATATGTATATAGGTGTAGGTAGGCCACATGCACGTGGAGCCCCACCATGACGCCTGTGTTTGCACCGTCCAGCGTCCCTGGACACTGGACATGGGTTAGCTAACAAGGAGTGTATGCACTGACATGGGTGTGTACTAACAAAAAAAAATTTGCTTTTGAGGTGGGCCGCTCATGTAGGCCCCACCTTGATGTATGTACTTAATCCAGGCCATCCATCCTCTTCCTCAGATCATTTTAGGTGTTGAGCAAAAAAAAAGGTTGATCTGGTTTCCTGGCGGGCCATGGTATAGGAAATAGTGTTCTTACCATTGATATACTCCCTGATGCTCCTATACATCAAAAACCACCCAATATTGGACTCGATGGGATTGTATCGAGCCACAGGGACCATGGCTGGGATGGATTCGTCTGAGGTGGGCCCCACCTATCAAAAACCATCGGATTAATGGTTTTTTTTAAAAAAGAAAGGTCGCAGCACCTGCTGTTGCCGCTGTCAGTGGGCGGGCGGACGAACGGGCTATCCCCACGGCCGGAGTTGTGGGCCCCACCGTGATGCGTTTCGAACATCAACACCATGCATTTGATGGGTTCCCTCAGACCAAGAGGTCACCCTAAAAATCAGCCGTATATGGAACTCAGGTGGGCCACACCATCTAAAATCATGTGAAGGCATGCCTAAAACATATAAAATCACTTGGTGGGGCCTACCTGAAATTTGGATGCGGCTGAAACTTGGTCTGAACCCTCAGCCAAGTGGGACACACATACTGAGTGGACTGGATTTGTGAACCACATTACAGTGGGGCCCAGGCCCACCCCCAGGTCCACGTGACCTTATAAACAGGTTGAATGGTAAATAAATATTACGGTGGGCCCCCTCCCTAACCATGTGACCCTATCAACAGGTTGTATGGCAGATAAACGTTACGGTGGGCCCTAGTCCCACCTAGGTCCACATGACCTTATGAATAGATTGGATGATAAATAAATATTACAGTGGGCCCTACCAAGGTCCACATGACCTTATGAACAGTTAGATGGCGAATAAACAACACAGTGGGCCCAAGGTCCAAGTGACCTTATGAACAGTTTGGATGGCGCATAAACATTATGTTGGGCCCTAGGCTGGGTGGAAAATAAACATTATGTTGGGCCCTAAGTTAGGTGGAAAATAAACATTATGGTGGGTCCTACTTGGGACCCACTTGTGTATGAATTGTGTCCACACTTTTCATCAGTGTGGACCTCCACCATGAAGTATGTGATTTATCTATGCCTTCCATCCCTATGGGACTTACCATGATGCATATGTTTCATCCAAACCGTCCAACCATTTTGGAGGTTATTTTAAGGCCATGTGATAAGGCCCATCTTTATGTGTTTGTGGGTCGTCTGTTGAGGCCCACCTTGATTTGTATAAGACCCATATTATGAGGCCCATTGTGACGTATGCAAGGCTCATGTGATTAGGCCCAGCTTGATGTATTTGTGGCCCGCCCAGTAAGGCCCACTTGAGGTATCTGAGTCCATGGTTTGAGGCCCATTTGATGTATTTGGGCCCTTGGGTCGAGGCCTAACAAGATCTATACAAGGCCCATTGCAATGTGTGATTCATGGCAGGCCGTGCCTTGGGAGCAATGATGGTTTGATGTCCACATTGTAAGGATGATGTTGGTTAAATGTCTGCATTGTCACTCTCTCCCTAGGGCCCATTAATAGGCTCATACCTGTAGCATATAAGCCATCTAGGCCCATCTTCATTTTGATCAGAGCCCATCACCACATAACATGTATAGCATAGATCCATGATTCATGATCATACGTATCATATGTATGCCTAATATGGGAAGTGACTGATCATAGCATATGCCTTCGGGCAGATCATTTATGGGCTCCCTGACAGGCGGAGTTGCCCCACATGAGTGTTCGGTATGCGTAGGATTGTTGCATGTCTGACAGTATGATTCATGCACTTGCATTAGTATGATCATGATTACTGTATGCCCTAGTGATATCAGGGCCATAGCCTCCACAGACACATCGTGGGTGGATGGATTGGATACCGAAAATATTGTTACTAAGCATCGGGGCGCCATAGATGTCCCTAGGTGAAAATTCCTAAACCCGATGGTACCAGAGGATGACTCCAACGTCGAGACCGAGTGGATATACGAGCGCACGAGGGCCGTATACCAGTAGGCCGTGTCTCCCACTGTATCGCGGTCGGTTGGAAAGGGGTATGGCCTTACTCTCCCGTGGGTAGGGGGCAATACTAGGCTGAGTTTGACCAGCTCGTAAATGGGTCCGCTATTGACATGTCAGATAGGTATTGGCAAACTATTGGCTAGGCGGATAGTGAGGTTTCTTACGCTCACTTAAACTATGCGACTAGGAGAGTGGCAGCGCCACTTAGAGTGTATTAAACCCCGATGATTATCTAGAATGTGAACTGTATGATTCATGATGAGGATTGGCATGCTTGAGTTGCATCTCGCATTGCATGGCTGTGTTATGGCCAATAACATTCATATCTTACACTACATAGCCTTGGTACGGCTGATTGCATTCATGTACTCATCACCATGATTTCACATTATTCTGACCTTGTATTCTGAGCACGTTTATATTGCACACACACTTACACCACCCTCTACGCTTTCTATAAGCTTATGCATGATCGATGCGTACAGGTAACGCCAGGACACAGTCGTAGCCATAGTCTCGCCGCAGTTGGAATGTGCAATTGAGCTTCTGGAGTTTTGTTACTTTCACTATATTGTATTTTCCTTTCATACGCATTGTACTCAAAGTTTTTTATCATATTGGATTTTGTGATGGTGTTCGTGTGGTTATTGTTCATGGGTTATGCTTTTGGTTATGCTCATTATGAATCAGACTGATGATTATAAATCCTCCTTGTAGCATCCCAGGATCGAAACCTAGTGTATAGGTGTCGGGAGTCGAGAATGGGGTACTACGGAGGCTGTTGGTGCCGGATTCGGCAATCAGGAAATTTATGAGCCCGGTTTCTGAGTTCGGGGCATGACATACCATGACCTAGGAGCTTATTTTAATCCATAGGGTGCCTTTTTCAGGCGATAAACATGATCAGTATCTTTAGGGTCTTCAAAACCCTTAGGCAGTTCAACATATACTTCCTCATGTAGATCACCATTTAAGAATGCACTCTTAGTGTCCATTTAATAAATTTTAAATTTTTTTTAACAAGTAATAGATATAAATAGTCTGATAGATTCAAGACGAGCTACTGAGGCAAAGGTTTCATCATAATCGATACCTTCTATTTGAGTGTACCCTTGTACAACTAGTCTAGCCTTGTTTCTTATAATATTACCAAGTTCATCATACTTATTTTTAAAGATCCATTTAGTTCAAATAATGTGTTTATCATTAGGTCTAGGAACTAAGTACCATACATCATTCCTTACGAATTGATTAAGTTCATCTTGCATAGCAACAATCCAGTTTTCATCAGCAAGAGCTTCTTTTACATTGCCCGGCTCAATCTGGGATGTGAAGCACACAAAATTACAAATGTTTTCTAATTGTCTACGAGTGCGCACACCAGTGAGAGGATTCTCAAGAATTTGATCAGTTGGATGATCTTTAACTGACTGTAGTTCAGTGTCATTATGACTAGACGAAGAGTCTGGTTTATCAAATAAAGAGACTTCATCATCTTCTGAACTTGAGACAGGTGTATTCAAGTGATCATCTATAACCACATTAATGGATTCTTGAATAACACTGGTCCTCTTGTTGAGAACACGAGACGCTCAACTATTTAGCGCATATCCTAGGAAAATGCCCTCGTCACTTTTAGTGTCAAATTTTTTTTAGATTTCCCTGGTCACGTGAAATGGAGAACTTCCTGCCAAAAACTCAAAAGTATTTAACAGTAGGCTTCTTATTGAACCATAGTTCATATGCAATCTTATTATTAGACTTTCTCATATAAACATGATTAGTGATATAACATGTCGTGTTCTCTACTTCAGCTTAAAGATTTTTAGGAAGTTTCATACTAGTTAACAGTACATTGGTCATTTCTTGAAGTACTCTATTTTTCCTTTCAACTACCCCATTCTGTTGAGGTGTCTTGGGTGTAGAATACTCATGTGATATTCCATGATCGCTACAGAACTTCTCAAATTATCAAATTCGGAACCATGATCACTATGGATTTTGGTGACATATGATTCCTTCTCAATTTGGATACGCTTGAGTACCCTTTTCACTTCATCGAGAGTCTCAGCTTTCTCTCTCATGAAAACTACCCATGTATACCTAGTAAAATCAACTACAATTACCAGAATATATTTCTTACCTCCTTGACTCTCCGTTCTAGTTGGTCCAACGAGACCCATATGGAAGAGTTCAAGGGATTTGGATGTGGCACTGGAGTTCACTTTCTTATGAGCACTCCTAGTTTGTTTTTCAATCTGACATTTGCCACAAATTTTATCCATTTTCGTTAACTTGGGTAGGCTTCTTATTAATTCACTTTTGCTCAATCTATAAAGACTACGGTAATGTACATGTCCTAGGCATTTATGCCATAGTTTGGTCTCATCGGTTTGGACCATGTAACACAATAACTTAGACGAGCCAGAATCACTGACTATATAGTAGTTGTCAGCTGTTCTGCGACCAGTTAATATCACAGAACCATTCTCATTAGAAATCTCACGCCCTTGGTTGGTGAATTTGACGTTATGATTGTTATTACAAATTTGAGAAATGCTTAAGAGATTATGCTCAAGGCCCTCTACAAACAACACATCCTCAAATGAAGGAAGATTAAAGAGTTGAATCGTACCTTAGCTAATAATCCTGTAGTTACTACCATCACCAAATGTGACCGAGTCATCAGTCATATCTTTAAGATTGGTGAACAAATCTTTATCACTTGTCATGTGTCTAGAGCAACCACTCAGTACGCCAAAATCGTGAATTTACGACGGACCAAATCCGTCGTAAAACCAAATAAACGACGGATTTCATCCATTATTGTTTACTGGGTCATTTTTTTTCGACGGATAAAATTCGTCATTTAATCTGCGATAGATAAGGTCCGTTGATTATTAGTGACAGATAAGATCCATCGCAAAAAATAAAAAATCCATCGCTAAAATTCAAAAAGAACGTCGTCATTAAAAATATTAGTGACAAATAAGGTCTGTTGCTAATATGATGAGCGACGGACCTCCAATCCATCTCTAAAACCCGAAAAGAACGTCGTCATTAAAAATATTAGCGATGGATTTGGTCCGTCGCTAAAATATCTGGGAATTAAAAAAATATCACCAGATTTATTTTTTTATTTCGAATCTTACACCTGATGGTCATTCAAAAAATAATTCACACTATTGTTTAATAAGAATCCTATTAAAAAAATTACGATGAATCGTGTTCCGCCATTTACTATAGTAAGGAAAATGATAATTACAAACACAATATGCTATAGAACAAAGTCCAAAGGAAGAGAAAATACCTATTGGATGAAAAAAAAATGATTAGGATGAGCCCCATGACTTCAGTCGATTTAGTTTGTTGAGTTTATGGCCTTGTTTTGGGTAGACTCAACGAGTTGTAGAATTATGGATGATGATCTGCCTATTGCATGCACCCTCTTTGATATGAGATCAGTCCCTTAAAATATGAACTCACTTTGAGCGATTGTGAAAATAATTAATTAACCAACTGATTTTCTGAGTGCATGAAGAAATCAAAAAGGGAAATATGATCTCATAATGTCACAAAGAGTTGGAGATTAGCATGTATGTGCTATTTTTCCACATCCAACACCAAATTTATCCCAATTTGATTATGTGCTATTTCTCCCACCAAAAAATTATTCTAGCATTTTAACACCATTTTATCGCCATTTAAAACTCATTCATATGCAAGTTATAATAGATCCCAATGGCATTAAATAATTAATTTAAAAAACATGAAGCAATAGCATCAATAATTAAGTAACATGTAAGATATACTCACCATGGAAGAATTCAATTGTTCTTGTAACAAACCATTATGAGCCCTCAAGTTGCTAAGATTTCCATATTATGTTCTTTTCCTTCTGCAACTTGGAAATGTTCTCAGTAGCCAACACTGCATCCGATTGACGATTGTTGCTATATTGCTGCAAACTCAATGTTATATTCTTGTGACCACTTGTTAACATCCTGAAGAGATGCTATCTACAGAATCGAACAATACCTAGATGGGGATTTCAATTGAGATTCATCCAAAATGAAAATTGAAATAAAATGAAATAAATAAATTAATTAAACTAAACATTCACATGCCCTGTTGATTGGAGGTTAATGGCTCTTGATGGGCTTTTTCAAGCTCTCCTGACAAAGAAGCATGCAACTTTTTAGAAGCAACTCTTGCCTCAATCTCTTTCCTATGAGAATTCAATCACTAGCTTTCTAAATGCATAAAAGGAAAGACATAAATAACAACAATACTTAATCTAAAATATTTATAGAGAACTGCGGTTTTCTCAAATTCTCACCAATTTATGGGCTTTCCCTTTTGTAAGTTTCATCATGCAAAGAATCACATTTCCCCCAAGTCTGTAATCATTTCAATTAAATCTTTTTTCCTTTTACTTCATTTTTGCCTCTAAGAAGATACAAATTTCAGGTTGCTATCTACTACATTGGCCAACTAAAGAAGAGTTGGTTAAAGGCCTTTTTAAGTTGTCTGGGTAATGTTATAGTTCACCTACTCTGTAATGCAAAGAAAATATTTTTCTAAATGCATAAAAGGAAAGACACAATTATCAATCACTTGTGAATCACATTTCCCCCAAAGTCTGTAATCATTTCAATTAATTCTTTTTCCTTTTACTTCATTTTTGCCTCTAAGAAAATACATGATTACAGGTTGCTATCTACTACATTGGCTGATTAAAGAAGAATGGACTGAAATTTGACTCTAATATTGGCTAAAGGCCTTTTTAAGCTGTCTAGGTAATGTTATAGTTCACCTACTCTACAATGCAAGGAAAATCTTTTTCTTTCTTTATTTGTTTCTTCTTCTTCTTCTTCTTCTTCTTCTTCTTCTTCTTCTTCTTCTTTTCTTTTAGATGGTTACAGGCGTGACTGAAAGACATTGGAATTGTTTGTTACAGGTATAGGTCAGGTCGTAAAGGGCTAGGATGTTGGCATTGCTAGTAGCTGCCTGGAAGATAGAGAATTTGCTTCCAAAATTGTGGGGTGCAAGATTTCTTCTAGCTACATTGTTGTGCTCACACCCTAACATGAGTGGGCAAAATGGATTGATGCGGTGGATTTCTCAAAAACATCATGATAGGCTTTAGGTTGGTTTCAATAGGTCCTCACTTCGTTGGTGTGGTCCACTTGAGCTTTGGATCAACCTCATTTTAGGCTCATGCCCTAAAATGAGTTGGCAAAATGGATGGACTACATGGATAAACCATATACATTACATGGCCCCATGGAGTCGCAGCAAGGTTGGTAAATAGTTATCCAATAGCATCACCCATGCATGCATGCATGCATGCATTACTACTACCTCTGTGTAAGTGTGGAGATTGAATGTTAGCCCTTGAAACACTTGGGCCCGCCATAATGTTTATAATAATTCCACTCCATCCATCATTTGGGGGCATCATTTTAGGTGGTTGGCCCAAAAATGAGGCAAATTCAATATTCAAGTGTGCCACATGGTTTGTATTGAACTCTGATTGTTCAACTTCAATCATTTGTGGGGCCCATCGCTATGTATCTAAGAAATTCACTCTGTCTATCAGTTTTGCCAACTCATGTTATGGGATGAACCCAAAAATGAGACAGATCCAAAACTCAAGTGGGCCACACGGTAGGAAAAAGTGGAGATTAAGGGTCAAGGGTCACAGTCCAAACATTGGGCATCATCGTGATGTTTTTGAGAAATCCATCATGTCCATCTATTTTGCCACCTCAGGTTGAGACATGATCTAAAAAATGAGGCAGATCCAAAACTAAAGTAGGCTACACAACTAGAAGCAATGGGAATTGAATGCCATAATTATCAAACAAGTTTTTTTACTTTAGATTTCAGATTCGGGCTTTAGATTTCAGATTCAGGCTTCAGATTTCAGATTCAATCTTTTAGATTTTAGATTTAGGCTTCAGATTTCAGATTCAAGCTTTAGATTTCAGATTCAGGCTTCAGATTTCAGATTTGGTCTTTAGACTTTAGCCATGATTATCAAACAAGTTTTGTTACTTCAGATTTCAGATTCAGGCTTTAAATTTCAGATTCAGTCTTTAGAATTCAGATTTAGGCTTCAGATATAGGCTTCAGATTTCAGATTCGATCTTTAGACTTCAGCCATAATTATTAAACAAGTTTTTTTTACTTCAGATTTCAGATTCAGGCTTTAGACTTCAGATTCAAGCTTCAGATTTCAGATTCAGTCTTTAGAATTCAGATTCAGGCTTCAGATTTCAAATTTGATCTTTAGACTTCAGCAATAATTATCAAACAAGTTTTTTTACTTCAAATTTCATATTCAGGCTTTAGATTTTAGATTCAAGCTTCAGATTTTAGATTCGGTATTTAGATGCTTGTTGATTGATCCATGAGAGTTTATACACACCATCCAGCCATTTGTACCAGCTCACTTCAGGGTACGGGCTCAAAATCAAGACTTTTAAATTTCAGGTGGATCACAACACAGAAAACAATGGGTTTTCCACCGTAAACCTTTTTGTGGGGCCCACTGTGACGTCTATATGTCATCTAACCTATCCACTAGGTCACTTGGACTTAGACGTAGGGTCAGGGTTTTAACAATCCTAATTTTTGTGACCCACTTAAGACTTTGACTAAATAAATTAATAATTTGATTTTACTCTTACTAATAAAACCAAACACTTGGCCTTTTTAGTAAGAGCATTCCTGAGGGATAGGTTAAGAGATTGACTCTTAACATTGCTTAAATTTTGTTTTGCTAAATGCACAAAAAAAAAATGGTGAAATATTTTAAAATTAGTATTCTTTCTCTATTTAAATGGAAGATTTAAAGAGAATTCTACCCAAATATCCTTCCAAAAGCTAATTCCGGGACCCCAACCCACCAAAAATCCAACTACAGGTAATAGCTTGATTAGACTCTTGCCAATCTGCCTAATTGCCCTCCACATATAAGATCCAACTAGATAAAAAATTTAGCCATATACAAAAAATATTGGACCTAGTATTATCTACTACATACTAGTAACATACAACCAATATTGGGGCACCATACCATAAGCTACAAAAATTTCATGTACCCCTAAACAAGGTATCCTCCATTGATAACATATATATATATATATATTAGAAGTTTTTTTATTTTCATTTACATTCGCAAATACATTCATCATCCATCCAACTATTAACAACATTTACAAAAAATAAAAGATATCCAATCAACTCTTAATAATAATTTTCAACTTAACCTACTGGGAACCGTCATGCACCGTAATGTCTTATGGCAGAGCGGGTTCTGAGGAGTTATAAGTTGACTCTGACAACAACATATAAATGAAGCGATAAAGATATAAATGATTCAAGATTAATTTAAGGTTTCGAGAACTTACATCCACCTCACTCTTATTACCAAGGAGTCCTAATGAAAATGCATCCACACTACAAGAAGGGGAAAAAAAAAAGAATTTGTGACTGCACTGATATGGTCTAGTATAAACGGTTGCCTATGTACGTAATGTTCGGAAGATTAGGATCAAGCCACTATGTAGTTCTTAATATTTAAATCAGAAAATTTTACTAAACAATGGTTCCTGATTATCTTTATCAAAGAAACTATTTTCAATGACAAGAAGCATAATCAAATCAAAGGATAATACATCAAACCTAAATTTGAAACAAAAGTGGTTCCTGATTGGATTTTTAAGATGAATGTAGAGTTAGACTGTGTATCAAAAAGTATCAAGTGAACCCTATGATTTATGTATTATCAAGTACTCTATTTCAGTACCTATAGCAAAGATAAGCAATCCAAATTGTTCATCAATCAGTACCTTATCATTGGACTGCATCCCAAAAGTCATATCAGTTGATGATCCTAACCACCATTAAAGGATTATTTGTTTATTCTTACAAATATGCACCTAGAAAAAGGTCCAACCATGGTCGACGTAAGGTGGGAAAATATATTCCAACTAGCAGCTAGGATCATCTGGTTGGGCGCATCCACAATGGGGTCCAACAGGTGGACTGTCACATGTGTGCAACATGCAAAGAGATAGAGACCTTGATAGCTTAGGTATGTTTGTTTGGAACTGGATTTTTTCACTATATGTATCAATTTTTACTGGAAAAAATAATAACACATACCCACTTACAAACCATCCCCTTGCCAAGACAATAAGATGCATGAATTCAACGATAATCCAACAACTAATGTTCTGTTGTTAAGTAATTACAGCAGGTGGTGTATCAAACCCCAGTAATTTGAAGAGAAAGTAAAGCCAAGCAAAACCATAAATCTGCATGACTGAAGGATAATGAGAATGTAAAGTCTGAGCCACAAACCTTTTGAACCTAATGATAAGAAAATAGTGATTAATACAAAGACAATAAACTATATACACGTCCTCAAAAGTAAGGGAACTTGATCGAGCTATTTTCTTGAAGCTAATAATCCTGAACACTTTTTTTCTTTGAAATTTGTCATGAAAATGTGTTCTTGAACTTGGAACCAAAAACCATACAAATCCTTGTTCCCACAGCTAATATAGATGAATATAATTAAATCTAGCATCTAGCTACTGAGCATTATAGAAGTTATCATTAAGCAAATTGAAAAACCTAGGCAGATTTATCACCTTTTTTTACCAATTAGCCGATGCATCATAGAGTTTGGAATGTGGTACTCACCAATCTGCCCCATTTTTGGCTTCCAAATAACCTCAATCGAAGCCTTCTCAGGGTTTTCATTCTTTCTTGTTCCAGCTTTAGGCCCATACGCTGCCGCCAATACTATAGTATCCCTAAATCATCAAGAAAAAGTTCAACCACATCTCAAAAAAAGTAAAAATAAAAAAATAAAAACAAATTACATGGCAGGTCCAGTAAGAACAAATTAAACTAAGTCCCACACTGTTTCGAGAAGTGCCTCTTAGTTATGACTGGTGTAAAGAAGAGCAACATATATAAAAATCCACAAAACGAATAAACATACGAGTCAAAAAACCATTCAAAAGTAAGCGGAAAGTTAGCCTTTGTAGAATAAATTAAAACTGAATCCCATAAATTAGAAAATACTAAAGTAAAATGTGTGACAAAAGAAAGGGGAGAAAAAGATCAATAAAAATAGTCCGAACCAAGTATGCGTTTAACTGAGCAACAAAGCCTATTAAAATCAACCACATAAAGTGGTGATTATGGCAACCTTGATGGAGTTGGAGCCTGTCTCATTTGTAAAGAGTAGAGACTAAATGATGCATAATCGAATTGAAGATCATGGACATCCATGTGCACAGTTGTCAAGCTTTAAGATGGTCATTGGGTGTAGGGTTATCAGCAAGTACCTGGACGTGTGGATACCCTATTTGATTTAAATGGATCTAAACCAAATGTTTAGACCCGTTTAAAGAATGAGATCAGGTTCAGGTCCACCATCTTTTTTTTTGAAAGATGAGAAGATTTCATTAAGAAAAAGAGAAAATAAGAGGGGAGGCTACTGAGAAAGCAGTCCTCAGATTACACCCCCAAAAAATAGAAATTTGGACCCGACAGATCCTTAACATTCAGAGCCCATTCAATGATGTGATGCTTAGCCGAAGATGCCACGAACCCAGTCGAATTGGAGAGATTTCTAAAGCATCTATTGTTTCTTTCCCTCCACATAGACCACCACACTATAACGACCACCATTCTCCAGATAGTAGTTTTCATCTTACCCAAATACGTCCCATGCCAAGCGAGGAGGAACTAATCTGCCGTTCCCAGGAGGCACCAAAATATGTTAAAAGTGTTCATAAGGTCAGCCTAGATGGAATGGACAAACTGACAGTGCAGCAGAAGGTGATCCACTCTCTTCTGATTGCATACAGCATAGACATATTTGGGATGATCATACCTTTTTTCTTCAGATTGTCAATGGTCAGAATTTTCTTTTTCCCAACCAGCCATCCGAACACCAGAATTTTTGTTCCAAATGAAAGAGTGATTGAATTGTGGTGATTCTTGCTTACGCAGCTAATTGTAGAGAGAACGAATTGAGAAGCGGGACAACTTATCTGGTTTCCAATATAATTCGTCTTCTGAGGAAGTAGAAGCAGATGAATAATAAAGACATTCGAAAAGGCCTATGTAATCCGAAACCTCCCAGTCATGTAAGCTTCTTCTGCAGTTAACATTCCAGACGAACTTCGCCCAAAAATGTGGAGGAAATCAACAATAAACCCATTATTTGACGTCGCAATCCGATAGGAGAGGGGGAATCTAATTTTTAATTGTTGGTCTCCTATCCAGACATCGTCCACCATCTTGGGCCTGGTTAAAAGTTGGGTTAGGCTGGATGACTAAATGAGCACTCAGTTAGTTTTAACTGGGGCAGGGCACGTTGGACCTCACTGGGTAGTGTTCCCAGTTGATCCAAATAACAATATTATATATGTTAATATGCATTACTTCGACAATTGAATGAGGTCTGCTAAGTTCATATGTGTTTATAAGAGAACCCATCCACACATAGCCAAGTGTCAATGTGGCACATATGTCATCCACTCCATCCATCAGGTGGGTCTAATCGTTTAGATGCCCTTATCTAATAGAACCTAATTGGGACAAACCCAAACCCTACTTGAACCCAAGGTCCTAAGACATGATGAGTACCTAAACCTGATTAGATACATGTTAGGAGTACGACCTCAATATAGTACTAGGACTCACCCAACCTGTTTACAGCTATAGTCGGGTGTACTTGATTATGGCTACTAGCATAGGGTATAGTCTATTTTAAAATAAGAAACCCAACACAGTAATCATACTTCAGCATTCAGTAAAACCTGTTAACATCCTTTTATATATATAACCCAAGAAGCTCTGTCACTCATGAGATTGAGAGCATTCCTAGTGGCCCATGTGCCAACTTGCCATGTTTGCATGCGATATCGAGGCCATTCATCCTGGTCAGATGCATCTTTAAATACATTAGATTCGACATTTAAAAATAAATAAAATAAAGAAATCCCCAACTAGTTAGGGATTAGACAAGACAAATCCCTAATGTGGAATTCGACAATACAAATCCCTAAAAAGGGATTCGACAATGCAAATCCCCAACTAGGGATTTGACAATACACACCCCTAATTAGGGATTTGTATAATAAATCGCTAATTAGGGATTTGACAATGCATATCCCTAATCGGGTATTATAAAATGCAGAAAGCAACAACGAGAAGGGAAAAACCTTACGTCATACCTGAGAATCTGAGATTTACGAGCAGCAGAAGGCCAAACTATAGCAGAGGGCCGAGGAGATAGAGAGAGAGGAGGGGCTATGATTTTGAGCGAGAGAAAGATAGGGAGAGGGAGAGGGAGAGCAAGGAAGAGAGAGAGGAGGGAGAGAGATCGATAGGAAGAGAGAGGAAGGAGAGATCTGTATGAAGGGAGAGAGAAAGAGGAGAGAGGAGAGCATATGAGAGGGGTTGAAACAGGGACTGGTTAGGGCTGACGCCCTAACCAGTCCTCAAAATGCTTGAGAGAGGGACGTCACCAAGTTATGTGGACCCCACTATGATGTATGTTTTGTATCCATACCATCCATACATTTTGAGAGATCATTTTAGGGCATGATACAAAGAATGAGGCAGATCCAAGGCTGAAGTGGACCCCACCATAGAAAACAGTGGAGAGAGTGACGCCCACCGTTCAAACCTTCGGAAGGTCCACCATCATGTTTATTTGAGATCCAACCTATTCATGTGTTAAAGAAGACATGAAAGAAGGGAAAACACAAATATTAGCTTGATCAAAAACTTTCGTGGCCCTTAAAACTTTTTAATGGTGGGCGTCACTCTCCCCACTGTTTTCTGTGGTGGGGTCCACTCAAGCTTTGGATCTGACTCATTCTTTAGATTATGCCCTAATATGATCTCTCCAAATGAATGGATGGTGTAAATATAAAACATACATCATGGTGGGGCCCACAGAAGTTGTTGACGTCACTTCGGTGGTGAGTCTCGCTACTCAACCTGTCGGTATCTAATCTGCACCCTTGAGAGAGGGGGCTGGGTGACGTGTTCAAGTTTTGTGGGTCATATCATGAGGTATGTGTTATATCCAAATCGTCCATCCAGATGGCGAGCTCGTCATAAGGCTTGAGATGAAAAATAAGACAAATCTAACAATCAACTAGACCACACTATCAAAAGCATGTAAGGGATTGAACGTCCATCATTAAAACCCTTTTGGGGGTCACAGAAGTTTTGGATCAATATGATATTTTTTTTCCTCTTCATTCAAGTCTTTGTGACCTTATGAATAGATTAGATGGAAAATATACCTTATGGTGGGCCCTACGAATTTTTTAACGATGAAAATCATCACCCATGCTGGTATTTGTGGTGTGGTCCATTTAATCTTTGGATATGATTCATTTTTTGGATAATTCTCTAAAATGATCTTAAAAAAAGGATGAACAGTGTGGGTTGATCCCAAATTTTTGGTAAATCCAAAGCTCAAGTGGACGATGCCACAAGAAACAGTGTGGAATAATGATTTCCACCATTGATACCTTCCTTGGGCCCACAGTAATGTTTATTTACCATCCAACCTATTCATAATATCAAAAGGATATGGATGAAAAGAAAACACAAACATCAGCTCGATCCAAAACTTTTGTGGCCTTCAAGAATTTTTCAATTATAAAGGTTCAATCACACTATTTCTTGTGGTGTGGTCCACTTGAGCTTTGGATATGCTTCGTTTTTGTTCTCTAGACCTAAAATTATCTATTAACATGGATAAAATGAGTGGATAAATTAAATAAATAATGATGGACCCCACAGAGCTTACTCAGTATGCTAAGGGTACTGAGTAACTCACCTAAATGTAGTGGAGAGGGGTTTCCTTAAAATATTCATAATCATATATTGGGTCTACATAAATGTGATTCACATAACCAACCCACTCATTATGTGTGTCCCACTTGGATGAGGGGTCAGACCAAGTTTCAGCCGCATCCAAAACTAATGCGGGCCCCACTAAGTTCTTTTATATTTTTTAGGATGTCTTCACATGGTTTTAGATGGTATGGCCCACCTGAGTTTCATATATGGATGATTTTTGAGATATCTCATAACTTAAAGGGGACACATGAAATGCACAGTGTTGATGTTCGACACACATCATGATGGGGCCCATGAAACTTACTAACATCAATTCTTAGGTTCTCGCGAGGTCAATAAGTTGGGTCACAATTTTGACCAGAATATTTGGCCATTTTATATGTCTGTTCCATGCACTCTATTTTGCTGATCAATACCCTCAATTTGACTAGTTACTCGCCCAGATCAAGCTACATATGAGAAAGATATTGGGCATACAAGATTGATCAACAATTTGAGTGAAATTTGATTTAAACATCTGAAGTTATTTACTCTTCAGTCTGAACTAATTAGATTGTCTGAAAATAGTTAAAGGTTCAATTACTGGATGTGCCTAATAATTTATTAAAAAATATTTTTTTTCACAGATAAATTTCAATTTCCATTTAAAAATAACATTTTTTTTCAAAATGTATATTTTTTTACTCTTAATTTTTCTTTGGAAACTTTTAACAAAATATCATTTTTATTATAAAATATTTCAAAAACAAATAAAATACAAATTCTGAATTTTATTTTTAAAATCTCAAAAAATTTCTCAAATTTTAATTATTTTTTCCCAAAATTTCCAAAATGCCAATTTTTTTCTTCAAAAGCATCATTTTGTTTTCAACATTTCAATTTTATTTTTTAAACTGATAAATATTTTTTTCAAAATCTCAGTGTTTTATTAAATAAATTTTTCTTTCAATTTCAAATTTTGAACATTTTCATTTATTTTTGAAAATCACAAAATTTTTTAACTTCTTTATTTTTCGTTTCAAAATGTTTGTTTTTTGTTGAAGTATTGATTTTTTAATATTGTTTTATTTTAAAATTTTCAATTCTTTCTAACATCTCCAAATTTTTTTTAAAGCATTTTTTTTAAACCTGTCAACTTTTATTGAACTTGTCGATTTTATTTTATTTTTCAAAATACAAATTCTCATTTTCTTTTTCAAAATATTTTCATTTTTCAACATTATTAAAATTTTCACATTTTGAAAAATCTTTTTAATTTTCTTTTTCAGGATATTATTTTTTTCTCAAAATCAAATTCTTTTTTTTCCAAAATTATCAACTTTATTCAATGTTCTTTTTCGTTCCCACAAAATAGATTTTTATTCAATCATGTTTTTTATTTTTCCAAAATCTTTTTTTTTCTCAAACATTGTTAAATTTTTTAAACTTCTCAATATTCTTTTTCATGTGATATTACAAATCATTTAAATAATAGTTTTAAATTAAAAGATAAAAATAAAAATTCCACTCATTTTATATAAAAACAAAATAAATTTTCTTTTTGCATTCAATCAATTGTTAAAAAATAATCTTAAATACAAATGTGTACAATTAAACCACTGAAATTCTGTTAAAAAATAATTATTAAACTACAAAAAAACTTAATTTTCCACCATATTCTAAAAAAAATGAAAAAAATTAATGTTTTTAGGCAAAAGTCCTTTTACAACGGACCATAATCCATCGCAAAAGCAACTGAAAAGCGTCATCATTTGGTATTTTGGGTGGGAATTTGCAACTGATCATATTCCGTTGCAAAATCAAAATTTGCGGTGGATTTAGTCCGTCACCAACTTACGACGAACTAAAATCCGTCGTAAGTATGTCGTAAATTAGATTTTAATGACGGATTTTGGTCCGTCGTGAAATTTCGCGACGTTTAGACTACGGAGTTTTAAGAAAGACGGGCTTAACAACGGACTTTTTTCGTTAGCGACGGATCAAATCCGTCGTTAAACCAATAGATTTTCTCCATCACAAATTCACAATTTTGGCGTAGTGACTGTCTAGGTACCACTTTGATTGACTCAAAGCCTTGAAAGCGGTGTGGGCAACTAAACAAGCAACCTTAGGAACCCATTTCATTACTGTTTTAGGCTTTGGAGTATAGTTAGTCGTTCTATGCTTGTAGTTGTTATATATTCTACCATTTGAGTTAGATTTTAGAAGCTCCTTAAGTAGATCCACAATTTTCTCAACTAAGGGCTTATGATTCTGATTTCTATTATTGATATGGTTGCTTTTAGGTTTCATAGCCTGAAAAGTTTTAGGATTTTTAAAACTATTTTGATTCAGAACTTTCCCTTTTGAGTTAGAGGACTCCCCTTTAATTAACTTAGGAGTGGACTTTCTTTTAGGAGGTGCATTTTTATCGTAGCCCAGACCAGATCTATCACCACATTTCCTTAATTCGGTTAGTAGTCTTTTTAGTTTAGGATCACCCTGGGCATACCTCCAAGTATCCTTCAAACTCAAGAGAGGAGACTTCTAGTTTTAGTTTTTCATTTTCAGATTTTAGGTTTTCAATTTAAGAAGTTTTGAAATCTAAATCACAGTTAGCTTTTTCAAAATAATCTGAAAGATGTGATTTTTCTAAGACTAGATTATCAAAATTTTCTTTTAATTTTAAAAACTTTTCTTTTTGAAGTTTTAATTTGACAGCAATCTTACAACTTTCCCTGTATAGGGCATTATAAGCATCTTATAAATCTTCATCATTTTCATGATCACTTCTCAGATTTTCTTCACTAGTTGAATCACCACTATCTGAGAAAGTGAATTTGGCTAAAGTCATTTAGGGTTTAACCTCATTAGTAAACTCAGGTTCAGAATCATCTGACTTAAAAGAGGCTTTAGAGCAAGACGATTCATCCCATGTGGCTAACATGTCTTTCTTTTTAGATTTATCCCTCTTTGGACATTTTTTTGCCAGATGCCCATATTCATGGCAGTTGAAACATTGGTTGTCTTTAATGGATTTTCAATTTTTAGATCTAGTTCTTTTCTTTTCTAAAGGTTTTTTAAAATCTACCCTCTTTTTACTTTTGAAAATCTTATAAAACTTCTTGGCTAATAATGTCATATCATCTTCAAAGTTTTCAAAATCAGAATTACTAACATTTTCATGAGTAATATCTTTAGAAGACTTAAGGGCGATGGACTTACCTTTAGGAGCTTTAAAGTTTAACTCATAGGTTTGTAAAGAACCAACTAGCTCTTCAACCCTCATATTATCCGTATCACGAAGTTCCTGAATGGCGGTGACCTTTGAATTAAACTTATCAAGCAATGAGCGCAATATCTTTGTACAGACTTTGCTTTCTAGGATACTATCACCAAGACCCCACATAGAGTTGACTATGTCATTTAATTTAGTATAGAAGTCCATGAAAGTTTCACTTTCTTCCATGTATATTTTCTCAAATCGAGTGGTGAGGATTTGAAGTTTAGATTTCTTGACAATAGTCGTACCCTCATGTGTCATTTCTAGAATGTCCCAGGCTTGCTTTGCAGAATCACAAGATATAATTCTTTTGAATTCATCTGGTGATAGTGCGCAAGTAATTGCATTTAAAGCCTTTGCATTGGCACTACTCTCATTTTTCTGAAGTGTGATCCAAGAAAAATAAAGTGCAACTTTCATAGATTTGGTTCCATCAATGCCTAGAACTTCAGTGGTATGAGGGGTCTATCTAGCTACTATGGCTTGCCACATGCTCTCATCTATAGACCTTAAAAAGATCCTCATTCTGGATTTCCAATAGGCATAATTTGAGCCATCAAAAAGTGGAGGCCTAGTGATTGAGGGGCTATCAAAATTTGACATCTTATAAGCTCGGATCGATTAGCTTGAGAAATGAATCTAAATAAAAAGAAGTTATTAGGCTTTGATACCACTTGAAAAGGTTGAGCTATACGTCCTAAGGGAGGGGGGGTGAATAGGACTATGCCAAATTAAAAAATAAATGCAGAATTTAAAGAAAGATAGTACAATTCAAATAATAATAAAGCACAAGAAAATAACAACCTCAAATTTACTAGTCTTGAGAGGTTGATACAAGCTTAGTTCTAAGGACAACCTAACACGAAAAACCAAAAGCTTATGGCAGGACAACCTTACTAGAACGTTTGTAAGTATAAAAACCCAAACTAATAAAGAGGCAAAGGAAATAGCAAATAAAATAAAATAAGTTATAACAACATTCCCATAAGTTCATAAAATAAATTATACCATTCACCACAAATGCTTAAAATAAATTACAACATTCACACACATAAGTACATTCAATTATCCACCACAACTCCAGGAATTATAGCGGTTCGCTTGTGTGTACACCGACTATTAAAAAACAACCACACAACTACTTCACTCCTAATATCCACTCCCTCGGGATATTAGTGTTCACTATGAAAAGAAAAAGGTTTTCCAAGGTTTACCTTAAAACCTTCACAATTGTGTCTTTAATTGGGCTTAAACAATTCAAAAAACCCTACACTAAGATTTTCTAGATCACCTCAGACAAACCAAAAAGAGATTTTTCTGTCACAACCTCAAAAACTAAAAAGATACAGAATTGTAAATAATACTTATCTGGAAATTCTCCTTTGAAGAAGCCTGGTAAAACCGATCCGATGAAGACGAAGATGTTCAATGTCCAGTCTCACAGATGAAAATGTTCTAGTTCTAAATGAGTTTTAATTAAATCAACTTAGGCTAGCTTGATTTGATTTTGATCTCAATAAAGGGGAAAACTCAAATCCCTTCTTAATATAAGATTGGAATGAAGATAACAAAATCAAATTACAAAAGCTAATTAAAGAGAATCTAAAATGAGCACAGAATAGCTTAATAAATTCATAAACTTATCTCTCAGAGTGGTGTCTTGATTTCTTTTTAATGAATGAATAAACTCTGAAATTCGTGCTATATTTATAGGTAAAAATATTGTTCACTTGACTGGTCGAAGGACCAACAAAATTTCAAAATTTCTAGCATGATAAGATAAGACTGTTACTCAACTGGTCGAGTGGGCTGCTCGACTGGTCAAGTAGGACCAGAAAAGCTTGATGGACTTTGAGTCGAGCCTGCACGACTGGTCGAGTACTGTTCACTCGACTGGTCGAGCAATCTCCAGGACTGGTTGATAGCCCAACAGAAAATTCTAAAAAATAGCAACAAACCTTGGACTGGTCGAGAAAACTCGTAGACTGGTCGAGCCAGTACTTAGACTAGTCGAACAAGGTCTAAGACTAGTCAAGAAAATGACCTATAAATAAATGAAATGATTCACAAAGAATATGCAATGAATATGACACAATATAGGGTTGTCCAAACCTGTTTATGAGTAGGAATAATTGAAACATCACTCGCTTCAAAATCTTGAATACTTATGATGCTTGAAGTTTGAGTTTGACGTCTTGAACTTGAGCTTGAGTCATGCTTGAGTTCTTGAGTCTTTAGCGTACAAAAGTTGAACTTCAAACTTGAACTTGAGTTCTTGAATTTGATCTTGAAACCATGAACTTCAACACTCTTCACTTCAACTTGAAGATGTTCGATGAAGATCCAGAGAACTTAAAAGTGTACGAACCTGATCACTTCAACTCAAAGCATGATATAAATACTAAATGGTTTGGCACAACTATAACGTCTCGGTAAAATCTGTACAAAGACCCGAGTACCACCTCAAGCAGAAATCCCTAAAGATCGTATACTGTGGAAATTAGATAAAAATTAATTAAGTACTAAACTAAACTAATCGGTGGATTAGCTTGAGCCACTATCTATATGAACTGTAAGACCCAAAACCATTAAAATTGCTAACTCAACATTACTTGAAAACCTCGAAGAAATTCCAAAATGAGCTGCTCTCGGGAGCACATTGAAACTCCGTATCGGACCTGGACCACACGTCGAAAGTCCGATTACTGCAAAATTGTAAGATAATGACCACCTTACTAGGCTTGACAACCATCGCGAGAATCGAGCCCAAATAGTATCTAGAAACGCACAACTTGAGCCCTGAGTAAAGTGTGTGAGAAACGCGAATATCTTTAGGAAATGAATCAGAACTTAAGTGAATTGGACCATTCGCTTACGAGAAAAATTGAAGACTTTAGACCGTTAGATTCTAACCAAACTACACTCTTGGATCAGGGAAATTTCCCTACACATATCGATATACTTGTAGCCTTGATCGAGTGACGATGACCGTTGAACTGATACAGGTCCTCCACGTTTGATCCACTAATCCAACCAGGCCGAAATCATAACCTGGCTTAGATCCATGGTTAGGGAACTTACTCCATGACACAAGTGAGTAATGGGCCTCTGGATGAGCCTCGTTTGGCCGAAACAGACACCCTTTGGCTATAACCTAAGTATACTATGGTCCTGGGGCCATTTGAACCAGTTCTGGGCCTATATAAGGACCTTAAACCACCCCATTCTCATTCCATAAGAATTTTCTCAAAACCTTAGGAGAGAGAAGAGAAAAAACAAGAGAAAAGAGGGAGGAGAAGAAAGAGAGTTTGGGAGATCGAGGCGGCGTTTCTCTCTTATGACTACACGCACTAGATCGTCTTTACATTTAACTACATGAGCCATTCTAACTCTGATTTTGGTAAGAAATCCTAATCCTAATCTTGTTTTAGGAATCTAAATAAAGGAATCGATGAAATAGCTAACCCATTTCATGATTTAGGTAGGCGTTGTGCCGCAGACGGGAACGTAGTGTATGAACCAAGTTCGTAACAGGCGTACTGACGAAAGGTGCGGACTATAAATGTTTAGGTTATGGTTTTCAAGGCTTTCAATGTCAGTAATGGTTTATGTCTGACTTTATTGCTGCCATATGATCTTAGTTACGATGTATTTGATAAACTATACATGTGTGTGCACTATGTGAATATAAAATGCATTCTATGTATTTATTGAAATGTTCGAATGAAAGTGAAATTTTGATTTATGTTGACCATGACTATTAATTTAGAATACATGTTTTTTGTGTAATGACAACTCCTTTATGAAAGGATTTACCATAATATATGCTATAACTAATTTAGTTTGTGTATATAGTATTATGTAGTCTAAGTGTTTAATAAAATGTTTGAATGAGAAAGTGTTTGTTGAATCGCTTCAAATGAGGGTGTTAAGATAGGATTCTCAACTACCTTATCCACATCTATCATTTCCTTCATGTAATGTAACTTTCTACTATGTGATTTAGGGATAAAATGCATATGTATAACAATATGTTCAATGTGTTTGATAAAATGCTCAAATGAGAATTATGTTTAAATTATTTGTTAAATGTTGTTATGATTAGCATATGTGACTACCTATTACATTTGAGTATGATTGGGACTACCACGTAGTCCAGGCAATCAGTAATAGTTCCCAATGGAGTGGCCGAACTAGTTTCGCCACATTGGATACGTTCGATGAATCTGAGTCGTACGCTAATTGTCGACAATGGTTAGGCCATGTGCAGTGCTTATGCGTTCCATGTCGATCAATTCAACGTACACTCGTACTAATGGCACATGTCAAATAACCCGATTGGCCTATTGTGTGTTTACCATATATAGACGCTACTTCTTGTATCTAAGGTACCACTTACCAATGTGAAGCCCGTTTCAACCATGGTACCAAGATCCGCTAAGGCTAATGAGCCAAACATGGTGGTGTATGGGACACCGTGGTCGAGCTGTCAGCCTACGCTGGGGTGACAAGCCTCCCTGTAGTGACCAGTGAGCAACCCAAACTCATGAGTCAACTATGGTGATTTATGGGACACCGTATTCGAGCTATCGGCCTACGTTCAGGTGATGAGCCTCCTATAGTGACCTCGAGTATAAATTAGGCCTACGCTAAGGTGACGAGCCTCTCCGTAGTGACCTAGAGTATAAACTCATGAACTTACCTATCCACTACTTTTTCATCACGGGTGATGCCTTACAACTTGCCTATCGTATGTGATAACTAGGAATGACGACCCTAGATGGATCAATGTTTGGGTAAATGATATGAAGGGAGGTACCTTAGCTTTCTGAATCTGTTGTATGAATAAGCCTAATAAATTACTTGGCTAACACAACCATGCACCGCATTGCATGTGCTTTGGCGAGGAAGCGCATGTTTAGGGCGTTTGTCATGCGCGATCATGAGATGATGTCGCTGAGGGAGTGCAGGTGAGGGCATGCATCATTGTAGCATACCATTCCTACATTAACAAGAGTACTTAGGATATGCCTTTTGTATTACCTTATCATTACTGCTTGACTGAATTGATAACATGTTAACCTTTACCTTATAGTACCACTGAGTTGATCACCCACTCCCACTCTGGGATGGTGTTTTAAAACACCAACCAGACTCTGATTTAGATGCAGGTTGTGATGAGGCTTACTTGACAGAGTCAGACTTCTTTGACAACGAGGAGTTCTCCTACATTTAGCTCTCAAGCGGATCTGTGTAGACCTAGAGCTGCATCACCGGGATTCCAAGGATATTGGATTAGCCGAACATTTATATTTTGATATCTTATACATTTTGAAACAAACATATGTATATATTCAGCCCAATAGCACGTTCATACTCTGGAGGTTGTGAAACACATATATTTTACATATATTTGTCCCAGTCTTTCGCTTGCTTAATTATCTTAATTCTGGAGTATGATATATTGTTTTAGTACAATCCCACTCATGTATAAGGCACTAGTATGGTCAACATTCAAACATCATTATTGAATAAGTGATGCGTTGGAACTCGAGAGTTGAACGTTGCTCGACCCCCGATTTTCAGGGCGTTATAAGTTAGTATCAGAGCATGATTTGGATTAAACTAGACCTGGGTTATGGTAACACGATGCACACTGACATATTTTGACTTAGGAGGGGGCGATAAAATGTAGAAATGAACGTAGGATTCCAAACTTCACCGACGGGCAAAACTGACAGCTGAAATGTACCCCGTATGCGTCTGAGATCACATAAAATGATCTTAATCCCTTTCAGAACGTCAATCGACAGGTTTAAGCTATTACTCGGTGAATCCTAAACTTGAGACATGCCAAAGGGCGTGAATATGTGCAAGATGGAACCCGAAAACACCTCACACAGGCATAGGGGCCCAAAACTCATTTTTCGGTGGGACCTAGGGGGTCTCCCACATCTTTCTGACACCCTAGGGGGGAGGCCACCGGCCCTAGGTGGTGGCACCACCCACGGTCCAGTGGACCACGGGTGCACCGCTCCAACGGTGGCGTGCCGCGCCCCTCTCCAGCGAGTTGCGGTGGGCCCACGAGTCCGGCTGCCCGCTGCCCCTTTGCACATGTGTGGGGCCCTCAATTTTACCCCCTTTGTCTCTTATTCCTCCATTTCACTCCATCCAAGCTCTCCAAACCCCTCAAAAATCTCATTTTCCCTCTCAAATCTTCATTCCATACTCAATCTTCTTCCTCTTCTTCATTACATACCCACCCTCCACCATTTTCCTCAAAACCCATCTACTACCACCTTCTATCTCCCTTATTTCCTCTCATTTGAGCACACAAACCCACCTTTGTGTCTCATAAACCCCAAAACCCACCAACCCATCTCATCCTTCAAACTTTCTTCACTTCCATGGCTCTTTCTGAGCTAGTGGCTACCATCTTTTCCTTTTCCACACTCCTTTCCCTCATGGGAAAGAGAAGGGCGTCCACATATGAAGCTGGGCCTAGGTGCCCAACTCGTCCAAGGAAGAAAGCAGGCACAAAAGCAAGCACAAGTGCCGATCAAGAAAGGAAATCGAAACGAGATCTTGACCCACGGATCCTCATTGAAAGATCACTACCGACGGGCATTGAATTAGGTAGGTACTATAACCGTAGAGTGGTATTCGAGGCCCATGTTGGTGAAAGGTTATTTGGACTGTACCCAGTGATGGACATGCTCCTAGAAAATGGTTGGGGTCCCATATTTGAGGGAAATACTCATGTGAGTGAAGGAGCAGTGCGTGCCTTCTATACTCATATACGGGACCCACTACTGGAGCCGCTACAGTTTAATATCCCTTTGGGAAAGAGCAAGCCATAGTCAATGTTAATATGATAGCTCGAATCATGGGTATGGAGCGTGGACTTATACATACTAGTGAGAAAAACTTTACCAGTGAACGAGAATGGAATCGTCGCACCTGTTTCCTCTAAGGCCAGCTTGAGCAGTGGAGGTGAGGAAATAACCTGGCATCGACCAAATTTATAAATGATTTCTGCCTACTCCACCACATATTTACGTATAACATATATACAAGGTGGAGCAACCGCACAGAGTGCACTCGCCTCATGGTTGATTTCTTATACAGAGCTGGTCAGGGAGACAAGCTATGCCTACCTACATTTGTCCTATCTCAGATTGGGGATACTACACGATCCATACGGGGAGATGCCTCACTTCCCTTTAGCCGACTTATTTGTAAAATTGCCCATCATTTCAGTTTCAGACTCCATATGGGTGACGTTGCCCCGATTCATATCATCAGTGAGATTATGCTTAACAATATGGGCATAGGCCCTAGGCAATGTCAGGCAGGGCTTAATGAATATGGGGATGAGATTGAGGAAGAGAGTGAGGAGAAAGAAGGGAGTGAAGATGAGTAAGACAATGATGAGGAAGGCAGTGGCGAGGAGAGCACTGAGGAAGGAACTAATGAGGAAGAGCAGGAAGAGGAAGAAGGGGAGGCCCAAGATATGCATAGGGAGCCTCCTACTGCCACGCATGACGACCGCCGTGATCGGGCCCCCTTAGAAGTCTGCCTAGCTCAGATTGAAGAAAATCAGGCTGCTCTGAGTCAGGAAATCAAGGAGACCCAGGCCGAATTAAAGCAAAAGCTTAAAGAGAGTCAGGCTTATATGAAGCAGAAATTTAAGAAGATGTCTCGCACTCTGAAGGCCCTCCTGTGCTGTATGCAGAATAAGGGTGTGCCTCCACCTTCACCTGAGTAAGCAGACTAGTCACATATTGTGGTCGTCAGTTGTTTTTCTTTGTTTCTGGTCTTTCTATGCAGTAGCCCTTGTAGGCCTAGTGGTATGTTAAAATAGTTGGTGTGAAACTTGTACTAGATTAGCTCACATGCATCTTCTGTCATGATCCATGTAAGACTATATCTCATGTATTGTGACAATTTTGGGTAAATGAAATGCATGAAGCTTCTTTTTAATTGGAATGTGGATAATGTTTGAATAAGTGTGTGTTATTATATTAAATCTTACATGTGTTGTATCCTATGTTGTATATAGGGAATGCCTTCGAAGACTACTCAGAATATGACATGTCTTGCATTTGGCAGATCGTTTGATGGGGCACCTCCCCTAAGCAATAGCCACATGGACCCCAATTTGGGCCCTAATAGTGACACCATGCCAAATTTGCATCCGGCCACTAGCCCCACCAATGGGCCAACACCTAGTGCACCACCGGTTCCAGGACAGAGCCGTGCATGTACCTCGACGCCACACATGTTATAGGCGGCTCCTCCTCCTGATAGGTTAAAGTAGATGATGCTCCTAATGCAGCAGCAGCAGCAAGTTTGGACCAATATTGTGGGGGCCCTTGCCCAAAACATGAATATGGTCTGGCTTGCACCACCTGTGCAGCCTGCTGGAAATATAAATGCCTGCGGTCTATTCGAATGCTTCCAGTGTTTCCGACCTACCACCTTTGCGGGCACTTATAGGCCCGAGAAGCTGAATATTGGTTCGACCGCATATCCAAGATGTTGAAACCATTGCACTACACTGAGGTAGAGCAGGTTTAGTCAATTACTTATATGTTTGAGAAGGAGGCCAGTCTCTGGTGGGATAGCGTCCTACGAACAGTTATCCCTGGATACGTATGGACATAGGATGCGTTTGAGACCCGCTTCTATGAAAAATACTTCCCCCTCACTTACCGTAATGAAAAGGAGGGTGAGTTCCTTCACCTCCGACAGGGAAGAATATCTATGTCAAAGTATGAGAATAGATTCACAGAGCTAGCTAAATATGCTCCTTTGATACTAGTAGATGAGCCGATGAAGATGCGGCGATTTTCAGAGGGTCTGCAGCCAGAAATCCGCACAAAGATGTGTTACACCAGCATTCCCAATTATGTTGAGTTAGTGAACATGTCCCTACGAGTTGAGCAGGATGGGGACAAACTGTCCCGTACGCGTATGCCCATAGGCCTGAGTCCTCAACCTTACTTGCCAAACCGACCATTCCTCGGCAAGAGGCCATGTCCAGATTCACCTCCCAGGCTTATGGCTCCACCGACTCAGCAGAAGTGATCTAATTTATGGTGCACCTACTGTAAGAGGATGGGCCATACAGACACTTATTGCTTTACCAAGATGAGGGATAACGGCTTTACGTCGCCTCAGAAGATCAACCGTCAGTTACCACAAGCCATTTTAGCTCCACCTCTACGATCAGCAGTTCCAGCACAACCTTTTTATAGACCGAATGTACCTCGAAGTAGGCCGCTTCAATGACCTATGACAGCGCAGCCAAATCATCCTCAACAAGCTGAAGTGCACTCACTTACAGCTGAAGCATCCGAGGCAGCAACCGCAGCACCATTGGCTTTCGAAGTCACAGCACTGTCCAAGGTACACCAGTCTTCCTATTGGTGGACACCGGGTCCACTATTTCGATAGTATCAGCACAGCAGTCAATAGACGAGGGTTGGAAACTACTCTTATGATTGGGATGAGACTCCTTACCGCTATAGGGACTTTCTCAGAATCTACCAAGATTTGTAAGGGTTGCTCGATAGACTCAGGAAGTAAAACAGTGCTCGTTGACCTGGTTGTTGCCCCATTATGTCATTACGATGTCATCCTCGGTATGGATTGGCTCACCGAGATGAAGGCAGAGATCGACTACAATACTAGATTGGTGACAGTACATGCACCTGAGGGCACGACCTTTACTTTTCCAATTCAGGTCAGTTGGTAGTACTGCATTAGCTGTTATGCTACCTTGCTAGGAAATGTTGATGGTCCGACACTTGGGGACCACCCGTAGTCCAAGATTTCACAGATGTGTTCAGAACGATACCTGGAATACCTCCTCGGCGCAAGATCGACTTTACTTTCGACTTTGTGCCTGGTATGACACCCATTTCTCTATCGACATATCACATACCTCCATGTGAAATGGAGGAGCTGAGGAGACAGATCAATAATCTATTGGATGCAAATTTCATACGATCGAGTGTATCTCCTTAGGGAGCACCTGTGTTGTTTGTAAAGAAGAAAGACGGATCGCTGCGATTGTGTATTGATTATCGCAGGTTGAATCAAGTTACAGTGAAGAACAAGTATCCCTTTCCTAGGATAGAAGATCTGTTCGACCAGTTGAAAGGGGCATGGTATTTCTCAAAGATTGACTTATAGTCTGGATATCATCAATTGCGCATCAGGAATGAAGATGTGCAGAAAATGGCATTCATGACTAGTTTTGGGCACTATGAGTTCCTTCTAATGTCGTTTGGAGTAACAAATGTACCGGCAATGTTCATGGTCCTCATAAACCAGGTGTTTTGGCCGTACCTGTACAGGTTCATCATCATATTTATAGATGACATTTTGATATACTCTAGGACCCGAAAGGATCACGAAGAGCACCTGCGAGAAGTCTTCGATACTCTCAGGAAGAACCAGTTATTTGCTCAGTACAAGAAATGTGACTTCTGAAAGGAATAAGTTAAGTTCCTGGGTCATGTGGTGTCCAAGGAAGGTATCGCAGTAGACCTTGCTAAGGTAACCACAGTTCAGGACTGGGATCAACCAGTTCGGTTACCAAAGTGAGGAGTTTTCTAGGCTTGCTGGCTACTATCGCTGATTCATCAAAGATTTTTCTAAGATAGCCAGACCGTTGTCTCAGCTTACTCGAAAGGATCTTAAGTTTGCCTGGAATGAGAAAGCTGAAGCAACCTTTTAAGAATTGAAGGACAAGTTGACGTCTGCACCCGTGCTAGTATTGCCAGAGCAAGGGGTTAGATATACGATATACACCGACATGTCCTATATTGGTTTAGGTTGTGTTCTTATGCAGAAGGACAGAGTGATTGCCTATGCATCCCGACAGTTGAGGAAACACAAAGAAAACTACCCCATGCATGACCTAAAATTAGCGGCTGTCATCTTCGCATTAAAGCTCTAGAGACATTACCCCTATGAAGAGGAGTTCAAGCTCTTTTTGTGACCATAAGAGCCTCAAGCACATATTCTCGTAGAGAGACCTGAATATGAGGCAACGACGATGGATGGAAACCTTGAAAGACTTCAAGTTTGAGGTTTCCTACCATCCTGGCAAGGCAAACCTTGTGGCTGATACATTGAGCAGCAAGATGACAATAGAATTTATGGCTCCGCTAATGATTGAAGAATGGAACATGTTAGAATTTGTGTGAGACTTCGAACAGAAGTTTACAGTAGAGGAGTCGTTCAAGAGCATCACACACATCCGCATGTAACCACTTATTGATGATCGAATCATTGTGGCTCAAAGAGAAGATGAATGATTGATGAAGATGAGGAAAAAAGCTAGTGACGATGAAGACTCTGAATGGAGAGTTGGTTCGGATGGGGGTTTACGTTATCGTGGCCACCTATGTGTCCCGAATCTTCATGACTTGAAAACGAAAGTTCTCGAAGTTGCTCACAATTTGAAGATAGCGATGCATCCTGGTAGTACAAAGATGTATCGAGATATGAAGCATTCGTACTAGTGGGACAACATGAAGGCCCACATAGTAGATTATGTATCTCATTGTCTCACATGCCAGCAAGTCAAGGCCGAGCATCGCCGACCTCCCGGTTTACTTCAGCCCATGCCCATAGCTGAATGAAAGTGGGACTTCATATCTATGGATTTCATTTTCAGGTTACCAAAGATGAGGAAGGGACATGACTCCATTTGGGTGATTGTGGACCGATTGAC
Organism: Magnolia sinica; assembly: GCF_029962835.1. Classification (NCBI taxonomy): domain Eukaryota; kingdom Viridiplantae; phylum Streptophyta; class Magnoliopsida; order Magnoliales; family Magnoliaceae; genus Magnolia; species Magnolia sinica. The sequence goes on along the minus strand of NC_080591.1, from coordinate 42,845,612 downwards.
GAAATCGGCTCATTTCCTCCTGATTAGAGTCTCAAACTCAACAGATGATTTAGCCAAGCTATACATCAAGGAGATTGTACGGCTGCATAGAGTGCCTATGGAGATTGTGTCAGATCGAAACATGCAATTCACGTCGATCTTTTGGACTCGAATCCAAGAAGCAATGGGAGTGAAACTAAAGTTCAGTACCATATTCCACCCACAGACTGACGAGCAGACAGAACGGGTAAATCAGGCATTAGAAGATATGTTGCGGGCATATGTGCTCGATTTCAAAGACAGTTGGGATGACTATCTTCCCTATGAAGAGTTCTCCTATAAAAACAGCTTTCAAGCGAGCATTGACATGCCTCCCAACGAAGCTCTATATGGGCGTCCATGTCGAGCATCGCATTGTTGAGCAGAAGTTGGTGAGAAGAGTTTGATTGGCCCAGATTTAGTACAGGCGACCTCAGAAAAGATCGACATTATTAGGCGTCGACTTCTTACAACACAGAGCAGACAGAAGAGCTACGCCGATACTGGACGTCTACAACTAGAATTTGAGGTTGGGGACCATGTATTCCTAAAGGTTTTCCTAATGAAGGGAGTCCTCCAATTTGGCAAGAAGGGGAAACTCACATTGAAATTCATTGGCTCATTCCAAATTCTAGACCGAGTGGGTGTGGTAGCATACCACCTCGCCTTGCCTACACCACTCGCCGGCGTGCACAACGTATTTCACGTATCGATGCTGAAGAAATACGTTCCTGATCCTACTCACATTATCAAGTGAGAGCAGGTGCAGTTGAGTGAAGATGCTACCTATGTACTACGACTAACACGTATTCTTGAAAGGAAGGAACAAGTGCTACGCAGCAAAGTGATCCTGCATGTGAAAGTATTATGGACTCACCACACGGAGGAAACGACTACTTGGGAAATAGAAGCCAAAGTCTTTAAGAACTACCCTCAAATTCTCGAGGAGTACGAAAATGTACTAATTTCGATGATGAAATTTTTCTTTAAAGGGGGTAGATTATAACGTCTCGGAAAAATACGTACAAAGACCCGAGTACCACCTTAGGCAGAAATCCCTAAAGATCGTATACTATGGAAATTAGACAAAAATTAATTAAGTACTAAACTAAACTAATCGGTGGATTACCTTAAGCCACTATCTATATGAATCACAAGACCCAAAACCAATAAAATCGCTAACTCAACATTACTTAAAAACCTCGAAGAAATCCCAAAACCCAGTTGCTCTTGGGAGCACATTAAAACTCCATATCAGACCTAGACCGCGCGTCGAAAGTCTAATTACCACAAAACTATAAGGTAATGACCACCTTACTGGGCTTGACAACTATTGCGGGAATCGAGCCCAAATAGTATCTAGAAATGCACAACATGAGCCCTAAGCAAAGTGTGTGAGAAACACGAATATCTTTAGAAAATGAACCAAAACTTAAGTTAATTAGACCATTCGCTTACGGATGAAATTGAAGACTTCAGACTGTTAGATTCTGACCAAGTTATACCCTTTGATCAGAGAAATTTCCCTACACATTCGGTATACTTATGGCCCTGATCGACTGACGATGACCATTGAATTGATACAGGTCCTCCACGGTCGATCCACTAATCCGACCAAGCCGAAATCATAACCTGGCTTAGATCCATGGTCAGGGAACTTACTCCATGACACAGGTGAGTAATGGGCCTCTGAATGAGCCTCGTTTGGCCAAAACAGACACCCTTTTGCTATAACCTAAGTATATCATGGTCCTGGGGCCACGACACCAAGGCACATGCAATGCGATGCATGCATATGATTACTAAGTTATTATTAACCCTTTTCATACAGCAGGATTGGGAAGCTAGGGTACCTTCCTCATATAAATTCTTAAATGGTGATCCATTCTAGGGTCGTCAGTCCTAAACAATCTCATACAATATTGTGGTTCTAGGTCACTGCAAAGGGCTCGTCACCAATCAATGCATGTCTATCATACTTTAGTTACTACCCTAAGGCTCGTCGCCTCAATGTAGTATCAAAGTATGCTCGAGGTCACTACAAAGGGCTCGTCACCAATCAATGTAGGCCGACAACACGAATATAGTGTCCCATATCACCATAATCAGCTCACGAGTTAGGTGTGCTCACTGGTCACTATGGGGAGGCTCGTCGCCCCAGCGTAGGCCGACAGCTCGACCATGGTATCCCATACCACCATGCCTGACTCATGAGTCTTAGCGGATCAAGGTATAATGGTTAATGGGATTGCACTGGTAAGTTTGGTACTCTAGATTCAAACAATAACGTCAATACATGGTGCACATCCACCGGGACAATCGGGTTACTTAACGAACTCAACTAGCACGAGCGCATGTTGAGTTGAACGACATAGAGTGCGTAAACACCCCGTGTGGCCAAACCACTGTCGACAACCCTAATATGACTCGGGTTCGTCAAACACGTCCTACGTGGTGAAAACAACCTCAACCATGAACTCAAGGTTTGTTACCGATTCCTTGGACTATTTCATAGTCCCAAGCACATTCGAGTATAACAAATATTTATACCAGCAATTTAGAACAGTAGTGGATCAACAATTCTAATCATATAAGCATATGAGCATTTGTTGAATATCAACTTAACATGAATTCACACATAAGTAACGTCCAAGTGAAACAGACAAAGAATATAGATTGCATGGAGGAAATCATACACATCATTAAGATAGTCGAGAATCTCTTCTCAACGCCCATAGAAGTATAATATATGACACAATTATTCATTCAGACATTTCTACAAACACTTAAGCTACATATTCCAACATACATGACGTATGTTGGTGATAGCTCACCTTAGGATAATTCCTTTTGCCAAGGAGTTGTTACACATATAACTAGCATAAACATGTGACAATTAATCATAGCAACCACATACTCATATTGCATACGTATACGATACTTTCTATATATACGTGGAATACACAAATCTCACTATAGTTCATATCTATCAGAAACGCAATATAAACATCGCATTTGGCATGTGAAATTGCACCCACAACAATAATAAACCATTAACTGACATTGAAAGCCTTGAAAACCATAACCTATACGAATATAGTCAGCACCTTAAACTAGAAAGCGCGCAACAAATCTGATTCAGACGATAAGTCTTCGTCAACGACGACTAGATAACCTAAGGCAGGACTTGAAAAGAGCTACATCAATACTTAGACTATTCTAAGCTCCAAAACAGGTTAGGGTTTGATTGACTTACCTAAGAATGAACTGAGAATCGCCAAAATAACGATTGAGATGAGATGGTTTAGGTATGCAGAGTAATAAGGAAGAATCTCAAGATGATTCACCAACTTCTCCCTCACTTTCTCTCTCTTTTTCTCCCTCTCACTTAGCTAGGGTTTAGAAAATTCGTATGGAGTTGAGAGTAAGGGTTTGAAGGTCTTTATATAGGCCTAAATTTAATGAAAATAGCCCTAAGGCCAAGGTATACTTAGGTTATAACCAATTCAGATATATTTCGGTCCAACGGAGCACTTCTGGTGGTCCTTCTTCCACATGTGGTCGAACTTAAGCTCACTGACTATGGATCTAGGTCAGGCTAAGTTTTTGTACTGATCGGATTTACAGATCAGCCGTGGCGGACCAGTTTCAATTCAACGGTCACCGAAACTCGATCAGGTCCACCGGAACTTTGACATGTGTGGGCCATCTTTCCTGATCCGAGGGTGAATTTGGGTCAGAATCCGACGGTCAGAATGCTTAAAATCGGCGCGTAAGCAACACGACTCAGATTTCATAAATTCATATTTAATTTCTCACCTTTCTCACACTCTTTACTCCGGACTTAAGCAAATCGTCTCAGGATGTCATCTGGACTTGATTTTTGAGGTGATTGTCAAGCCCAATAAGGTGATCATATCTATCAAAGATCATCGCTATCGGACTTTCGACGTGCGGTCCAAGTCCGATACAAAGTTTCCAAGTACTCCCGAGAGCAACTAGATTCAGCGTTGAATCCTAAATTTCAAGGTAACATAGCACTAACGATTCTATAAGTTTTGGGTCCTACAGATCAAATTTAAAGTGATTGGTCCTAATTTTACAAGTAATTGAGTTTAGCACCAGTTAACCCACATTTAACTTCTAAAGAATTTGAGGTAGTACTCGGGTCTTTGCACAAAATTTTTTTGGGTCATTACAATCTACCCCCCTTAAAGAAAAATTTCATCCCCGAAATTCGTACCTTCTCATACTCCTCGAGGATCTGAGGGTAGTTCTTTCTGACCTCAGCCTCAGTCTCCCAAGTAGCCTCTTCTTCGCTGTGATGCGTCCACAGTACTTTCACAAGAGGGATGACCTTGCTACGCAATACCTGATCCTTCCTGTCTAGGATACGCGTCGGTCGCAGTATATATGTGGCATCCTCGCTCAACTGCACCTACTCCCAACAGATAATATGCAAAGGATCAGGAATGTATTTCTTCAACATAGAAACATGAAATACGTGATGCACGCCTGTAAGTGGTGTGGGCAAAGCAAGGCAGTATGCTACTGCTCCTACTCGATCCAGTATTTGAAATGGACCAATAAATCTTAGCGTGAGCTTCCCCTTCTTACCAAACCGCAGGACTCCCTTCATAGGGAATACCTTAAGAAATACTTGTCTCCAACCTCAAACTCAAGCGGTCGTCGCCTCGTATCAGCGTAACTCTTTTGCCTGCTCTGGGCTGTCAGCAATCGGTGTCGAATAATGTCGACTTTCTCTGAAGTCGCCTGAACTAACTCTGGGCCAATCAAACTATGCTCGCCAACTTCTACCCAGCAATGCGATGCTCTACACAGGCGACCATACAATGCCTCGTAGGGAGCCATGCCGATACTCGCCTGAAAGTTGTTGTTATAACCGAACTCTGCATAAGGGAGACAGTCATCCCACCTGTCCTTGAAATCCAAAACATAAGCTCGCAACATGTCCTCCAGAATCTGATTCACACGTTCCATCTGCCTGTCTGTCTGCGGATGAAACGCGGTGCTGAACTTCAATTTCACACCCATCGCTTCCTGGATACGAGTCCAGAAGATAGATGTGAATCGCATGTCTCTGTCAGACACAATCTCCAAGGGAACTCCATGCAGACGTACAATCTCCTTGATGTATAACCTAGCCAACTCGTCTGAAGAGTTTGCGACTCTGATCGGTAAGAAATGAGCCGACTTCGTCAATCGGTCGACGATCACCCAAATGGAGTCATGTCCCTTCCTCGTTCTCGGTAGCCCTGAAATAAAATTCATAGAGATGAAGTCCCACTTCCATTCAGCTATGGGCATGGGCTGAAGCAGTCCAGGAGGTCAGCGATGCTCTGCCTTGACCTGCTGGCACGTGAGACAATGAGATACGAACTCAGCAATGTGAACCTTCATGTTGTCCCACCAATAGGATCTCCTCATATCCTGTTACATCTTCGTGCTACCTGGATGCATCGCAAGCTTTGAATTATGAGCTGACTCGAGAACTTCTCGTCTCAAGTCAGGAACGTTTGGAACACATAGGCGGCCACGATATCGTAGGCCCCCATCTGAACCAACACTCCACTCGGAGTCCTCATCTGTACGAACCCGCTCTCTCATCTTCGCCAATAGCTCATCATCTGCCTAAGCTGCAATGATCCTCTCGTCAATGAGGGGCTGTACTCGAATGTGCGCGATGACTTCATATGGCTCTTCCACCGTGAGTTTCTGTTCAAAGTCTCGCACAAACTTCATCATGTCCCATTCAGCTATCATTAGCAGAGCCGCAAATTCTATAGCCTTTTTGTGACTCAACGCGTCTACCACAAGGTTTGCCTTGCCCGGATGGTAAGAGACATCGAACTTAAAGTCCTTCAATGTTTTCATCCATCGACATTGCCTCATATTCAAGTCACGCTGGGTAAAGATATACTTAAGGCTCTTATGGTCGCAAAAGAGCTCGAACTCCTCTCCGTAGAGGTAATGTCTCCAAAGCTTTAATGCGAAAATGACAGCCGCCAACTCCAGGTCATGCGTAGGGTAATTCTCTTCGTGTTTCCTCAACTGTCTCAAGGCATATGCAATCACCATGTCCTTCTGCATAAGGACACAACCCAAACCAAAGCAAGAGGCATCAGTATATATCATATACTTAACCCCTTACTCTGGCAATACTAGCACAGGGGCGGACGTCAACTTGTCCTTCAGCTCCTGAAAAGCTATTTCCGCCTTCTCATTCCAAGCAAACTTCAAGTCTTTCTGTGTCAACTGAGACAACGGTCTGGCTATCTTCGAGAAGTCTCCAATGAAGCGTCGATAATAGCCTGCTAGATCCAGAAAGCTTCTCACCTCAGTAACCGAACCAGGCTGCTTCCAGTCCTGAACTGCAGCTACCTTAGCGAGGTCGACAGCTATACCTTCTCTGGACACCACATGCCCTAGGAACTTGACTTCCTCCTTCCAGAAGTCACATTTCTTGTACTGCGCAAAAAGCTGATTCTTCCTGAGAACATCCAAGACCGCTCTTAAGTGCTCCTCGTGCTCTTCCCGACTCGTAGAGTATATCAAAATGTCATCGATAAAGCCAATGATGAATCAGAACAAAAATGGCCGAAACACCCTGTTCATCAGATCCATGAACACGACCAGTGCGTTCGTAAGACCGAACGACATCACAAGGAACTCATAATGGCTGAAACTAGTTCTGAATGCGGTCTTCTGCACGTCCTCATCCTTGACGCGCAACTGATGATACCCTGACTGTAGATCAATCTTCAAAAAGTACCGTGCCCCCTTCAACTGATCAAACAGATCATCGATCCTAGGCAAGGGATACTTGCTCTTCACTGTCACCTGATTTAACCTGCGATAATCTATAAATAATCGCAAGGAACCATCCTTCTTCTTGGCAAACAGAACAGGTGCTCCCTAAGGGGACACACTAGGACGAATAAAGCCCAAATTCAACAAGCCATCTATCTGCTTCCTCAATTCCTTCATTTCACTCGGAGGCATGCGATAGGTGGGTAATGAAATAAGTGTCGCACCAGGCATGAGATCGATAGTAAAATCAATCTCACACGGAGGGGGTAATCCAGGAATCGACTCGAATACATCTTCAAAATCTCGAACTACTGGCGTGCTTTCAAGCGACGAACCAGCAATACTCTCCAACAGAGAAGTATAACAACTAAAATGGAAAGGGTAACTGACCTGAACAGGGAAAGTAAATGTCTCGCCCTCAGGTCCATGGACTGTCACCAGTCTAGCTTCACAATCAATCTCTGCTCGCATCTTCGTGAGCCAATCCATACCTAAAATGACATCGTAATGGTATAGAGGTGCGGCAAACAGGTCAATTAGAATCGATCTGCTCCCTAGATCAATCAAACAACCCATACAAATCTTGGTAATATCAGAGGAAGTCCCTATAACGGTAGTGAGTGTCACTCCCTTCATAGTAACAGTGCCCAAACTCAGGCGCTTAACTGCCGCATACGATATAATAGAGGTAGTGGACCCGGTATCCACCAACAAGGAGACGGAAATACCTTGAATGTGAGCTATAACTTCAAAAGATCTCGGTGCCAAGTCAACCCCAGGCGCTTCAGCTGTAAGTGCGTGAACTCGAGCCTGCTGTGGGTGATTCGGCAATGGTACCATGGGCCGTTGAGGTGGCCTGACGTGAGGTACAGAAGGTTTGAAGGATGGGTGAGCTGACGCTGAACGAAGGGGTGGAGTTGATATGACCTGAGGCATCGGACGACTGATCCTCTGCGGTGGAGTAAATCCACTGTCCCGCATTCGTGTAAAGCAATTACGATCCGAATGCTCGATTTTTCCACAGTATGAACAGCGCAAGTCAGAACGCATCAACTGAGTCGGCGACGCTGCACGTCTCGGAGGAGAATCTACCTGTGACCTCTTGCTGAGAAATGGTGCACTCAGAAAGTCAGGTCGCGGTCTGGGAACCATAGGTGCTCGCATACCGGGCGACTTGTCCCCATCCTGCTCAGCTCGCAGGGACATGCTCACCAACTCAGCATAAGAAGAGATGCTAGCACAGCACATCTTCGATCAAATCTCAGGCCTCAGCCCCTCAGAAAAATGCCACATTCGCATCAGCTGATCACATAGGAGTAATGGAGCATACCGACCCAGCTCAGTAAATCGGTTCTCATACTCCGTCACCGACATCCCTCCCTGACTGAGGTGAAAGAACTCACTCTTCTTCTCGTGTCGGTACGTGACCGGGAAATACTTCTCGTGGAAGCGAGCCTCAAATGTCTGCCACGTCCACTCAAAACCCTCCGCAACTGTGCGGAGAACATTGTCCCACCATAAACTGGCCTCTTTCTCAAACATGAAGGAGGCAAGCTCAACCTACTCAGCCTCAGAACAGTGAAGTGGCCTCAGCATCTTAGAGATGCAGTCAATCCAATACTCGGCCTCCTCGAGTCTGTGAGAACCTGCAAATGTGGGAGGTTGTAAGTGTTAGAATCGCTCAAATGTGCCGCTAGCACTAGTGTTCCCAGATGGGTGCATAGGTGAAGCAGGTGGAGTCGCCCCCATCGACTGAACAAAGATGCCAGCCATGGAAGACAAAAACTGTTGTTGTTGCTACTACTACTGGTGTGGTGCTGCTGCTGCTAGATCTGCTGTTGCTGTATCAACAGCATCATCTGCTCAAGCCTATCAGGAGGCAGAGCGGACGAAGATGCATGAGGCGTCGACGCAGATGCACAGTTCGGCTTAGGGACCGAAGACATGACTGGTGGAGCCATGGGTGGTGTTACAGGAGTCGGCCCAGCAGTGGGGCCAGTAGCTGGCTGAAAGTCCGGCCCAACACCAAAATGAGACGGGCCCAACTGTGGATCCGTCTGGCTATCGCCTAAGGGGGAAACCCCGACAAGCGACTCGCCCAAAGAGAGACGGGCTGAAGTCTTCGAGCCCTTAAGAGGCATACCCTACATTCAACAGAGGATGCAACCTATGAGATTTAACATCCACATAATTCACCCATACAGCATTTACATCACAACTTAAGGAAAACAACATGCATTTCATTTAACAAAATTGTCATAATACAAGAAGTGCAGCATTACATGGATCGCGATAGAGAAAGCATATGAGCTAATACATCTTAAGCTTCAAACCACAAAATAACTTCCAAACTACTATGCTTATAACGGCTACACACAACAACAAGCAACAAAATAGAGTAAGGGACGACTACATCTGCAACTACTCATTAGAATCAGGAGATGGAGGAGGGGCACCCTTATCCTACAGGCAACACAGGATAGACTTCAGAGTGTGAGACACCTTCTTGAACTTATGTTTCACGAGGCCCCGAAGATCCATAATGTCCTGCCGTAGGACAGCCTGACCCTCCTCAAGTCGAGCTATACGGGCATCCCTGACGGCCTGATCTGTGCCCTGCTCCGGTGCCACAGGAGGAGAACTCTCACTCGTGTCCTGGGCCTCCACTTCTTCCTCATCCTGCTCTTCTTCTTCTTCTATTTCAGCTCCACCTTCGCCATTACTCTCTTCCTCATCGCTCTCAGTCTCATCCTCACTTTGTTCAAGTAAGGCTTGTCGTCGACGAGGCCCGATATCCATCTGATTAAGAGTCGTCTCATTAATGTAATGGATAGGTACCGACTTTTTCACCCCGAGTCTGTAACCAAACTCATGTGCAAGCTTACAGATGAGTCGGCCAAATGGGAGCGATTCAGTCCTTCTATTGAACAAGCGATAAGGACAATCTGATGCAAGATGTACGTTGGCACACACAGCTTCTCTCCTTACCACACCTGATATAGGAAATCTACCATCAAGCGCGTACACTCACTATGGTTGTTTCACCTAGGATAGACGTTGAATGTGCAGATATGGTGAAGTAAGCAAAAATCGTCCGTCATGTTGGTCGCTGAAAGGCTTCGGTTAGGGTGCCATTCAACCAGACGACTACACAGGAACCGCATACGGCGATCCCTTTCACGCGTACTACTCAGATTCTTCTCACTTGCATGAACCTTACCAAGCAGCACGTTCAGAAGTCAGGATATCAAAGCGACGTTGATTGTGGCCTCCCGATCTCTTACGTAAGGGATCTTGAACTGCAATGGCTGTAGCGAAGGTTCTCGAATGTGGGCATAGAAAGCTCGGACAGCACCCACATTGGCGTGGTATTTACCCTCGAATAGTGGACACCAACCGGCCCCTTCCAAGCGCTCCAATAAGAGATATTCTCTAAATAGCCGCGAATCTACATGAGCTTCAAAAAGGACCCTACGGCCCTCATAAACTCCATGAGATAGCTCTGCCAATAAGGTTCTTCCAATGGGAGACTGAGATCGAGATCCCGCTTTGTCTGATACTCTCGAGTGGCGGTCGTGCTTGCGGTGACGCCTCTCGGCCTCCATGCATAGGTTGGGCGGCTAGGCCCGGCTTCATCAACGGGAGCTCTTTTCTTCCTCATGAAAGAGAGAATGGTGGAAATGGAAAATATGGTCGTAATAAGCTCGAATAAGGCCATGGAAAATGAGAGAAAAGAGGGGAAATGGGAGGAATAGTGAGGCTTCCACGAATTTGAGACTCAAAGGAAGGATTTGAGCACTCAAATGGAAAGAAAAGAGAGAAAAAACAGCAATGGAGGTGGCTTTTGAGATGGGTAGAATGGGGATGCACGAAAATGGAAGAAGAAAGGGTTTAGGGAGGGATTTTTGTGGGGTTTTGAGAGAAACTTCAAGAAAAGGGAAGCTTGGAGGGTAGCTTTGTGAAGGAAGGAGGGTTTTGGGAGAGTTAAAAATGAGCAACCATGGAGGAGTGGGTCACACTAGTCCCCACATGCATCGGCCCGAGCCGGCCCTCCCGACCAGGCCTGCTGGGCGGCGAGGGCTCACCGAACCGGCGAGGTCCTCCTACCCCCTAAGTCAGCAATGGATGTGGGTCCCACCCTGGGTCCCCCTATAAATGCCCCGATTGGGCCCTTAGTCCGATTCGACTCTTATCGGGTCACTTTGAATAGAATCTGATACATATTCACCTTTACCGGGTTTCTAACGGCTGGAAAGGGATGATACACAGTCTAAACCCGTAAATGGACAGTCTAGAAGAGATTTTGGGTCACTGTGTGTGATCAAGAGTGTGCACGGACTTGATCTCGGCGATCATTTTCAGTCAACTTTCGTCGATAAGAGCAACTGAAAAACCTACACAAATTCTAGATTAATCTCGCACCCTCCTACACTAAGGTGGCGTCAGCGTACGTTGTGTGACCATAACCCAGGTCCGGTTTAATCTAAATCATGCTCTGATACCAACTTGTAACGCCCTAAAATTCGAGGGTCGAGCACAACTCAGCTCCCGAGTTTCAAAACATCACTTATGCAACATATGTAATGATGAATGTATGTTGTCTGTATGAGTGCATAAAACATGGAGTAGATTAAGTCAAACTGTAAACATAATCCAGGGATAGGTGAAAGACGTAAGCGGAAGACTAAAGAAATGTATGTGTACATGTGCAAGTCCCTATGATATGTATGCTCTGCTAGGTCATAATTACAAGTGTTTGTTTTCAAAATATAAGTATCAAAATGAAGTCATCCATTACAAAAGAAACCCAGAATACCCATAGCTTAGGGCACGGCTCACATGAACCCACCTGAGAACTGCATAAAAGAAAATGCATCCTCGTCATCCTCGTACTCCTGCTCTACCTCGGGGGTCGCATCATCATCTGCATCTAAGACAGAGTCTGGTTGGTGTTAAAACACCGTCCCAGAATGTGGGAGTGAGTGATCAACTTAGTGGAACTATACAGTAAAAGTTAACATATTGTTAAATCAATCAAGCAGTAATAATAAGGCAATACAATCAAACACGTCCTAATTACTCTTGTTAATCCAAGGATGTATGTAGAAATGATGCATGCTCTCGCCTGCACTCCCTCAGCGTCTTCATCTTACGGTACGCATGACAACCTCCCATAGTGCTCCACGATACCAAGGCACATGCAATGCGGTGCATGCATATGATTACCAAGTTATTATTAGTCCTTTTCATACAGCAGGATTGGGAAGCTAGGGTACCTTCCTCATATCAATTCCCAAACGGTGATCCATTCTAGGGTCATTAGTCCTAAACAATCTCATACGATATTGTGGTTCTAGGTCGCTGTAAAGGGTTCGTCACCAATCAATCCATGCCTATCATACTTTAGTTACTACCCTAAGGCTCGTCGCCTCATTGCAGTATCAAAGTATGCTCGAGGTCACTACAAAGGGCTCGTCACCAATCAATGTAGGCCGACAGCACGAATATAGTGTCCCATACCACCATAATCGGCTCACAAGTCAGGTGTGCTCACTGGTCACTACGGGGAGGCTCGTCACCCCAGCGTAAGCCGACAGCTCAACCATAGTGTCTCATACCACCATGCCCGGCTCATGAGTCTTAGCGGATCAAGGTACAATGGTTAACGGGATTGCATTGGTAAGTTTGGTACTTTAGATTCAAACAATAGCATCCATACATGGTGCACATCCACCGGGACAATCGGGTTACTTGACGAACTCGACTAGCACGAGCTCACGTTGAGTTGAACGACATAGAGTGTGCAAACACCCCGTGTGGCCAAACCACTGTCGATAACCCTAATACGACTCGGGTTCGTCAAACACGTCCTACGTGGTGAAAACAACCTCGGCCAAGAACTCAAGGTTTGTTATCGATTCCCTGGACTATTTCATAGTCCCAAACACATTCGAGTATAACAGATATTCATACCAGCAATTTAGAACATTAGTGGATCAACAATTCTAATCATAGAAGCATGTGAGCATTTGTTGAATATCAACTTAACATGAATTCACACATAAGTAACGTCCAAGTTAAATAGACAGAATATAGATTGCATGGAGGAAATCATACACATCATTAAGATAGTCGAGAATCTCTTCTCAACGCCCATAGAAGTACAATATATGACACACTTATTCATTCAGACATTTCTACAAACACTTAAGCTACATATTCTAACATACATGATGTATGTTGGTGATAGCTCACCTTAGGACAATTCCTTTTGCCAAGGAGTTGTTACACATATAACTAGCATAAACATGTGACAATTAATCATGGCAACCACATACTCATATTGCATATGTATACAATACTTTCTATATATACATGGAATACACAAATCTCACTATAGTTCATATCTATCAAAAACGCAATATAAACATCGTATTTGGCATGTGAAATTGCACCCACAACAATAATAAACCATTAACCGAAATTTAAAGCCTTGAAAACCATAACCTATGCGAATATAGTCTGCACCTTAAACCAAAAAGCGCGCAACAGATCTGATTCAGACGATAAGTCTTCGTCAACAACGACTAGATAACCTAAGGCAGGATTTGAAAAGAGCTACATCAACACTTAAACTATTCTAAGCTCCAAAACAGGTTAGGGTTTGATTTACTTACCCAAGAATGAACTGAGAATCACCGGAATAACGATTCAGATGTGATGGTTCAGGTACGCGGAGTAACAAGGAAGAATCTCAAGATGATTCACCAACTTCTCTCTCACTTTCTCTCTCTTTTTCTCTCTCACTTAGCTAGGGTTTAAAAAATTCGTATGGAGTTGAGAGTGAGGGTTTTAAGGTCTTTATATAGGCCTAAATTTGATGAAAATAGCCCCAGGGCCAAGGTATATTTAGGTTATAACCAATTCGGGTCTATTTCGATCCAACGGAGCACTTCTGGTGGTCCCTCTTCCACGTGCGGTCGGACTTAAGCTCACTGACCATGGATCTAGGTCAGGCTGAGTTTTTGTACCGATCGAATTTACAGATCAGCCGTGGTGGACCAGTTTCAATTCAATGGTCACCGAAACTTGATCAGGTCCACCGGCACTTTGACATGTGTGGGCCATCTTTCCTGATCCGAGGGTGAATTTGGGTCAGAATCCGACGGTCAGAATGCTTAAAATCGGCGCGCAAGCAACACGACTCAAATTTCATAAATTCATATTTAATTTCTCACCTTTCTCACACTATTTACTCTGGACTCAAGCAAATCGTCTCAGGACGTCATCTGGACTTGATTTTTGAGGTGATTGTCAAGCCCAACAAGGTGATCATATCTGTCAAAGATCATCGCTATCATATCTGTCAAAGATCATCGCTATCAGACTTTCGATGTGCAGTCCAGGTCCAATACGAAGTTTCCAAGTACTCCCGAGAGCAACTAGATTTAGCGTTGAATCCTAGATTTCAGGGTAACATAGCATTAACGATTTTACAAGTTTTGGGTCCTGCAGATCAAATTTAAAGTGATTGGTGCTAATTTCACAAGTAATCGAGTTTAGCGCTAATTAACCCACATTTAACTTCTAAAGAATTTGAGGTAGTACTCGAGTCTTTGCACGAAAAATTTTTGGGTCATTACAGGAGATCGAGGCGGCGTTTCTCTCTTACGACTACACGCACTAGATCGTCTTTACATGTAGCTACATAAGCCATTCTAACTTTGATTTTGGTAAGAAATCCTAATCATAATCTTGTTTTAGGAATCCAAATAAAGGAATCGATGAAATAGCTAACTCATTTCGTGATTTAGGTAGGCGTTGTGCCGCAGACGAGAACATAGTGTACGAACCAAGTTCGTAACAGGCATACCGACGAAAGGTGCGGGCTATAAATGTTTAGGTTATGGTTTTCAAGGCTTTCAATGTTAGCAATGGTTTATGTCTGACTTTATTGCTGTCATATGATCTTAGTTACGATGTATTTGATAAACTATACATGTGTGTGCACTATGTGATTATAAAATGCATTCTATATATTTATTGAAATGTTCGAATGAAAGTGAAATTTTGATATATGTTGACCATGACTATTAATCTAGAATACATGTTTGTTGTGTGTATGGCAACTCCTTTATGAAAGGATTTGCCATAATATATGTTATAACTAATTTAGTTTGTGTATATAGTATTATGTAGTCTAAGGGTTTAATAAAATATCTGAATGAGAAAGTGTTTGTTGAATCGCTTCTAATGAGGGTTTTGAGATAGGATTCTCAACTACCTTATCCACATCTATTATTTCCTTTATGTAATATAACTTTCTACTATGTGATTTAGGGATAAAATGCATATGTATAACAACATGTTCAATGTGTTCGATGAAATGCTCAAATGAGAAATATGTTCAAATTGTTTGTTAAATGCTATTATGATTAGCATATGTGACTACCTATTACATTTGAGTATGATTGGGACTACCACGTAGTTTAGGCAATCGGTAATAGTTCCCGATGGAGTGACCGAACTAGTTTCGCCACATTGGATACGTTCGATGAATCCGAGTCGTACGCTGATTGTCGACAGCAGTTAGGTCACGTGGAGTGCTTTTGCGTTCTATGTCGATCAATTCAATGTCCTCTCGTACCAATCGCACATGTCAAATAACCCGATTGGCCTATTGTGTGTTTACCATGTATGGATGTTACTTCTTGAATCTAAGGTACCACTTACCAATGTGAAGCCCATTTCAACCATGGTACCAAAATCTGCTAAGACTCATGAGCCAGACATGGTGGGGTATGGGACACCGTGGTCGAGCTGTTGGCCTACGTTGGGGTGATGAGCCTCCTCGTAGTGACCAGTGAGCAACCCAAACTCTTGAGCTGAATATGGTGGTGTATGGGACACCGTATTCGAGCTGTCAGCCTATGTTCAGGTGACGAGCCTATTGTAGTGACCTCGAGTATAAATTAGGCCTACGCTGAGGTGACGAGCCTCTCCGTAGTAACCTCGCGTGTAAACTCGTGAACTTACCTATCCGCTGCTTTTTCATCAGGGGTGATGCCTTATAACTTGCCTATCATATGTGAATAAATAGGAATGACGACCCTAGATGGATTATTATTTGAGTAAATGATATAAAGGGAGGTACCTTAGCTTCCCAAATCTGCTGTATAAATAAGCCTAATAAATTACTTGGCTAACACGACCATGCACCACATTGCATGTTCTTTGGCGAGAAAGCGCACGTTTAGGGAGTTTGCCATGCACAATTGTGAGATGATGTCGCTGAGGGAGTGCAGGCGAGGTCATGCATCATTGTAGCATACCATTCCTGCATTAACAAGAGTACTTAGAACATGCTTGTTGTATTGCCTTATCATTACTGCTTGACTGAATTAATAACATGTTAACCTTTACCTTATCGTACCACTGAGTTAATCACTTACTCCCACTCTAAGACGGTGTTTTAAAACACTAACCAAACTCTGATTTAGATACAGGTTGTGATGAGGCTTACGTGACAGAGTTAGACTTCTTTGACGAGGAGGAGGAGTTCTCCTACGTTCAGCTCTTAAGCGGGTCTGTGTAGACCTAGAGCTGCGTCACCAGGATTACAGGGATACTGGATTAGCTGAACATTTACATTTTGATATCTTGTACATTTTGAAACAAACATATGTATATATTTAGCCCGATAACACGTTCATACTCTGGAGGTTGTGAAACACATATATATTTTATATATCTATCCCAGTCTTCCGCTTGCTTAATTATCTTAATTCTGGAGCATGATATGCCATTTTAGTGTAATCCCACTCATGTGTAAGGCACTAATACGGTCAACATTCAAACATCATTATCTATTTTGCATAAGTGATGCGTTGGAACTCGGGAGTTGAGCGTTGCTCTACCCTCGATTTTCGGGGCGTTACAACAACAAAATTTGACAATATTATGGGTGCTTGATTTACGCAATAACATTTACAGTAATCCTTAGTGGTAATCCAAGTCTCCGCTCATATGTTGGATGATTTCCATTGTAATATAAGCAATTCTTCTTTTAGAAAGGTGCTTTGCAGCTATTCCCTACGGTCGACTATAAGTGTTTCCTTTTTATTTTCTTTTGTATCTGAAAGTCCATTCCTACGGAAGGCAAGGTGCAACCCACTTTTGTAGGACAAACGCTACCCTTCGATAATCAAATTATTATCTTAAATAGCTTATGAGTGGCTAAATAGGCATCTGGTCACCTTATATCTCAATCATATACAATCAAGTTCAACGCATCTACCTATCTTGGCACTTGGGGTCAAAGTTGTTTGGTTGGAATCGAGCCGCTGATCGAGACAAACCCCAAGTGCAGGGCTGCGATGTAGTAATAACTCAATGATAACAAACCTATAGGGACTTATATTACGCATGATAGGTCATTCAGAGGTAGTAGACAATAAACATAAAACCACATAGGAAAGCATCAATAAACATAATAATATCATCCAAAAGGATGGCCAAAGAGGGCCAATACAAAATATCTAAGATGTATATAAAGAACACAACAAACACAACATTCATACATGTAAAGAAATATAACTATGAATTTCAATACATGAAATCCCATTTTGGTGCAACAAAAAAGATATCGATGATCGAGATGGTCGGACTAACACTAATTGTGCCTAAACCAATAATATCTAACTATCTAGACTTGGTTCTAGAGGGGGAACATCATCCGGCGACAGGTCACATGGGCAACTAAGTCCTTAACAGTGTGTTGCACTCTCTGGATCATCTACTCTATACGAGATAGGCACTCCCCTTGTCGGGTTTGTTTCACGATAATGAGATCCAGGCGATCCTACAATCGCATATATTTGCGAGTCAATACTAAGTCCAGAGGAGGCTGAATCGATGGCTCGGCCTATTGTGTCGCTCCATCACTGGTCTGTCCCACTTTTGTAGTGGCTACATCCACTTCATCAGTCATAGGTGGAAGAGACTTTAGCTGCATCTTCTTGATGTTATCTTGTGTAATCCATAGCGCTAGTACCTTTGGATCAGAGGTGGGAAGAAAGTTACAGTCCCGTGCAAGCAAACAAATGAGATGACCAAAAGGAAGATAAGTCAATCGACTCTCCTTGATCAATAACGGAGGGAAGACAAGGGTGGATGCCAAAAGCGACACTATATACGATGTCTACCATAAAAGGGGTGAGATTTACCCTATTGGTGCCATGTGGGTAGACATTGGTTGAAAAAATGGAATGGAGGACTCCATATTGACTCGTCATGTTTAAGGAACAAAGGGCATTGCCTTGAATCCAAGGCCCGTCTTTTCCGTTGTAAAGAAATTTAGTCATTTTGGATTGAACATCAAGAGAAGCCATGTCATGGCTTGGCAACCCTTCACTAGACAGAGATACTCCAAGATTGTTCACAATGCGACTCGGTGTGACTTTTACAGCCGATTGTCTTGCCTCGACTTTTATGAACAGAGGATCAATTTGGGGGTTCTTACAATGTGACAAAAACTCATAGACTTAATTCAACCGCATCATCTAGCCAAATTTCAAGACATTTTCCCACCCCACTGCTCGTAGTATTGTATCGATGCCATAGGGTTACACACAAGCCAAATCCACACTCCTCTCTAAAATCACCTTGTGTCCCTTGTACTTATCAAGCAATATGTTTGTGGGACGTCACTTTGTGGTGAAGGTGACGTGGTTTGTCTCCTTAGTCGATCAGCTCGTCGTGGGGCAAGTTTCTTGACCCTTCTAGGTTGAGAAGATTCCCCCATATCTGGTGCTTTGCCCTTGTCCTTTGGCATAGTGAATCAGTGAGGAATCAAACAAGGAATCAAAGGATATGACAAAAAATGCACAAGAACCAACTGTATTGACAGAAAATTGAAAGATTTGAACATAATGGAATTAAATGACTTTCTTACAGCTGAAAAATGACCAAGACACCTAGGATCCAAAGTAATTCCTTCGCCAAATCTTTGAGATGGAGGAGAATGAGAGGCTTGGGAGGAGAAGGGGTAGCGCGAAAGAGTCGAAAATCAAAATCGAAAGTGAAAGGGATAGCCACGCGCACTCATTTTTATCACTGTCATCAATACTTTAATGGCATCGACGATCCTTCGATGGCATCAAAGTTTAAACTTCAATGTCATTGAACCTTCTTCGATATCATCGAAGCACTGAACCTTCTTCGATGTCATTGAAGCCAGTGCTTCGATGACATCGAGGGTCCCATCAAAGCCAGAAATATAGCTAAGTATCATTAGTTTTTGCATGCTCTTACTCCGAAAAAGAGATGTATAAAAATATTAATCTTTAATACTAAAATTTTTACACTCAATAAGGACACCAAAAATAATAATAACTACCAAAACTAAAATAAATAAACAAATTTGTACATAAAAATTATTCAATAAGCCCATAGATCCTCGGATATGACATTGATTTCATTTATGTTATAATTACCTAAATTGTACATACCCCAATGGACTTTTGGAGAACTCTAAATATATTAACGTCCAGGGGTTTTGTTAAAATATCGGCAAGTTCTCTTTCTATGGGCACATAATCCAACAATATAACATGTTCTTCAATAAGTTATCGAATGAAATGATGCCAGATGTCTATGTGATTAGTTCTTGAATGTTGCACCAGATTCTTGGAAATATTTATGGCACTCCCATTATCACAAAACAGTGTCATTGTATTTTGATTAATTCCGTAATCCATCAACATTTGCTTCATCCACAAAAGTTGGGCACAACAGCTACCTACTGTTATATATTCGGTGTAATAGCTCGAAATTTTCACGGCTAGAGTTTATACTTGTGCCCGAGAAAACTGGTTGTTAATAATGTATAAATTGGATGCTTTAAAAATCACACCTTGTTTTTTATTTTTTCATTTAGATCACATCCAGATAGATTCATAAAGGTAACACTCACGAGAATAAAATTGACTGTATTGATTATTTCATCAAAGTAAATGAATTCAACAAATAATCAAATGCCCTCTCAATGGGAGCTTATTACATTTATCGAGTCTACAGCGGAAGTATAAAACTAAATCATAAAACTATCTTCTTATTCTTTCAATATAATCTTCCATAAGGAAATGGTCCTCTAGGTCTTCAATCTGTACATCACCTATATCATCTGTATGGTTGGAGATGGTCAACTCTCTACTCATAGTGATGGTTATTATTTAAAATTAACAATAATTTAGGAGATTCATAAAAGTAATGTAAGGGTTCTGATATATCACATACTCCACCACTACAAGAGATATCAGTATGTGCAAACAATCTACATGAATGTATGCCTAGCAAAGTGTGTGCGGCTCGTTATACGTGGTGATCATTGTCACAATGTGGGAAATAGTTCATAATATCCGACTCGCCCTGCATTCTCACATTATGGAGACTCGTCGGCGTATCCAATGTTAATGTGGATTTATGCAAATATCTCAAGGCGACACGATAACACGATTGGGGGATTTATGTAACACGACGTGTTCATGGAGCAACTATTTACGACATCCAATCCTGAGAACTGATGTAACACGCATGGTGATTTACTTACATCGATTGTGCACCATGCCAACCAACCCACGGAATTACGTGCTGACCAAGAGGGTCGCTACCCATAACGCATTATGTCCACGATAAATATCGGATTCACTAGTTGTGATACCTTCAACACATCACTTGCAATGAGGATAACAAAATCTGGATCATGGGGGTTTTGTAAATCCAAGGTACATGCCCAAGCCTTAAAGGTAGATAGCACAAGGATAAAAAAAAATAAGGAGGAGAGTGCCAATGGCTAACTCAACAAGAGGAGAGTAGCAATGGTCAACTCAATAAAAGAGGAGAGTGGCAATGGCCAACTCGATAATAAGGAGAGTGGCAATGGCCAACTCAATAAAGAGAAGAGTAACAAAGCTAACTCAACAGATTGGTATAGGCAAGGGCAAGACTTGTATCCATCACCCCACATAAATAAAGATGTGCAAAATTAACTCAGGCCTTAACCATCATTCCCAAAAGATAAATAATCATTGGTGGTAAATAAATTAATCTCAAGGAGAGAATCATAATAGCTGATAAAAGGTGGAATAAATCACATCAACTTAAATCAAAGTAAGCTTAAAAAATAAAACCCTCACCTTAGTTTGCTTAATCATCTTCTACTCTAATTCACCAAGTTCGGATTGTCTAAGTTAGATTTCAATTAGGTTTAATAAATCTTGAGGAAACTTAATTCAGATTATATCCTAGATAAGTTAGGTATCGATCACATTTTGGGTCCATCATACTATGGAGTTGACTTGTTTTTATAAGATGTAATCCTATCAATGGAATTTAGCAAGGAATAGAAAGAAAGATCTGAACCGTAAGTAAGCTAGGGGAGGTCGAATTTGAACCACATCCAGGTGGTTGATTGGACTCGGACCGAAGTCATCAACGACTCAATAGATTCAGGCGGTCTTTCTAGCATCGTTCTTCTCTCTTTCTTCTTCTTCCTCTTACACAACTTGTCTCTTCCTCTCTTTCTTTCTTTTTCTTCTTCTTTCTCTTATTTCTCCCTCTCTTTCTCTTGTTTCTTCCTTTCTTTCTCTCTCTTTCTCTGTTGTGTTTTCTCTTCTTTTGGCCAGGTGGTATTGGCCTTTATAGCCTGTTGGGTTTCCAGATCTTTCCCTACGCAAGTCCGTTCTCATGTGGATTGTGTAGTGAGGCACGCGTAATAGCAACGCAGCTCGTTCTTGTGCGAAGTGTGGATGCAATATTTCATGCTTCGGTCCTCTTGGGTCATCCTCCCATTTAATCATCTGGGCCACTGGGTGTCTGATGACCTATCAACAAGTTGTTTTGGATGTCCGATCAGACGGTTTTGCTGGATCTAATCTAATCCCGTTTTCATGATGGATTTGTCCCAACCCATTTTTCCTTCTTTCTGACGTCTACATGTGGGTCGGATTAGCCGTCTGATGCTTCCTGGCCCATCGGATCTACGTTGGCCGTAAGGCTTTTAAGCTATTACGAGAGTTTTCTTTCCACACACCTGCATGAAAACTAGTGGAAAGGCGGGGTGTCGTTTTCTCCTCAACTTCTTTCCTTATCTGGGATGGATCTGGAACCTCTTCTTGAGGGTGGACGGATTTCCTACACTCGAAAGTCGGAGGTTTCCTATCTTAGGGCACCCGACCACATGGCTTTACAATAGTGGCTCGAACAAGAGCTCACGTTCGTCGTTGATTTAACATGAACCTGGCTGCATGGAGATAATCTACATATACTGATGTATTTGTAAGTCCCTGGCCCACAAAATGAATAGTTCAGATCAACAACTGGGGTCCATTAAAAAGTGATGGGTTTCTTGTTCAAACCAAGATAAAGGCTCGAATGATCATGGCAAAATTTCAACAAATGGTTGATCTAGTGCTCTGATGCAAAGGGGTGGTATGGATAGGTCCCATGATCACTGTGGGACCCTCCAAACGGATGATGATTAGAAATTTTCTTAGTAAGTTGGGTTTTTGAGTTACAGTGGCGGCAGAAAAGCTCTCAAACTATAGCTGGGAGAACCCTAGTTTGTAGGGCTCTAATGTTCTTGAATGGACAACTGTGATGGTTAGGGGCAATGCACACGGCTTGTCAACATGGAAGAAGGAAAGAACAAAGTTTTTCCATTTTCGGAAAGATCAGCCACACGCACAACCTTGTTTGTGGCTGAGATGATGTGCATACACACGTGTGTTTGATCGAATTCTCATGATCTACATGATGGACGGTTTAGATCAATGATATGTCCTCAAGTGGGGCCCACTTGATCGAGTTTCATGGATGCAATTCATTCGCTGGCGAAAATCTCCAAAGGGAGGGAAAATCCTCCTTTCTTTGGAATTTATCAAGTTAAGCCCAATTTGACTGTGGGTTTGGCTCGGTGCTCCGAGGCCTTACACAAATTATGCATACACGCCCTGCAGGGTGGGGTCCACCATGATGATTTTGACGGATCTGCCCCATTCATCAACTTTTGTGGATCCTATTAGGACATCCAACCAAAGATGGGGCAGATCCAAAGCTTAGGTGGGCCATACTCGAGTGAATATTTATTTTAGCCATTAATCTCGCTAATGCAATGGCCAAAATTTTTCATGTACAGTTTATTTATGATAATTAGGCTTAATATAAAATTTTGCATGAAACAGATCAGGAGAACTATGTGATTTGGGATTTAAGGGTATAGTGGTAATGGTATTTTCGTAATTATCGTTGATTTAAAGTTTTGTGATTTCTATTCTAATGGCTCTACATGATTATATGCACTTTTCTAAGCAATTCTTACAAACGAACTTACATCTAAATTATTACGGATAAAGAGTTATTTGACAATTTAAGGGAAGATACATTTGTTAAAACACATGATGGATGGTCTTGTCTTAAAATCAACGGTCAAATGGATTGATCTATGAATGGAGACTATTCCCAATGGTCAGATTTGCATTGAGAATTAGATGTAAGGTTAGCTTAGTTAGATTGGTACCGTACACATGTACATAATAGGTTAAATTTTCACGGTAACACTCGAGAACTTTCAATACTCGGGTATTGAAAAGTTCGGGGTGTTACATTCGGCCTCGATGATTGATAAAGAGATGGAATTTTGCTTTTTACTATGCTAAGACACTAAGCAATTTCTGATATAAAAACATCCACTGCTGGTCGATTTTTAATCATCTATATTTCTAGCCCAATCAGCGTCTGAATACCTAGCATTGGTAGTTGATGTGTCAAACGGGTACTAGAGGACAAAATCTATAGTTCCAGCCACATATCTGATTATTCTCTTCACATCAGTTAAAACTGATTCTTTTATATCGGCCTAAAACCTAGCGCAAACCCCTACGCTAAATGATATATTGGGCCAGTTCATTGTGAGATAAAGTAGGCTCTCGATCATGCTGTGATATAAAGCATTAGTCCACACTCTTTCTAGTTATGTCTTTAGATAATTTTAGTTTGGTGCTCATGGGTGTGTGATGTGTGCGGCCAAACTTAAGACCAAATCATTTTACTAATTCTCTTTACGTGCTTGGCCTGGCTAATGAAAATCCCATTTTGAAGTTGTTTTACTTGCAATCCTAGAAAAAAGTTTAGTTCTCCCACCATGATCATCTCAAATTTTGATTGCATTAAGTGAGCAAACTCATGAGCCATATCCTCACATGTGGAATCAAATACAATATCATCCACATAGATCTGGGCAATAAGCAAGGCATTTCTAGTCTTTTGAACAAAAAGGGTTTTATCAACATGCCCCCTAGTAAATTTGGGGTCAATCAAAAATTGTGTTAATCTTTCACACCACGTACATGGAGTTTGTTTGAGACTGTAGAATGCTTTCCTCAATCTGTATACTTGGTGAGGATGTTTGGGGATCAACAAATCCCTTAGATTGTTTGGCATACACTTCTTACTCAGTACACCATTCAGAAATGCACTCTTTATGTCCGTTTTTAATGGTTTAAATTTTAGGGCATAAGCAATGGACATAAGAATTTTGATAGACTTTTGTCGCATAACTGGTGCAAATATTTCATCAAAATCAATGCCCTCAATTTATGAGTATCCTTATGCAACTAGTCTATCCTTGTTCCTCACAACATTTCCATATTCATCGGACTTGTTTTTTGTATATCCATTTAGTTCCAATGATATTAGTGTTTTGTAGTCTTGGGACAAGTTGCTATACCTCATTTCTTTCAAATTGTTGTAGCTCCTCTTGCATAACAACTATCGAATACTCATCTTGTAGAGATTTTGCAACATTCTTTGGTTCTATTTTAGAGGTGAAGCAAAGATGATTGTTTATAGTCTCAAGTTGCATTCAGGTTTTCACATCGATACTCGGATCTCCAATTATTTAATTGAGAGGATGATCCTTAATAACTGGAATGTTACCCAAAGGTTAAGACACTCGTGGAGAAGTAGGCTTATCATCAGATTTACCTACCTATGTTAGATAATGGACATGTCTCTTTAATTTTAACAAACATAAATGATTTGATGTTCACATGCCATTTCCTGTTGTACAACCTGTTAATTAATTAGATGTTTGCTACTTGTGATTCCTTTGTGGCTTTGTCGGTTATATTTGTATAAACTTATTGATTTTTGGATCATTATGCGGAGTTCATACGATTTTCGAATGACGCTGAAGTTCACATGTTGATTTTCTCTTTATCTTACGGTGTTCAGTTGTATTGTAATTTTTGGGTGGAGCTAAAATTCGCTTATCGATTTTGTAGCCATCTTGCGGTGTTCACATGTAATATAATTTTCGGGTAAAGTAGAGGTTTGAATGTTGATTTTCTTTTCATCTTGTAGTGTTCACATACGATATAATTTTGCAGGTGAAGTAAAGATTTGAATGTTAATTTTCTAGCTATCTTACGGTGTTCAGTCGTATTATGATTTTCGAGTGGAACTGAAGTTTGCTTATTAATTTTCCATCCATCTTGTGGTGTTCACATACGATATGATTTTCAGGTGCTTTATAGATTTAAATGTAAATTTTTTATTCATCTTACGATGTTCAGTCGTATTGTGATTTCCGGGTGGAGCAGAAGCCCGCTTATCGATTTTCTAGCCATTTTGTGGTGTTCACGTACGTTATGATTTTCGGGTGTAATAGAAGGTTGTATGCTAATTAGTTGACTATTTGGACATATTCATTTGCATTGCGATTGCTATTACATTTTGCTAATAATGAAATTATGTTGATTGGCTTCATTTCTGAGTATATGATCATGATTTTGAATTGCGCTGTTTAATATATATATATATATATATATATATTCTCATGTCTTGTGATCTATAATGGATTATGAATGATGAGTGTGTAATCTTAGAGAAAACTCTTCACTGCTATAGCCATTGACACTATCAAAATATATCAGTTGATGCAAGTGCAGAGTAGGCGGATGTTGTTCACTTGGTTATTGAATCAGATCGGGTAGTTGAGGGGCTAGACGGGGTCCATGTGGCCCCTATTGAGCTTCAACATTAGATGATATATTTCTATTTTTGTTTAATGAACTTTGTTATTTGAGTTGTATAAGTCATGTATGGGCACTACATTTGGATCTTTAGTTATGAATGGAAAGTTTTTATTCTGCATGGTTTACTCCACGTATAATTGTTGCCAACTTTGATTGATGATAAGACGGTTTAAATTTAAACTGAAAATTTAAAGGCTAACACTCGGATTTTTGAAAAACAAGTAATATACTCAAGTTTAAAAAATCGGGGCGTTACGCAATACCTTTCTCATCCAGAACCTAATAAAGGTAAATAACTAGTTAAATCAAAGCTCTTGACCTGTAAAATAGAGTTACTGGGCCAAATTTTTAAGTCAAAATTGCGCTGCAACTTGCCGACCTCTTGGAAACCCAAGAAATGTATGGTCATTGGACCCCAAACTGTAATCCAGCCGTTGGGATTTGGCTTTTCTTAAGGTTTAGTACTGTTTCCTAAAATAATATTAAAGAATAGACGAAACGAACTACTAGCCAATGGCTAGCACTCATTCGCGCGCGCGTTCTCCCCTCTTCTAAAACCCTAGATCTCTCGAGCTCTGCAGAAATCTATGGCGGACGATCCGATCTCCTCCTCCACATCTTTTCCTCCTTCAAATCCGCTCGGCCATGCCGTGATTTTGATTGTCAACAAGCTTCAAGGCATCTCTCGGCTTGGCAACTCATCGACGATCCACAGGTGGCGGTCGTTGAGAGCCAGAGCAGCGGGAAATCCAGCGTTTTAGAAGCTCTGGTGGGGATAGATTTCCTGCCGAGGGGCTCCGACATCTGCACACGGCGCTCGCTGGTTCTGTAGCTCGTGAACGGATCGTCGAGAGGGGCGGAAGAGGGCGATGGGGGGGGAGGAGTTCTTGCACCTTCCTGGAAAGAAATTCTTTGATTTCGCTGCGATTCGTAGGGAGATTCAGGTTACGATTCTTGAACTATTGTTTTTCCACTTCTTTATCAAAGAGGGGAAAATATCATCTGGTGGGGCCCACCTTTTGGTTATCCGAACTGATAATCTGATTGGCATCCATTATGAATTAGCCATTCCTGAAAGTACCATCAGATACAGGTGCATTGGGTTGGACATTTGTTTTCTATCAATCCAGCCTGGAAGAAGGATTCCACCCGTTCTGCTTTAGATGTGCAACTGTTGCTTCCATTCACCAAGTGCATTGTAAATTACATGGACATAAGTGGACTCCACTCTTATATAATATCCATATATTTTAAAAACATCTCCAATGGATATATACTATCATGATTATTACTATTTAAGATTTCTGATATGTTCTATTTATATTTTTACTTTTTTTTGAAAAAAAAAAAAAAATTTCAATTTTTGGTGGATTCATGTATACAAAAAAAATAAAATAAAAAATAAAATAAAAAATAAAATAAAATAAAATAATTTGTAAATATCTAGAGAAATTCCTTCCTAAGTAGTTGACTGGAAATAAGATTTGTCACTGTGGTAATTACTAAGTGTCTTATGTTTTCAACATATGGAAAGCTGGAAGGTTCAATATTTGCACCTGTTTTCAGTGGCAGTTTTGCTAGTACCTGAAGCTTGTTGTTCTATTTGCATCATGTGCAATGAAAAGTATCAACTGTTTCTTTCGTATTTGCTCTGTGTACCAAAAGAAAGAAAGATATGGGTCCTTTGGTTCACACCCTTCACTGAAATCATTATTTAGCAAATGTTTGTTGTCTCTAGGATTTTGGATTATTAGTTTGGTAAATTTCACACATTGCACGGATCTTCATGCTATCTTGTTTTTGTTTTTCCCATGACATTTTTACTCATCTTGTATTGTTGTATTACTGCCAGACAAAATCTTATAGTGATATTTTTACACATTGCACGATCTTATTGTGGTTATTTTAACTTCTGTATTAATCATTTGGTATCACCATTCCTGTGGATATTCACTAGTCTAGCTTTGCAATAAAATCCTAGGATATTTTTTCATTTTATTGGTATTATTGGGGTCTTGTTTACGTTGGTGATTGGTTGATGCCTTGATGATATTAACTCTTTTCAACTAAGTTCATGCAACTTTGTATCCAGAAAAGAGATGTTCCCAAGAAAGATAAGAGAAAAGTAGCAATTCAGATGTGGAGTATGAGAAAGTGAGGATGAAGAGTCTGCCAAGACTCCTAAGAAAAAGGTAATGATGTTTGTGATTTAATAAATTAAATAAGGCACCAGAAGTCACCTGAATGGAGTTGATGATATTGTAAATATTATTTGTAATCAGCGTCCATGAATTAAGTCCGCACGGGTTGATTGACGAACAACGTGTAGAATTGCATCTGTCTGTTGTTAATCTTGAGACCAATTACATGAGAAAAATTGTCAAAAACTACTGGTGTTATATGTTTTAGTTGTTTTCTGGGACGCGGATTGTGTCCTACCCCTGCCCGGACGGTAATCCATCTGGGCAGGCCTCTGTGGGGTCCACTGTGATGTAAGTCTTTTATCCACGCCGTTTAACACTTTTTTCAGATAATTTTAATATGTGAACCAAAAAATGAGGCAGGTCCAAAGCTTAAGTGGACCAGAAATTAGGGATTGAACGTCCACCATTAAAAACTTTTTGGGAGCTGGAGAAGTTTTAGATGAAGCTGATATTTGTCTTTTCACTTCATCCACGTCTACATGACCTTATGAATAGGTTGTATGGTAAAAAAAATCACGTTGGCCCTTAGTATCGTTGATGGTATTTGCAAGTTCGTTGTAATACAAGGCTACATCATCTTCGCTGTACTAACACTACAAGATTAAAGGGTATACCTGACCCTTTGGCGGGATCCTTTGTCGGCGCTCGGTAAAATCGGGCGCTGGCACAAGATTAATATAAATTCAAAACCACAAAACCCTACAGCCCCTAGCCCCTGCAGATCACTCTCCTTCTCCCCGCCCCCACTCTCTCTCTCTATGCAACTCCTTGACGGACGCCGACTCTCTCTCTCTTTCTGATCTCTCTTTGCAACTCCACGACGGACGCCGACTCTCTCTCTCTCTCTTTGGTCTCTCTCTGCAACTCCTCGATGGACGCTGACTCTCTTTCTCTCTCTCTCTCTCTCTCTCTCTCTCTCTCTCTCTCTCTCTGATCTCACTCTGCAACTCCTCGACAGACGCCGACTCCCTCTCTCAGGTCTCTCTCTCTCTCTCTCTCTCTCTCTCTCTCTCTCTCTCTCTCTTTATGTGTCAATCTCGAGCTCAATCTCTCTCTTGAGATCGAGTATCTTCAATGTTGAAACCCTAATTAGGATTTTACAATGGTGAATTCCTAATTAGGGATTTACAATGTTGAAACCCTAATTGGGGATTTACAATGTTGAAACCCTAATTAGTTGATAGAGGCGATTCCAAATGGCGCAGTAGGGGTTCTTCTTGTCAACAGACCAGACGATTCCAAAAGGGTGAAGGGGCCCTTCAGCATCTAGCACGCATTTGCTATCATGTCACCATGTATAGTCGTGGCCCACTTGATGAATGGACGTTGTCAACAGACCAGGCTGAGAGATTCGTTGTTGGCCCACCCCTGATTCAACTAAACGGGGTTTTATTTATTTATTTATTTATAGCTTGGCTCTGCTAGATATGAAATTTTGAAGAACCTAAGATCTAGCTTCAAGATCAAGGTCATACCAGATCCATGGCATTTATTACAGGGCCGAGGACAATTAATATCAAGCCAGGACCTAAAACCTGATGGGCCTGCCCAGCCCACCATTTGCCATCTGTAATTGGGATGTGAATGTGGAAGACTGACCAGATTCTGGTTTATAGTTCAAAGCAACACCTGTTTCTCATTGTTTTTGAGTTCAATGGATCCTCTGTTTTGTGCTTGGCTTGGAGATTCTGGAGGTGGCTTTGGCTCTTGGAAATGGAGATTCTCCCAGGTGATCATTATTCCAAGTTCAACTAGAAAGGAATTTAATTGCAATTTGTACTCCATTATGAATAACACTAACTGTCGATACAATTCGATCATTGCCACCTAATTGAACTGAACAGTTGCAATCCAACTCAGGTGTGTTTCAAAATTCAGCGTAAAAGATGCATTTAGATCAATGGATTATTTCTAGCCTGGTGAACCTGTGATTAGCTCTGTTTTGAGCTTGTAGATTATCTTTGCATTAAGTCGATGAAACTCAATCAGGCCTTAAAAGATTTGAATTTTATTTTGTATTGTGACTTGAATAAAAGATCTATGTAATTGAGAAAACCCAAAAGCCACAACTTAGTTTTTTTTTTTTTGCAGGATGCCAATAAGGAATCTAAGTCTGTTACAAAAGCTTCTGCAATTAAAGGTGTAATTGTCTTTGTTCTTTGCATGTTTCATGCTTCCTGCAATGGCCCATTCAGAACTATTGCGGAAAGTATTGTTAGTTTGCTTTCAGCAATCAAGCGTTGGATGGAGAAAGATGTTGATGAAGTGGGGAAAATCAGCTGCAACATAAAAACAAAATTAGAAGAAAATTCACCTCTCTGAATTTTCTACTAGGGCTGATCTCTTATACATGCATGGTTAACATGAGAGGTTCCTCACTTTATGAATGAAGTGGATTTCACACATATAAGATGGTGGCCCCAAAGAGCCTGTTATAACTGGTATGTGTAAACCATATGGGAGCATCTGCTGGGGAACATGTTTTTGCTGCTGATCTTCTTTTATCTGGTATACTCGTGCTGTGAATTACTTGGAGTAGTGCATATGCAGTATTCCATCAAGTTTTGTTGACATATTTGCATTCTGTTTTTAATTGTGATCCAATCGAGCTAACATCTGCTCATTTGAATTCTTTATCTGCTATTTTTGCAGGATTATGCAACACATCGTTTACTGGTTAGTTCTCATTACACAAACTGTATACGCAAGGCAGTAAATTTTGTTAACTTGATATATGAAACTCGATTGCACAAAATCTTATAAATTTTATATTGCACAAAATCTTCTTTCTGTGGGGAATAAAAGAAGAATGTTAACATGCCGGTTCAAATGCGAGTCTAATTCCACGTGCTATTTATGCTCAGTTTCCATGAATAATTTGCATTATTTGGTTGCAGCAATGATAATCTTCTCAGCCAAATGGAAAAAGATTGGATTTTTCCTTCCTTGAAGTTGGGGTTTTTAGACAGTCTCTCTTTTTCTAATTTCGTTTTTATTACCAACCATTTGCTTTAGAGATTTACTTGTTTTATCTCCCCTTTTATTGATACTGTCAACTATAATATAGCCCCTTTAACTTGTAGTTTTTGTTTACTCTATGTTATTGCCCTTTATTTTCAGTTTGTGCAAATCTGGCCACCTTTTCATCTTTTTGGTGCTCCATTCATAGTGGGACCACGATGTCAGCATTTTGGGTTACTGAACAATAAGCCCACTTGTAAAAACTGAAAATTACTCTGTAATCCTTTGTACAAAACATTGCCTAATACCTGTTGTACATCATGCGTTGTACATCATGCATACCAACTGTTGGATGAATTACCTCAAAAAGAAGTACCAATTTTTTTCTTTCTAAAATCATGATTTAATTTTAGAAGACTTGCAGTGTGGTAATTTTGGCTTGGCTTTTATAGTTTATTGGACTGACTAGTAATTTTTCTTGTATTGACAGATAAATAATGGGATTCTGCCATTGGATATGTTGCATAATGCATTACTTGACCTCTGTATTCTTGAAAATGTGACTGATTTATAGGTTGTTTGGAGCTTCTAGAATTTTTTTTCCATTACAGCTCTAGTCCTTTTGATTGAGAACTTGATTTTCATGCAGGAAAAGGCCAATGACAACTGTTGTATTTTCATCTGATTCCCTTTTTGCCTTCCATATGCTGCAACTTCCAACCCCTGAGATTTTCGCATGAAAGTAAATGCTATATTAGCTATGTCAATTGCTGCTTTTAAAGCTGGTGCTGCTGAAAAGGAGGCAAGTTTTTATTTTATTTTTTTAAAAAAATTAATTTAATTTTTTATTTATAAATTCTCATCAATTTTTTTCTCCAATTTTATCCACTGGACTGTTTGAATTTCTCTGCTTTCAATCATAAAACTTTTGCAACATCTTCCTTCTAAAATGTGACACCAAATTGGTTGGAGAAGGCTAAGATGATGATGGTGGTGATAGTGATGATGATGGTGGAGAACTGGTCAATGTTGGAGTCATATGCTACCTAATGCAGGTTGAACATACATGCATTGCTCACGAACATATTTTGGACGTGTTTCTGATCTTGATTTTTGTTGTCATGTGGAGATTTATCTGATTTTCATTGTATTTGAAGAAATCTGTCTCCGCTGAATTGTATATTTGGGATCGAATTCTCATTTTGGTTTTAATAATTACAATACAATATGAAGAACAGTTCTCTTTAACGGGCCCCTAGCGAGCTGAAAAACTCTATTGAGAATGTCTTGTTTGAGCCTGACGTTAGATGGTTTCCAATGAAGGATATTGAATCTGTCAAGTTTTTTTTTAATTTTTTTTAATTTTTAATTTTTTTAAATTATTATTATTATTATTATTATTATTATTATTATTATTATTTTGAGATATTTGCAACCATATTTTAGAACAACTTAACAATAACTAATATACATCCATTGGGTGTTGTTGGTTTCTCAAATGGGTCTTGCATTTTGAACTTTTACATGGAATTGGAATCTCTCAAATCTTGCTTTTGGATGTTTGGTGTTGTATCAAACATTCCATGTATTGCGAATGTTCCATGTATCAAACATTGGTATGGTATGCTCATCAAGCAAGCCACGCATGTACTGAATTTGGATTGTTGGACTTCTTTTGTTAACTAGTCATTCTTTTATCATATAGGTTTTGCTTCCATGATCAGTGGACCCATAATATTTTTGGTCCATGGCATGGTCACTGCTCACTGGGGCCACATGTTGATGATTGAAAACTAGCCATGATGTGGACTCCATACTATCTGGTGCTAAGAAACTTATGCTGAATGAATGATTGTTACCATCACTATCATCTGCAATAATGTGCAAATATGCAGGCATGTTGGATTAGAGCCAATTCATCATATGGGGCCCACTATAAACTTACCCTGATAAACATATTAGAGCGGTGGTTGACTCAATGGCGACACTCATGATGTGAGAAAATCAATGGTCAGACCAAAGTTAGATAGTCAATATGAGACCTCTTGCTTGATCTACGTGATATGTCGACTAACAGGATTCAGGCCAGGGCACTCATGTAGTAAACTTATTCATTGATCTTGGCATGCATTACTTCCCACTCACATGATGCATGGCATGTTTCTTCTTTGATGACTCAAATGGGGTCGCATTGGCATGCTCCAGACCACCTTTTTTTTTTTTCCCCCTATTCTTGTTTGACACAGGTTTCAGTTGCCGACTGATTGGCAGGCTTCCTATACTTGTTTGACACAGGTTTTCTTGCAGTTAAAGCATTCAAAATTATAATATGGGGCTAATAGATGTAATGGAATTCAAGTTACAGCATTTGTTGCCTTGATAGTTTTTAACTTTTTAAGGACAGGATCAAAGGATTGATTGTTTTCCATGCATCAATTTGTTGAATGCTACTTCTTGATTTTTTATTTTTATTTTTCCTTGTGTGCAGGATTTTAATCAATTGTGCCTAAATTTAGGCCTACAAAGTAGCACTTCGGCTTTTTTGACACCGGTCGCGCTAGGAGTACCATATAGAGGATTTATTATTATTATTATTATAGACCATTTTCAATTTATTGTAATAAATATTATATTTTTATTATTATTGTGAAGTAATATAAATTTTGTTTAATATTCAGTTTAAATTGTATTGCAACATTTTTTATGTTTCAAATACTAACAGGTTTCAATTGAATTATATATAATAAAAAAAATTACTGGCCTGCGCTGGGGCCTCTTAAATTTGTACAAAGACTTTTAAAAAAAATAAAAATTAAAAATTTAAAAAAAAAAAAAAAAACTGGATAGACCGGCGCTTGCATAGACCTTGCATAGACCTTTGTCGGCACTTTTTGTGATTAAAAGTATCAAGGAACCATCCTTTTAAAGACACTTGGATAGACTTTTGTCGGCGCTTCTGTTAGAAATACCAGCGGCCAACGAAAGCGTCGGTGAAACTAGAGAGCGCGCCGACAAAAACTCCATAATTACCGGTGCTTAGACAAGTGCCGGTAAAAGCGACTTAGCTCCGACAAAAGATTTGCCGACGTACCCTTCTACCGGCGCTTGTCTAGTGTCGTAAAGGCTAATACCAGCGTTTTCGGGAGCTTTTAGCGGCGGGTTTGACCACCGCTATAAGTGCCTTGTCTTGTAGTGTAACTTCGGAATGGTATCTTATATATTTGCAAAGATGGCATTGTAATGATGAAGTGTTTCACATGCATTGTTTCTCTTTCCTCATGCAAACTGTTTATGTTGTTTTAGTTTATATTCTTTTAATTGATTGAAAGATGTTGCAACCACAGGATGGTGATGTCAAAATGGCAGATGCCACAAAGGCAAGGACCGAAAAGAATGTGGTAATTTTCTTAACCATGTGGCTATGATATTTTTTCAAAGCTCTATATTACAAACCTGACAGCCATATACTAAATTGATACAGCCTAAAACCCCTGCAACTCCCGGTGCCCAGACTTCCGGATCAAAAACCCTGTTGCCAATTTGTTGGCAACCTATCATATTTTGTCGAAAGAGTTGATGTGTAAGTATCATTTAAGAATACCAGAGTCTTGGGCTTGTTTGGGTGCCACTTAAAAATAAGTTTCATCTATTTTAATTTAGTTAATCATAATTATGTATCAGATTAATGATTGTTGGATTGTCCAATCACGTTTTATTTTATTTTTAATTTTTTCAGATAGCAAAAGCACAGGTTTTTCTGGTCAATTCGGTTGAGTTAGAGGCCTTCGTGGCATAGATTCTCTTGAACTCATTGTTGGATTTTGACAAATGATATTGTTGTGTTAATGCTTCTTGATCCTTCGATGTAGTTTTATTGTCATTGAATCTCCATAGGCGACGACCCATCTAGATTGGGACCCATGATTTAGATGGTTTAACCTGAATGCCACGTGTGCATTTTCTTAATATCTGCATATCTACCATCACATTTTGTTATAGTATCCAAGTTTTTCCTTTGCTGTGGCAATGTACACATTTTTTTATTATATATATATATGGAACTATTCAACCTTACGAAGTGATTTCATGGTCCATGTTGTACTCTCGATGCATTTATAAAATAGAACTAACATAAGTTTTAAGAAAATTCAGTAAATAAAACTCGAACCAGTTCATGCTTGAGAACTTAGAACCAATTCATCCTCCTTCAAATTGTGCCTTTGATTGAAAGTATTTATATGCCATTTATTTTGCTCCCTTTTAGTTCTTCATCTTTGCATTAAAGAAAAAATTGAAACACTTAAAAAAAAAAACTTTGTTGAAACAGTGTAGTGTTAAGTGATCTAGGAATCAATCCTTTGTAGAATATCATATTTAGTTTAGTTTGCTATTTAGCCAAACCTTGTGAATTTCATGAATGGGGTTCTTATTAAGGAATCTTGTGAATTTTGTGAATGGAGTTCATATTAAAGAATTTTGTGAATTTTGTGAATGGGGTACGACTTAGCCCACGTTGAATTCGGTATTCTGAGTTGTTTACTAGGGATCCTGATTCCCTAAGAGTAAGTACATACTAGAATCCTACCCCTTGGATTTTGGTAGGGTCTGATAGAATTTCGATTAAGGACTTATCTTTTCCTTGTGCTTCTTAATTTTCCTTGTTGCCTTAGCTTCATCAGTTCCTGCCTTTTTTATTTTATTTTCTTTTCTAGCCACTATTGCCCATAGCGCCCTCTCGGGTTTTCACCACAACTAGCTTTCCCATCATTTTTGTTCGCGGTGCTCTTTCGAATTTTCACCACGTCCTGGGTTTTTTGCTCTTGCCTGCCCATTGGTTGCTCTTTGTACAATTGGTGTCCTTTGAGGTTTTCACTAAGTCCGCTACGTGTCTGCTGTTTTTCCTTGAAGCGCCCTTTTGGATTTTTAATTCTCATATTTTCCTTAGGCATACTATTTTTCTTTTCAACTTTTTTTTTTTTTTTTGGCATTTAGGATAGTAGCCAACAGGAGGCTAAATGCCGTCATTGTCGGCCAACTAGTGACCCACCTGACTTTGTCTTCAATCACAACCGTGAATTTGTTGATGTTGGGTTAACTTAAAATCTGCATTGTCTTCAATGTAAAAAATATGCAATGAGATGATAACATGAGATAACGAAAATAGAAGAGTGACTAAGAAGGATAATACTTGAGGAAGATCAATGAAATGGTATGTAGTCTTTAATATTCTAAAGAGATTAGTACTAAACAAAAATAAAACTAAAACAGAAGCAAACCTAACAATCATAATCTTAAGAAAGAAATAAATGTAAATGGACCTCCATCAGACTAGAAGGTCAGTCCTGATACATGAGATCAATCATAGGGAATGACATATCCTCTGAATCAAATTTTTCAATGAATGGTTTGAGACGATGGCTGTTCACTTTAAAAATGTTACCATTCATCAAATTTTCTATCTTGACAGTTCCATGAGAATAGACCATTTTGACTTTGAAGGGACCGATCCAACGAGATCTCAACTTACTGGGAAAAATATGAAGTATATAATTATAAACTTTTTAAGATCCGCCTTTCTAGGTGTTTTATTAAGATTGTATACGAAACGATCGATGATTGCTTGGAAAAGTTGTTCCTAATTTTTGATTCAATGATAGTCTAATGATGTGTACCAATCAAATGCATCGCCTTTCAAGAATTTTTGAAACAGACGAATTAATTCTCCATCATTACCTGTCATAGTCTTAAGCTCTCCATAGAATGCTCTTAAGTGGTCCATAGGACACCTTGTACCATTATATCTTTTGAATTTTGGTACCTCGAAGTTTTGAAGTACCTTTGCATCAGGGAAGGGACAAAGATTCCTGAATTTGGTGGATGCGAGATCCACCCCCCTGTTGTTTTCGTAGCTTCCTCTGCATCTTTCGCAATTGCTCTTGGAGCTATTCAATTTCGGATGGACCATATGAGAGGGGTTTTACTCCCTTGGAATTGACTGGATTTCCTACTAGGAAGGGGATGTTGGAATTGGCTGGGATTCTTGGTTGCAGGAGGTTGATTTTGGTATTGGTTCTTATTAGTGAGAGGCTGTTGGAAAGGATTCATGATTGTGAAAAGCTGGCTTTGAAAGCGACTCCCGTTATGGGGAGGATGCTATGTGTTTTGTGCATCCACTGGAGGGTAGTTGACAACTGAATTTTAAGTTGGGAGAAGATTGATTATTGGAGGATGCCAGAAAGTTGGGATGACTGGGGCATTAGGTGATGGTGCATGCCTAATTTTGGTGGCCCCTCCTTTTAGATATTGTGCCAAAAGGTCTTGTAACACTTCAAGATTTTGGGCCACATTGGCCATGGATGCAGTGGTTACTGTATTATCAGCCATGAGCTCAGGTGATCCTGGGGGTGCCTTTTAGGCACAATGGTTTCTTCTTCTTGTTTTACCAATGCAACTCTGGATCAGGTAAGCATGGGGTAAAAAGAAACCTTGAATGGGTGTAAGCCAAAGATCGATGCTCATCTTTTTTGTTTTGTTTTATTTGGTTTTGTTTTGTTTTGTTTTTTTTTTAAATTTTAAATTTTAAATTTTATTTTGTTTTTTTGTTTTTTTTTGTTTTTTAAATGCAAAGTATGAATGTAAATGTTTGCATGTAGAATATCCCCTAAGATTGACTTACCACAGTATTTCAAGTCGGGCCTCAATTAGTGTAAGCTAGCAATTTCCTAATGGAGTTGTCATTCTGTGAACGCTGGAAATTGGCACCCATGCTTTTTATTTTATTTTATTTTATTTTAAATCTTTGTTATTTAGCTGTATGAACTAATTTGGATTGATGATGTAATAGACTTGGAGTCACCATTAG
The DNA here is from genome assembly GCF_029962835.1 of Magnolia sinica. NCBI lineage: Eukaryota > Viridiplantae > Streptophyta > Magnoliopsida > Magnoliales > Magnoliaceae > Magnolia > Magnolia sinica. Next base: position 42,807,642 of record NC_080591.1, on the reverse strand, counting down.
CCGATTAACTCAAAATTCTACAATCGGCTAGAACTTGCAAAATCTATAAAAGCTAAAGTATCCAGAGACTCTCTTGCTTTAAGTTGACACCTAATTTGCGACATGGGATTCCGAGTAAGGGACCTTAGTTACTAAGAGTGAAGGTGTTAGGCACCCTCTCTGTCATACGGGTGTACGATCTCTATTTCGTGTTGTAAGCTGATCTTAGGGGATAAAATAATAGAATGTAAAGTATTAAAATGAGACTATGCAGACTCGAATATCTGATGTGGCGGGGTTTGAAATTCCAGTAAGCCATATAGCATACATCCAGAGAATGTCTAGAAATGAGTTTTAAGAAGAGATGTGATGATGTTAGAATGTTATGTAAGATGACTAGGCTATCATGAGGTTTTGATGTGACATGATCTAGAGTTTTGACAAGTTACAAAGCATACATTCAATGACAATCTAGAAAAGTAGGGGGTTAAGAAGGGAAGTAATGATGTGATTGATGAAGTATGAATGCTAGTGATGATGGCACGGTCTTTATCTTGTACTTGAAATGGCTTGGAGGTTTGTGTGCACCATGGTTGGCAGGGTTGACCTAAGTGGGACTAGGGGGATTAAAAAGGGTTGGAGGAGGTCAGAGGGGGCTGAAGAATATAGGAGATTGAGAACTTAAGCACACACACACACACACACACTCTCTCTCTCTCTCTCTCCCTCTCTCTCTCTCTCTCTCTCTCTCTATCTCTCTCGGTGAGAGTTGCTTTGTTTTTGTATTTATTTTAAAATGAAGAGAGGAGGGGGGGTATTTATAGCCTATTGGGATGATTTTTTAGTAATTATAGGGATTATAAAGGATAAATGATGATGTGGCAGCATAGGATTGATGGAGGAAAGGGAGATGCCACATGACACTTTCTTATGGGTTAAAGGACTTCGTAAAATGGTAAATAGTAAGAATTTTAGGGTTAAGTAGTCCCAGCACAGTTGACTTTCAGAGGAGCAATAACTGTATCTCCAGGCACATTTTTTTAGAGTAGGCGGTAATCCGATTATCACTGGTGGTAATCGGATCACCGTCATTTACTGTTTATCTCTAACATTTAGCCAGCTAACTCGTTCGTGCCTAGATAATGGCTTAAGGCTTTAGCTTGGAAACGACTTGGGTATGGCTCGGCTTGGGTAATGGCTTGGGATAGTTTGGCTTAGGTAATGGCTTGGTTTAGATAATGGTTTGGGTTCAGCTAAGGTTTGGCTTAAGCTTGGAAATGGCTGAGGTTTTAGTAAGGGTGTGTGTTTAAGTTTAATTCCTAAGGATCATCTATGCTTCATCAAGTTGCTAGCCTGGGTGGGGTGTTTACATAAGCCTACTATAAAATAGGATTTTAGATGATCTTATTGAGAAACCCGTTGAAAAATTTATCGAGATATTGGCCAGAGGAGGAACCTATCTGTCCAAAATGATTAGTTTTCTATTGCTTTATTAGATAATGAGTTTATTTTATTTTATTTTATTACTTTCTTAGGATTAGTTTGCTTTATTAGTTTAGTTTACTTTCTGAAACACCAATTGATAGGAAGTTCCACTAACTTATTTGTTTGTCGCCTTTCGGGTACTTTTCATCTACACTTTATTTTCATTGCTCTCATCCATCACCCCTCTTACAATCATCCCTCACATTCATCACCTCTCTTACAACCATCCCTTCTCTCTCTCTCTTTCTCTTCATATTTTCCAAACACCAAAGAGGTGCACGTCCAAGCAATTCCAAGAGAGAAAAGTGATGTGTGTGACCCACTTTCTGAAAAGGCCAAGCTATATGTCCCGGGGGGGGGGGGAACGGAATTTAATAATAAGATAGCCAAATAAAGGAAATCAATTCACAATGTTAAAATGAAAAGCTACCTCAATAAACAAGCATTGAGAGGTTGACACAAATGTTGTTCTAAGGACAACCTTATTTCTAGAACGTTCTTTGTATCAAAAACTCAAACTGAAATGGAATGAATAAATAACAAGGAATTGAAATAAATTGCAAGAATTTAAATCTAAATTATTACAACATTCCCCACTGTGCTTGAAATGTAAATATTACAATATTCACATCCACACATACATTCCACAAATTTGAATGATAAAAGATAGGAAAAATAAATCACACATCCACATAACAAAAAGAGTTATAGTGGTTCACCTGTGTGTTCACCAACTGTTATAAAACAACCACACAGCTTGTTACTCCACTCCTAATAACCTCACACAGGGGATATCAGCGTTTACTATCAAAATAGGTTTCACAGGTTCACCTAAAATCTTCACAATTATGTCTTTCAATGGGCTTACACAGTTCAAAAACCCCTCTTTCTGAGTTTTCTGGTTCTCCTCAGATAACCAACACAATGAGATTTTTCTGGCGAATCCCAAAAGAAACAAAAAAAAATGTAAATTACAATAATGTAAAATACCTGGATTTCTCCTTTTGTTTGAAGCAGCCCGGAAGAACCAATCGGAGTAGAAGTTCGAATGTAGAAGTTCAATGTCCAATACTCACTTTGATATGGTTCTAAGTTCTAATTGATTTTAAATTAAACTAGCTGGGCCAGCTATATTTGATTTTGATTCCAAGAAGAAGGAATACAACAATTCCTCTTTTCAATTCAGATTGAAATGTAGAAACAAAATCTAATTAATAAAGCTAACAAAAGAGAATATTAAATAAGCACAATGTAGCTTAATAATGAACACAAACTTATCTCAGAGTGATGCTTTGATTTTACTTGAATTGGATTATCAAACTCCGAAATTCGTCGTCTGTTTATAGTTGCAAAAATCATGTCTACGACTGGTCCTGAGTACTCCACGACTGGTCGTAGATGAAATAGAATTTTAAAATTTTGAACGCGATCGGATCAGACCGTTCCACGACTGGTCGAAGGTAGTCCACGACCGGTTGTGTGCCTCCCACGACTAGCCGTGAACACCCTAAGACCAGTCATGAGACACCAAAAATGGTTGTTGTAGTTTGAGTTGTATCTCCACGACTGGTTCAGGTTGGAGTCGACACTGTCCCTACGACTGGTCGAACAGTCTCCAGGACTGGTCGTAGCTCAACTAAAAAATTTCGAAAAATTACAGCAACTTAGGACTGGTCCTGAAATTTCTTGCACTGGTCAAGCTAGTACTAGGACTAGTCGAACACAGTTCAGGACTAGTCTTAAAACAGACCAATTATATGTAAATAGATTAAATTTGAATTATGTATCCAGAATGACCTACCCTAAGGTCAATCTAAGGTCAATCATACCTTGGAAGTGAGGTATGAACATTGAGACTTCAGTTCTTCAGATGATAGTTGACCTTTGAAGATTGTAAAGCTTGAGATCTCTGTACTTGATGTAGCATTGAACTTGAAATCTTCTAGAGTTTGGATTACACTTCATCTTGAATTGTATACATTGAGTCTTTGAATAAGATCGCTTCTTTTGATGTAGCTTATACTGGTATGAATTGAAGTAGTTCTTCATTCTTGACTTAAAGTAAAGTGATGCAGTGTCTTGAACATATAACACAACATGCTACACAAGACACAGATTGTGTTTTTGGCACCACAAAATTTGACAACCAAAAGAGGATACAAACCATAACACTTACAATCTCCCCCTTTGTAAAATTTGTGACAAAAAACACTTCAATAAAAATAAGAGAAGCACAACATGCTCAATAAAAAATTATGCACCAGTTATATAAGAAAACCAGTTAGCACCAGTTACAACCTGGTTAAAGAATCATGCACTAGTTGTCATTAATTAGCACAAAATCAACACTCCTTATTTACTCCCCCTGAGTAGCGTGCGCACACACACACACACACACACACACACACACATATATATATCCACAAAACTAATGCTACTACCCCACATCCATTCCAAACAGTCCAAACTAGATCTTCTCTCCCTTTTTGTCACAATATGACAAAGGAAGCATATAAATGGAATAAAATAAGAAACAAAAGAGTAATAAAGAGATGAACTTACTCAACATATAATCAAGATAAAAGTCCACAAACCATTAACTAGTTTAAACCAACGTTAGCAAACCAAATAAAGTTCACATACCAACACAAGGTAAAATAGTATTAAAGTTAATACAGACCAAAGGATAAAACACTCAATCAGATCAAGATGAAGGAACAAGAATGGTAGGATCAAGTCGATGAATGCCCTTGTTTAAGCGCCTAAGATACTTGCGCATATATTTAAACCGTAGATCATGGGCAACATTCATATTTTCAACCTTCTCCTCAAGAGCACGAAGACGAGCATCAGAATCAGATGGCACGTAATCCGGATCATTAGTAGAATCAGATTCAAGCTCATCAAAAATATCATCCATATTAACATCATCAGGAGGAAGATCATCAGCCTCATCTACATTTCCAGCTTCAGCTCCACCAACACCAACATCCACTTGGCCAGGAGCCAATTCCAATTTCATCTTATTTATATTAAAATTGTTAAAAATAAGATGATGGATAGGAGCCTCTCCAATAGGTATAGCAACATGCATGTTAATGGCTAACATAGTCATAAGATAAGCAAACGGAATATCACTATGACCTGGATGGAGACGAAATTGAATGATGAAATGACATATCAAAGAAGGCAGACAGACTTTAGTAACAGAGATAATAGAATGCAAAATCCGAACCGTAAACGCAGTCAGTTCAGTTTTGTTACCTGAACGAGGATACAGGTTTGAAATAAAAATTCTACGGAGAACCCTATATTTGGGTAACAAATACTTTGAGGGGAGCGCATTCCCTTTATGTGTCCATTGCACATCCATATTGCAGAGATCTCTAGTGAGCATGCGTTTTTCCGATTCTGAGGGTTTTTTAGTTAAAGTATGAATAGGAATACGCTCATCATTGACAAGTATGTCCATAAGGCTAGATATCAAATGGTGGTCGACATCAAATGGACCTTCTCTGACATCAATTTTAAATGTTAAAATTTTCAGATGAAAATTTAGAGATGCATGCATACATGGACTAAGCAATAGATTGGTATGCAGGCCCACCCCAATGTAAGATGTTAGCCCATCCTACAGCTTGGAGGAGTGGAAGGATACCAAAAGGAGCAATGTGCTCAAGATCAACAGGAAGTTCAACAATGACATTGCGCATACGCAAATCCCGCACATGTGAGGGATCATCTTCGAGTGATCGAGGATGGCACCGAGAGATGGGAATTGATCTAGAAGATTATGGATCACGGGATGTTTTCTTTTTCCCTCTAGCATCCATTTGCATGAAGAAACTCAATGAATCAAGAAGATGCAAAAAGGATAGAGTGGGGTTTACAATAATCAGATTTGAGAGTAGAAAACTCTAAAATATTTAAGAGAACTTGAAATCAACCACTCCAAGGAAGAAAATGGAGTCAATAGAGCATAAATCTACGAGAAAAACTGAAATGATGCACTTACCTTGAAGAATGAAGTAGTTGGGTATGACTAGTGCCACACCCGTTGGAGAAGAAGGAAGAAATGAAGAAGAAAATGTTTTTTCCCCAAATAAAAGAGATCAGCGCGCTCCACGACTGGTCGAGCATGTCCTCGACTGGTCGTGTTCCAACATAAATATGCATTTTTCATAAAAATTTGAAATTTAAACTAATAAATTATCAAATATATTTACATTATGATACACAGATGCATGAATATTTAATTTAGATTGCACATACCAAGATCACATTTTAATTTATTAAACCTTCTTTTGTCAAGCGATTTTGTGAAAATGTTAGCAAGTTGAGTCACAATATGAATGTATCTAAAGAAATTAGCTTTTCTTCCACTAATTCACGAATGTAATGATACCTAATGTCGATGTGCTTGGTACGTGAATGCTGGATTGGATTTTTAGAAATAGTTATTGCACTGGAATTATCACAATATAATATCATTGATTCCTGTGCCATTTCATAATCGCTTAGCATACGTTTCATTCAAACAAGATGAGTACATGCATTTCCTGCTGCAATGTATTCAGCCTCAGCAGTTGAGAGTGATATAGAACTTTGCTTATTGCTGAACCAAGAAACCAAACAATTTTCAATATAAAAACAACCACCACTAGTTGATTTTCTGTCATCGATATTCCTAGCCCAATCAGCATCAGAGTACCCAGCCAATTGAACACTAGTATCATATGGATACCAGAGACCCAAATTAACAGTACTTGCGACATATCGAATAATCCACTTAACAGTAGTTGATGTGACTCTTTAGGATCAAATTGATATTTAATGCAAATACCAATACTAAAAGCAATATCAGGTCTACTTGCAGTTAGATAAAGTAAACTACCAATCATACTGCGATATAATTTAGGATCCACACATTTACCTGTAAAGTCCTTTGAGAGTTTAAAGTTGTACTCATAGGAGTATAAAGATTCTTACCATTCTCAAATCCGAACTTTTTGATTAAGTTTAGAACATATTTGGTTTGAGAAATGAAAATGCCATCAGGTTATTGTTTTACTTGCAACCCTAGGAAATTGTTTAATTCCCCAACCATGCTCATTTCGAATTTAGATTTCATTAAATCTACAAACTCAACAATCATGTTAGTACATGTAGATCTATAAATAATATCATCAACATAGATCTGAACCATTAAGATATCATCATTATGTTTTTTAACAAAAAAGAGCCTTATCTACACTTCCCATTTGAAATTTATGACTTAGTAAAAACTTAGTCAATTTTTCGTACTATGCCCCAGGAGCTTGTTTTAAACCGTAGAGAGCCTTTTTAAGGCGATACACATGATTAGTGTTCTTAGGGTCTTCAAAACCCATTGGTTGTTCAACATACACTTCTTCATATAGATCACCATTTAAGAAGACACTCTTCACATCCATTTGATAAAATTTGAATTTTCTATAGCAAGCAATGGATATGAATAGTCTGATTGATTCAAGACGAGCTACTGGGGCAAAGGTTTCATCATAATCAATACCCTCAATTTGAGTGTACCCTTGTACAACCAGTCTAGCCTTGTTTCGAATTATATTACCAAGTTCATCAGACTTATTTTTAAAAATCCATTTAGTTCTTATAATATGTTTATCTTTAGGTCCAGGAACAAGATACCAAACATCGTTTCTTACAAATTGATTAAGTTCTTCTTGCATAGCTACTATCCATTTCTCGTCAGTAAGTGTTTCTTTTATGTTAGCCGGTTCTATCTGGGATGTAAAGCACATGTAATTACACATATCTTCTAGTTGTCTATGAGTGCGTACACCAATGAGAGGGTTTCCAAGAATTTGAGTAGTTGGATGATCTTTAACAGTCCTCTGTTCAGTATTAGTTTGATTTGATGAAGTATCTGGTTTGTCGATTAAAAGAACTTCATCATTATCTGAACTTGGGGTAAGTGTATTCAAGTGATCGTCTATAACCACATTAATAGATTCTTGAATCACACCAGTCCTCCTGTTCAATACGCGATATGCGCGACTGTTTAAAGAATATCCTAAAAAGATCCCTTTATCACTTTTAGTGTCAAACTTTTCTAGATTTTCACGGTCACATAAAATATAGCACTTGCTGCCAAAAACTCGAAAGTATTTGACAGTAGGCTTCTTATCGAACTACATTTCATAAGCAGTTTTCTTATTTGACTTACTTGTATAAACCCGGTTAATTATATAACAAGCAGTATTTACGGCTTCAGCCCAAAGATTTTTAGGGAGCTTCATACTATTTAACATTACATTTCCCATTTCTTGAAGTACTCTATTTTTTTTCTCCACAATTCTATTTTGTTGTGGTGTTTTGGGTGCAGAGAATTCATGCAATATTCCCTGATTGCTATAGAATTTCTCAAAATTGCTATTCTCGAACTCAGATCCATGATCACTACGGATCTTACAAACTTTAGAACCCTTTTTCAGTTTGTATTCGTTTGAGAACTCTTTTTACTTCATTAAGGGTTTCTAGTTTATCTCTCAAAAAAGCTACCCAAGTGAATCTGGTATAATCATCCACGATTACCAGTATGTATTTTTTGCCATCTCGACTCTCCGTCCTGGTTGGTCCTATAAGATCCATATGGAGAAGCTTGAGTGGTCTTGATGTGACATTGGAGTTCACCTTTTTGTGAGAGCTCCTTGTTTGCCAATCTGGCATTCACTTCATATTTTGTCTACTTTTTGTAATTGAGGTAGACCTCTTATTAGTTCTCTCTTGCTTAATCTGTATAAATTATGGTAGTGTACATGTCCAAGGCGTTTATGCCATAATTCTATTTCATCGGTATGGACTATGTAGCACGATTGATTAGATGAGCTACCATCGCTTACAATATAGCAATTTTCAGAAGTCCTACGACCAGTTAATATTACAGAACCCTTTTTATTTAAGATTTCACAACCTTTATTAGAAAATTTCACGCTATGATTGTTATCACATATTTGAGGTATCCTTAATAGGTTGTGTTTCAGCTCCTCAATATATAAAACATTCTTAAATAAGGGGAGGTTATAGAGTTGAACCGTACCTTGGCCAATAATCTTGCAGTTGTTACCATCACCAAATGTAACTGACCCATCAGTCATATCGTTAAGATCGGTGAATAAAGCCTTGTCACCTGTCATATGCCTGGAGCACCCACTATCAAGGTACCACTTTGAATGACTTGTAGCTTTGAAAGCTGTGTGGGCAACCAAGCAAGTAACCTTAGGAATCCATTTCATAACTGTTTTGGGTTTAGGAGTATAGTTGGTCTTCTTATATTTGTAATTGATGTATGAGTGACCCACTGACTTAGATTTTAAGAGCTCCTTAAGTAAATCAACTATTTTTTCAGCTAAAGGGTTTTGGTTTTGAGTTTTATATTGACATAATTTCTTTTAGGTTTTTGAAAAGTTTTAGCATTTTTAGAAAGACTTTGATTAATACTTTTCCCATTTGAGTTAGAAGTTTTTCCTTTCACAAATTTAGGAGGAGTATTCTTCTGTTTAGAAGGTATATTCTTATCATAGCCCAACCCGGATCTGTTGCTATATTTTCTAGATCTGGATAGAAGTTTTTTAAACTTTGGATCTCCTTGGGCATACCTCCATGTATCCTTTAAATTTAAAAGAGAAGAGTTTTCAAGCTTAAGTTTCTCATTTTCAGATTTAAGTTTTTCAACCAGGGAGGTTTTAAATTCTAAATCACATTTAGACTTTTCAAAACAATCTGAAATATGGGATTTTTCTAAAACAAGAGACTCAAAATTTTCTTTAAGCTTTGAAATTTTTTCTTTTTGAAGTTTAAGTTTGATAGCAATTTTACAACTTTCTTTGTATAAGGCATTGTAAGCATCTTAAAGATCATATTCATTTTCACAATCACTATTCAGATTTTCTTCACTTGTTGAATCATCGTTATCTGAAAAAGTGAATTTGGCTAGAGTCATAAGGGCTTTAACTTCACTGCCGGACTCGATTTCAGAATCTTCTGATTAAGAAGAGGCTTCAAAATCAGAGGATTTATCCCAAGCAACTAACATACTCTTCTTTTTGGGTTTGTCCTTTTTAGGACACTTGTTTGCTAAATGCCCGTATTCTTGGCAGTTGTAACGTTGACTATCTTTTAAAGATTTTCAGGTTTTAGTTTTAGATCTTTTCTTATCATTTGATTTTTGAAAATCAACCCTTTTTTTACTTTTGAAAATCTTGTAAAACTTTTTTGCTAAAAGCGCCATATCGTCTTCAGAATTTTTTAAATCAGAATTTTCTTAAGAAATACATTTAGAAGATTTAAGAGCTATAGATTTGCCTTTAGGAGCTTTAAAATTTAATTCATAGGTTTGTAAAGACCCAACTAGTTCTTCTACCCTCATATTGTCCGTATCACGAAGTTCCTGGATCGCGGTTACCTTAGAATTGAACAGTTCAGGAAGTGAGCATAGTATCTTTGCACACACTTTACTTTCTGGGATTTTATCGCCAAGACCCCACATAGAGTTTACAATGTCATTTAATCTTGTGTAAAAGTTTATAAACATTTCATTTTCTTCCATATGTATTTCCTCAAATTTGGTTGTGAGGAGTTGGACTTTAGATTTCTTGACAATTGTTGTACCCTCGTGTGTCATTTCTAAAATATCTCAAGCTTTCTTTGCAGTATCACAGGATATAATTCTTTTGAATTCATCCGGTGATAGTGCGCAAGTGATTGCATTTAGTGCTTTTGCATTGGCACTACTCATTTTCTGAAGAGTGGTCCATGAGAAATACAGTGATTTTTTTTTTTTTTTTTTGAACCATCGACACTAGTTACTTCCATGGTAGGAGGGGTCCATTCAGTCATTGTGACTTGCCACACACTCTCATCCATTGATTTGAGGAAAATCCTCATCCTGGCTTTCCAATAGGCATAGTTAGAGCCGTCAAATGGTGGAGGCCTAGTGACTGAATGGCTATCAAAATTTGATATCTTATACATAGCTTAGTTCGTTAGCTCAGGAAATGAATCCAGGAGTAAAGAATTAAAAACGAGCTATTAGGCTTTGATACCACTTGAAAAGGCCAAGCTATATGTCCTTGGGGGGGGGGGGGGTGTGAATAGGACTATGCCAAATTTAAAATAATTACAACGGAATTTAATAATAAGATAGCTAAATAAAGGAAATCAATTCACAATGCTGAAGTGAAAATCTAACTCAATAAACAAGTATTGAGAGGTTGATACAAATGCTGTTCTAAGGACAACCTAGAACGTTCTTTGTATCAAAAAATCAAACTAAAAAGGAATGAATAAATAGTAAGGAATTGAAATAAATTGCAAGAATTTAAATCTAAATTATTACAACATTCCCCATTGTGCTTGAAATGTAAATATTACAACATTCACATTCACACATACATTCCACAAATTTGAATGATAAAAGATAGGAAAAATAAATCACACATCCACAAAATACAAAGAGTTATAGTGGTTCGCCTGTGTGTTCACCAATTGTTATACAACAGCTACACAGCTTGCTACTCCACTCCTAATATCCTCACACAGGGGATATCAGCATTCACTATCAAAATAGGTTTCATAGGTTCACCTAAAACCTTCACAATTGTGTCTTTCAATGGGCTTACATAATTCAAAAACCCCTCTTTCTGAGTTTTCTGGCTCTCCTCAGATAACCAATACAATGAGATTTTTTGGGCGAATCCTAAAAGAAACCAAAAAGAATGTAAATTACAATAATGTAAAATAGCTAAATTTTTCCTTTTATTTGAAGTAGCCCGGAAGGACCAATCGGAGTAGAAGTTTGAATGTAGAAGTTCAATGTCCAATACTCACTTTAATATGGTTCTAAGTTCTAATTGATTTTAAATTAAACTAGATGGGCTAGCTATATTTAATTTTGATTCCAAGAAGAAGGAATACAACAATTCCTCTTTTCAATTCAGATTGGAATGTAGAAACCAAATCAAATTAATAAAGCTAACAAAAGAGAATATTAAATAAGCATAATGTAGCTTAATAATGAACACAAACTTATCTCAGAGTGATGCCTTGATTTTACTTGAATTGGATTATCAAACTCCAAAATTCGTTGTCTATTTATAGTTGCAGAAATCGTGTCTATGACTGGTCCTGAGTACTTCACGACTGGTCATAGATGAAACAAATTTTTAAAATTTTAAGCACGATTGGATCAAGACCATTCCACGACTGGTCGAAGGTAGTCCACGACCGGTCGTGTGCCTCCCACAACTGGTCGTGAACACCTTAAGACCGGTCGTGAGACACCAAAAATGGTTGTTGTAGTTTGAGTCGTATCTCCATGACTGGTCCAGGTTAGAGTCGACACTGTTCCTACGACCGGTCGAACATTCTCCACGATTGGTCGTAGCTCAACCAAAAAATTCTAAAAAATTGCAATAACGTAGGACTGGTCCTGAAATTTCTTGGATTGATCGAGCTAGTGCTAAGACTAGTCGAATAGGGTTCAAGACTAGTCTTAAAATAGACCAATTACATGTAAATAGATTGAATTTGAATTATGTATCCAGAATGACCTACCCTAAGGTCAATCTAAGGTCAATCATACCTTGGAAGTGAGGTATGAATATTGAGACTTCAGTTCTTCATATGATAGTTGACCTTTGAAGATTGTAAAGCTTGAGATCTTTGTACTTGATGTAGCATTGAACTTGAGATCTTCTAGAGCTTGAATTACACTTCATCTTGAATTGTATACATTGAGTCTTTGAACAAGATCGCTTCTTTTGGTGTAGCTTATACTGGCATGGATTGAAGTAGTTCTTTGTTCTTGACTTGAAGCAAAGTGATGCAGTGTCTTGAACATATAACACAACATGCTACACAAAACACAGATTGTGTTTTTGGCACCACAAAATTTGACAACCAAAGGAGGATACAAACTATAACACTTACACTTTCCATCCTAAGATCTACCATCTTAGCACTTCGTTTCTCATCACCTTCCATCAAGGTGAGACACAAGGAGATCGGGTTTCCATTAGACTAAGAAGATCAAATGGTGAGTATTTCTATAGGCGTAGATTTCATTTTTGATGATGGGCCAAGTGAGGCCTACCGATTGATGGTATGGATCTCACTTTGGACTATAGGTGTGGCCGATGGCTCACCTTGATTTTCATGATCATTCCATGATGGGGCCATTCTCCATGGACCCCATTATGATGTTTATTTTCCTTGCATGAATAGGGTCATCTAGACCTTACATTTTGGTGGAGGAAGGATCTCCACCGTTGATTTTGATCGGTGAGCCCACATGAAATGGGACCCACTTGATGTATATTGTAATGTATGGAAGGGAGAACCCATAGTGCCGAGGTCCCTCCATCACTTAGTCTCTCTCTTTCTTTCTCTCCCTCTCTTTCATTTTTGTTGGGTGTGATGATGTGGCCATGTGGCCCACCCAGACGTACCCCACTTGATGTATGTCTTATCCACACCATCCACCCATTTGGTGGCCCACCTGAGCAGGGCCCACCTTAAATATGTGTGCGCCCAAACCGTCCAGCGTCCAGGGACACTGGACGTGAAATGAAAACAAAAATATCAGTTTGATTTAAAAGTTGGGGTAGGCCACTTGTGTAGGCCTTACCTTGATGTATGGATTTAATCCACGCCGTCCATCCTATTCCTCAGCTCATTTTAGGCGTTGAGACGAAAAATGAAGCCAATCCGATAATCAAGCGGGCCATACCATAGAAAACTATGATTTCAACCATTTAAATCAGTTAGGACCCACCTTAATTTTTCTATTCACCAAAACACATCGAATATGTGCTCATTCAGGCTGTCTTGAGCCATAGAATCCAACAACTGGGTCGGATTCTCCGGATGCGGGCCCCACCTGCGAAAAACTGTGAGAAAACTGTTTTTTTTTTAAAACAAAATATACAGCAGCTGACACTGCTGCTGCGCACATCTAGAGAATGTCGCTACAGCGTCCTCTGTGCTGTGGACGGGCAGGGACCGTGGGTCCCAGCCATGGGCCCCACCATGATGTGTGTTGTACATCAACACCGTCCATTTGGTAGGCCCCCTTCTGGCTGTGGGCCACCCTAAAAATTAGTCGTATGTAGAAGTCAGGTGGCCCACACGGCAAGAAACGGTGAATGATTGAACGTCTACCATTGAGACCCTGTTGGGTCATAAAAGTTTTGAATCATTATGAAAATTGTTTTTCCTCTTCATCCGGGTCTGGTGACCTTACCAACAGATTGGGTGGAAAATAAACATTATGGTGGGCCCCACGTGGGACCCATTGATGTATGTGTCCCACACCTTCCATCAGTTTGGCCCCCATCATGAGGCATGTGCTTTATCTATGCTGTCCATCCTTATTGGACCCATCATGATGCATGTGTTGCATCCAAACCGTTCAACCCTTTTTGTAAGCTCGTCTTAGGCTTGTGTTAGAAGAAAAATGAGACAAATCTAGTACCATGTGGACCACACTATAGAAATAGTGGGATTAAACATCTATCATTGAAACCCTTGGATTCTAGAAGTTTTGGACTAATAGGGGATTTGTTTTTCCTCTCAATTCAGGTCCGTGTGACCTTATGATCAGATTGGATGGAACATAAATGTTATGGTGGGCATATATATATATATATATATATATATATATATATATATATATATATATATATATATATATATATATATATATTAATTTCTAAAAATAGATGAGTTGGACTTGGCCCGTTGAATTGGCCCATTCAACTTGGCCCATTCAACTCGGCCCATTCAACTTGGCCCATTTGATTAGGCCTGATGTGATATATGAGGCCCGTTGTTGAGGCCCACCTTAATGTGATGTATGAGGCCTGTTGTTGAGGCCCACCTTAATATACATGAGGTGCATGTGATGCAGCCCATTTGATGTATTTGAGGCCCATGGGTCGAAGCCCAATGAGATGTATATAAGGTCCATTGCAACATGTGATTCCACCATGGTTTATATAATGATGTTTATGACAGGCTATGCCTTGGGAGCAATGATGGTTTGACGCCCACATTGTAAGTACAATGTTGGTTAAATGTCCGCATTGTAACTCTCCTTAAGGCCCATTGATAGGCCCATACTTGTGTGTAGGCCATCTAGGCCCATCTTCGTTGTGAGGATAGTTCATCACCTTATAGCATGCTTAGTTTAACTCTATGATTCATGCTCATACGCATCATATGTATGCTTGATATGAGTAGTGACTGATCATAGCATATGCCATTGGGCAGACTATTTATGGGACTCATTGATAGGAGTTACCCACATGAGCGCGTGGTACGCGCAGGATTGTTGCATGACTGTACGGTGTGACTCATGCATCTCGCATATGTGTGACTTACTCATTGTACACCCTAGCGACATTAAGGCCATAGCCTCCAAGGCACATCGTGGATGACAGTATCAGATACCGAAAATACTTGGTTCTAGCACTATGGGCACTTAGGATGTCCTTGGGTGAAAGTTCCGGAACCTTTTTGTACTAAGAGATGCTCCAACGTCTAGACCGAGTGGATACACGAGCGCCAGAGGGCCGAATACCAGTAGGCCGTGTCTCCCATTGTGTCATGGTCGGTTGGAAGGGGGTGTGACCTTATCTGTCCGAGTGAGGGGGTTGTAAGCTAGACTGAGTTTGACCAGCTAGCAAATGAGTCCGCTATCGACGAGCCGGGTAGGTATTAGTAAACTACTGGTCAGGCGGATAGTGTGGTCTATTCCGTTCGCTGGGCTGTACAGCTAGGGAGGCGGCAGTCACTGTGAAATGTACTAGACCCCAGTGATATCCTAGAGAGATTATAATTGATATGTGTACTTGATGAGAACTGACATGCTTGCTTTGCATCTCACATATGACATTTTCTACATAGGCCTCGCATGGGCCCCTCTAGGATCCACACCATCAATCGGTGGGCCCCACTTGGTCCATCACAAAAAGCACAATTTAAACCTATAAACACCCACCAATTTTGCTCCTTCTTGGCTCCTTGGAATGTTAAGCTCCTAATCTTTCTCTTTGATGGTGGAAGATGAAGAATGAAGGGTGGAGATGGAGATCTTAGGGTAGGGAGTGGGCCACACATGGTTCTTCTCATGGAGAGCTTCGATGTTTCTCCTCTCCTTAGGTTGTTTGGGAGTGAAGAGAGAAATATGAGAGAGAGAGAGAGAGAGAGAGAGAGAGAGAGAGAGAGAGTGATGGATGGGAGAGAGGGATGGGTGTGATGGGTGTACTTGAGAGGTAAGGTTGTATTGACTTTTGGGTGAGACAGATATGGGTGTTGTACTTGATTGATTGATCGGATTGATTTGACATTTGGTAGAGATTCTCTTCGCAACATTTTCCTTGAAATAAATGTGGGCCCACATCTCTTGGCTTGGGTATCGCATTAGGACGCGAGACACGGCGTTGGAACCGCAGCAACGGCGTTGTCGCTAAGGTATAAGTCTCGGGTGGAGCGGACTTGGATCTATGGGATATGACTTAGGGTCACTCATAAATGCCGACTATAGGTCGTGGGTTACCGAAATTCAACAGGGAGGATCGCGAGTATACGAAACGGTACAGACTAGGAGCTCACAAGGGAGAGAAATCCTATCACTATAGATATAATCTAAATACAACATACCAACATAATCAAACTCCTAATAGATAGGGATAACGCCACGAATCTCAGCATCTTGCTCCCAAGACGCCTTATCAACACTATGATAACCCTACTAATCCTCAGATCCCGATCAGAAACGATTGAGACTGGAATTCTACGTAGCCTCACAATCTCAACGGTAGGGAGCTATGTCAGAAAGTCTCTAAGTTATTCGAACTTAGGGATTTAATCATTCTAAGTTCTCAACAATCATATAGTGTAGGGTAGTTATCAGCAGGTATGTGATGTTATCCTCAAGTATTCTCAAGTTATGCTTTGATACCAACTTCTATCACGCCCTAGACTCAGAAACTAGGCTCACAAAATTTTTGATTTGCCGAATCTAGTGCCGACAGCCTTTGCAGTACCCCATTCTTGGCTCCCAACACCCATACGCTAGATTCCTATCCTGGGATCATATAAGGAGGATTTTCCAATTATACATTTATCTTATAAGAAACATAACAACAAGTTTACCCAAATCATAAAGGCAACATCATCATCACATCTCCACTAATATAAACAGTTGAATACAGTGCTGAAGGGGAAAATATATAAATCGAAAATCAAAACTCCAGAAGACAGCTGCACACTCCAAGCTCAACACTGCTACGACTTAACGCCACTTGCATGCATATATCGTACATAAGCTTATAGAAAGCTTAGAGGGTGGTGTAAGTGTGTACGCAAGGTAAGTGTCAAGTACGTAATATCAGAGCAACGTGAAAACATGCTGGTAAGTCCATAAATACCATCAGCCTTATCCAGGCTATGCAGTATAGAAGCATAGTAAACTAAATGCTATATACTGAAGATGCAATGCATTATGTGGTGCGAATGAAATGACCAAGCTAGAGCGTGAAGTCGATATGATAGTACGTAGTATCGTAGGCTACGTGGTCCATCACAAGGGACTACTATCCAAACCAATCCCATACCTAAATTTGGATAGATGGACTTAATGTGGTAAACTCCTAATCTCAGGTTAGTTGCGTGTCCCAACCGAAATCCTAGCCATTGTGAAGGTACACAACAATTAGTTGCGCACCACAAACCTAAGTGGATGGTGAATAAATGAATGAATGAATGGGTAAAATGCTGAGTAAGCAAGTCTTGCTCAATAAGTCCACATATCAGTACTATACAACTCTAAGATCATCACCAGTGTCTAGTACACTCTACACACGATTGCCACCCACTGGACGCATAACCATGCAAGTGGAAGGGACCTCACTATCCACATGTCCAGTAGTTAGCCAATATCTACTCGACACGTCGATAGCCGACCCATTTACAAACTAGTCAAACTCAGCCTAGCTATGCCCCCTATCCTTGGCGGGTAAGGCCACACCCCCTTCCAACCGACCACGATACAGTGGGAGACGTGGCTTACTAGTATTTGACACTCGGGTGCTCATGTATCCACTCGATCTAGATGAGTATCTCCTGGCCACCGAGGTGTAGGGACTTTCACCCAAGGATATCTATGACACCCCATGTAGAAAAAGATTTTCGGTGTCCCATCTGGCCATCCACGATATACATGTGGAGGCTACGACTCTGATATCGCTAGGGCGTACAGTAATCATATCCCAAAATGCGAGATGCATGAGTTACATAATCCAATCATGCATCAATCTTGCGCATACCATGCACTTATGTGAGACGACTCCGCCCATCAGGGAGTCCCATTAACAACCTGCCCTATGACAAATGCAATGGTCAACCACATCTCTTAACAAACATGCAGATGATGCATATGGGTATGTATCATAATGCTATGCTGTCATATACGCATAATTCGTATCGATAACCGACACCGATAATCAACATCGATAATTGGCCTTAATAATTGGCATCGATGATTAGCATCGGCCTCGATAATCGGCACCAATAATCAGCATCGATAATCGGCACTGATAATTGGCCTCGATAATCGGTACCGTGAGAATGGGCCTAACAAGGCTTAAGGGAAGGTCACAATGTGGACATTTAACCATCATTGTCCATCAATATGGACATTTAACCAACATTACTCCCAAGGAGTGGCCCACATAGAGCCAAACGTATAGTGGGCCCATGACCTCACCTAAGGGCCTAATATACATCACCATGGGCCTCATTCAAGGGCCCAATACACATCACTATGGGCCACATAGAATCTCAATGGGCCTTAAACAAGGGTCTCATACATCGAGTGGACCGCATCACATGGGCCTCATATACATCAAGTGGGCACATCACATGGGCCTCATATACATCAATGGGCCGCATCGCATGTGCCTCATATACATCAATGGGCCACATCGCGTGGGCCTCATATACAATCTCAATGGGCCTCTCACACAGGACTAATACACATCACAATGGCTGCTCAGATGGGCCTAATATACATCACAATGAGTCTCATCAAAATGGGCTACAAATACATCAACATATGGGCCAATATATATCACATCGGTCCTCATTAAATGGGATGCAAATGCATCATATTGGGCCTCACCAAATAGGTCACAAATACATCACCTGGGCCTCATCAAATAAGCCTCATATACATCAAGTGGGCCGCATCACATGGGTCTCGTATACATTAAGTGGGCCGCATCACATAGTCATCATATACACCAACTGGTCCACATCTCATAGTCCTCATACACATGACAATGGGCCCCATTACTCGGGCCTAATATACATCACAATGGGCCTACATTAAATGTCTAGGTGGGCCTGATACACCATAAAATGGGCCCAATGGGCAGCTCATAATCCAGGAAAAATAGATGGGTAACTTGGATATACAACGCATTCATCAGGGTGGGCCGCTGCCCTGGACGGCGAGGATGAAACACGCACATCATGGCGGGCCCACGTCCAGAACACATATCTCATACGACCCCCATGGATGGACGGTGTGTATATAACACACACATTAAAGTTGGCTCCACCGTCTAGGGGTCAGCAACCAACATTATGTGGGGTCCACACGTGTAGAGTGGGCCCTGCAGATGAACAGCATGGATATACATTCATCAAGGTGGGTTCCCATCGTCAAGAAGGGCTAGACGGTAAGGAGATGCATATGCACATCAAGGTAGGCCCCACACAGCCCGTATAGGTGGACGGGCTGATATGCAATACATCAAGGTGGGTCCCATGGATGCCACACGTGCAGGGTGGCCGTGCAGACAGACGACACGGTTAGAATACATACATCAGGCCCCATGCAACACACCATCCAGTGATGGACGGTGTGGATATAGAATATATAAATCAAGGTGGGTCCCATCCCACACGTGTAGCACATGTGGGTGGGCCCCACAAGCTGCCATGTGCATGGACGGGGTAGAGAAGCACATACATCACATTGTGCCCCACACCACACCGTCTAGATGGATGGTGTGGATTCAAAACACATACATCACATGGTGGGGTCCACCTCCCCAAACGGATGGATGATTTGGATATAAAAGACACACATCAAGGTGGGTCCCACCTCCACACGTGCAACACGTGTGGAGTGGATCCCACACTTGCTGACGTTAGATATACAGTAGTTGTATGGCTGATGTAGATATACCAGCTAACCTGCTCCCACAGAGGTGGGTCCCACATGGGGCCCACCATATAATACTATATATTATTATATTATAATATATTATTATTATTATTATTATTTCTTCAGCTGCAGTGTCCAAGCCCTAGACGGCTTGAATAAGAGTCACGAAATCAAGGTGGGGTCCATGCGTTTGGCCCACTAGTCCAGCAACAGACAGATAGTGTGATTACAACACCCACATCATGTGGGGTCCACACAAATGGACGGTGCTGGAATAAGCACACAAATCATAGTAGGCCCCACCGTCCAGGACATCTGGGTGGCAAGGATAAAACACATATATCAAAGTGAGATCCACCGTCCATGGCTGGACGGTGGATGGAAGGGATACAATGCATACATCTGATGGGTCCACGTGATGGCTCACCAGAGTTTGGATTGAGCTGATATCTGTGATTTCCCTCCGTCCAGGTCTGTCCGAGAACGGACAGCGTGGATAGGTGGGGTCCACGGGGGTGGGCCCTCAGTTTGGTTCACTTGGTTAGACGGCATGAATCATACATCAAAGCGGACCATCATACACAAAATAAAAGAGAGATGGAAGGAGAGAGAGAGAGAGAGAGAGAGAGAGAGAGAGAGAGAGAGAGAGAGAGAGATCAGTGAGATGGAGGGACCTCGCCATTATGGGCCCCTCTAGGATCTACACCATCAATCGGTGGGCCCCACTTGGTCCATCACAAAAAGCACAATCTAAACCTATAAACACCCACCGATTTCGCTCCTTCTTGGCTCTTTGGAATGCTAAGCTCCTAATCTTTCTCTTTGATGGTGGAAGATGAAGATTGAAGGGTGGAGATGGGAGATCTTGGGGTAGGGAGTGGGCCACACATGGTTCTTATCATGGAGAGCTTGGACGTTTCTCCTCTCCTTGGGTTGCTTAGGAGTGAAGAGAAATGAGAGAGAGAGGGATGGGTGTGATGAGTGTACTTGAGAGGTGAGGTTGTATTGACTTTTGGGTGAGAGAGATATGGGTGTTGTACTTGATTGATTTGACATTTGGTAGAGATTCTCTTGTGTAGCATTTTCCTCGAAATAAATGCGAGCCTACATCTCCTGGCCTGGGTATCGCATCAGCGCGCGAGACACGACATTGGAACCGCGGTGACGGCGTGGTTGCTAAGGTACAAGTCTTGAGTCAAGCTGACTTGGATTTATGGGATACGACTTAGGGCTGCGCACAAATGCCGACTACAGGTCGCGGGTCGTAGAGATTCGACGGGGAGGATCGCGAGAGTCTACGAAATGATACGGACTAGGATAGGGGTCTGACAGAGACCAAAAAAATGAAGGTTGAGGAATTGGTGGATCTTTTTAAACATTTGAGTTGAATTTTAAAGATCAGAAAAACAAGTACATAGACCTCAAATCCTTGAAGTCCTAATTAAAGGTAATAAATAAAAATTCAGATAATGAGGAAAATGAGGATGATGTGGCTTTATTGACAAAGAAATTTTATAAAAAAAATTTAAAAATAAAAAGAAAAATAATTTTTAAAAATCTTTTGACAAGAGAAAGCGTAATTTTTGCTATTGGAAAGCTAAATCCAAAGACACTTAATGTTACAATTGCATTAAGTTTAGGCATCTTGCTTCAAAATGTCTTAAAAATGTTAAATTATAAAAAAGGGTATGATTGCCACTTAGGATGAATCATTCTTTTAGTACGATCTAGTTGATCACCTCCATGGACTGGTCGTCGGGCAAAGCTGCCATTGATGTCCTCGTCGCTGGAGTTGGACTCATCTGGGGTAGCATTATGATTCACCTTCGGAAGTGCCCTATGGAAATCGGGGTTGTGCCATACATCCAATGGAATTTAACATCTAGAAAATTGCAAAATAAAATGCGTCTTAAGCCAAAATATCACAAGTACCGCCTCGTCCAGGACCGTCGCAAGGAAAACTATAACTGGAATCTTTTTGATCTAGCAATCTCTTCTCTCGCTACCAGTTGCTCCTCAGATCTATCTCCCTGATGAAAATCTAAATGCATTCATGACAATAGCCAGTATCACTACTCCAGAAGATAGTGAAACATCTAGATATGAAACTCGTGAGAGTGCTCTGAAAATGAAGAAGACCTTTAAGAAGCATATTATGCTCTCTTCAGAGAAAATTACAAAATTGTGTCGAAATTGAAAATGCAAAAGAAAAGTGTAAGGAATTGCAATTAGAACTGAAAAGCCATTTTGAAAAAAATCTCAGCTTTCTGATTGTTTTGAAAAATCCAAAGTTTGAAAAATGTAAAACTCAAAAGCTGAAGTCTGATTATGAGAAATTGAGGATTGAAATTTCTTCACTTTAGAGTTCAAAGGATACTTGGAATTATTCCAAATGAGATAAAAAAATTTGAAAAATTACTAACCTCATCTTGCCAGTATGGTGATAAGTCTAGCCTTGGCTACAACGTATATAACAATATGAAGCCTAAGACTTCTACTCATACTTTTGTGAAAGGAGAATCCTCAAACTCTAAAGTGGGAACTAAAAAAGGGTATGAGTTTGATCGCAAGAAGACTATCTTCAACAATAAAATACCCTTCCAAGAATTTTTCTAAAGTGAAAAACTTTGGCAATAGCCACAGATAGCAAAAGTGAGAAACTAACAATCCTCCACTTGTTAATAAAATTGTGGACTTGCTCAAAGAGTAGTTAAAATCCAACGCAAATAAGAAAGGCATAAAAAGGAGAAAAATCTTAACTCCCAGAGACAACTAAAGGAAAGAGACCATCCAAAGCCTAGAACCTTCATGAAATGGGTTTCAAAGGTTAAATGTCTGGTTATCCACATAGCATTCAAAACAAGTAGCCATTCAAGATGATACGTGGATAGTGGATCCTCTAGACATATGACATGTAATAAAGCCATTCTCTCAAATATCAACCAAATTGATGGTGACTCAGTTACATTCAGAGATGGTAGCAACTACAAGATCATTGGTCAATGTAATGTACATCTTCCTAACTTACCTATGTTTGAAAAAGTTTTATATGTTGAAGGATTGAAACATAACATTCTTAATATATCTCAAATCTGCGACAATGATCATATTGCAAGATTTTCTGATCATGGATGTGAGATAATTATTAAAGAAGGAAATGTGATATTAAATGCTAATCAAACTTCTGAAAATTGCTATATAATAGATGACACTAGCTTAAGAAACCTTTCATGATACATGGTTCAAACAAACGAGACTAAATTATGGCATCAACATCTTGGACATTTAAATTATAAAGATCTTTACAAGTTGAACAAAAGAGATCACTTATGAGGCTTACTTAGGTTGAGTAAGAAGGAAAATAAAGTATGTGGTGCTTGTCAAGTTGGTAAGCAAATTAGGAGTTGTCACAAGAAAGGGAACTCCTTGGCCACTACTAGATCTCTTGAACTTCTCCACATGGACTTACTTGGACCAGAAGGAATGGAGAGTAAAGGAGGGAAAAAATATTTCTTAGTTATAGTTGATGACTACTCATGATATTCTTAGGTAACATTCTTAAGAGAAAAGTCGAATGCTTTTGACGATGTCAAAAGGCTTATTAAACGCATACAGATTGAAAAAGAGTTGTTTGTAGTCAGAATAATGAGTGATATTGAACAGAATTCGAGAATAGCAATTTTTAAGAAATACTACAACTACCATGGTATATTACATGGATTTTTAGCTCTTAAAATACCCCAGCAAAATGGAGTTACTGAGAGGAAGAATAGGGTGTTACAAGAGATGACAAGTGTTATGTTGAAGCTGCGAATACTGCTTGCTATCTGAACAACCATGTTTATATTAGAGCTGGAAAAAGTAAAGCAGCATATGAAATGTGGTTTGAGAAAAAGCCTAGTGTAAACTATTTTCGTACATTTGGAAAAAAGTGTTACAGTTTACGTGACCATGAAAATTTGAAAAAGTTTGATGTAAACTATTTTGCGTTATTACGTTAAATTTCATGGTTGTTCGATTAGCCTGACCCTGGATTCGGCTAGCCGAACCATCTTAAGTCAACTCGACAACAACCTAGGTTAAGTTTCCATCAATAGGTAATTTTAATTTTCATGAATCTAAAGTTAGCCAAACCCTCTCAATCTCAAGACAGCTGAGTTCAAATCAGATCTTGCAAAATCTTTTAGCCGTTGAAACAAAATTGTGAAACGCCATCCAGCCGAAGGGATTCTTAGATTGACCGAAGCTCTAATATGTTTACTATAAATAAAACTCATTTATCACGATTTTACAACAAGAAAAAAGGGAGAAAAAAAATACAAGAAACAATAGCGAAAAATCTTATTCTTTTCAAGCTATTTGCATTGTTATTCATATATTATATTGTAGCTTATGCAATTCTCTTCTTAAGCCTTCTTAAATTCAAATAGAGAGTGGCATATACTCAACTCGAGAATAGAGGAATAAATCTGCAACTTTTAGGGTTTTTCTTTTCGAAAAATTAGCTATCCCTAGATCCTTCTTGGTTGTGCATATATTGATTCATCTTCATCTGATAAAAGAAAGGATTGCTGCATCTACTGAAGCTTCATATTCAAAGGCTTCACCGATATTTTTTGCTTTGACTCACATCTTCAAGAAGATAGTTTTCATTCAGTAAATTACTTTGACTTTCTGTTGATTGAGATTGCCTAGAAAAATCTCATTACATTGAGAAGTGATAAGCCCGTTAAAATTACTTGAGGTTAGTTGTGATAGCCTCTGAAAATCACAAACTGTAAGAGGTTATTAAGATAAGCTCGTGAAAACCTTTGTTATAGTGAAAGCCAAAATTACGTTGAGAAGTAATTTTGGGAGTAGAGTAGGTGTGTGTTAACACCGAACCCCTATAACTCTGTTTGTCTTATGGTGATTGATAATCTTTTCCTTGTATTTATTATCTTAAAATATCGAAATTAAGGAAGTCTTGAAATAAAGTTGTCCTATTTAAGAGAGTAGGTGAAGGTTGTCCTACGACCTAATTGAAATCAATATTTCAATATTAATTATTGTTATTAATTTATTATCTGAGGTTGTCCTATTCACCCCTACCCCCCTCCCCCTCTCTAGGACATCAATAACTCCACTTACATTTTTGATGTCTTGGAATGTTTACATGATGTTTTGGTTGACTTGCTCTTGAGCATTCATGAACCTCTAAACCATATCCTCTTAGGTCTTCTTCAATAGGATCTCATAAGTAGGAGGCCCAAGGGGATAGTTGTTAGAGTCTATGGTTGGTTCACCTTTCCAATTTAAATTTTGATTGTTCCTCCAATCAAAATCATACATGTCATATGTGGGTTTATTCGATAATTGTTGATAAGTGTTCCCAACCATATAATATTATGCATTATCCTCTTAACTAGTGGAACATCATTCCCCGGTTGGTTCCAAATCGTAGTTCCACTTAATTTATAAGACAAATGGCATTTCCTAACATAGTGATCTGACAACCCTTCGACTAATATTTCATCTATTAGAAGTTGATTAGAGTATTCTCATGTCCACTCTGGCATGAACATGATAACACCCTAATTCTAAACCTAAACCTAAAAACAAAATCAAAATCCTACAGAAAAATAAAATCCTACAACAATTAATGAAGCAAGTGAATGGAGTGAGGAATGATGTTACCAAAAGAGGGGAACTAGAACTAAAATACACCTATAAAATAGAAATAAACAATTGTGCTAGTGATGTTAGAAAATCTAAAACAAAATAAACTTTAAAAAAAAAATTTTAAATTAGAAAACATGTAAAAAAAAAAAGAAAAAAAAAACCCCTTGGTTGTAAAAATCTAAATTTTTTTAACCTAAAATAGAAAACCTAGAAAACTTAAACCTAATTGTGTTCCTCCCCGACGACGGTGCCAAAAACTTGATCAAACCTAAAAGGTTGACAACCCCAAGTGTAGGGCTGCGATGTAGCTTTAATTTGATGAGACCGAGATCAAATTCATATGGAATGGGGGACATAACCTAGAACTAATCTAAAGGCAACGATTGGTCTAGGTTATTAATCCAATGAAGTAAAAAAAAATGGTTTAAAAAAAATATATAAAAACAACTAAGGATCTAAGAATCCACTGACAGTAATGACAATATCTTATTTATTGATTCAACATATTACTCAATTGGAATCGAAGTCCTATCTTATCCAATCAGAAAATAATTCTATTAAACCAATCATCAACACCAATAAGAACATGAATTCAATTGAGTAACTCTCTCATGAAGCACTTGAATATCAATCGCATGGACAAGAGCATCTAAAGTAACCTTAGGCGATAATAGATTAATCAATTACACATACTGATTCTTCAAGTGCTAATGTTTTATACACACAAGTAGATTGTTAAATTTTATAAACAAAATATATAGTGTATGGATCTTAAACTCACTTGAACATTAATTTCAAGACTACTGTGCGACTCAACATCTCAAGATTAGAAGGCTCAAAAAAATTTCAAGAGAAGAATCAATTGTATGCCAACCTACAGGTAAAGAAGAGCTTAGGAAAGACCCTATGTTAAAGTACATCTGAGTGGTTTTCTAAGATTTAACTTATTAAAACTTTACATTAAAATTTAGGGGTGTTCGACTAGCCCAACCTTATCTTCGGCCAGCCGAACTAGCTCGGGTCAGCCCGAGATCAACTTAGGTCAAGTTTCTAGCAATGTATGATTTTGAATTACGGGAATCTTAGGCTAGCCGAAACCTGCCTCTGACCAATCGAAGGTATCTCAGGCCAGCCAAATTTTGTCTTAGGCTAGCCTAATATTTGATTCAAAATAAGATCCCGTGAAATTTGATAGTCGTTGAAATAGAATCATGAAAATCCGACCACCCAAAGGGATTCTTAGGCTGACTGAAGATTTAGATCTTTTGCTATAAATAAAGCTCACTTCTCACTATTTAAAAACATGAGAAAAGAGAGAAAAATACAAGAAACAAAAGAGAGAAATCTTCTTCTTTTCAAGATATTTGCATTGTCATTTTTATATTATTTTTGTAGCTTATTCAATTCTTTTCTCAAGTCTTATTAAATTTAATTAGAGACGCCCTGTACTCAACTTGAGAATAGAGGATTGAATTTGTAGCTTTTAGAGTTTTGTTCTTTGAAAAATCATATATTCCTGGACCCTTCTTAGTTGTGCATACATTGGTTCATCTTTATCTGAGAAAAGAAAGGATCGCTGCATCGACTGATGTTTCATCTTCAAATGCTTTGTCGATATATTCACTTCAACTCACATCTTTAAGAAGATAAGTTTTTATCTGGTTCTTAAAGACTATAAGTTTTTATTTGGTAAATTACTTTTACTTTGGGTTGATTGAGATTGCTTGAAAAATCTTATTGGGTTGAGGAGTGATAAGCCCATTAAAATCACTTGAGGTTAGTTGTGATAGCCTATGAAAATCACAAACTGTAAGAGATTGTTGGGGTTAGCTTGTGAAAACCTTGAATATAGTGGAATCCATAATTATGTGAAGAAGTAATTTTAGGAGTGAAAAAGGTGTGTTAAACACCAAACCATTAGAACTTTGTTTGTCTTGTGGTGATTGATAATCTTATTATTATATTTATCATATTGAAATACTGAAATCAAATCATGAAATAAGGTTGTCCTACTTAAGAGATGAAGGTTGTCCTACGACTCAATTGAAATTAATATTTTGAATAATTATTGCCGTTGTGAATTTATTTTCTAAGATTAATTATAAAAAATTAGTTAAGTCTTATTCACCCTCCCTCTAGGACATCGATAGCTCAACTTACAAGTGGTATCAAAGCGAGATTGCTCTTGATTCGATTCAAATCCTAGAGCTAAATACAGAGCTAAAAGATGTCAAATTTCAAAAGCTTATCCATGTCCAGGTCACCTCCCTTTGATGACTCAAACTATTCATATTAAAAAGCCTAGATGTGCATCTTCCTCAAATCCATAGATGAAAGTGTGTGGCAAGTCACTGTGATTCAATGGTCCCCTCCTACGATGGAAGTAGTAGCTAAGAATGGAACCACATCCATAAAAAAAAACCTATAATTTGTGGACAAATACTCAGAAAAGTGAAAGTAGTGCTAATGTAAAAGGCTTAAATGCTATAACTTTTGCCCTATCACTGGATGAATTTAAAATAATAGTTTCGTGTAAAATGACAAAACAAGTTTGAGATATACTTAAAATGACCTATGAGGGAATTAATATCGTGTAAAAAAAAAAAAAATCTAAGATCCAAATCTTCACAACCAAATTTTAGAAAATTCATATGGAAGAAAATGAGACATTCATGAACTTCTATACAAAATTAAATGACATAATTAACTCTATGTAAGGTCTTGGAGAATGTATCCATGAAAGAAAGGTTTGTGCAAAAATATTAAGATCACTTCCTAAATGGTTCAATTCCAATGTTACTGCTATATAAAAATTGAAGGATACCGACAAAATGAAGGTTGGGGAATTGGTTAAATTTCTTCAAACATATGAGTTAAATTTCAAAGCTCCGAAGAACAAGTCCAAACTCTCAAATTCTCTAAGTCGAAACTAAAGATAATGAATGAAAATTCAAATAATAGGTAAAATGAGGATGATATGGCATTATTAGCAAAGAAATTTTATCAAATTTTAAAAAGAAAAAGAAAAATAATTTTCAAAAACCTTTTGACACGAGAATGGGCAATTTTAACTATTGGAAAGCTAAATCCAAAGGCACCCAATATTACAAGTGCTCTGAGTTTGGGCTTCTTGCTTCAAAATGTACTAAAAAAGGATATATTTAAAAGAAATGGTATGATTACCACTTAGAATGAACCATCAGAATCTGAATTCGTTTTAGAATATGATGAATCTGATCAAGAAAAAAGTAAGAAATCAAAATGCATTCATGACAATAGCCAGACTCACTACTCCAGGAGATAGTGACACATTTGGATATGAAACTCTCGAGAGTGACTTTGAAAATGAAGAAGACCTTCAGACAAAGTTGCAAAATTGCGTCAAAATTGAAAATGTAAAAGAAAGTGTGAGGAATTGCAATTAGAACTTGAAAAACTGTCTTGGAAAAAATCTCATTTTCCTGAAAATGCAACAGAAAGTGTGAAAAATTCAAACTATATTTAAGTTTGAAAAATGCAAAATTTCAAAATCTTAAGTCTGATTATGAGAAATTGAGGATTGAGGTTTCTTCACTTCAAAGTTCAAAGAATAATTGGAATTATACATTAGGAGAAAAAACTTGAAAAATTACTAATAATATTTTGCCGCTATGGTGATAAGTCTAGCCTTTGCTATAACATATATAACATTTAAAGCCTAAGACTTCTACTCTTACTTTTGTGAAAGGAGAATCCTCAAACTTTAAAGTGGAAACTCGAAAAGGGAATGCGCTTAATCGCAAGAAGACTGTCTTCAAAAATAAAAAACCCTTCTAAGAATTTTCTAAGATGAAAAAGTGTAATGCTCCGGTTTTTGAAACCCGAGTGTATGACTCATTTTCCAAAAACCCAAGTATTTGCCTTTAAAATTCAGTCCAAATTTAAATCAGCTCATCAAATATTAGAGTTAGTAGCAAATGTTGGCGGATTAAACCATGCAATGTATAAAAACGTTCCAACCACAATAAAAATCCAAATGTAGCGCCTATACAGGACTTATACAATCCCAAATAACAAAATTCATTAAACAAAAAACAGAAATATAACTAGTGACGGAGCTCAATATGGGTTGCATGGATCCCGTTTAGGCCCTCAATTACCAGATTTGCTCAGGCAACCCAGTGAACAACATCAGCTCACTCTTCACCTGCATTAACTTATATGGTTTGATAGCGTTAATGGCTATCGCAATGAGTACCCTCTAAGATTAGAAACTCATCATTCATAATCTGGGATAGATTACAAGTCATGAGAATGGATATATTAAACAGCGCAATTCATAATCGTGATCATATACTCAAAAATTAAGCTAATCAACATAATCTCATCATAAGTAAAATGTAATGGCAATCGCAATGCAAGTGAACGTGTCTAATAATCAAATAATCAGTCATACAACTTTCTATTGCACCCGAAAATCACATCGTACGTGAACTCCACATGGTGTTTAAAAAATCGATAAGCGAACTCCCGCTCCACCCGAAAATCACAATACAAGTGAACTCCGCAAGGTGAATAGAAAATCAACCTTTAAACCTCTGCTTCACTTGGAAATCATATCGTATGTGAACACCGCAAGATAACTAGAAAGTCAATAAGCAAACTCCTGCACCACTCGAAAATCATGGTACGACTGAACACCGTAAGATGAAGGGAGAATCAACAGGGGCATTCCAACATTATTCGAAAATCGTACGAACTCCGAAAGATGGTTAGAAAATCGATAAGTGAACTCCCGCTCCACCCAAAAATCATAGCGAACTCCGCATAATGGGAATCAACATATAAACTCTAGACCACCCAAAAATCATATCGTAAGTGAACTCCGCAAGATGGTTAGAAAATCGATAAATGAACTCCAGCTCCACCTGAAAATCATGGTACGACAGAACACCACAAGATGGCTAGAAAACCAACATACAAACCTCTACTTCACCCAGAAATCATATCGTATGTGAACATCGCAAGGTGGCTAGAAAATTGATAAGCGAACTCCCGCTTTACTCGAAAATCATCATACGACTGAACTATGAAAGATGAAGAGAGAATCACCATAAGAACTCTAGTGTCATTCAGAAATCGTATGAACTCCACAAGATGACTAGACAATCGATAAACGAACTTCAGCTCCACCTAGAAATCATAACGAACTCCGCATAATGACTTGCAAATCAACAAGATATGCAAATATAATCAATAAGCCACAAAATGGTGCTAATATCCATCAAAGCCACAAAAAGGCAAATAAGCGATCCAAGCCACGTAGGGCAAATATGCGGTCCAAGTCATATTAGGCAAATATGCGATCAAAGCTGCGTATGTCAAAAATGGATTGCAAGATGGTAAGTCCACAAAAAGTTCCATTTAATCCATCAAATAATCATGAGTAGCAAACAACTAATCAATTCGCAGGTTGTACACTTGAAAATAGCATGTGAACATCAAATCATTTATGCTTGCTAAAATTAAAGAGACACGTTCATTATCTAACACAGGAATTAATTTCACAACAGATTAGCATATTAGCATAGTAAGATATTAACTCAATTAGGTAACTTAGGAGATACTAAATGAGGGAATCAAAGCATCATCTATGTCTAGATTGATGAATTTAACTGGGAAGCTCAAAGGGTGAGTCCTCACCATGATCAAGCACTCTAGTTATGTGTGGCCTGCTAGATAGCACGAATGCAGCCTGATAAAGTCAAATCATAATCGATAAATATGTGACCACTACCCAATCAAAATATCAAGGAAAGTGGTCAATACTTGGCTCCTACGGTCAACATATTAAGTGAAAACTCATTGAGTTAATTCACTAACAAAAAAATGCAAATGAGTTTTTAATTTACCTTAACTTGATAGCATATCTCGGCAACTCGACACGAACCCAAGAGAACTTGGCCAAACTCAGCTAAGACCAACCAAGTTGACTCGACAACCACTAAACCCAACTCCCTCTCTTTCTCTCTCTCACGTTTCTCTTCCTCTCTTCCTTCCTTCTTCCAGTTTCTCTCTCTTCCTCCTCTGCTTCTCTTTTTCTTTCTTTCCTGCTGGAATGTCCAGCAATGGACCTGGACAAACTAAAACCCAAACTAGGTCTAAGCCCAACTCGGTTTTGGTTGAGATGACTCGATAGCTATGAAAACTCTTGGTTTTCTCTCTTTCTTTGCTTCTTCTCTTCTCTCTATCTCCCTATTGGAATCTCCAACCGGAACTGGAGTAGACCGGTGTCTGAGTCACGTTGGACTCAGTGACAACCTGGACTCGTTCCAACCGTTGGATGCAGCACCCCTCTGTTCGCGTTCAAATAGGAGTGCGACACCACTCCTCTCTCACATTTGTCTCCTTGCATCTTCCTTTTTATCTCCTCATCAACTGACCAGGACGGAGCTTAGCTCGAACTCGAGCCCAACTCAGACAGACCGAGCCGTAACTCGGTGCGGCAGTGGACAGTAAGGAGGACAACATCCTCTCTCTATCTTCTCTCTCATTTTCTCCTTTCTTTCCTTGTCTCCTCTTCTCTAGACTAGGCTTAAGCAAACTTGCTCGATAACCCAACGAGTTACCGTGAAACTCAGTGCGGCAACAAGAAGTGGTGCCTTTCTCATTTTCTTTCTTTCCTTTTTTTTTGAAAGGAAACCTTAAAAGGGTGGCCGTTATAAGCCACGTTAATCCCCTCTCTGAAGTTTCGATCACCACTAATCACTCGATTAGTTAAACTAAGCTAGTTTCCATCCCCGACATAATGCAAGTAAAATCTCGCTAATTTGATTTGGGCCGCATTGAATGACTTGCATGGTTCGTAATAGACACCAGGGGTGAGTTTTCAGGACCTTGGCTCACCTAATGGATGACTTAGATCAACGAATGGGCCCCATCACCACCTGATGGGTTTTCTTATCCAATGAAGCAGATGACCCAGCCACTAATGGCGGGTCATCCTTGAGTGGTTGATCCTGCGATCAACAACATGTGGATAGCGTGGATCTATCCTAGGATTATTGTGGGACCCACTAGTTACATGTTGATTAGTGGTTTTTCTTAATAGGTTTAGGTGCAACGTGCGACAGCAGCGGCAGGAGAAAAATCGAGCCATAGCTAGGAAAAGCCCTTGTTTGGAGGGCACCGATGGCTCTAAGTGGAGGGATGTGATGTTGTAGAGGCAACACATGCGGATTGCCAGCATGGAAGGAGGGAAGAACAGAATTCTTTCCAATTTTGGAAGGATGGTTTTACATAGCCTCCTTGCCCTCGAGTTTGTGCCCATACGTGTGCTCATCCTTATGTGAACTAGACAAGGTTTTGGTTAGAAATGGGTGCTCTATCAGATGGGCAGTTCAAATTAACCATTTGGGTCATGATGGTGGGCCACAATGCGTCCCAAACGGACATTGTCCGTTCTGTCGTGAGTGGGAGAATTTCCAAGAAGGTCGGGTCAGACCTTATTGATTGGGTCTCATGGTCTAATGCACAGCAGTTGTACACCTCCTGTGTACATACACTTATAGGTTGGGGTCCACTCGGGTGATCTTGAGGAATCTGGTCCATCTATTAGATTCCATGGGTCAAAGTAGGGCCTTTGGTCGTCGTTCAGGCCAATCAAAAGTCCAGGTGGGTGGCACCTTAGGATCTTCGACTTTAGCTGCTAATTTCGCTAGCTGCTAATTTCGCTAAGCCGATGGTCAGATTCTTTCCAAACATGATCATTGGTGTATTTGATGGTTCATAATCTTATTTAGGGTAGAATCGTCAGTCCCTACACCTCAATTGGGAGGGCGACATGGTTTTGAATGGATGATTTATTTCAAAATGATTCATTGAGAGCCAAGAGTTCTTTAGATGGATCTAATAACCAGTTCTGATGATCATATCCATCAATATATGATGCGAGGCCCAACTCCAATGATTTATCTTGAATTTCATAGTTGATCTATAATTCCAATGGCTGGATCTTGTCATCCAGAAGCAAAAGTGTTTCATACTCACTCCTTACTAGTTCTAGTTGTTTTAAATTCAGCATAGGTAGAGATTTAACCACTGATCTTATGCTTAGAGAGTCAGATGGTTCGATCTCTGATGAGGATATTTCCAATAGTCAAACTTAAGTTAGATCAAAGGTGGTTGTTTGGGCGAATCGACTTTGTGTTTAAACTAAATTAGGTTCTTATGGTAACATGTAAGGCCCGTATCCTAGGCCGTACCATTCCATAGGTTTCCGTGGTCCTCCCGGTCAAATTCTGGCAACCCGCGACCTATAATTAGCGTTTGCGTGCGACCCTAAGTTGTATCCTGAAGATCTGAGTTGGCTCGACTCAAAACTTTTACCTTAGCAGCCGCACCGTCACCGCGGTTCCAACGCCGCATCTCACGCGCTGATGCGATACCTATGCCAAGAGTTATGGGCCTGCATTTATTTCAAGGAAAACACCATGCATTACGTATTCCGAGAGAATCTCTAAAACCCATAACATTAATCAATCACCTCAAGTTAAGTACAGATCCTATCACAAGTATAAGCAACCCATACCCTAACCCTCTCTCTCTCCACCCATCACTTATCACTCCATCACCTTTTCATCCCATCACTTCTCTCTCTCTCTCTCATTTCTCTCTTCACTCTCAAGAAACCAAGAGACCAAAGTCCAAGCTATTCCAAAGAGCTGGGTGTAGCCCACTTCTTAACACCCCCCCCCCCCATCTCTCTCTCTCTATCTCTTTTTCTCTCTCGCTTTTATGACGGAATGTGGCTCACTTGATCTAGACCGTCTATGTGTTGCGCCCCCATGCTGCTGCTATGGTGAAGTAAGAACACAAATATCAGTTGATCCAAAGCTTGGGTGGGCCACACTCTCATGGACCACATCTCACCACATGTGTGGACCCACCATGATGATCCGTTCATCCACACCGTCCATTGAAGCCAGGAAGGTGGGACCCACACAGCCATGTAGCTATTGTATTGCGTCAGCAAGTGGGACCCATGCAACTAGGAAGATGTTGTACTGCACATTAGCAAGCTATGTGTGTCCTACCTGAAATTTAGATTTATCCCATTCTCTTTGAATGTGTACGTGGGACCCACCTTAATATTTAAGTTCTATCTTCACCATTCAGCTGTATGGACGGTGGGATGCACCATGATATATGAGTATTATCTCCACCGTCCAGTGGTCTGGACCATGGAAACCACTGTGATGTAAGTGCTTTATCTACACCGTCTATCTATGGACCCCACCTGACATGTACTGTGTCCAGCACGTGCATGTGGACCCCACTAGATGTATGTGTTGTATCTGCACACCATCCATCCACAGTGGGAGTCCACCTTAATATAAGTATTGTATATCAGCACCGTCCTTCACTGGATGGTGCTGCATGGGGTGCATCGTGATGATCGTTGTAGCCACACTGTCCATCTGCCAGGGACAGTGGGCCCCCTTTTGATGCATGTATTCTATATCAAGTTGTCCATCTCCTGGACGGAGGGCCAGCAGCCCACCACTGCTGCTTTGACGTCAGCGAGGCCTATGGGCCTGATCATGAGTTATGTATTAGATCCAAACTGTCCCTCCAATTGGCGAGCTCCTCTTAAGGCCTGAGATAAAAAAAATGAGGCAGATCTATCAGGTGGACCACACTGTAGAAAATAGTGGAGAATTGAACGCCTACCATTGAAATCCTTTAGGGATCACAGAAGTTCTGGATCAATATGATATTTGCTTTTCCACTTGATTCAGGTCTTTGTCATCGTATGAATAGGTTGGATGGAAAATAAATGCTATGGTGGGCCTTGGTAATTTTAAGTGTGGAAATCATTATCTCCACTATTATTTGTGCTATGGTCCAGATGATCTTCCAATGTGATTCATTTTTGGGTAATGCTCTAAAAAGATCTCTAAGATAGATGAATGGTGTAGATGGTGTGGCCCATTGTTGTGGCCCATCTTGATGTATATGAGGCCCGTTGTGTAGTCCATGTGATGCGGCCCACTTGATGTATATGAGGCCCATTAGTGCGGCCCAATGTGATGTATTTGTGGCCCATCCGTTGAGGCCCAATGTGATGATTTATGGCCCATTCGTGAGGCCCAATGTGATGCATTTGTGGCCCATTCGTAAGGCCCAATGTGATGTATTTTTAGCCCATCCATTGAGGCCCGATGTGATGTATTTGCGGCCTATGAGTGAGGCTTGATATGGTATATATGTGGCCCATGTGTGAGGCCCAACGTGATATACATGAGGCCCATGTGATGTATATGTGACCCTTGAGTGATGCCCATTGTGATATATATTAGGCCCTTGTGTGAGGTCATGGGCCCACTATACACTTGGCTCTATGTGGGCCACTCCTTGGGAGGAATGTTGGTTAAAGGACCGCATTGATGGGCAATGATGGTTGAATGTCCACATTGTGACCTTCCCTCAGGCCTTATTAGGCCCATTCTCATCATTTTCTTAGTAGGTCAACCCAAATTACTGGGCCCCATTGATATTGCATGGTTCATCTATTCATCAGGCTAACCTATAATGTTGAGCCCCATTAGTTTTTAGTAAGGTTATTTCTTTTATTTTGGAGTCCACCTAGGACTTGTTTTGGGCCCCCTAGGGCATCCAGCGGGCTATGAAATAGTATGGTGAAGGAACCCTTTCCGGATCTTTAGGTTATAGGTAGGCCACTTCGGCTCAACCTTAATATGAGATAGTATATCATTATAAACCAGATCCGCGGTCCTTACGTGGACCCCGCTCCATCTATAGGCCAATTATCGATGTCGATTATCGATACCGATTATGAGTATGTGACAGCATAACATCATGATACATGCCCATACACATCATCTGCATGCTTGTGATGAGATGAGGTTGACCATTGCATATACCTTCTGGCAAGTTGTTTATGGGATTCCCTGATAGGTGGTGTTGTCCCTCTTGAGCGCACGGTATGCGCAGGATTAATACATTACTGGATTGTATGACATATGCATCTTGTATTATGTGATATGGTTACTATACGCCCTAGTGACATCAGGGCTATGGCCTCCACAGGCACATCATGGAGAGCCGGATTGGATACCAGAAATACTGTTACTAGCATCGGGGCACCATAGATGTCCCTAGGTGAAAATTCCTAAACCTGATGGTACCAGAGGATGACTCCAATGTCAAGATCGAGTGTATACATAAGAGCATGAGGGCCGTATACCAGTAGGCCGCGTCTCCCACTATATCATAGTCGGTTAGAAAAGGGTGTGACCTTACCCGCGTGAGTGAGGGGGCAATATCTAGGTTGAGTTTGACCAGCTTGAGGAATGGGTCAGCTATCAACGAGTCGGGCCCGATATTGGCAGGCGTATAGTGAGGTCTCTTCCACTTACCTAGTTGTGCGCTCAGATAGGGACAACAAGCTGGCATAGAGTGTACTGGACCCCGGTGATTTGTCGAACATGAAAACTATACTAATATTTGATGTTCTAGTGATGAGCTACACTGATATGTGGGTTTGGATGAGTACTGGTATGCTTGAGCTACATCTCGCATCGCATGACCTTGGTATGGCCAACATCATTTACGCCTTGCATCGTATGGCCTTAATATGGCTGATAGCATTCATGCCTTGCATTGCATAGCCTTGGTATGGTTGATACTTTTCATGGATTGACCAGCATATTCCGCATTACTCTAATATTGCATTCTGAGCATGCTTATATTGCGCACACACTCTCACCACCCTCTAAGCTTTTCGTAAGCTTATGCATGACCATTGCGTGCAGGTGACGCTAGGACGCTGCAACAACATGAGATTAGAGCGTGCAGTGGACTTTTGGAGCTTCCAATTTTGATATTGTATTTCACTTTATATGCATTGTACCTTAAAGTTTTTTATCATAGTGGATTTTGTGATGGTGTTTTGGTTATTGTTCGTGGGTTATGCTTATGGTTATGCTTATTACGAATCAAATTCATGTTAAAAATCCTCCTTGTAGGATCCAAAGATCAAAACCTGGTATATGGGTGCTGAGAGCCAAGAATAGGGTACTATGAAGGCTGTTGGTGT
Organism: Magnolia sinica; assembly: GCF_029962835.1. Lineage (NCBI taxonomy): Eukaryota > Viridiplantae > Streptophyta > Magnoliopsida > Magnoliales > Magnoliaceae > Magnolia > Magnolia sinica. The sequence continues at coordinate 42,770,125 of NC_080591.1, read as the reverse complement.
TGGATTCGGAGATCAGGAATTTCGTGAGCCTGGTTTCTGAGTTTGGAGCATGACACTCGAGTACTGAAAAGTATAGGGTGTTACAATCTACCTCACTTAAAAGAATTTTGTTCCAAAATTCACCATTTCTATCATGAATGTAATCGAGGATATCTTACTACTATGTAAAAGAAATTCATGTTCTAATTATTTAGGCAATACGGAAGGATGGTTATAGTAGGTCTAAACCTGATACGCCAAACTTCTGCCTGGACGGGCAATGAGTTTACTAATATCATTCTTAATCTCAGTGAGTATCGATCTTTTACTTGATCAGGGCATTGAGATCATTATAATCATTAGGATTTAGAATTCAAGTCAAATTGGGTATACTTTGTTTAAACATGTTTATGTCAATTCATGTTCCCAATCATTCTAGTCATTTGAGATAAGTTATTTAATTTCCTATTTTTCTAAGAAATAAGCCTAAATGGCTCATTACGCTTTAACATTGCATTTTAACTATCTGGGGTGCTATCATAAAATTCATAATTTAATTATTTCAAATTGTTAAAGTCGTATTACTACACAGTCACAAAAATCTTAATCCTTACTAATTATGTAACTACTAAGGAAAATTTGTAAAGATCTTACCTTGGTGGGCTTGCTCAGGGTTGGGTGTATCTAAGGCATACATGCGATGAGTTCCCCATTCTCGTGCTTGAGGTTGCGAGGCTTGAGCAGGATTTGAAGAACCCTGAATCGGTGGCTGAGGTTGTTATTCTAGAGGGAAGATCCTCTCATCTCGCTATTTCTTGAAACGCTGCCTTAAGATATGACCCGATTTGCCACAATAATTACAAATCTTATCCTAACCTAAAGAATGAATTGGGTGAGATGTGAATTTCACCCTCTTCTCAATCATAGGAGATACAGATGGCGCCATCTTGGCTTTAGTTGTTAAACCTCAAATAAGAGTACGTGTCTTGGCCATATGCTCGAAGTCCTTTCCTATTCGCATGGCTTTATCCATTAGGTTAGCGAAGTCAGCAAAATCCAAGGTGCACAATCTTGACTAGATTTCTGATTGAAGACCTCTAATAAACTTCTGCATTTTATATTCCTTGTCATTAACGACCCTTGGCATATATCTTGACAAGTCATCAAGTCTCACTTCATATTGAGGCACTGACATACTTCCCTACTACAGCTTGAGGTACTGAGATACCTTCTCGTGGCGATAGCAAGGGGAAAAATACTTTTCATTGAACCTCTTCTGAAACTCAGTCCAGGTCCACTCATAATGTGATGGGACTCTTCTTAGCATGCTTTCCCACCATATATCTGCCTCACCTTCTAGGGCATAAGTGGTGAAAACAACCTTTTGGGCGTCCGAATAACCTAGCAGTTTCATCATCTTGGCCATTATATTTAATCAGTGTTCTGCCAGAACTAGATCTGGTGCTCTTGAGAAGGTTGGTGGCCTCAACCTCTGAAACCTTTCAAACATATCTTCCCCACTAATCGCTTCAGTCTTTGAGATCGATGCATGCATATTATGTTGGAGAGCCTCTTTTTTTTAAATTTAATTTTATTTATTACACATGCACACACACCCAACACACTCGCATTGGTGGAATTTCACCACCGATGGATACTCGAACCCTTGATCGGGTGTTGAAACTCCCGAGAGTCTACCACCCGAGCAAGAGTAAGGATCCATGTTGGAGAGCCTCTAACAGTGTAGCGATCAAGCCTGTTACTGTTGTATAATGGTAGTCATCTGACTAATAACATCGCTAGGTAGAGCTTCATGTTGCACATTTGATGAAGGCGTGCCAACAAGACCCACACGTGGTTGAGATGGGATGACTCCTGATGCTGACTCTCTTTCAGAGCTACTTGGCCTAACTGGAGGTATAGGAGAGCGCTCAAGACTCTCTGAAATTATGGTTTAGACCGCTGCTATTGAAGTATGAATGTGTGACAAAGATCATAGAGGGGGTTGAATAGGACTTTTCAATAATTATGCCAATTTAAAATCCTTATTGCCTAACTTAAAATAATCTCTAGTTAAACTAAGCAAGGCAATTTAACTCTAAAGGCTTCCAAGCCAATAGAGGGTCCAATCTCATAGAGTTCTTAAGATATATCGTTAAAGTAATTAGTCTATATCATATTGAACATGTGTGAATGGAATATGCTACTTATTAATCCTAAGCATTCATCTTATCATGCATACATAACTAAGCATTCAAACATATAAGTATGATTTAAATAGATGCACAAATATCAATCCCAAACATAGGCATGTATAGTGGTTCAACTACGTGCCTACTCCATTCCTAATGGATTTACTCTCTCCTAGAGTATACTGGATTTCACTATGAAAGGTTTTAAATCAGGTTTACCTCAAACCTTTATAACCTGCACAAGGTATTGCCTACACAAGACAATCATTCAAGCCTACACAAGGCAATCACACATACTTACACAAGGCATTAGGTCCTACACAAGGACACTATACGTATTCTCCCGTCGGAGGCCTAGAAAAGGTCTTAGCGAGTTTGAGAAACAAACTCTGAAACCAAATCCTACACAAGGAAGAGGTTTCAAACTCTTTGGACTCTTATACTTGTAAGTGGGTGAGCCCTTCTTGTTGCACTTATTGGGTTGCTAGATCTTTGCCCTCTTGTGTTTTAATTAGCTCCCTGATGCTCCCCCGATCATGTTGCTATTTCTTTGTCAAGGTTTCAGCTCCACGATCAATTTCCTTACATTGGATGTTTCATTAAGGTTACCAAGGTGATGGGAGTGGGTTGAATCTCATACAACTAGGTGGTAAGTGGATTTCCTAGGGGATTCAGCTGATAGATGCTCTAGAGTATCATGGAGACTATGAATATACCAATAAGTTTGGTCTCAATGCTCTAGAGAAGGCATACGATCATGTTCTTCACAAATAAGAGCTTGGAATGCTCATTAAAGTGAGGAATCACAATGATAAGAACATGAATCTCAAAGGAATAGAGTCTAAGATGTTTTGTTAAGCTTGGGATGCACTAAGGACTTTAGAATGCCTTGATCCATGATTTCTGCAAAGATCTGGATTCTCCTTTTATAAGAAAAAGGTTCCAACGGATCTATAATGGCTATGTTTCGGTCCTACCGAGTAGTCTTTCAGTCGGACCGAAATATCTTCAGTTAGACCGAATTAGTGCTCGGTCGGACTGAATAAGGTCCTGAAGTTGCTAGACAATTTTGTCCACTTTCGGTTGGACCAAAGCTATCTTCAGTTGCACTCGGTCAGACCAAATTAGCGTTGAACCTTGCTGGACAGTTTTGGCCTATTTTGGTTGTACCGAGGCTGTCTTTGATTGTACTCGGTCGGACTGAATTTAAGCTCTGTCGGACCGAATTAGCATGGAATCTTGCCGGCAATTTTGGCCTATTTCGGTTGGACCGAGGCTAACTTCGGTCAAACTGAAGTTACCATTTGGTCAGACTAAGTCCAACCGAATAGAGGCCAATTTTATCTATTTGTGTTTAAGTCCTGAAATGGCCAGATTCGGTCGGACCGAAGGTTACTATTTTCAATGTGTTATTTCAGCAACTTCAAATTCTAAAGCCAAATTAAATAGATAGAATATATGATCTTTATGGCTTAAGGGATGATCAAAAAGGTATTTCCTATTTGGGTTAGGATCATCTAGGAGGTATATGTTGGTTTTGGTTTGAAGGTTAGAATCATAAGGGTGTCTTTTTAACCTATGAATGTTTCTTGATGCTTCTGCTCCACTTGTGTCTTCGGTCTTTATTTTCCAAGGACTCACCCGATTACTTGACACAACGGTTCACATGATTTACAAACTACTATGCAGAAATGAGTGCAGTAACAATCTCTTCCCTAACAACCTCGTCTGTTGGTGAAGTTAGCAAATGGAAAGTCTGTGGTCTCGGGCGACAAGATTGTGGGGCCATAATCCTGTTAAAAGAAAGGATTTATTATGGTCATATCCTCATAAGTTTAAACAAGTCTTAACCCAAGATCGTAAAGAAGTTTATATGAATTGTATAACTTAAGTATTGTTCAAATCGATAGGTGCTCGACAACTCCCTATCCCTTGTGATTAGGTGCGAGAAGGCTTCAAAGATCCTAAAATGATCATTTAAGCATCATTTTAGCCACATCTTCTAGTCTTCGACTTATAGCTAAGGTCCCACGATGGATTACAGGGGGTCTAAACTTGTGAGTTCTTGAATTTAACTAGACTTTCCAAAACATCTAAAATTTGTTTCTAAGTTTAATGACTATCCTAGAAAATTTTAAAGTAAACTAAAATATTGGATTTCTATGTTCATGAAATACCCTTATGCTAAGGGAATTAAACCTAGTTTCAAGTCTCTAATTTCATCAATGCAACTTTAGAATATTTGAATTCGTATAAGTCTTGTTTTTCTTATGGCCTGGTTTATCTAGATTCTGCTCTGATACCAACTTGTAACACCTCGATTTTTGAAACCCAAGTATATGACTCGTTTTCCAAAAGCTCAAGTGTTAGCCTTTAAAATTCAGTCAAATTTTAAACTATCTCATCAAATATCAGAGTTAACAACAAGTGTTGACGGAGTAAACCATGCATTGTATAAAAACATTCCAACCACAATAAAAATCCAAATGTAGTGCCCATACAGGACTTATACAATCCCATATAACAAAGTTCATTAAACAAAAATAGAAATATATCATCTAGTGATGGAGCCCAATATGGGTCGCATAGACCCTGTCTAGCTCCTCAGATACCCGATCTGCTCGATCGACCCAGTGAACAACATCGGTTCACTCTACACCTGCATCAACTGATATGGTTTGATAGCGTCAATGGCTATCATAGTGAGGAGTACCCTCTAAGATTACAAACTCATCCTTCATAATCCGGGATAGATCACAAGTCATGAGAATGGATATATTAAACAACAAAATTCATAATTATGATCATATACTAAAAAATTAAGCCAATCAACATAATCTCATCATAAGAAAAATATAATAGCAATCGCAATGCAAGTGAATGTGTCCAGTAATCAAATAATTACTCATACAACTTTCTATTACACACGAAAATCACATTGTACATGAACTCCACAAGGTGGCTAGAAAATCGATAAGCGAACTCCTGTTCCACCCAGAAATCATGATATAAGTGAACTACGCATGGTGAATAGAAAATCAACCTTTAAACCACTACTTCACCTAGAAATCATATCGTACGTGAACTCTGCAAGATGGCTAGAAAATTGATAAGAGAACTCCCGCTCCACCCGAAAATCATATCGTACGTGAACTCCGCAAGATGGCTAAAAAATCAATCAGCGAATACCCGCTCCACCCAAAAATCATGGTATGATTGAACACTGCAAGATGAAGAGAGAATCAACAAGGGCTTTCGAACATTATTCAAAAATCGTACGAACTCTGCAAGATGGCTAGAAAATCGATAAGCGAACTCCTGCTCCACCCAAAAATCATAGTGAACTCCGCATAATGGGAATCAACATACAAACATCTACTTCACTCAGAAATCATATCATACGTGAACTCCATAATATGGCTAGAAAATTGATAAGCAAACTCCCGATCCACTAGGAAATTAAGGTACGACTGAACTTCACAAGATAAAGAGAAAATTAACATATAAACTCTACACCACCTAAAAATCATATCGTACGTGAACTCCGCAAGATGGTTACAAAATCAATAAGCGAAATCTTGCTCCACCCGAAAATCATGGTACGACTGAACACCATAAGATGGCTAGAAAACCAACATACAAACCTCTACTTCACCTGAAATTCATATCATATGTGAACACCATAATGTGGTTAGAAAATCGATAAGTGAACTCCCCCTCCACCTAGAAATCACTATATGAATAAACTCCGAAATACGAAGAAAGAATCAACATAGGAACTTTGGCGTCATCAAAAATCATATGAACTCCGCAAGATGGTTAGAAAATTGATAAACGAACTTCAACTCCACCCGAAAATCATAACGAACTCCACATAATAACCTGAAAATCAATAAGATATGCAAATATAACCAACAAACCACAAAATGGTGCTAATATCCATTAAAGCCACGAAAAGGCAAATAAGCGATCCGATCCACGCAGGGCAAATGTGCGATCAAAGCTCCGTAGTTCAAATATGGACTACAAGATGGTAAGACCGCAACAAGTTTCATTCAATCCATCAAATAATTGCAAGTAGCAAACATCTAATCAATTAACAGGTTGTACACCTGAAAATAGAATGTGAACATTAAATCATTTATGCTTGCTAAAATTGAAAAGACATGTTCATTATCTAACACAGGAATCAATTTCACAACAGATTAACATATTTACATAGTAAGATAGTAACTCAATTAGGTAACTTAGGAGATACTAAATGAGGAAATCAAAGCATCATCTATGTCTAAATTGATGAATTTAAGTAGGAAGCTCAAAGGGTGAGTCCTCACCTTGATCAAGTAATCTAGTTGTGTGGGTCTACTAGATAGCACGAATGCAGCTTGATAAAGTCAAATCTTAATCGATAAATATGCGACCACGACCCAATCAAAACATCAAGGAAAGTGGCTAGTACTTGGTTCCTACGGTCAACATATTAAGTGAAAACTCATTGAGTCAACTCAGTAACAATTGAATGCAAATGGGTTTTCGATTTACCTTAACTTGATAACATATCTCGGCAATTTGACATGAACCTAAGGGAACTTGGCCAAACTCAGCTAATACCAACCGAGTTGAGTCGACAACCACCAAACCCAACTCTGTAACGTCTTGGAAAAATCCGTACAAAGACCCGAGTATCAACTTAAGCAGAAATCGCTAAGGATCAAATTATGTAGAAATTAAATGAAAACTAATTAAGTACTAAAATGAATTAATTAGTAGATTAGCTTGAACTGCTTTTTATATGAACTGTAAGACCCAACACTAGTAGAATTGCTAACCCAACATTACCTGAAAACCTAAGATCAATCTCAAAACCCAGTTGCTCTCAAGAGCACACTGAAACTCTGTATTGGACCTGGACCGCGCGTCGTAAGTCCGATAACTGTGAAACTATAGGATTATGATCGCCTTACTGGGCTTGACAACTAACTCGGGAATCAAGTCCAAATAGTAACTAGAAATGCATAACTTGAGGCTGGAGCGAAGTGTGTGAGAAACGCGAATAGCTTTAGAAAGTAAAATCAAACTTAAGTGAACTGGACCGTTCGCTTGCAGGCCAAATTTAAGGTTTCAGACCGTCAGATTCTAACCCAACTACACCCTTAGATCAGGAAAATTTTTTAACACATGTTAGTGTACTTGTGGCCCTGATCGATTGACGATGGCCGTTGAACTGAAACTGGTCCTCCACAGTCAATCCACAAATTTGATCGGACCAAAATCTTAACCTGACATAGATCCATTTTTAGGGAACTTTCTCTAGATCGTATGCAAGGTATGGACCTCCAGATGAGCTCTGTTGGCACAAAACAGACGACTTTTGGCTATAACCTAAGTATACCATGGCTCTGGGGCCATTGACATTAGTCTGAGCCTATATAAGGGCCTTAACCCACCCCTCTCTCATTCCATACGAATTTCCTAAACCCTAGGAGAGTGAAGAGAGAAAAGAGGAGGAAAGAGTGAGAGAGAGAGAGATAGTTGTTGGGATTCGTTCCCACCTCTCCACATGCCGAATCCTCTCTCTTGTGTCGCTACACCATCGAATCCAAATCCATTTTTAGGTAAAAAATCCTAATGCTAATATATTTTAGGAATCCGAATAAAGGAAATGATGAAATAGCTAACTTATTTCAAGATTTAGGTAGCCGTTGTGCTGTAGACAAAGACGTAGTGTACGAACTGAGTTCGTAACGAGGGAAATGACGAAAGGTTCGGACTATATATGTTTAGGCTTTCAATGTCATTTAATGATTTATGATTGACTTGATTGCTGTCACATGTATTTAGATGCGATGTTTTCCGTATATTATACATATATATGAACTATGTTGAATATAATGCATTCCATGTGTTTGTTGAAATGTTTGAAAGAATATGGAATCATGATTTGTGCTTGCCATGATTATTGATTGAGAATACATGATTGTTGTATGTGTGGCAACTCCTTATGAAAGGATTTTCTATAATATATATTATAATAAATTTATTACATGTATGTTGATATGTGTAGTCTAAGTGTTTGATAAAATGCCTGAATGAGAAAATGCTTGTTAAGATGTATTTAATGAGGGTGTTGATATAGGATTCTCAATTACCTTATGTATAGTTACAGTTTCCTTCATGTAACCTATCTTGCTACTACGTGAGTTATGGATGAAATGCCGATATATGACAACATGTGTACTATGTGTTTGTTAAAATGCTAAAATGAGATTTATATTTGAATTGGTTGTCACATGCTATTTGACTATCACATATGAATGCCTATTGTGTTTGAGTATAATTGGAACTAACACGTAATCTAGGCAATTGGTAACGCTTTACGATCAATGGTCGAACTAGTTTGCCACAACAGATACGTTTGATGAATGGGACACTATGGTCGAGCCGTCAGCCTACGCTGGGGTGACGAGCATTCCCGTAGTGTCCAGTGAGCAAACCAAACTTATGAGCCAAATACGGTGGTATGAGACATTGTATTCAAGTTGTTGGCCGATGCTAAGGTGACGAGCCATGTCGTAGTGACCTCGAGTATAAACTATGCCTACGCTGAGGTAACGAGCCTCTCCATAGCGACCTAAACTTGCCTATCCATAGCTTTTAAATTAGGGGTGATGTTGCCCTATAACTTGCCTATCATATGTGATTAACTAGGATTGATGACCCCAGATGGATCATCGTTTGGGTAAATGATATAAAGGGAGGTACCTTAGCTTCCTAAATCTACTATATGAATAAACCTAATTAAATATTGGCTAACACGACCATGCACCGCATTGCATGTACTTTGGCGAGGAAGTGCATGTGTTTGGAGTGGTGCATGCATGATCGTAAGATGATGTCGCTGAGGGAGTGCAGGCGAGGGCATGGATCATTATCGCATATCATTCTTGCATTAACAATAATTGTTGTACTGCTTTATCATTACTGCTTGACTGAATTGATAACATGTTAACCTTTGCCTTATAGTACCACTGAGTTGATCACTCACTCCCACTCTAGGATGACATTTTAAATCACCATCCAGACTTTGTTGTAGCTACAGGTGATGGCGATGCTTACGAGGTGGAGCCTGACTTTTATGATGACGAGAAGGAGTTCTCCTATATACAACTCTCTAGCGGGTTTATGTAGACCTGGAGTTACGTCGATGGGGTTGTAGGGATACGGATTAGATGCCATTACATTGTATCATTTTATAAATTTTGGAACTATACATGTAATTATTTAGCTTGGTGACATGTTCATACTCTGGGTACTTACAACCACTTATATGCTTTATATATTTATCACAGTCTTCCACTTGCATAATCTAATTGTCTCTGGAGTATGATATACTGATTTAGTATAATCTCATTCATGTTTAATGTACTAATATGGACAAAATTTAATCATCATTATCTATGTTGCATAAGTGATGCATTTGAACTCAGGAGTTAAGCTTTTGCTCGACCCCCGATTTTTAGAGCATTACAAGTTGGTATCAGAGCATGACTTGGATTAAACTGGACATGGGTTATAGACACACGACACACTCTGACATACTTTGACTTAGGAGGGGGAGATAAAATGTAGAAATGAAAGTAGGATTCCAAGTTTCGCCGACGTGCGAAACTGATAGTAGAAATGGGACCCATATGCATCTGTGATCATGTAAGGTGACCCCAGTTCTTTTCTAAACCGTCAATTGACGGGTTTAGAAGATGATTTAACATATTCCACACTCAAATGACCTGGAAAGCGCAAATGTGTGTGAAATGGAGCCCGAAACGACTCAAACGGACTCGGGGGCCTAAATGACGCAAATTAGGGGGACCAAAGTGGACCCCGCACATTTTTAGCACCCCGAGGGAGGATGTCATCACCCCTAGGGTGATGCGACCATGATGGCATAACGCCTACCGTAAGGCCTCACGGTCTTGGCACAGCGGGCCAGTCGGGCCGACGTTGTACACACATGTGGGGCCTTGCATACTCATGTGGGACCACTCTATATGTTCCATTTTACTTCATTCTTCCATTTTTAAGTTTTTAAACCCCTCCAAGCTCTCAAAAATCTAATTTTTCTCTCACAAATCTCCCTACCATTCTCAAATCTTCTTCTTCATCATCACTACGTACCCACCTCCCACCATTCCTTTCAAACCCATCTCCTATCTCCCTTATTTCCTCCCATTTGACTACACAAACCCTCCTTTGTGTCTCAAAAATCTCAAGATCCACCAACCCATCCTATCCCTCCATCTTATCTCTCTCATGGCTCTTTTCGAGCTCATGGCTGCTATTTTCTCTCTCTTTGCACTTCTTTCCCTCATGGGAAAGAAGAGGGCTTCCACAAATGAAGCTAGGCCAAGCCACCCAACCCGTCCAAGGAAGAAATTGGGCCCCAAAGAAAGTACAAACGCTACACGAGAGCAGAGGATGAAGTGGGATCTCGATCCCTAAACTCCGCTCGAAAGGGCCATACCGCCGAGCATCGCACATGGTAGGTTCCAAGGTCATAGAGTTTTCTGTGAAGCACACATGGATGAAGAGCTATTTGGGTTATATTCGGCGATGGACCTCCTGTTGGATGCCGGATGAGGGCCCATATTTGAAGGCAAGTCACGTGCGTGTGAGAGCACTGTCCAAGCTTTCTACGCCCATATATGGAACCCATCGCTAGAGCTTCCACAGTTCACTATTCCCATGGAAAGGCAGGAAGCCACAGTTGATGTTAGTGTGATAGCTCAGATTATGGGGATGAAGCGTGGTGAGGTTCATGCTAGTGAGAAGAATCTCAGGAGTGTGAGTGAAAGAGATCGCCATACACGATTTCTTTGCGGCCGAATGATCCATTGGAATCGAGGCAACTGCCTCTTAGCGACCAAGATGACTCATGACTTCCACCTACTCCACCACATATTCACATGTGTATCCTAGGTGGAGCAATCGCTCTGAATGCACGTGTTTGATGGTGGACTTCCTATACAGAGCTAAAGTTGTGCTTGCTTACATTTGTCCTACTATAGATAGTTCAGACCGCACGCTCTCCTAGGACTGACATTTCACTCCCATTCGACTGAATCATATGCAAGCTTGCTCGAGAGTTCAGCTACCGACTTGACATGGAGCTTGTGCCGATCCACTACATTAATGACGCTACGCTCAACAACATGGGATTTGGGCCACGACAACATCAAGCTCGACTCGATGAGAGTGGGGATGAGACGGGAAGTGAAGAGGAAGAAAGTGATGAAGAAAAAGATGAAAATGAAATAGAGGAAGGGAATGAGGAAGAGGGAGAGTAGGAAGAGGAAGAAGAGGAGGCCCAAGACTCTGATGAGAGCTCTCCTCCTGCTACACATGAGTGCCATCATGATCGGGCTACTTTAGAAGCCCGCTTGGCTCAGATTGAGGAGGGCCAAGTCGCCCTGCGACAGGAGGTTAGGGAGACCTGGGCCGAACTTGAAGAGAATAGGGCCTACATGAAACAGAGATTTAAGAAGGTATCTCGCACATTGAAGGCTCTCCTGTACTATCTATAGGATACGAGTGCTCCTCTTCCATCATCAGATTCAGATGACTAGTCCTATGTTGTAGTCGTCTTTCGGTTTCTTTGTTTCCTTGTTTTCTATGTATAGCCTTGATAGACTTACTAGGGTGGTAGAGTGGTTGGTATGTCTTAGTGTTTAATAACTTTGTTAGATTAGCTCACATGCATCTTCTATCATGATCATGTAAGACTGCATCTCATGTATTGTGACAATTTTGGTTAAATGAAATGCATGCAGCTCCTTTTGCTATGAAATGTGTAAAATACTTGAGAAATTGAGTGTTGTTATGCAAAAATCTTACACATGTTGCATCGTATGTTGTATATAGGGAATGCCACCTAAGGTTACTTGGAGTATGGCATGTCTTACACTTGGAGAATCGAGTAACGGGGCACCTCCCCTAAGCCATAGGCACATGGACCCCGATTTGGGCCTGAATCACGAGACTATGCCGGATTCTCAGCCGGCCACTGGCCCCACAAATGGGCCGACACGTCTTGCACCACCGGTTCCAGAACAGAACCGTGCATCTTTATCGACGCCTCACATGCATCAGGCAGCTTCTCCTCCTGATAGGTTGGAGCAGATGATGCTCGTTAAGCAACAACAACAGCAGATTTGGACCACCATTGTTGGGGCCCTTGCCCAGAAATGAACGTGGTTCCGCCTGCACCACCTGTGCACACTACTAAAAACTTGAATGTCAACGGCTTATCGAGCGCTTCCAGTACTTCCAACTTTCCACTTTTGCGAGTACTCACAGACTCGAGGAGGCCGAATATTGGCTTGACCTCATCTCTAAGATGCTGAAGCCACTACACTGCACTGAGGCAGAGCAGGTTGAGTTGGTCACATATATGTTTGAGAAGGAAGTTAGTCTCTGGTGGGACAGCATCTTACGGACAGTGGCTGATGAGTATGTATGGACATGGGAAGCTTTTGAGACCCGCTTCCATGAGAAGTGCTTTCCCCTCACCTACCGTAACGAGAAGGAGAGTGACTTCCTTCACCTCCGTCAGGGAGGAATGACTGTGGTTGAGTATGAAAATAGGTTTATGGAGCTAGCCAGATACGCTCATTAATATTAGCAAACGAGCCAATGCGAATGCGGCAATTTTTTGAGGGTTTGCAGCCTGAGATACGTACGAAGATGTGTTGCATTAGCATTTCCAACTATGCTGAGCTAGTGAAGATGTCTCTGCGAGCTACGTAGGATGGGGACAGACTATCCTATGCACGCGTACTTGTGGGTCCGAGGCCTCAACCAGAGTTGCCGAGCAGACCGTTCCTCAGTAAGAGGCCACGTGCAGATTTGCCTTCTAGACTTATGGCTCCACTGACTCAGTTGAGGTGAGTAGACTTGTGTTGCACTTACTGCAAGAGGTCGGGCCACACTGACACTTACTGCTTCACCAAGATGAGGGACAACGATGTTGCGCCTCCTTAGAAGATCAACCGTCAGTTACCTCAGGCCATCTCAACTCCACCTCTACGATCAACACCACCTGCACCTCAATTTAGGCTGCCTCAACGGCTTATGGCACCATAGCCGAACCGTTCTCAATAGGCGCGTGTATATGCGCTTGCAGCTGAAGTGTCTGAGTTAGCAGCTATGGTGCCTTTAGCCTTCGAGGTCACTGTTCACATCCAAGGTACACCTGTATTTTTGTTAGTGGACACTGGGTCCACTATTTCGATGATATCATGTTCTACGGTCAAGCGCTTAGGGCTGAATACGACCCCTATGGTTGGGTGAGAGTTATCGCAGCAGCAGGAACTTTTACAGATGCCACTAAGTTGTGTGAGGGTTGCTTGATAGATTTAGGGAGTAGAACGATATGCATTGACCTGATTGTGACCACGATATACCATTACGATGTCATCCTTGGTATGGATTAACTTACTGAAATGAGGGTTGAGATCGACTATGAGACTTGATTGGTGACGACACACAGACCCGAAAACACGACCTTCACATTCCCCGCTCAGGTTAGTTGTCCCTTTCGGGTTCTTTGTTATTCTGTCCTATTGAAAGATCATAATGGTCCGATACTTGGAAACATGCCCGTGGTCCAAGACTTCTGGGAAGTGTTTAAGACGATACCTGGATTACCTCCCCAGTGCGAGATTGACTTTACTATTGATCTTGTGTCTGATGCGACGCCCATTTCCTTACCCAGGTATCACATGCTTTCATGTGAAATGGAGGAACTGAGGAGACAGATTGATAACCTGTTGGATTCAAGTTTCATACGGCCTAGCATGTCTCCTTGGGGAGCACCCATGCTATTTGTGAAGAAGAAAGATGGATCACTGCGGTTGTGTATTGGCTATCGCAGATTGAACCAAATGACAATGAAGAACAAGTATCCTTTGCCCAGGATAGATGATCTGTTCGATCAGTTGAAAGGGGCACAGTATTTTTCAAAGATTGACTTATAGTCAGGGTATCACTAGTTACATGTTAAGGATGAAGACATGCAGAAAACAGCGTTCAGAACCAAATTTGGGCACTAAGAGTTCCTTGTGATCTCGTTTGGACTCACAAACGCACCCGCCGTGTTCATGGACCTGATGAACCGGGTGTTTTGGCCGTATTTGTACCGATTTATCATCGTATTTATAGATGACATCCTGATATACTCTAAGAGTCAGAAGGATCATGAGGAGCACCTACGAGCAGTCTTTGATACTCTCAAGAAGAACTAGTTATTTGCTCAGTACAAGAAGTTTGAATTCTGGAAAAACTAGGTCAAGTTCCTGTGACATGTGGTGTCCAAGGAAGGAATAGCTGTGGGCCTTGCTAAGGTAGCCACAGTTCAGGACTGAGACCAGCCCGATTCGGTTATTGAAGTGAGGAGTTTCCTTACCCTGGTAGGTTACTATCGTCGATTCATTAGGGACTTTCGAAGATAGCCAGACTGTTGTCTTAGCTCACGCAAAAAGATCTAAAGTTTGCCTAGAATGAGAAGGTAGAAGCAGCCTTTCAGGAACTGAAGGACAGGTTGACATCTGCACCCGTGCTAGTATTGCCAGAGCAGGGGGTCAAATATACAATACACACTGATGTGTCTCATGTTAGTTTGGGTTATGTTCTGATGCAAAAGGACAGGGTGATTGCTTATGCCTCGCGACAGTTGAGGAAGCACGAGGAAAACTACCCTATGCATGACCTAGAGTTAGCAGCCATCATCTTTACATTAAAGCTCTGGACACATTACCTCTACGGAAAGGAGTTCGAGCTCTTTTGCGACCACAAGAGCCTAAGGTACATCGTCACACAAAGAGACTTGAATATGAGGCAACGACGATGGATGGAGACCTTAAAAGACTTCAAGTTTGAGGTCTCATACCGTCTTGGCAAGGCCAACCTTGTGGCAGACACGTTGAGCCACAAGAAGACAATAGCATTTGCAACTCCGCTGATGATAGGGGAATGAAATATGATAGAATTTGTGTGGGATTTTAAGCAGAGGCTTACAGTAGAGGAGCCGTTCGACAGCATCGCGCATATTCGTGTGCAACCACTTATTGATGACCGGATTATCGGGGCTCAGGGAGAAGATTAATGGTTGATGAGGATGAGAGAGTAAGCAACTGATAGCGAAGAGTCTGAATGGAGAGTTGGTTCGGATGGGGGTTTCTGTTATCGTAGCCGCCTATGCATCCCGAATCTTCATGACTTGAGAAAGGAAGTTCTAGAGGCCGCTCACAATTCAAGGATGGCTATGCAACTTAGCAGTATGAAGATGTACCGAGACATGAACCGTTCGTACTGGTGGGACAACATGAAGGCCCACATAGCAGAGTATGTGTCCCATTATCTCACGTGCCAGCAGGTCAAGGCCGAACATTACTGACCTCCTGGTTTACTTCAGCCCATGCCTATAGCTGAATGGAAATGGGATTTCATCTTTATGGATTTCATTTCAAGCTTATCAAAGACGAGGAAGGGACATGACTCCATTTGGGTGATTATGGACCGATTGACTAAATCGGCTCATTTTCTCCCTATTAGAGTTTCAAACTTAGCAGATGATTTGGCCAGGCTGTACATCAAGGAGATAGTACGTCTGCATGGAGTTCCTAGGAAGATCACGTCGGATCGAGACATGCGATTCACATTTGTCTTCTGGATTCGTATCTAAGAAGCAATGGGTGTAAAATTGAAGTTCAGTACCGTGTTCCACCCATAGACTGACGGGTAGATGGAACGGGTAAATCAAGTGTTGGAAGACATGTTGCGGGTATGTGTGCTTGATTTTAAAGACAGTTGCGATGACTGTCTTCCCTATGCTGAGTTCACTTATAACAATAGTTTTCAAGCAAGTATTGGCAAGGCCCCCTATGAGGCCTTGTATGGGTGCCCCATGTCGAGCACCGCATTGCTAGGCAGAGGTTGGTGAGAAGAGTTTGATTGGCCCAGAGTTAGTACAGGCGACTTTAGAGAAGATCGACATTATCAGGCATCGGCTCCTAGCAGTGCAGAGTAGACAGAAGAGTTACGCCGATACGAGACGGCAACCGCTAGAGTTTGAGGTCGGGGATTATGTGTTTCTTAAGGTTTCCCCAATGAAGGGAGTCCTCTGGTTTGGAAAGAAAGGAAAACTCACTCCGAGATTCATTGGCTCATTCAAGTACTAGACTGAGTGGGTGTGATAGCGTACCACCTTGCTTTGCCCACACCACTCGCAGGTGTGCACAATGTATTTCACATATCGATGCTGAAGAAATATGTTTCTGACCCTTAAATGGGAGCAGGTACAGTTGAGTGAAGATGCTACTTATATACTGCGAATGACGCATATCCTAGACAGGAAGGAACAGGTGCTGTGCAGTAAGGTTATCCCACTTATGAAAGTATTATGGACACATCACACTAAAGAAGAGGCTACTTAGGAAACAGAAGCCGAGGTCCGTAAGAAGTACCCTCATGTTCTTGAGGAGTATGAAAAGGTACTAATTTCGAGGATAAAATTTTTCTTTAAGGGGTGTAGATTGTAACGTCTCGAAAAAATCCATACAAAGACCCAAGTATCACCTCAGGCAGAAATCGCTGAGGATCAAATTATGTAGAAATTAGATGAAAATTAATTAAGTACTAAAGTGAATTAATTAGTAGATTAGCTTGAACCTCTTTCTATATGAACTGTAAGACCCAACACTAGTAGAATCGCTAACCCAACATTACCTAGAAACCTAGGATCAATCTCATAACCCAGTTGCTCTCGGGAGCACACTGAAACTCTGTATCAGACCTGGACCGTGCGTCGTAAGTCTGATAACCGCGAAACTATACGATTATGACCGACTTACTGGGCATGACAACCACCTCGGGAATCAAGTCCAAATAGTATCCAGAAATGCTCAACTTGAGCCTGGAGCGAAGTGTGTGAGAAACGCGAATATCTTTAGAAAATAAACTCAAACTTAAGTGAATTGGGCCATTCACTTGCAGGCCAAATTTAAGGTTTCAGACCATCAGATTCTGACCCAACTACACCCTTGGATCAGGAAAATTTCCCAACACATGTTAGTGTACTTGTGGCCCTGATCGAGTGACGATGGCCGTTGAACTGAAACTGTTCCTCCACGGTCGATCCACAAATCCGATCGGACCAAAATCTTAATCTGACATAGATCCATGGTCAGGGAACTTTCTTTAGACCGTATGCGAAGTATGGACCTCCAAATGAGCTCCGTTGGCCCGAAACAGATGACTTTTTGGCTATAACCTAAGTATACATGGCCATGGGGCCATTGGCATCAGTTCTGGGCTATATAAGGGCCCTCTCTCATTCCATACAAATTTCCTAAACCCTAGGAGAAAGAAGAGAGAAAATAGGAGGAAAGAGTGAGGAGAGGAGTGAGAGAGTGAGAGATAGTTATTGGGATTCATTCCCACCTCTCCACGTGCCGAATCCTCTCTCTTATGTCGTTATGCCATCGAATCCAAATTTATTTTTGGGTAAGAAATCTTAACCCTAATCTATTTTAGGAATCCGAATAGAGAAAACAGTGAAATAGCTAACCTATTTCATGATTTAGGTAGTCGTTGTGCTGTAGACAAAGATGTAGTATACAAACCGAGTTTGTAACGAGCGAACCGATGAAAGGTGTAGACTATAAACGTTTAGGTTATGGTTTTCAAGGCTTTCAATGTCAGTTAATGATTTATGACTGACTTGATTGTTGTCACATGTATTTAGATGCGATGTTTCCCATATATTACACATATATATGAACTATGTTGAATATAATGCATTCCATGTGTTTGTTGAAATGTTTGAATGAATATGGAATCATGATTTGTGCTTGTCATGATTATTGATTGAGAATATATGATTGTTGTATGTGTGACAACTCCTTATGAACGAATTTGCTATAATATATGTTATAACAAATTTATTACATGTATATTGATATGTGTAGTCTAAGTATTTGATAAAATGCCTGAATGAGAAAATGCTTGTTGAGATGTATTTAATAAGGGTGTTGAGATAGGATTCTCAATTACCTTCTCTATAGTTACAGTTTCTTTCATGTAACCTATCTTGCTACTATGTGAGTTCTGAATGAAATGCCTATGTATGACAACATATGTACTATGTGTTTGTTAAAATGCTAAAATGAGATTTATATTTGAATTAGTTGTCGCATGCTGTTTGACTATCACATATGAATGCCTATTGTGTTTGAGTATGATTGGGACTAACACGTAGTTCAGGTGATCGGTAATGGTTTGCGATCAGTGGCCGAACTAATTCTCCACAACGGATACGTTCGATGAATCTAAGTCGTACGGTGATTATCGACAGTGGTTAGGTCACGGAGAGTGCATATGCCCTCCATGTCGATTAATTTAACGTGTGCTTGTACTAGTCGAGCTTGTCAAGTAACTCGATTAGCCTAATGTATGTTCACCATGTATGGATGCTACTGCTTAAATCTAAGGTACCACGTACTAGTGAAAATCTTGTTTAACCTTGGTACTAGGATTCGCTAAGACTCATGAGCCGGGTATGGTGGTATGGGACACCGTGGTTGAGCTGTCGGCCTACGCTGGGGTGATGAGCATCCCTGTAGTGTCCAGTGAGCAAAGCAAACTCATGAGCCAAATACGGTAGTATAGGACACTGTATTCGAGTTGTCAGCCTATGCTAAAGTGAATCTGAGTCGTATGAATAAAGCTAATTAAATATTGGCTAACACAACAATGCACCGCATTGCATATGCTTTGGCGAGGAAGTGCACGTGTCCAAAGTGGTGCATGAGTGATTGTGAGATGATGTCGCTCAGGGAGTGCAGGCGAGGGCATGCATCATTTTCGCATACCATTCTTGCATTAATAAGAGTACTTAGGATATAATTGTTGTACTACTTTATCATTACTATTTGACTGAATTGATAACATGTTAACCTTTACCTTATAGTACCACTGAGTTGATCAGTCACTCCTACTCTGGGACGGTGTTTTAAAACACCAACCAGACTTTGTTGTAGCTATAGGTGATGGCGATGCTTACGAGGCAGAGCCTGACTTTTAGGATGATGAGGAGGAGTTCTCCTACATGCAACTCTCCGACGGGTCTATGTAGACCTGGAGTTGTGTTGACGGGGTTACAAGGATACAGATTAGATGCATTACATTGTATCATTTTGTAAATTTTGGAACTATACATGTAATCATTTAACCTGGTGACATGTACATACTCTGGGGACTAACAACCACTTATATGCTTTATATATTTATCACAGTCTTTCGCTTGCATAATTTAATTGTCTCTAAAGTATGATATGCTGATTTAGTGTAATCTCATTCATGTTTAATGCACTAATACAGACAACATTTAATCATCATTATCTATGTTGCATAAGTGATGCGTTGGAACTCGGGAGTTGAGCTTCTGCTCGACCCTTGATTTTCAGGGTGTTACAAACTCCCTCTCTTTCTCTCTCACGTTTCTATTCCTCTCTTCCTTCTTCCCCTTGCTCTCTTTTCCTCCTCTGCTTCTCTTTTTCTTTGTTTCTTACTGGAATGTCCAACAATGGGCCTAAACAGACTAAAACCTAAACTGGGTCCAAGCCCAACTCTGTTTTGGTTGAGATGACTCGACAGCTAAGAAAACTCCAAGTTTTTTTTCTCTCTCTCTGCTTTTTCTCTTCTCTCTATCTCTCTATTGGAATCTCCAACTGGAACTGGAGTAGACCGGCGCCTGAGTCACGCTGGACTCAATGACGAGCTGGACTCGTTCCAATGGCTGGATGCGGCACCCCTCAGCTCACGTTTAAACAGGAGTGCAACTCCACTCCTCTCTCACATTTCTCTCCCTACTTCTTCCTTTTCTCTCGTCATCAACTGACTAAGAGGGAGCCTAACTCGAACTCGAGCCCAACTCAAATAGACCGAGCCGCAACTCAGTGCGGCAGTGGATAGTAAGGAGGACAATGTCCTCACACTGTCTCTATCTTCTCTCTTGTTTTCTCCTTTCTTTCCCTGTCTCCTCTTCTCTAAACTAGGCTTGAGCAAACTTGCTCGATAACCCAACGAGTTACCGTGAAACTCAGTGCAGCAGCAAGAAGTGGCACCTTTCTCATTTTCTTTCTTTCCTTTTTTGGAAAGGAAACCTTAAAAGGGTGGCCTTTATAAGCCACGTTAATCCCATCCCTGAAGTTTTGGTCACCACTAATCACTAGATTGGTTAAACTAAGCCAGTTTCCTTCCCCAACGTAATGTGAGTAAAATCTCGTTGATCCAATTCAGGCCACAATGAATGGCTTGCATGGTTCGTAACAGACACTGGTGGTGAGTTTTTAGGACCGTAGCTCACCTAATGGATGGCTCAGATCAACGAATGGGCCCCATCACCAGCTAATGTGTTTTCTGATCCAACAAAGAAGATGACCTAGCCACTAATGGTGGGTCATCCTTGAGTGGTTAATCTTGTGATCAGCAACACGTGGATGGCTTGGATCTATCCCAGGATCACTGTGGGACCCACCAATTGCACGTTGATTAGTGGTTTTCTTAATAGGTTTAAGTGCAATGTGTGACAGCATCGGCGGGAGAAAATTCAAGCCATAGATAGGAAAAGCCCTAGTTTAGAGGGCTCTGATGGCTTAAGCGAAGGGATGGGATGTTGCAGAGGTAATGCACGCGAATTGCCAGCATGGAAAGAGGGAAGAACGAAATTCTTTCCATTTTTGAAAGGATGATTTTTCATAGCCTCCTTGCGCCTGAGTTTGTGCACACGCGTGTGCTTGTCCTCATGTGAACCAGACAAGGTTTTGGTCAGACATGGGTGCTCCATCAGATGAGCGGTTCAAATCGACCATTTGGGTCGTGATGGTGGGCCCGAGCGGATCCCAAACTGATGTTGTCCATTTGTCTATCGCGTGCGGGAGAATTTCTTGAAAGATCAAGTCAAACCTTATTGACTGGGTCTCCTGGTCCAGTGCACGACGGTTGTGCACCTCCTATGCACATGCACTTAGAGGGTGGGGTCCATTGGGGTGATCTTGAGGAATCTGGTCCGTTTATTAAATTCCATGGGTCCAAGTAGGGCCTTTGGCCATTGTTCAGGCCAATCAAAAGTCCAAGTGGGCTGCGCCTTAGGATCTTTGACTATAGCAGCTAATTTCGCTAAGCCGATGGTCAAATTCTTTCCAAACCTAAGCATTGGCATATTTGATAGTTCATAATCTTATTTAGGGTAAAAACGGCAGTCATTTCCATCATTAATTGCCCCTACACCTCAATTGAGAGGGCAACATGGTTTTGAATGGATGAGTTATTTCAAGACGATTCATTAACAGCCCAAGAGTACTTTACATGGATTTAATGACTAGTTTTGATGATCATATCCATCAACGTACGATGCGAGGCCCAACTTCAATGATTTATCTTGAATTTCATAGTTGATATATAATTCCAACGGTTGGATCTTGTGATCCAGAAGCGAAAGTGTTTCATACTCACTCCTCACTAATTTTAGACATTCTAAAGTCCGCATAAGTAGAGATCTAACCACTGATCCTATGGTTAGAGGGTCAGATGGCTCGATCTCTAATGAGGATCTTTCCAATAGTCAAACTTAAGTTAGAACAAAGGTGGGTGTTTAGGCGAATCGACTTTGTGTTTATAATAAATTAGGTTCTTATGGTAACACTCGAGTACTGAAAAGTACGGGGTGTTACAAGTTTGCCAACAAACAGAGATATCAAAGGAGAGAAATTAACAATCCTCTTCTTGCCGATAAAATTGTGGACTTACTTAAAGAGTTGTTGAAAGCCAACTCAAACAAAAAAAAAAAGAGTAAACAGGAAAATGAGAAATCCTAACTCCAAAAGACAACAAAAGGAAAGAGACTCTCCAGGGCCTAGAACCATCATGAAGTGGGTTCCAAAGGTTAAATGTCTTGTCATCCACACATCTTTCAAAGTAAATAATCATTCAAGAAGGTATCTTGACAATGGATGTTCTAGACATATGACATGTGATAAAGCCATTCTTTCAAATATCAACAAAATTTATGGTAACTCAGTTACATTTGAAGAAGGTAGCAACTAGAAGATCATTGGTCAAGGTAATGTACATCTTCCAAATTTACCTATATTTGAAAATGTTTTATATGTTGAAGGATTGAAACATAACTTTCTTTGTGTATCTCAAATCTGTGACAATAATCATAATGTAATATTTTTTTTATCGTGGATGTAAGATAATTAATAAAGAAAGAAATGTGATATTAAATGGTTGCAAAACTTCTAAAAATTGCTATATAATTGATGGCACTAGCTTAACAAACCTTTCATGTTACGTGGTCTAAACAGATAAGACTGAATTATGGCACCAATATCTTAAATGTGTTAATTATAGAGATCTTTGTAAGTTGAGCAAAAGAGATCACTTGTGAGGCTTACTTAAGTTAAGAAAGAAGGAAAATAAAGTATGTGGTGCTTGTCAAGTTGGCAAGCAAATTAGGAGTTGTCATAAGAAAGTGAACTCCTTAGTGACTACTAGACCTCTTGAACTTCTCCACATGGACTTCGTTGGACCAACAAGAATAGAGAGTAGAGGAAAGAAATATTTCTTAGTTGTAGTTGATGACTACACAAGATATTCCTAGGTAGCATTCTTAAGAGAAAAGTCGGATGCTTTTGATGAAGTAAAAAAGTTTATTAAACACATCCAGACCAAAAAAGAGTTGTTTGTACTCAGAATAAAAAGTGATCATGGAACAAAATTTGAAAATAATAATTTTGAGAAATACTGCAAATGACCATGTTATATTGCATGAATTTTCAGCTCCTAAAACACCTCAATAAAATGGAGTTGTTGAAAGGAAGAATAGGTATTACAGGAAATGACAAATGTTATGTTGAATCGTATAAAATTGCCTAAATATCTATGGGCTTAAGCTTTAAATATTGCTTGCTATATAATTAACCATGTTTATGTTAGAGCTAGGAAAAATAAAACAACATATGAAATGTGGTTTGAGAAAAAGCCCAGTGTAAAATATTTTCATACTTTGGAAGCAAGTGTTACATTTTACGAGTCATGAAAATTTGGAAAAGTTTGATGCAAAAAGTGATGAAAGCATATAACATTAAATAATCATGCATATTGTGTTCTAAACAAGTGAACTGGAGTAATACAATAATCTATAAATGTTGTAATTGATGATGATCATTCGATCAATCCCAGTCTTCACCATGATGATGGTGATGGTGATATTATTCTAGTTAATTAAAGTGAACCATCATCTGAATCAGAAACTACTGATTTAAGGTTGGTAAAAGACCATCTAACAAATCAAATTCTCAGTAACCTCTTTTTGGTGTTCATACCAAAAGACAACTAGAAAATATTTACAATCATGTTTATTTTACTTCCCAAATTGAACCAGTAAACATAAATGAAGTGTTGGCTTATGAAAGTTGGATTTTTGCGATGCAAGATGAACTAAATCAATTTATAAGAAATGATGTGGTATCGTGTTCCTAGACTATCTGATAAAAATGTTAAATGATAGAAATGTTATTGGAATCAAGTGAATTTTTAAACACAAAACATATGAGCTTAGAAATATCATTAGAAACAAGGCACGACTGGTTGTGCAAGGTTATACTCAAACAGAAGAAATTGATTATGATAAAACTTTTGTACCAGTTGTTTGTCTTGAATCAAATAGACTGTTTATCTCTGTTGCTTGCTACAAAAATTTTAAAATGCATCAAATGGACGTCAAGAGTGCTTTTCTAAATGGTGACTTGAATGAGGAAGTATATGTTGAACAACCTACAGGTTTTGAAGATTCCAAACATCCTAATCACGTGTACCATCTTAAGAAAGTTTTGTATGGTTTGAAACAAACCCCCGGAGTATGGTATGAAAAGCTAGTTAAATTTCTACTTAGTCATGATTTTCGGATGGGAAGTATAGAAAAAACCTTGTTTGTTAAAAAAATAATCCAATAATGATATTTTAATTGTTCAAATTTATATTGATGATATTGTTTATGGATTTATATGTTTTAATCTATCATCTAAGTTCGTAGAACTCATGAAGTGTAAATTTGAAATGAGTATGGTTAGCGAGCTAATATATTTTCTTGGACTTCAAGTAAAGCAGCTTGAAGATGAAATTTTCATTTCCCAAACCAAGTATGCAAAGAATCTTGTTAAGAGGTTTGGATTTGAAAATGAGAGAAATTTCAATACTCCCATGACTACAACATGGAGATTATCTAAGGATGAATCAGGTAAAAGTGTTGATTTTCATCTTTATCGAAGCATGATTGGTAGCTTGCTCTACCTAACTGTGTCTTAAATCTAGTTTCCAATGCCAATTCATCATAACCTGAATCTGAAGGTAACAACCTTCATATTACCCCGATTTCGGTTCCCAACTCACATACGCCAATTCTGAAATCGAAATCCTACAAGGAGGATTTTTAGAAAAACTTAATTACTAGTATAACCAAAGAATTCTATAAGTAACATACGTCTCCACTAAACAATGGTTCAAGATACAATATTAAAAAGTTAAATACATGATTTAACAAAAATCCAAAAGATCATGTGCGTGCTTCAGCCTCAATACTATTGATACACTATAGTATAACCTGAAGTGTAAATAAAGGTGCATAAGCTTTATACACATCTCAATTGAGTGTGTGCGTGCATGCACAATGCATATAACAGTTATATCACATCAATATCAATACAAATATCAAAGTAAGCAGCAAACTTGGAGGGTCAATCATGCCAATGCCCATGCATGTAACCAGCCATATCAAGGCTATGCATATAAACCATGCGAAAGGCTAACCGGGCTAAATGACATATGCAATCATGCGATGTAAGCATGCCAATTTTGATGTCTAATCTACATCTTAATATGGTTCTCATTTGGAATCACCGGGGTTTAATATAAAAGCATTATTTTGCAGCGTGCAACCATTGCAATAGTAAGAGACCACACTACTAGCCTCGTTAGTGGTAATGCCAATACCCACCTGGCTCACTAGTAGTGGACCCATTCCCAAGGTAGTTAGTCTAGACCTTAATTGCCACCACACACTCTTGTTAGGTGAGGTTAAACCCATTTTCATCGACCATGCAACACGGGGAGACATGGCCTATTGATATTCAGCACTTGGTGCTCATGTATCCACTCAGTCTCTGCGTTGGAGCATCCTACAACCACAACATTTAGGGCCTTTCATCCATGGACATCCTACATGTCTGAATGCTTAGAATAAATTTTCGGTGTCCATATTCATAAATGCCAGCCACAGCAAAACCGCGATGGCCATAACTCTGATGCCACTAGAGTGTAAGCTATAACCCTGATGTTGCTAATATGTAAATGCAAGTTCCTCATGCAAATTCGTTAGTGCATTAGTACACAGTCCAAGTCATGCAACTGTGTCATGCAAGCCGTGCATACATGCAAGGTGGCCCAGACTCATACAGGTTCCCTAAAAAGCCCTAAACTATAGGATCATCAATGCAGCCTTGCTGCACAAAGTAAGCCAAACCATGACATGAGTACCAACCACGATCTGGTAGCTAGTATGGGTGCCACTAGCTGGACAATGTCGATCATGAATAAGCCATCATTCAAGTCATGCACATGTGATGTGAATGAGATATGATAACATACAATCATATAACCACTATGCATGAGGTGCGTAATATCGCATCAAGCATAAATGCAGTGGTGTTAAATCAATGTAAGAGTAATGCTAAATAAATGTAAGAGCGATGTTATATGGGAAATGTCACACTAAACATAAGAGAAGTGCCCCATTAACATAAACATCGTACCAACATGATAAGGAAAACTTATCATTCACAAGAGGAGAGGTTCACAAGCTATCACAGTAGGCTCCACAAAGGTATTAAGGTCGACCCTAAAGATTGCTACCAATATCAAAACTAAACATAGCCCATGTATGGGCTTAAACAAAGAATTTAGTGGCCCTAGACTACAAATAGATGTGGGGATGGGCTTTAGGAACCTGTAAGGTGGGAGTTGGTCACCGCTGCATGTTGGGTGTGTGCTACATGGGAACATACCACGTATCGGGTCATGAAGTGTATACAATGAAGGGTCCATAATACATTCATTAAGCAGCCCTTAATGATCTTAATATAATGAGGGTGGGATCCAAACTACAGGCCCCACTAGCAATGGAAACGTCGATGTAGCATAGCCCACTTAAGACTTGAATCAGCCCAACATTTGGGCTCATACACTAAAATGATTTAGCAAATGGACGTATAGTGTGGATAAAACATATATATCAAGGTGGGTACCACAGTGGCTCCAAAGAATGCCCCAAACGGGACCTGCACTCTGGACAACATTGGTAGGCCCCATTGTTCAGTGTGGGATCCTCCTGGCTTGCCTTATTTTTAAACTCATGCTTCTAAAATAATCTGATAAAATAGATGAGTAGCATGAGTATACAACACATTCATCAAGGTGGGCTACGTAATGGGCCACACCCACTAGATGGCATGAATAAGACATACATCAGGTGGCCCCCACTTGCTTGGTAGGGTACACAGCTGGCCCCATGAACATGCATGTTAGGATAATAAACAAACATTATAGTGAGCCTTAGGAAGTTTTCAAGGTAGGCATTCAATGTAAGCCCCGTATCCTAGACCGTATCGTTCCATAGACTTCCACGGTCTTCTCGGTCGAATTTCGACAACCTTCAACCCTTAACCGGTATTTGCGTGCGACCCTGATTCACATGCTATCAACCCGAGTCGACTCAACCCAAGACTTGTAGCATAGCGACCGCGCCGTCGCCGAGAATCGCGTGTTGAGGCGATACCCTGGTCAGGAGATGTGGGCTAGTGTTCGGTGTGAAAATGCCGCACGTCGCAAAACCTGAGAGAATCTCTACGACATGTCATCTCAATCCATCAATCAATCCCATCAAGGGTCAAGTACATGTTAAGTACACATCACCTTTCACCCATTCCCAAGCAACCACAAAAGTCAAAAGGTTCTTACAAGCCCATACCTTTCTTACACCAAAAACCCCAAAAGTAAAAAAAATCTCTTACACCCATCACCCATCACATCTATCACTCCATCACCCATCATTCTCTTTCTCCCTTTACAACTCTCTCTCTCTCTCTCTCTCTCTCATTCATTCTCAAACCACTCTCCCAAGCAAGAGAAACCACCACACGTCTAAGCCTCTACGACATGTCACCTCAATCCATTAATCAATCCCATCAAGGGTCAAGTACATGTTAAGTACACATCACCTTTCACCCATTCCCAAGCAACCACAAAAGTCAAAAAGTTCTTACAAGCCCATACCTTTCTTATACCAAAAACCCCAAAAGTCAAAAAAATATCTTACACCCATCACCCACCACATCTATCACTCCATCACCCATCATTCTCTTTCTCCCTTTACAACTCTCTCTCTCTCTCTTTCATTTATTCTCAAACCACTCTCCCAAGCAAGAGAAACCACCACACGTCCAAGCCTCTTCCTATATCTTCCAAGCTACAAGTGTGGCCCACTTTCCTACCCCTTCATCTCCCATCTCAACCATCCAAACCTCATCTCCTCCGTTGGAATCGAAGCTAAGGAGCTAAGGAAGCCATGGGAGCAAGAAGATCAAGCGGTGGGTGCTTTGATAGGGTAGTTTTAATGTTTTTAAGACAGACCAAGTAAGGCCAACCGATCAATGGTTTGGATCTCACTTTGGACCCTAAGATATGGCCGATGGCCCACTTGGATCATCATGATCATTCCATGATGGGGCCATTTTCCATGGACCCCATCATGATGTTTATTTTACTTGCATACTTAGGGTCATCTAGACCATCTATTTTAGTGGAGAAGGGATCTCCACCGTTGGATTTCGATGTAATGGGCCCACATGTAATGGGACCCACTCGATTTATGTTGTAGATCATTAAAGGGAGGGCCCATAGTGCCGGGGCCTCTCCATCATGCGTGTCCCACTCTCTATCCCCCTCTCTCCCTCTCTATTTCATTTTCTTTTATGAAATCATGATATGGTTGTGTGGCCCACTTGAATGAACCCCACCTTAAGGCATGTATTCTATCCAAACCATCTACAAGTGGGGCCCACTTTGTGTGTTGTATCCAAACCATCTACAAGTGGGGCCCACTTTGTGTGTTGTATCCACACCATCCTCCATGAGGTGGCCCACCTAAGCAGGGCCCACCCCTAATCTATTTGTTAAGTGCAACGTCTAGCGTCCAGGGACGCTGGACGTGGTTTGAAAAACACAAAAATATCAACTTATTTCCAAGCTTATGGGTGGCCCACTCATGTAGGCCCCACCTTGATGCATGTGTTCAATCCATGTCGTCCATCCTTTTCCTCAGACTATTTTAGGTGTTGAGGCGAGAAATGAGGTTGATCCGAGTATCTAGTAGGCCATAGCATTAAAAACGGTGACTTTCATCTTTCAAATTTGCCTGAAATTTCTTACGCGTCAGGACATGTCCAATATTGGACTCGTTAGGTCTGTCTTGAGCAGTAAAGACCAATGACTGGGGTGGATTTACATGATGTAGGCCGCACACCCGAAAAATCACAAGAAAACGCGATTTAAAAAATAAAAATAAATGGGCAGCAGCGTTGCTGCTGTCGCTGTCAGTAGTGCAGGTAGCGCCTTCTGCTACATGCGACGGGCGGGCGGTCAGTAACCCACGGCTCTAGCCGTGGGCCCCACCTTGATGTTTATTTGTCATCCAACCCGTTCATGAGGTGGGCCACTCTCAGCAGTGGGCCCCCTCCAAATCTCAGCTCCATCCACAGCTCAGGTGGCCCACACTGCAGGAAATAGTGGGATTAAACATCTGCCCTTGGAACCCTTTTCTAGGCTACAGAAGTTTTGGATCCAGCTGATATTTGTCCTTCCTATTCATTTGGGTCCGCAAGACCTTATCAATGGATTGGATGATAAGTAAACATTATGGTGGGCCCCACGTGGAGCCCACAGGGATGTATGTGTTTACTCCCACCGTCCAGGCGGCGGTGGAGCCCACTGTGACTCATGTGTTCTATCCCCACCGTCCAGGGGACGGTGGGTGTGTACGAGTGCGTGTGTGTGTGTGGGCTTATATATATATATATATATATATATATACACTATATATATAATATTATATTATATATAATATTGTATATACTATATATAAATTATATATTATATTATATACTGGGTGGTGGGCCTTCATCCCCATGAGGCAGGTGCTGCATCCAATCTGTCCATCCATTTTAGAAAGCTTATTTTATGGCATGGGCATAAAGAATGAGCCAGATCCATAGTCCAAGTGGACCCCACCTTGGCATGTTGTGAGGCCCATTTGATGTATTAGGGGCCCATGGTTTAAGGCCCATTAAGATGTATTAGGGCCTATGGGTTGAGGCCCATTTGATGTACATTTGGGGCCCCATTGGTGTGGCCCATTTGTTACACATAGACTTATGAGATTAGGCCCATTTGATGCATTCTAAAGCCCACGGGTTATGGCCCATTGCAATGCACATAAGGCCCATTGGTGCGGCTCATTGATGTGGCCCACTTGATGAATATAAGGCCCATATGATATGGCCCATTTGATGTATTTAAGGCCCAATCGGATGTACCTAAGGTCCATTGCAATGTGCGATCCCAACATGGTTTATGTAATGATGTTTACGACGGGCTATGCCTTGGGAGCAATGGTGGTTTGACGTCCACATTGCAAGTATAATGTTGGTTAAATGTCCACATTACAACTCTCCCTAGGGCCCATTGATAGGCCCGTACCTGTTGTGTGTAGGCCGTCTGGGCCATCTGCGTTGTAAGGATAGTGCATTACTTTATAACATGTTTAGTTCTATGATTCATGATCATATGCATCATACGTATGCTTGATATGAGAAATGACTGATCATAGCATATGCCTTCGGGCAGATTATTTAGGGGCTCCTGGATAGGGGGTGTTGCCCTACATGAGCGCACGATACACGCAGGATTGCTGTATGAATGGATAGTGTGACTCATGCATTCGCATTGTGTGATATGGTTACTGTACGCCCTATCGACATTAGGGCCATAGCCTCCACAGACGTATCGTGGTTGGCAGGATTGGATACCGAAAATATTGTTCTACATGGGGTGCTATAGATATCCCTGGGTGAAAATTTCTAAACTCTTATGGTACCAAGAGGTTGCTCCAACGTCTAGACCGAGTGGGTGCATGAGCGCCGAGTGTCGATTACCAGACGGTTGCGCTTTCCACTGTGTCATGGTCGGTTGGAAGGGGGTGCGGCCTTACCCGCCCAAGATGAGGGGGCAAAGCTAGGCTGAGTTTGACCAACTCGAGGAATGAGTCCACTATCGACGAGCCGAGCCCGATATTGACAAACGGATAGTGAGGTCTCTTCCAGTTACCTTATTGCGCGCGATGGGGCGGCGATCTGGTTTAGAGTGTACTAGACCCCGGTGATATTCCAGAGTTGAGATGTATTGATATGTGGACTTAGATGAGGATTTGCATGCTTGAGTTGCATTCCACACCACATGGCTTTGGTATGGCCGACATAATCTATGCCTCGCATTGCATAGCCTTGGTACGGCTCATGGCATTCATGGATTCATCAGCATATTCCGCATTACTCTAATACTGCATAACTACTACCTTACGCACACACTTACACCACCCTCTAAGCTTTCCATAAGCTTATGCACGACCGTTGCGTGCAGGTGAGTTAGATCGCAGCAGCGCTGAGGCAGGAGCACTTAGCAGATCATTTTGGAGTTTTTGTTCATCATCATTGTATTTCCCTTTATGCTCGTTGTACTTTTAAAGTTTTTGATCATAGTGAAAATGTGATGCAGTTTTTTGTTGTTGTTTGTGGGTTATACCTTTGGTTATGCTTATTATGAATCAAACTGATGTTAAAAATCCTTCTCGTAGCATCCCAGGATCGGAACCTGGCGAATGGGCGCTGGGAGCCGAGAATGGGGTTCTACGGAGGCTGTCGGCACCGGATTCGTCGATCGGGAATTTTGTGAGCCCGGTTTCCGAGTTTGGGGGCGTGACATTCAACTACCACTATTTCTTGGGTGTGGTCCACTTAAATTCAGGCCTCACACCCCAAGGCGAGCTGTCGTATAGGCGGACAACGTGGAAGGTGAGATCTGCACAACAGGCCCCACAGTTTGGGAAAATTGTTGGACAGCAAGGCTGTCCAGTAGTGTAGTCTACCAAAGATTTGGATATGCTTAAATTTTTTTTTTTAATTATTATTATGGCCTATGAGGGGCCGTGGCCTATTTTTATGGTCAGATCGGGCATGCCACTTGGGTGAGTCACATACATCATGGCGGGAGACCATGGTGGGCCCCACAACCCCTACAATGGGCTGAAAACAAAAAACACAAGCGGACTCAATCCCCACCTACAATTTACTTCAAATTTAGGTCTATTGAATTTTGATAGGTCCACTAAAGCTCGTGGGCCTTTTCCCAAGGTCAAAACCGATGGGCTGCTTGCGGTAAACACGTACATCGTGGTGGGACTCCACAGTGGAACCCACAGCCCCTGATTTGGCTGAAAAATAAATGTTACAGTGGGCTCAAGGAGGTTTCAAAGGTGGTTGTCTCTCCCACTGTTTCCTACAGCGTGATCTATTTAAGATTGGGATCTGTTTCAACTTCGGGCCATGACCTAAATTGATCTGGCCAGATGGATGGATGGTATTTAACATTTACATCATGGTGTGTGTGTGTATGACAACGTGGGCCACCCTGAGTGGGCGGCATTTGAGTCAGCAAAATAAGGAAGAGGAAAAACTGAGAGAAAGAGAGTGCGCGCACATGGTGGCCCTCGCCATTATGAGGCCCATGTAGGTTCTCACACATACACCCAAATGGATCCCATCCACTACAAAATGGCGAGACAGCATGGATATACAACATGCATCAAGATAGGTCCCATATGATGGGCCTGACGTCAAGAAAAATGGGTTAGATGACCCGTGCACTCACTTCAATTGTCAGATCGGGGTGGGCGCACATGAATGATTGGATCACCAAACTCATTTTTGAAACTCCTCTAACTCTCTCAAATTCCTCTTCTCTCCTAATCCCTCTCTATAACTCTCTTTTCTCTCCCTTAATCTCTATCTCCTAATCTCTCTTTCTTTCTTTATCTTTTCTTTGTTTCTCTCTTCTTTATTACCAATGGTGAAAACGTGTGGGGGTTTGGAGTTTGGGTGGTGTTGTAGAGAATGTAGGGATAGAGAGGGAAATAGAGAAAGTATGGGAGTAGAATGGGAAGAGGGAATTTGAGGATATAATTTGAGAAAGGATGGTTGGTAGGTGTAATTTGAGAAAGATAGGTGGTAGGTGGGGCAGAGTAGTAGGATTTTAGGTCATTTGGCCAAGGGGTGGTTGTGGTAGTACGGGTAAGAGTTGAGCAAAACTGAAAGTTGTTGTCCATATGTTAAATTTCCAAACAAATTTTCAAGTTTTATGTTAGTATCTTCTAGAATTTCTGCTATAGATTTTTTCCCCCGTTTTAGATGAAATTCAACATGATCTTCCAAATTGTTTATCTTTGATTCTTAGAACCAATACAAGCAATCTCTTCCTATATAGCTCTACAAAGTAAGTCAGAGGGTTTCTCTCCATCTGTCTGTGATGCCCCCAAAGAATCCAACTTCAAAACTTATTTAATCAATTCAACAAACTCAGAAGCATCCATACATTTTTGTCATTCTTTTGTTAGTCAATGGACCAAGGCAGATAAGCCAGCAGTGTCTTCTGAGCATTTTTGGACTATGACATGTCTTGCTTCTTAGTTGCCATGACGAAGTGAACAGTTGTAGATCTCACAGTTTCTCAACTAGATGGAATGATTACTAAGACTAGTTGTATAGATATTGTTACTCCACATCTACTAACTACACACCACATTAAATTATCCAGAAATAGGTCTGGCCAAAATGTCTTGTAAGATTTTAGCATCAATGGAGTAAACAGTCAGTATTAAACATTAATTTGAGACCCTAACTTCCCATCTTCATTGTAATATTTTTTTACTTAACGATATGGTGATTCTTGTGAACCTTGGCAGATTTTTGAAGGTTCTTCCTTAGTAACCCTGGATCTATGGATATTTTTTTGAAGGTTCTTCCTTTGTTGCTTTTGCACTTGCAAGCATAGTAAGTAACCCTGGATCTATGGATATTTTTGTTATGTTTTTGTGCCGTATGTGTCTTGTTGTTTGAGATTGCATGTTTAGTTAACGGATTTTCTGTTGTTGAATGGCACATTTTTTGGCTCATTGAAGCACAAAAGTGGACAATAGAAATGTATTTACCACATTTTGTTTTTGGCTACAAATGAGCATACATTGCACTTGCTTATTTTGTTATGCTTATTATTGAAGACCTGTAACTTCCCTATATATTTTTCATACTTTAGTCTTCACAAAATTCTATAGGAGTTTTTTGGTGCTCATGTGGTGTGTGATTGGTAGCAATCTTACAAAGTACAGACTCAAGAATAATTTACCAAGGCAATAAACTGTGGTTTGCAAGAAACTTGGGAAAATTTTGGGAAGAATTTGTTAAAAAATGGGATTGTTCTCCTCTGAAAAAGAGAGGTAGAATATACGTTTATTGAGGTTTTCAAACATTCATTAGATAATTGAACATTTCATGAATTTTTTGCAATTAATTTTAGATACTCTTATGTTATGAAGAATTCATGAATTATTTAGGAAGATTTCTTTTTCTATAAAATTCGTTAATAGTTGTCAATTTTCTTTTTTCTTTTTCAAAAAGTTGGTGAATCTTGTTAGAGGGTGGTAACAGAACAATATCTGTATGGGCTGCGTTGTTTTCCACCTACCATTGGTCTCAGATTTTGTTAGTCTATGCATGTTCTAATAGCTCAATTAATGAGAAAAAGTCATTTAGTATCTTGCTGTCTCAGATCAGTGGCTGATGATTTAAAAAACACTATGGCCTCAAATAATCTTGATCTTGGCAAGAATGGCTGATAAACTTCGATTAACTAGAAGTCAATGAGCCAAATAGACCTATTCTTGAGACTGGTGGATCTTGGCTGAGAAAGAGTTTGATGACTTCACACTCCAGTAGCACGTGATACGCTGAAGGATTATTTCCACTTACTCCTTTTTTCCTCTTATATGGAGAGAAACACAATGGAGAAAATGTATCAAAATTAGCTAGTCCCGGTACTTAATTTCATTTTCTAAACAAATCTTGAAATAAAATTGATTCAGTGAATCAATGATCAATATAACAAATCTTCATTTCATTTCATTTTAGAATCAGTTTTCAATTGGAAAATAAATGCTTTTGACTTAGTTGTACTATGGTCTTATAAAACTGTACTCTTTCTTTTGAATGTTTAAGGCATTATCTACGAGGATTCAACCTGAATTGGAATAAAATATTGTTCTTCCACGAGATTCGTATCTTCAGGTGTTCTACATATGCTCTTTCATGTCTTCTTTGAATCTGCAAGGCTTTTTTGTGGAACCATTTGATGTACATTTCATGCAGGGTTATTTCGATAACGTTTCAGAGCATCTCAGAGTAGGACCACCATTATATTTTGTTGTGAAGAACTTCAACTATAGGAATTATGATAAATGTTATTTTACTCATCTACCATTCTTTTGATTTCTAGATTTCCAATATAATGGCATTTCATGGGAATTTAGCATTTACTGTCCAGCAGTTGTGATATTAACACTTCTATTCTTTCTGTTTATGTGAATGTCAATTTTTATTTTTATATATCTAATTTTAAAATTCAGATATACAGATTTAAAATTCAGTTATGAGACCATTATTATAATTTTTATCTGCCTCTTCAGTCACAATTTTGTAACTTATCTTTTACTTATTCTATGAACTCTCAATCTGTACAAGATGCATTTGAATTTTTCATGTAAAGGAATGCTAATTTTTCAAACCAATTTACATTTCGATTTTATTTTTTATTGAGTTGTAGGCTTTTCGTTGACCCATGTGGATGAGGTTATTGATGAACTCCTGACTAAAGACTATTCCTGTGAAGTTGTTCTGCCACGTGTCCAGAAAAGGTGACATCTATTACACTTGATTAGTATGATTCTATCATCATATCTTTGACTTTGTCCCATTGGAAACATATATACTGTCTACATACTGCCACTAGACTAACCTTGTTTCTTTGGAACATAGGCTTTATGAAAACTTGTGACTTGGCACTTGTCGAGCAAGGACCCTATGCATTTTATTTTTTTAAAACCTCATAATGAATAGTACACAACAGAGTAGGAGAAACCTCCTTTTGGCAGCCCTTCATAGCAATGTACTAGCCATCCGTGGACCCTACCAACACCACATACATATCACTTGATATAAAGCCACTAGGAACTATATGAATGATCCAAAACTCATATTTAATCTTAGAAGTATCAATCCACATTGCACCTACTTATGCAAATAATGCATCTGTTTACAAAACTGGCACCTCAGAACCCAGGACTCCATTGTTGAAACATGCCCTGTCTACCACTAAGCTACGGGCTCCAACCCAAAATGAGAGAATGTCGTTTTGAAACCCTGACCTCTACAATGGACGTAAGGTCTCTACCAATGGACCACATGCTTACTTGTGGAACCCTATCCACATTGTTTCACAACAAAGACAATTCAGCTGTCTCTGGTGATATGTTGTGGTTCCTTCTTTTTCCTCAAGGAGTTTGCAGGAAATCAACTGGATGGAGTAAATTCTCCCTTATATGATCAAGAAATTACAATAGCATGAGAAATATATGTGTCGATAAAAGAAACCCAGAAAACAAACTTCATATTCTTTAATGAAATATACCATTTATTTCTGATGAATGCTGCCTGTGGTTAGCAACATGTAAGTGTCAGCATCAATTTCATTCACATTGCTGCTTGATGTTGCTTGTCTGGCACCAACATCCAGGGCTGTCATAGAAGATGCATTTGATGTGAGCTCGTTGTGCTTGTATTTGTCCTCCTTTTTTCCCATATAAGGGATATGTGTCCTATGGGCCTCAAACAGATTCATGGGACCGAGACAAGCACCATCGACAGTGTTTTTGAGGTGGGGCATCCTCCCTCATTGTTCCCTGTGTTGTGGCTCACTTGATGCCCTTACACAGGTAATAATAAAATTTAAAAGTTACAGTGAGATTCATGGTAATTATGAATTTTCTTATAACTTGATTTGCAATGTTTTACAGTTGATTGGTTCTGACAGTATAGGGCGAATGCGGGCTCTAAGATGCTCAATAACCAAGACAGGACTGAAGATGTCAGCCCATGCCCATTCTGTAATGACCCGGAAAATTTTGTGCTTTTCTTTCCCTAGTAGTTGTTTTTGGGTAATTAGCGCTATACTCGATTGCTTGTGAAATTTGCGTCAATCACTTTAAATTGTATCTGTATGGCTTAAAACCTGTAGAATAGTGAGCGCTAGGTCACTCTAAAATTTGGGATCCATCGCTAAATCCAGTTGCTCTGGGGAATTTTTGGAAGTTCTGGATCGGACCTGGACCGCGCGTCGAAAGTCCGATAGCGATGATCTTAGGCTGTTGCGGTCACCATGTTAGACTTGACCTTCACCTCGAAAATTAAGTCCAGATGATGTTCTGGGTCAATTTGATTGAGTTCGGAGTGAAGAGTGTGAGAACGGTTGGAAATTTAATAAGATTTTATGAAATCTGAGTCGTGTCGCTTGCGTAATGATTTTAAGCAATCTGACCGTTGGATTCTTACCCAATTTCACCCTCTGATCAGGGAAGGTGGCTCAGGCATGTTCTTGTGCTTGTGGACCTGATTGAGATTCGGTGACCATTGAATTGAGTGTGGTCCGCCACGGCTGATCTGAAGAACCAGTCGGTACGAAAACTTAGCTTGACCAAGATCCATGGTCAGTGAGCTTAAGTCCGACCTTTCGTGGCTATAGGCCCACCGGAAGTGCTTCGTTGGATCGTGAGAGGCCGGTTTTGGTTGTACCCTAAGTATACCTTGGCCCTGGGGTTATTTTCATCAATGTTAGGCCTATTTATAGACCTTAAAACCCTAGCTCTCTTTTCCATACGAATTTCCTAACCCTAGCTAAGTGAGAGAGAGGAAAAGAGAGAGAAAGTGAGAGAGAAGTTGGTGAATCATCTTAGATTCTTTCCTGTTCTTCTTCATCCTTAAACATTCACTTTGAATCGTTATTCCGGCGATTTTGAGTTCATCTTTGGGTAAGTTAACCTAACCCTAATCTGTGTTAGAACTTAGAATAGTCTTGGTGTTGTTGTATTTCATTTCTATTCTTGTCTTAGGTTGTTCTGTCGCCGTTGACGAAGACATATTGTCTGAAATCAGTTCGGTGTTCTTTTCTGGCTTAAGGTGCGGACTTTAAGTGTATAGGTTATGGTTTTCAAGGCTTTCAATGCCAGTTAATGGTTTATTCTTGTTATGGATGAGATTTCACATGCCAAATGTTATGTTTACTTTGCGTTCCTGATATGCATGTGTGACATTGAGATTTGTGTATTCTATGTGTATGTATAAAGTACCGTATGCGTATAAAATATGAACATGTGATTGCCATGATTATTTGTCGTGTACTTATGCTAGATGTATGTGCGACAACTCCTTGGTAAAAGGAATTGTCCAAATGCGTGTTTTCAACATACGTCATGTATGTTGAACTATGTATTCTAAGTGTTTGTAGAAGTGCCTGAATGATCTAAAGTATAATATATTATACCATTTGTGGGCGTTGAGAAGCGATTCTCAACTCTCCCACTAGTGTGTATGATTTCCTTCATGTAAGTTACATTCCTTGTTGTTTAATTTCAAGTCTTACTTATGCTTAAATCCATGTTAAGTTGATATTCTTCAGATGCTTACATACCATATGATTTGAGTTGTTGTTTCATTACTATTCTAAATTGTAGATGTGAATACCTGTTGTAGTGGAATGTGTGTGGGACTATGCATTAGTCCAGGAAATCGGTAATCGGCCTTAAGTTCGTGGTTAAGGTTGCTTTCACCACGTAGGACGTGATTAGACGAACTCGAGTCGTATTAGAGTTGTCGGCAGTGGTTTGGCCACGCGGAGTGTTTACGCACTCTATGTCGTTCAACCCAACATGCGCTCGTGCTAGTTGAGTTCGTCAAGCAACCCGATTGTCCGATGTATGTTCACCATGTATGGACGCTACTGCTTGAATCTAGGGTACCGAACTTACCGATGACATCCTGATAACCATGGTACCTTGATCCGCAAAGACTCATGAGCCGAACATGGTGGTATGGGACACCGTGGTCGAGCTGTCGGCCTTCGCTGGGGTGACGAGCCTCCCCGTAGTGACC
Source organism: Magnolia sinica (assembly GCF_029962835.1). NCBI lineage: Eukaryota > Viridiplantae > Streptophyta > Magnoliopsida > Magnoliales > Magnoliaceae > Magnolia > Magnolia sinica. The sequence goes on along the minus strand of NC_080591.1, from coordinate 42,731,418 downwards.
AGTGAGCAACCAAACTCGTGAGCCGATTATGGTGGTATGAGACACTATATTCGTGCTGTCGGCCTGCATTGATTGGTGACGAGCCCTTTGTAGTGACCTCGAGCATGTCTGGATACCGCATTGAGGTGACGAGCCTTGTTGTGGTAACGACGGTATGATAGGCGTGCATTGATTGGTGACGAGCCCTTTGCAACGACCTACAACCATATGATCGTATGAGATATCTAGGACCGACGACCCTAGAATGGATCACTGTTTGGATGATGATATGAGGAAGGTATCTTAGCTTCCCAATCCTGCTGTATGAAAATGACTAATAACAACTTGGTAATCATGTTCATGCACCGCATTTGCATGTGCTTTGTAGATGTGGCGCACTTTGAGGTAGTGTCAAGCGTAACGTAAGATGAAGACGCTGAGGGTGTACGCGTGAGGGCACGCATCATTTTTCATACATCCTTGCATTAACAAGAGTACTTAGGACATGTTTGATTATTCTGCTTTATCATTACTGCTTGATTGAATTGATAACATGTTAACCTGTTCTATATTATTCTACTGAGTTGATCACTCACTCCCACGTTCTGGGGGCGGTGTTTAAACACCCACCAGACTCTATCTTAGTTGCTGATGTTGCAGATGTTGATGCGACTTCTGAGGCAGAGCGGGAGATGGATGATGATGAGGCTGCTTTCTCTTTTATGCAGTTTTTAGACGGGTTCTAGTGAGCCTTGTTCTGATGCGCGGGATGCTGGGATTTCTTTTGGGAATTAAATGATGTAAATTGATACTTGTAATTTTGATAGTAACACTTACATTTCAACCTGGTATGTGTATGTATTTCAGGGATTCGCACATGTACACACATATATTTCTTTAAGTCTTCCACTTGCTTTCTTCACTTATCCCTGAATTATATCTGCACTTTGGGTTAATCTATTCCATGTTTTATGCACTAATACAGACAACATACATCCATCATTAAATATGCTGCATAAGAGATGTTTTGGAACTCGGGAGCTGAGTTATGCTTGACCCCCGAATTTCAGGGCGTTACACATTCAAAGGTAGAGAATTTGATAAAGGAAAGAGAGAGCCTAGTTTTAAATGGCCTATTTTTAAAATGCTTGATGGTTAATTTCAAGAGTTTTCCGGCTTCTTCTACTATCATTTGAGGACCTCAAAGGCCCAACTAACTTGAGATTTTTATATGCAGGCTGATGTATTTTTAGCTCCACAGATCAATGTTGCCACTACAAGGTTCAATATTGAAATGGTAAAGTTTTTAACTATTTATTTTATCTTTGTTTTTTCCTGTTCTTCATAAATAATTTGATGTCTTAGCCTCCTGTCGTTACCAGCTAGTGTAGTCACTATTTGTATATATGTCACCTCATGAGTCTTACTTTTTGTAATTTTCTTACCCCTGTAGTGATTATCAGAAGTAGTGGGCCATCATTGAAAGATTACCCTTATAGTGAGTCCAATCAAGGTATGGAAAATACATGGTTTTAGTTCATGGTAAATGGTACCTTTTATTGTGGATCCCTCTGGACCAAATACCTGGTACCTTTTGTTGTTGTAAGTTTCTAATTAGTTTGTTTCTGTATTTGTATCGAAATTATTCAGATGTTGAGCGGGGGTCCCTGGAAGGTGGGAACCACTGTTATGACCATGATGAAGCTGCCCATTTCATATGGACAACAAAATGAGTGGCTTGACCATTTGGACAGGCCCATGTTTATGTATTATCTTGAAATTGATGAAGCAGATCCGGATGTGCGTCGGAGCTATACGGATGTTGAGCGGGGGTCCCTGGAAGGTGGGAACCGCTGATATTTATTTTTTCCCGTCATCACTATCCATGTGATCTTGTGATCAGGTTGGATGATAAATAAACATCATTACAGGCCCGAACCCGAATTCCTAAACCTATAACCTAAACCTATAACCTATAACCTATAACCTAAACCTATAACCTATAACCTAAATCTAAACATAAACCTATAACCTATAACCTAAACCTAAACCTATTCTCAAATCCCTAAACCTAAACCTAATCCAATAACCTATAACCTATTCTCAAATCCCTAAACCTAAACCTATAACCTTAACCTTAACCTAAACCTAAACCTAAACCTGAACCCGAACCCGAATTCCTAAACCTATGACCTATAACCTCAATCTAAACCTATAACCTATAACCTATAACCTACCTATAACCTACACCTAAACCTAAACCTATAACCTTAACCTAAACCTAAACCTATAACCTAGAAACTAAACCTATAACCTATAATCTAAACCTAAACCTATTCTCAAATCCCTAAACCTAAACCTAAACCTATAACCTATAACCCAAACCTAAACCTATAACCTCAATCTAAACCTATAACCTATAACCTAAACTTAAACCTAAACTTAAATCCAAACCTATAACCCACCTATAATCTACACCTAAACCTAAACCTATAACCTTAACTTAAACCTAAACCTATAACCTATAACCTAAACCTAAACCTAAACCTAAACCTATTCTCAAGTCCCTAAACCTAAACCTAAACCTGTAACCTAAACCTATAACCTATAACCTATAACCTAAACCTAATCCTATAACCTATAACTTATAACCTATTATCAAATCCCTAAACCTAAACCTATAACCTTAACCCGAACTTGAACCCGAATTCCTAAACCTATAACCTATAACCTCAATCTAAACCTATAACCTATAACCTAAACCTAAACCTAAACCCAAACCTATAACCTATAACCTATAACCCACCTATAACCTACACCTAAACCTAAACCTATTCTCAAATCCCTAAACCTAAACCTAAACCTAAACCTATAACCTAAACCTAAACCTATAACCTATAACCTATAACCTAAACCTATAACCTATAACCTCAATCTAAACCTACAACCTATAACCTAAACCTAAACCTAAACCCAAACCTATAACCTATAACCTATAACCCACCTATAACCTATAACCTAAACCTAACCTATAACCTAAACCTAAACCTAAACCTATTCTCAAATCCCTAAATCTAAACCTAAACCTAAACCTAAACCTATAACCTAAACCTAATCCTATAACCTATAACCTATTCTCAAATCCCTAAACCTAAACCTATAACCTTAACCGTAACCTAAACCTAAACCCAAACCCGAACCTGAACCCGAATTCTTAAACCTATAACCTATAACCTCAATCTAAAACTATAACCTATAACCTAAACCTAAACCTAAACCTAAACCCAAACCGATAACCTATAACCTTAACTAAAACTTAAACCTAAACCTATAACCTATAAACTAAACCTATAACCTATAACCTAAACCTAAACCTATTCTTAAATCCCTATACCTAAACCTATAACCTGTAACCTATAACCTAAACCTAAACCTAAACCTAAACCTATAACCTATTAATCAGTTGACAGTATTTTTTTAAGCCTTGGGTAAATCAATGTGAAGCTTTAAGGATTCTCTTTACTTGCATAAATTGCACTTTTCTATTTTAATGTTGATTTTTAGATTGAGATTGACTCTTTGCAAGTAAATAACAGTGCTAAACATCAAGCTATATATAATTACGACTGGAAATTTTTGGTGTCACACATTTCTTTGGAAAAAAGAATGGCATTAGCAATCTATTTCTTCCGATAGGAGAAAGAAATGCACAAGATAGCACTCCCACAAAAGTTGCTCAGAGAACTCTCCATGTGTGTGCGCGTGTGTGAATCTTCATTGAAGGAGTAGAGATTTTACCACAGGAATTTCGAAGTCTGGAATTTCAAAGTGAACTCGTCCATCCTCTTCATCACAGGAGCAAACACTCTGCTCCTGAAAACTAAACAAACCATTACAAGCAGAGAGTTCATTCTAATCTAACCAAACAAAATGATGGAAACCATACAAAATTTAACCAAAGTAGCCAAAGCAGACACCTTACTGGTGGAAAATCCACCTCTAGTATTTCAAATCTAATTTCTTTCAACCTTCTTTCATTCTTTTCTCCATCAGAGAGCTCGTTTTCCTTCTGCAATGAAGGTTAACTAGAGATGGTTAAAAGAAAAACTAGGAAAACGGAAAAAAACAACCAATGTTCCATTGACAAATTCAATGTCCCGCTAGACTTCTAGATCTAAAAAGAACTCAATCTATGGATTAGAAGTTTATTTCTATGGATTATCTCTGAAGAATTCTTATTGGAGCTTGGCGGGCCAACATTCATGTTCTGGCAAAGGCTTTAGACTTTAACTATGGAGAACAAATAGACTCTTCACATTTTTTATGATTTTTTTGACATATATATACATATATACATATCCGGAACACAAGTGGGCCACCCCATCTGAACCACTGTGAAATCATGCCTAAAATATCTAAAATTAGTTGTTGGGGCCCACCTGAGTTTTGGCTAAAGCTGAAACTTCATTCGACCATCAAAGGGCACAAAGGGCACACTGTCTTTGATTGGCCCCTATCTAATTGTACTATCTGAACTATTTAATAAATGGGCCTCTCCCTGCTTAATGTCATCCGTGCTTGTCTTCTAAAATTTCCAAACATTCTGGGCCCGTTTGACCAACTGCATTAGGTGGGATTAAGGTGGATGAAATTGTAAAAGTTACAACAAATGCATGTGTAAGGTATTGTCTTTGGATTGGGTGTTTCCCATGTTTTCTAATACCATGTTTCGAACGTATGCAATTAAAAGTAAATCCAAGGATTTCCTTTCAAATTACACTTGGGTAAAGAAAATATTCATCATCCATGGGATTTGAAAATCCCATCTCACACTTTCTAACACAAGGCTCATTTTCCAAAGACTATAAATTTAATTTTAATCCCATCTCACACTTTCTAACACAAGGCTCATTTTTCAAAGACTATAAATTTAATTTTAATCCCATCTCACACTCCTTCCAAACATGCCATTCCCAATCTCGAGGTGGGATTAGCAATGCAATCCTGTGTAATACAACTTAATACCATTGGCCAAATAGGCCCTCTGAATTTCGAAACTTGGCCCACCCACTACTGGAAACATGAAATTGACTATTTTGATGCAGTCAATTTGTCCCATTTGTCCCATGTGATTATGGATTGATAGTGTATATATTTGCGGTCCTAACACATGATTTGTAGCACATGACTTAATAATTTTCTTTTTTTTTTCTTTTTCTTTTTTGTATTTTTCTCTTCTCTAACAATTAGGGGAAAGGAAAATCATCTCAAATTCTCTAAAATAATGATCATGCACAAAAAAATTATAGAAGATTTAAAGAGCATGAATAACCGTTAGCATGTATCTAAAATTACAGAAGATTAAAAAAAAATCTCATCCAGCCATTTCAACAAACAGATAGCATGCCATTTCATCAAACAGTTAGCGTATATCAAATCTGAAAGACAGGAAAAGAGATAGAAATAGAAGAAGATATCAAACCTATGGAGAGGAGCTTCACGACGTGTGTTTCTTCAGGTAGGAGATTCACGGCTGCTGTAATGGAGAGAGAGAGAGAAGAGGGCGTTCACGGCCTGTGTTCTTCACGGCTGATGCATTGGAGAGAGAGGGAGGAGAATGAGAGAGATGGAACAGAGATCGGGAGGGAGAGAGAGGATTAGGAAAAGGAGCTTTGGGAATGCTCTAATTAGGGAACGGAGAGAGAGAGAGAGAGAGAGAGAGAGAGAGAGAGAGAGAGAGAGAGTATGTGTGTGTGTGTGTGAAACACCCATCTTTGGGCGCGGCTCTGTTTTGAGCACGTGCCCAAATTTTGGGCGTCTTCTCACGGACGGACGAAGACATTCGGACAGGAGCTCCATGGGGCCCACCATGATGTATTTGGTTTATCCATTCCGATGCATAATTTTAATAAATTATTTTAGTTTATGACACAAAATTTTAGGTATATTGGAAGCCCAAGTGGACCACACCATAAGAAGCAATTGTAATTTAATATTAATGTTTCCTACCGTGTGGTCCACTTGAGCCTTCGATCTAGTTGATTTTTTTTTTCATCCTATAAAGTAATATTTACAAATATATAGATGGCTTAGATAGAGCATATAGTTTTTTTAGGCCTCATAGAGTCCCTTACAATGCTATTAATTATTAATGGTGTATCAACTTTTTAGCTACGGATTAAAACCATAGCAACTATAGCTAAGGTTTATATCCGTAGCAAAAAACTAACGTGGTTTGAATCTTTACCCCTTTTTTTGGTAGTGAGGAGGTGGGGATTATAGGGCAGTAACGCCTTTAGCTGGGACAGGAGCACCTTCCCGAGGTTCTTCATCTTTATCTTGTTCCCGCGATCCATGCCCAGAGGAAAGTTTCATCTTCCTAAGGGCCGTTGGTTGTGAATTTGGGTGTGGTGAGCATTTTTCCCTTTTCCCCTTTAATGCCAAACTAGTTGGCTAGACGATAAAGTTACCGACCAAATGGAATTACCGAGGTATTTGACTCAAAAGCAGAGACAATCTACCGAAAAATCATGGTTGGAAGACACATGGGCTCCCCTTTTCCAAGTTTATAGAGAATCTCATCCATAAATGGGGCGAGCTTAGTGTAATTGGCGGAACGAGGATAAACATTTAAAACAAAGAGGAGGTGAAGGATTCGGTAGTCGTTTGACATTTCCGAAGCCCTAAGAGCATTGCCTTTGCTCCATTCAACAATCTGACCATTACAAAGAAACTGAGTCCAAACAATCCTTTAAACCATCGGTGTCATATCGAGTTCAGCGGGTTGTTCCCGACAAATAGGCACCTTAACTAGAGAAGCAATCCTAGAAGGTGTGACATGGAAGACTTTGCCTCGATATTTAACTTCCAGGACAAGAGTTTCATGATCCTCTAGTTGAGTGCAATGAGATAAGAATGATTTAGGAAGGTTCACATCGACTTCTCCTCCAAAGGATAAAATTGGGTCCTAACCACAACGATGAAGAATATCATAGACATGATAGAGGATGAGAGTGAAATTGCAAGGATCGAACAAAAATAGGGCTTGGAGGAGGAGACGAGGAATTTGGTCTACAATAGGGCATGGAGGAGGAGACGACACATTAGGGATACCCATGTGGCAAGGATTTTGATGAACGATACATCCCCTTTTGGGAGCACAAATTTTGTACTTGGTGCTCGACGATTCTCCTCTATCATGCTTCTTTTTTTTTAACGACCCTCTCTAAGAGGAGAGAAATCTAGGATGAGAGTGAAATTGCAAGGATCGAACAAAAATTGGAACAGACCCAACAAGGAATAGGAAAAGAAAGGAGGAAAATACCAGGAGAAATACCTTGGACACAATTGAATTTGGTCGGAAACCCTCCAACCGATGTTTGGGGAAAAACAAAAGAAACAGGGAAAATGAATCTATTTGGAGTGTGGGTTTAAATAGTCTCGGCCGCGCAATTTCGGTCAGACCGAAGATCCTTAAATCACAAAAAATTTCTACCAAGAATTTCCCAACGATGTACAAGTATATATTTGAAGATAGCATTTTGTACATCCAAAAGACACAAAAATAGACATTAAATTAGAATATATTCAAAAAGAATATGAGGCAACATCTCCTCAACTATAGCAATTAAAAACTCATGGGCAAAAAATATGTTACATTGCACATATTCCAATAGATTTTTGAAGATCTCTAAATCTATTGGCATCCAATGGTTTTGTTAGAGTAACGGCAAGTTGTCACTCGGTAGGCACATGATCCAACACAATAATCTTGTCTTCGACAAGTTCTCGTATGAAGTGGTGTCGGGTGTCAATATGTTTTGTTCTTGAATGTTGAACTGGATTTTTAGAAATATTTATGGAACTTATGTTATCACAAAAAAGTATCATTGTGGATTGTTAAATCCCATATTCCAGCAACATTTGCTTCATACAAAGAATCTATGCACAACAACTATTGGAAGCGATGTATTCGACCTCAGTAGTAGATAATGCTATAGAATTTTGTTTCTTACTTTGCCATGATACAAGAGAGTTGCCGCTATAAAAACAACCTCCATTGGTTGATTTGCGATCATCTATGTTATTGGCCCAATCGGCATCGGAATACCCGGCAATGACAATAGATGTGTCAAACGGGTACCACAAGCTGAAATTGATAGTCCCAAACACATACCTTATAATTCTTTTAACTGTGGATAAATGGAATTCTTTAGGATCAGCCTGAAATTGTGCGCAAGCACCAATGATAAAAACGATGTTCGGCCAACTTGCAGTTAGGTATAGTAAGCTACCTATCATGTCGCAATACAAGTGTTGATCCACACTCTTTCCATTTGCATCCTTGGAAAGTTTGAGTGTGGTGCTCATGGGGGTATGATGAGTACGTCCAAATTAGAAACTAATGCAGAAATTAAACTATGCTAATCTGAAAAATAGATTCAGCGGATGATCTTTGTGATCAAACAACAACTTTAGGACAGCCATAGCACTTGGGTGATAAAATCTAAAGTAGGGCAACCTTATATCATAGTTAGTGCTTGAAAGATCCAACTGAGTTTACTTTCAAAGAAAAATAAAAAATCTACAGAAAATTTGGAGGGTTTAAAAAAGAATTTACCTTAGAATAGAACTTACCTTAATTATCTTGCACAGATCTAATCTATCTCAGTCTCTCCCCGGCAACGGCGCCAAAAACTTGATTGCTTGCCTCCAAGTGCAGAGGTTCGTAAGTGAGATCCTGTGAATACAAGGTCAATCCCACAGGGAGATGAATTGTGAGAATGAGAAAATCAAAATGTAAAATTAACTAAGTAATGGAAACTAAACAAATGAAATGATTTTGAAGTTTTGAATGTATGGAATTCAATTAATTTGAAAATAATACCTAAGCTTCAAAGTTCCACACATAAGTTAATGTTCCAAAATCATGATGACTTGGATAACACAACTAGGGTCCGAGCACTATGGTCGACCTAAACAGAAATAAAACAATTTAAACATTTTAAATAAATGATATAAAAGATTAGAAAATCATGGATTTGCACTATTGACATATATTCTCAAGCGCTAGTGATATTAAGAATTCATATATATAAGATAATGAATATCAAAGAAATGTAACAGGTTGAGAACCTCTCCTATCTAGGAAATCTAATTGATTTAGGATAAGCCAGTCCATCAATATGGATCTCATATGATGGAAACATATGAATCTCACATTAGGATAAAAAAACTAAACTTAAATAATAGATAACATGCATACTCCATTCTTCTCATCATTGAAATAATCAATCATCATAACTATGAAAACATTAAACCAGTGTTTCCCTTCTAGCTTGGGCTAGAGGGAACTTAGAAAAATATAATTAGAATAGAGAAATAAAGCAACAAGAAATAAATAAATGCAAATGAAAAAGATCTAAAAGAAAAAAATAATTTATAAAGCTTTAATAAAATTAAAAACCTTCTAAAAACCCTAAATCTTGCTCTTGAATGCTTTGAATGATGCTTATGAATGCCCTGGGAAGCCCTAATTATAAGTGGGGAACTCCAACTTTTGTACAAAGGTGGAAAACTCTAAAAACCACCTCAAATTTATACAGTTCCCTAAAATAGACTTCATGTTATGCAATTTGTTAAAATAGACTTCATGTTGCACAATTTTCCAAAATAGAATTCAGAGTTTCAAAATTCACTTTCTTAGGATGATTTCAGGATTTTTACTTCAAATATTCAATTCTCTTCATTCCTCACTTGGTTTTCTTAGATCTTTGACATGTGAATTCTTCAATCTTGGTCTCTTAAGATCCATCCCTTGCCTTGGTGATTCTTGAGTATCAACTCTATGCTTTTTAGCACCCTTTTTCAATCCAAGCTCTTAAATTCACCTTGCAACACATACATTAGTAAAATAGAACATTAAGTTGATTCATGTTCATAAAACCAAGATATAAATGGAGAAAATTATGCAATATTTGAGTCTCAACAATGGCCAAGTTTGGAATTTATGTGTATGAGAAATGACTCACGAAATTAACGTTGATATCTCTTTTAGTTTTTGCCTTTTCATGTACATGGTGTTACTTGTGGTCAAGAAATCATGTCAATGGGGTTGATTTCAAAATCATAATATTGGATTTGGTTTTGGATGATCGAAAATGAGTTTGATAAGATGTTAGAGTGCCCATTCAAATAAAAATCATTCATCATGATCATAGAAATTGTAAACTGAATTAGAACACCAGAAAAATAGGTGGGGCGATTGAGTCCCCTTGGTTAAAAGTCTCTAAAGCACAAGTAGGTGGGACGATCGTGACCCTTTGGTTGAAAGCCCCTAAAACCCAGTTGGTACTATTTGGAATGTCCATTGACCAAGGGCAAGTGTGTGAGCACATAAGAGTACAAGGGACCATCTATATAGGCCAGGTAGAGTAACAACTAACCAGGTAACATGTGAATTAGTCCCCCATTGATTAAGACTGGGTAGGTGAGCACATTGGAGTGCAACAGACCACCTACGCAAGTCAAGTGGGGTATTTGGGAGGGTGTTGGGCAACTGGTGTAAACTAGTCCTAGTGTTCAAGTACATAAATTGTACTGATTACCATGGTTATCACCCTGCATATAGTTTTTTTGGTATTCTCAGTTTTATTCTCGAAATGTACATGTTTTACTTAGAAACTTGCATAGAAATTTTACTCACCAGGCTTTGCAATTTAATTTATTGGGATTTTAAATTTCAGGACAAGGACCATGTTAAGAACAAACAAAGATAGAGTCACATTTATTTAATTAATTTTCTTACAAGTTTGAATATCATTGTAATACTTTGAGATTGGAGATGTTGTAAGTGCACTCATTCCTGCACTCTTGTTTGTCAATCATGTGAATCATTGTGTCAAGTAGTCGAGTGAGCCCTTGGAAAATAAAGATCGAAGACGCAACTAGAGAAGAAGAATAAAGCAATATTAAAAAGGTAAAAAGATCCCATCCTCAAAACAAAACAAACCTATACCCTTTAGATGATCCTAAACCAAATAGAAAACCCTATTAGATCATCAATTGAATACATATAAGTTCTCGTTTTACATCTACTAAATTTGACTTCAAAAGTTTGGAAATTGCTGAAACAGAAAATGAAAAATAACAACTTTTGGTCCAACCGAAGTTACCTTCGGTCTGACCGAAACAACTCAAAACAGTCCAGCAAGTTTCAAAGATTATTCGATCTGACTGAGATGTAATTCAGTCCGACTGACTACAACTGAAGGCAGTCTCAGTCTGACTAAAAATGAACAAAACTGAACAGCAAGGTTTGGAGTTAATTCGGTCTGACCAAAAGTGAACAAAAGAGTCTAGCAACCCAAGGACTTAATTTGGTCCAGCCAAACATTATTTCAGTTTGATCGACGATAGTTCAGTCCAACCAAAGGACTCCTCTGTAGGACCGAAATATAATCATTATAGATCCATTGGAACCTTTTTTTTTTATAAATAGAGCATCCAGATCTTTCTAAAAATGATGGATTAAGGTATCCTAGAGTCCTTAATGCATCCCAAGCTTACCCTAGCCATCTTAGACTCTACCCATATGAGATTCATGTTCTTTCCATTGTGATTCCTCACCTTCATGAGCATTTAAAGCTCCAATTAGTGAAGAAAATGGTCTTAAGCCTTCACTAGAGTACTGAGACCAAACCTATTGGTATATTCTTAGTTTCTATAATACTTTATTGCATCCATCAGTTGAATCCCCTAGGAAATCCACTTCCAATAAAGTTATATGAGATTTAACCTACTCCTATTATCTTGTTTACCTTAAAAGGAGTATCATATGCAAGGAAATCAATCGTGAAGCTGAAACATCAGAACAACCACAACATCGTGATCAGGGGAGCATCAGGAAGCTAATTGAAGCTCGACAAAGCAGAGATTAATCAACCTACAAGCTACATAAAAAAGGGCTCATCCACTTATAAGTAAGTACAAGAGTCCAAAGAGTCTGAAACATCTTCCTTGTGTAGGATTTGTTTTAGAGTTTACTCACAAACTCACTAAGACCTTTTATAGGCCTTCGAAGGGAGAATACATATAATATCCTTGTGTAGGACTCAATACCTTATGTAAGTATGTGTGATAGCTGTGTGTAGGCTTGATCGAGTGCCTTGTGTAGGCAAATACCTTGTGTAAGTATGTATGATTTCCTTATGTAGGCATGAGTGATTGCCTTATGTAGGCTATACCTTGTGTAGGTTGTAAAGGTTTGAGCTAAACCTGATTTAAAACCTTTCATAGTGAGATCTGGTGCACTTTAGGAGAGAGTGCGTCCGCCGAGAGTGGAGTAGGCACATAGCTGAACCACTATACGTGCTTGTGTTTGGGATTGTCATTTGTGCATTTGCTTAACTCATGATTATATGATTATGTTGTATACATGATAAGATGAATGCTTAGGATTAATAAGTAGCATATTCCATTCACCATGTTCACCATGCTATAGACTAGTTGGATGATTGATATATCTTTAGATGTCTATAAGATTGGATCCTCTATTGACTTGGAAGTCTTTAGAGTTAGATTTCTTTACTTAGTTTAATCCGAGATTAGTTTAAGCTTTGTAAGAAAGATTTTTAAATTGGTATATTTATTAAAAAGTCCTATTCACCTCCCTCCAGGACCTTAGTCATACATTCATACTTTAGTATTAGCGGTCTAAACCGCAATTTCAATTGGTATCAGAGCAGGTTCCTCTTGAAAGGTTTAACAACCTAGAGGGAGATCCTAACTGAAGTTAAAATAATGACCTTCACCACCATTGTCATTTCTAATCTAAAGGATAATGAGGAAATAGATGAGCAACAAACAAAAGAGGCGTCCTCCTTGGATGATGAGAAAGTAAAAGAAGAGCAAGAAAACATACATGATGCTTATGATCACCTTTACATCCATAACATCAGTGTCCTTAAAAAACTTGGTATTGCTAAAAATAAGAACAAACAATTGCAAAAAGATCTGGATGACACATTATAAATAAATACTCGCTTAATAAATGATCTTCAGCAATATCATAGGATAATGACAAGCTTGAAATGACAACATCATCTCTTACATCCGAAACACAAAAATTAAACAAACAGATTGAACGTTTAGAATATGAAAATATATATTTGAAAAACGAAAATCATAAACTGAGATTAGATGTTGAAAAATAAAAACAATTTGTTGAACTTAGTCATAGGTTCACCCAAAGCAATGAGAAACTAGAAAGACTTCTAAGAATGGGAAGAAACGAGAAGGATAAGGAATGGAAAGAAATTAGAAGGATAGGAGAGGCTTGGGATATGAAAATTGCAAAATAAACTCCTTTATTGCAACACCTGTGACTAAGAAAAATGTTGCATTTGGAAGCAACACAAGATACACTCCTATCTGTTATTCATGTGGAGACTTGGGACATTACAAGTTTGAATGTCTTACATTTGGTAGGTCTCACTCCACTTTCGGGTTGAACTTTTCTGGTAAATTCAAACCAACTAGAAGAACGATGTAGAAAGAAAAGAGTCCTTTAAAATACACACCAAATGAAGGAAGAAATTATCCTACTCCTCTTAAGATGACAAAAGGGATGGAGGAGTTGATTAATCAAGTGGCTCAACTGAATCGAAAAACCAATGAGTTGATGAAACAAGGGAATCTGGTTCAGATGCCCAAAAAATCCAAATAGGCCCATGGTAAAAATGAAACATCATCCCCAAAGAAAATTGTCACCAAATGGGTTATAAAAAATCAGAACAAATGCCTTGTAATCCATACCGCTCTTAAAGCAGGTAATAGTTCTAAGTGATATCTTGATAGCGGTTGCTCCAGACACATGACAAGTGACCAAAGCAGGTAATAGTTATAGTGGGTCAATTACATTTGAAGATGGGAGCTCCGCTAAGATAATTGGGCAAGGAACAATAATTGGCCTTGGATTACCCAAGATTGAAGATGTTTTTTGTGTAGAAGGGTTAAAACATAATCTCCTCAGTATCTCACAAATCTACGATAAAGAACACTTGGTCACATTCTCCAAAGATGTGTGCAAGATCTCAGATCTTACGGGAAAATTTATTATGAAAGGTCTTTGTACCAGTGACAACTGCTACGTAATTGAAAGTAGTAGCGAGAATGATCTGTCCACATGGCTCTTAATGATGAGTCCAAGTTATGACACCAAAGACCTGGACATGAATACTACCAGAACTTAGCTAAGTTATGCTCTCAAAAATTGGTGAGAGGACTCCCTAAGATAGGGAAGAAAGAAAAAATTGTATGTGGTGATTGTCTCAAAGGAAAATAAATTAAAGTGGAACATAAAAAGACAACAACCATTGTAACTTCCAAACCACTTGACTTATTTCACATGGATCTAGTGGGTCCCACCAAAGTTGAGAGTCATAGCAGAAAGAGATACTTTTTGGTAGTAGTGGATGATTACTCCAGATTCACTTGGGTCGCTTTTCTTTGGGAAAAATCTGATGCCTTTGAAGAATTTCAGAAGATGGCTAAATGACTCCAAAGTGAAAAAGTTTATTATATAAAATATATACGGAGTGATCATGGTGGGGAATTTGAGAATTATCGATTCCAAAATTACTATGATGAAAATGGAATCCGACATGAATTCTCAGCCCCAAAAATGCCATAAGAAAATAGAGTGGTTGAATGAAAAAAACGGGTGTTGTAGGAAATGGGTTCGGTCATGCTAAACAACAAAAATATGGCTAAAAGTTTTTGGGCCGAAGCTGTCAACACTGCTTACTATATAATTAATAAAGTATACCTTTAGGTAGGATTAAATAAAACTCTGTATGAATTATGGTGTGGAAAACAATCTATTGTAAAGTACTTTCGTGTCTTTGGTAACAAATGTTACATCCTTAAAGACAGAGAATAACTAGGTAAATTTGACTCTAAAAGTGACAATGGGATTTTTCTAGGATATTCCTCAAATAGTCGTGCTTATAGAGTATACAATTTGAGGATGCTTACTATGCTTACTATTCAAGAAACCGTTAATGTGGTTGTTGATGACCAACCCCATAACGAATCTAGTCCTTCGATTGATATAGAGGATGATGTGGACTCATGCATTATAGGTAAATATGATAATAAATCCACATCTCCTCTTAAACCTCAGCCAATTAGTAACATGCCATTCATTAAGGATTATCCCCTAAATCAAATCATTGGAGATCCTAATGACGGTGTGAGAACTCGACGTCAGCTTGAGGGTATTAACAGTCATCTCTGCTTCACCTCTAAGATTGAGCCCAAGAATGTCGTAGAAGCACTCCAAGATGAATATTGGATTGCGGCTATGCAAGATGAGCTATAATAATTTAAGAGAAATGAGGTGTGGCAGCTAGTTCCCAAACCACTTGAAACAAATATCATCGGAACCAAATGGATCTTCAAGAACATGTCTGATGAATTTGGGAATGTTGTAAAGAATAAGGTAAGACTTGTGGTGCAAGGATATTCATAAATCAAGGGCATTGATTTTGATGAAACATTTTCCCCAGTAGCGTGCCTTGAGTCAATAAGAATTCTTATGTCTATTGCATAATATACATATCAGAATATGTAAAAGAGGATGGAAGGCTAAGCTGTCATGTCCATGAATGTTGTTAGCCATAACAAGGCTATGTAATGCAAGGCCTACATGGCCAAATGTCATATGATAGGGATGTAACGAAAACATGCCAGTCCTCAACTAGTCCCACACATCATTACAATTCATATTTGTAAACATCATTAGGGTCTAGTACACTCCAACATTGGTTGCCGCCCATGATGCACATTGTAAGGCCCGTATCCTAGTCCGTATTGTTCCATAGACTCCCGCGATTCTTCTCGTCGAATTCTGGCAACCCATGATCTGTAATCGGTGTTTGCGCGTGACCCTATATTACATAGATTTAAGTCATCTTGATCCAAGACTTGTACCATTGCGACCGTACCATCGCAGTGGTTCCAATGCCGCATCTTGCACACCAATCCGATACCCTGGCAGGGAGATGTGGGCCAGCGTTTATTTCGAAGAAACGCTGCACATTTGCAAACCGAAGAGAATCTCTACAACTCATCCCATCAATCAATCAGTCAATCAAAGTACACAACCCATGCTTTGTTTCTCCACAAGTCAAGTAACCTACTAAATCAACTCTTAAGTCAAGTACAACTATCACCTCACATCCATCACTCACACCCATCACCTCTCTTACAACCACCCTTACTCTCTCTCTTTCTCTTCACAAATTCTAAGCAAAAGAAGTGGTGGACGTCCAAGCACTTCCAAGAGAAGAGAGTGTTGTGTGTCGCTCACTTTCTATCACAAGATCCATCATCCTAGCCCTTCATTTCTCATCATCTTCCATCAAAGAGGGACACAAGGAGATTGGCGTTCCATCTGACCAAGAAGATCGAATGGTGGGTGCTTTATAGGCTAAATTTTCATGCTTTGATGATGGGTCAATTGGGGCCTACCGATTTATGGTATGGATCTCACTTTGGACCCTAGGTGTGGTCGATGGCCCACCTTGATCCTCATGATCATTCCATGATGGGGCCATTTTTGATGGACCCATCATGATCTTTATTTTCCTTGCATGAATAGGGTCATCTTGACCTTGCATTTTTGGTGGAGAAAGGATCTCCACCATTGATTTTAATTGATGGGCCCACATATATTGGGACCCACTTGATGTACGATTGGATGTATGGAAGGGAGGGCTCATAATGGCGAAGCCCTCCATCGCACGTGTTCCTTGCTCTCTCTCTCTCTCTCCCCCTCTCTTTTTCATTTTCTTTTTATGTGTGATGATGTGGCCGTGTGGCCCACCCAGATGTACCCCACATGATATGTCTTATCCACACCATCTAGCCATGTGGTGGCCCACCTGAGAAGGGCCCACCTTAAGTATGCGTTGTGCCCAAACCGTCCAGCGTCCAGGGACGCTGGATGTGAAATGAAAACAAAAATATCAACTTGGTTCAAGGCCTTGGGGTGGACCACTTATGTAGGCCCCACCTTGAAGCATGGGTCTAATCCATGTCGTCCATTCCATTCCCCAGCTCATTTTAGACGTTGAGCCAAAATATGAGGCCAATCTGATTATCTGGCGGTTCATAGCATATAAAATATTGATTTTTACTGTTAAAATCGACCAGGACCCACTTTGTGCCAAAACAGGTCACATATTGGGCTCATTTGGTCGGTCATGAGCCGTAGAATCCAATGGGTGGATTGAATTCACTTGATACAGACCTCACCTATGAAAAACTGCGGAAATACATATTTTTTTTAAAAAAATATAGCATGCAGCACCTGCTGCGTTGGACGGGCAGGCAAGGACCACAGGTCCCAGCTGTGGGCCCCACCGTGATGTGTGGGAACATCAACACCATGCATTCTGATGGACCCCTTAGGCAATGGGCCACCCCAAAAATCAGCCGTATGTGGAACTCAGGTGGCCCACATGGTAGGAAACAATGGGATTGAGCATCTGCCATTGAAACCCTTTTTGGGTTGTCACAAAAGTTTTGAATCAATATGAAATTTATTTTTCCTGTGCATCCAGGTCTGTGTGACCTTATTAACAGATTAGATGGCAGATAAATGTTATGGTGGGCCCCACGTGGGACCCACTATGGTGTATGTGTTTTACCCACATCGTCGACACCATTGGACGGTGGGACCCACTGTGACATATGTGTTTTATCTATGCTGTCCAGCCATTTTGGCTGGGCTTCTGGACGGCAGGGGACCCCACCATGAGGTATATGTTTTATCCATGATGTTTATCTATATGGGGCCACCATGATGCATTACGTTGTATCCATGCTGCCCAACCATTTTGAGATATCATTTCATGGTATGGGGTAAAGAATGAGTCAGATCTAAAGTTCAAGTGGACCCCACCATTGGAATAGTGGACAGTTACCTCCACCATTCAAACTTCTAAGGGCCACCGCAGTTTTCATTAAAGCTAATATTTGTTTCCACTTCATCTATTACTATGTTAACTTATGAATAGGTTGGATCTCAAATACATAATGGCGGGCCACTCCGTGATGTGTCCAGCCATCAATCTGGTGGACCACACCGCAAAAATAGTGGGTTTGAACATCCACAATTAAAACCCTTGGGCTACAGGGTTTGGACCTATATGATATTTGTTTTCCCTTCTTAATCCAGGTCTTTATGACCTTATGATTAGATTGGTTGGGAAATAGACTTTATAGTGGGCCCTGTGATTTATTTAACCATGAAAATTATTATCTCCATTGCTATTTGTGGCATGGTCCAAATGATCCTTCAAATATGATTCTTTTTTGGGGATGTGATGAGGCCCATCTTGATGTATTTGTAGCCTGTCCGTTGAGGCCCACCTTGATATATATAAGGCCTATGTGATAAGACCCATATTGATGTATTTGTGACCCATCCGTTAAGGCCCACCTTGACATATATGAGGCCCATGTGATGCGGCCCATTTGATATATTTAAGCCCATGAGTTAAGGCCCAGTGGGATGTATATAAGGTCCATTGCGATGTGTAATTCCACCATGGTTTATGTAATGATGTTTATGACAGGCTGTGCCTTGGGAGCAATGATGGTTTGACGTCCACATTGTAAGAATAATGTTGGTTAAATGTCGGCATTATAACTCTCCCCAGGGCCCATTGATAGGCCCATACTTGTTGTGTGTAGGCCATCTAGGCCCATCTTCGTTGTGAGGATAGTTCATCACCTTATAACATGTTTAGTGTAACTTCATGATTCATGCCCATACGCATTATATGTATGCTTGATATGAGTAGTGACTGATCATTACATATGCCATTAGGCAGACTATTCATGGGACTCACTGATAGGAGTTACCTACATGAGCGCGCGATACGCGCAGGATTGCTGCATGATTGGATGGTGTGAGTCATGCATCTCACATATGTGTGACATGATCATTGTACGACATCAGGGCCATGGCCTCCATAGGCACATCGTGGATGGCCAGATGGGATACCGAAAATACTTGGTTCTAGCATTGTGGGCACTTAAGATGTCCTTGGGTGAAAGTCCTAGAACCTCCAAGGCCAGGAGATGCCCCAACGTCTAAACTGAGTGGATACATGAGCGCCTGAGTGTCGAATACCAGTAGGCCACGTCTCTCACTGTGTCGTGGTCGGTTAGGAGCGGGTGTGGCCTTATTCACCTGAGTGAGGGGGCTATAAGCTAGGCTAAGTATGACTAGCTCATAAATGAGTCCACTATCAACGAGCCTGGTAAGTATTGACAGACTACTGGCCAGGCGGATAGTGTGGTCTCTTCCACTCGCTGGACTGTGTGGCTAGGGAGGCGGCAGTTAGTGTGGAGTGTAATAGACTCTGGTGATTCCCCAGAAGGAATAATACTGATATGTAGACTTGATATGAGGACTGACATGATATTATGATACTCCGTCACTGTTGCACATGTAGGCGAGCACACGTGGGTGGACGCTGATGTGGGCAGGTGTGATGTGGGCGGGGCTGAGGCCTGGGCGAGCTACCACACTAGGCGAGTTACCAATGGTTGGCTGGATACTATGCTGGCAGGTTACTGAGCAGGAGTTGCATACTCATTCATTCATTCATTAACTATCCACTCGTGCTGGTGGTGCGCAACTATTTGTTACATGTACCTTTGCAATGACTAAGATTTCGGTCGGGGCGCACGACTAACCTGATGTCAGGAGTTTACCACATTGAGTTTGACTGTTTAAATTTAGGTATAGGACTGGTTTGGATAGAATTCCCTTGTGATAGATCCCATAGCCTGCGATACTATGTACTATCATCCCGACTTCACTCCAGCTTGGTCATTTCATTCGCATCGCATATTGCATGTCATCCATGACATATGGCATTTTGGATTGTTACATTTCTACACTTATATGGCTTAGACGGACTTATCAAGATTTGCATATTGCATTGCATCCGTATTATATGATATTTGGCTCATTATGATCTGTATTGTGTACCCTGATATTATATGACTCATGGACTTACTAGTATATTTCTGCTTAATCTGATATTGTATGATTCATGATCTTGTTAGTATTTCTGCTTATTCCGACGATGTATAATTTATAGGCTTTATTGTATACTTGACACTTACCTTACACACACTTTCATCACCCTCTAAGCTTTCTATAAGCTTATGAATGATAGATGCGTGCAGGTGGCGTTAGGTAGCAGCAGCATTGAACTTGAAGCGTGCAGTGGACTTCTAGAGCTTTGATTTTGATAGATATGTATTTTCCTTTCAGCATTGTATTCCTTTCAGCATTGTATTCAAATGTTTATATTAATGGATATGTGGTGATGTTGTTTTGTAATTTGGTTATGCTTGTAGTTATGCTCCATTACAAAAAAAAAATCATACTAAAAATCCTCTTTATAGGATCCCAGGATCAGAATCTGGTACATGAGTGCCAGGAGCCGAGAATGGGGCACTACGGAGGTTGTCGGCACTGGATTCGGCAATTAGGAATTTTGTGAGCCCGTTTTCCGAGTTTGGGGCATGACACACATGACCAAGTAAGTGGAAAAGACCTCACTATCCACCTCGTCAGTGTTGTACCAATGCCCACCAGGCTCGTCGATACCATATCCATTTATGAGCTGGTCAGACTCAACCTAGCATACAACCCCCTACCCTCGGGCAGATACGGTCACACTCCTTTTCAACAGAACCACGACATTATAGGAGACATGACCTACTGGTATGTGGCACTCAGGTGCTCATGTTATCCACTGGGCCTGATGCTGAAGCATGTTACTAGTACCACAAGGGTTTAGAAACTTTCACCTAAGGACATCCAAAGTGCCCCAATGCTAGAATAGATATTTCCGACATCGAATTCGTCCATCCACGATATGCTTATGGATGCCACAACCTCCATGTCACGAGGGTGTAAAAGTGCTCGTAACATATAGGATGTGAAACGCATGAGTCATATTATCCAAGTCATGTACCAAATCTTCGTGTACTGCGCGATCATGTGGGGCGAGACGATCATATCTCAAATATAGTCCCCTAAGTGTATCAAGCTGAAGGGCATATGCTATGAACAATCGTCATCCATATCATGCATACAAATTATGTATACAGGCATATAACTGGGCATGAGATCATTACACTAAGCATGTTATCATCGTGTTCTATCAGGCTAAGTACACTAGCCTATTATCTGACATATCAAGTGATAATCGGCCTTAATTGGCACATCATATATAAAGAGTGGACTCGAAAGACAGGCCCTACTAGAAATATAAATATTAATGTGGTGTGGCCCACGTTAGACTGAATCGGCTCCTCATGTAGCATACACATACAAATCTAGTAACTGGATGTAAGGCATGGATAAGATACATATGCTACATTGGGGTCCGCTTGGAATGACCTGTATGGACACCTGCATGTGTAACATATGTGCCACTAGGCTATCAATCTATTGCGTACGTGGCCCACTCATGATATCCCAAAATAATCAGACTATCATCAACATCAATAGGATGATTTGCACCATTTGAACATTGCATATGTAATCGATGGTTATAAATTGTTGGTTAGTCACTAAGGTGTGATCCTATGCTTATGGCCCATCTGAGTCTTCAGATTTCATCATTTCAGGCAAAGCATATCCCTCAACGGATTTAATACAACCATAGTGTCAACATTGCATACCTACACTGATTATGGATTTTAAAGTGATTTATTAATTAATTTCAAACCCTGCAAATACTCCTCGCATTTAACTTAGGATCATAGGGATTCTTAAACTAGGGTGTCAAACGTAGCCAAGGGATTCTAGAAATCCAGTAATCTTAACTCTAAGAGATCCCTAAATCTAAGGGATCCTACATTAGGGGATTCCCAGGTCTAAGGGATCCTAAATCCAAGGGATTCCAAGTTTAAGGGATTCCCAAGTCCAAGGGATCCCAAATCCCAGTTCCCGATGGTGCGGCCCACCTAAAATTCGGATCGGCCTGAACCTTGGGCCCATAGCCTTACATGGCATGAAGGAGAGAATGAATGATGGGTGGCAAAGAAACATCAAGGTGGATCCCACAAGTGAGACCCCAATCTTTGAAAAAGGGACAACCGTCCCTTCCCATGTTTCCCTCAGTGCGGTCTATCCGATATTCAAATCGGCCTAATATTTGGTCTCAATGGCAAGAATTAGCTGAGAAACATTTGGATGGTGTGGATCTAAGAATTGCACCAAGATGGGTCCCACGAGTGGGAACCCACTCCAAACCTTCCATGCAAAGGGTCAATGACGCTAGGGGGTGTTCCCAGCCTCTTGATACTTGTGGTGTGGCCCACTTGAAATATGGATTGCCTTTTTTTTTGGGGGCTCAATAGTCCAAATGAAAGGTAGAATTGAATGGACGACATGGATGAAACATACATCAACGTGGGGCTCATAAGTGAAGCCCACATGGTGTCGCTTCCATGGTGAGCACGCTGTCGGGCAACAACATCAATGGACATTGTTTACATCCAGTAGCCATGGCTGCTGCTCCACCTACTCTCTTAGTTCATTTTTAGGGGTGGTGGGGTCCACCTAAACAAATCCACTCCATTCATTAGATTGTTCAGATCATTGTGAGCCAATTAGCTTTGGATCAAATAAACTATAATGTATTTCCACCATCTAATGTGCTTACTCAAATCAATACGTTTAAATGGAAAATAACCAAAATCGGGGGCCACATAAGGTGGTCCACACTGTGATAGCATGTGGGACACACTCCTCAACAGTGTGGCGTGCCACAACACTATTGAAGTAAAAAAATAATAAAAAAAAAGGGAAGGAAATGGAAAGAAAAGGCACGGGAAGGAGATCCGACCATCGGGGTGGCTCCCCACCATTATGGAGTCTACATACATGATTAAGGTTGGATTCACCCTTGTGGGCTCACCAAAAATAGAATAATACAAAGAAAGGGAGGGTTTTGATCCTCCCATGCACTCAAAATGACGTATGAATAGTTGGATCAGCTCGGATCAACGATCAGATGGTCCATCAAGTTCCCTCGCCCCTAATCTCCTCTAATCTCTCTTCTCTTCTCTCTTTCTCTTACCCTCTTGATCTCTCCAAATTCTCTCTCAAGCTCTCTCTTTTCTCTTAAACCATCTCCCCAATCTTTCTTTCTCTTCTCTATTTCTCTCTTAATCTCTCCCTAATTCTCTCTAATCTTTTTATTTCTCTTAATCTCTTTCTACTCTCTTGCTAGCAAATGGTAGAAATAAGAGAGAGTTAGGGGATTTTGTGCTATAACTTTTAGGATAGGGAGGGAATTAAAAGAAGTAAGAGGGGTAGAATGGGGAGAGGAAAAAGGAGAGAGGGGTTGTTAGGCATGGGCAAGGCATGGGTTGTATGATGGGAGGCATGGGTTGCTTTGACTAAAGGGGGGAGAAGTGATGGGTTGATTGATGAGTTATTTGATTAATGGATTTGATTGATTGGACAACCGTAGGATTTATTTAAGTGGGGCCCGCGTACCTTATGCAGCCCACATTGAATTTTGCCAAAACTTCAACTTCTAATTTATAAGTCGCAATGGGGCATGCTGCGCAGTGTTAGAATCATAGCGCCTGTGTGGTCGCTAGGGTACAAGTCTTGGGGTGTCACGTTAGTAAAATAGGCTCGCGATCAAAACTTGTCAATCTAGTCTGGTAGGAACATACCGGTGGTGCTGAAGTAGAAGCATACAAACGGTCCCACGAGGTTACGAGTCTTAAAGCTCCCCTCCCAATAGAAAACTTTATGCTCGGAATTTCTCAACAACCAATACCTTACACAAGGCACACTTGCTAAGGTGTTATGTTCAAAGTTTCTAAGTTCTCAAATGGGAATACTAATTTTAGAATAAGTTATAATGGAAACCTAGGGCGTGTTTGTAAATTTCAGAGATTGGGATTTTAATCATTATATGTTCAAAACAATCACATAGTGAAGAGTAGTTAACCTAAGGCTATTTAGTAGATGTGATGTCATTTGCAAGTTTTCCTAAGTTATGCTCTAATAACAACTTCTATCATACCCCAAACTTGGGAATCGGTCTCACTAAATTCCCGGCTGTCGAATTCGGTGTCGATAACCTCCTTAGTATCCCATTCTCAGCTCCCAGCTCCCATACGCTATGTTCTGATCTTGGGATCTTACAAGGAAGATTTTTATGGTGATTTTTTTTATAAAAGAGTATAACTATAAGTGTCCTAAAGTCACAAAACAACATCATCACCACATATCTACTAATAAAATCTTTTAGTACATTCATGGAAGGGAGATACAAGATGTAATCATAACTCAAAGAAAAGTCTCATGCTCTGGGCTCAATGTTGCTGATATGCCCTAACATCACCTGTAGTATAAACAAATGCACATAAACTTCCTATGAAGCTTAGTAGAGTGTATATGTGAGTGCACACTACATATGACAATAATACAGATATTAGAGTATGAAACATATGACAGATGGATAAACTTCTAACTCCAAGAATATTGTTAGCCATACTAAGGTTATGCAATGCAAGGCCTACGTGGCCGAATGTCATATGGTAGGGATGCAACATAAACATGTCAATCATCAACTAGTCCCACATATCAGTATAGTTCGTATTTATAAACGTCACTGGGGTCTAGTACACTCCAACACTGGCTACTGCCCATGGCGCACATGACCAATTGAGTGGAAAAGACCTCACTATCCGCCTCGCCAGTGGTATGCGAATGCCCACCTGACTTGTTAATATTGGACCCATTTACGAGCTAGTCAAACTTAACCTAGCTTATAGCCCCTACCCTCGGGCGGATAAGGTCACACCCCTTTTCAACTGACCACAACATAGTGGGAGATGCGACCTACTGGTATTTAGCACTTGAGCGATATGTTATCTACTCGATCTCGATGTTGAAGCATCCTATTAGTATCATAAGGGTTTAGGAAATTTCACCCAAGGACATCCATAACACCTTAATGCTAGAACAAATATTTTCAGTGTCCAATCTGTTCATCCACAATATGCCTGTGGAGGCCATAACCCTGATGTCTGTGAGACCCGTATCCTAGCCCATACCATTCCATATGCCTCCGCAGTCCACCCTGTTGAATTTTGGTGACTTGCGATCTATTATCGGCGTTTGCACGCGATCCTGAGTCATGTCCCGTATATCAAAGTCGGTTCCACTCGAAACTTGTACCCTCATGAACGCGCTGTCGCTGCGGTTCCGACACCGCATCTCGCACGCTGAGGCGACGCCGCGTCTCAGGCGTTGAGGCGATACCCGAGCCAGGAGATGTGGGCTCGCATTTAGTTTAGGGAAAGCGCCACGCGTTGCAAATACCGAGGGAATCTCTACGACACATTAAATCAAATGTCAAGTACAACCATTCCATCCCTAAGTACAACACCCCCCCAAAGTCAACTCTCTCTCCCTTACATAACTACATCCATCCATCACTCACCATCTCTCTCCCATCATCTCTCTCTCTCTCTCTCTCTCTCTCTCTCTCTCTCTCCCTCCCTCCCTCCGTTCTCCCAAGCAACCCCACCATGAGAGACGTCCAAGCTATCACCAAGAGAGGAGAGCTTGGTGTGGCTCACCTCCCTATCTCCCATCTCCACCGTCCAACCACCATCATGTAACGCCCTGAAATTCGGGGGTCGAGCATAACTCAGCTCCCGAGTTCCAAAACATCACTTATGCAACATATTTAATGATGGATGTATGTTGACTGTATTAGTGCATAAAACATGGAATAGATTAAGCCAAAACACAGATATGATTCAGGGATAAGTGAAGAAAGCAAGCGGAAGACTTATAGAAAAATATGTGTACAAGTGTAAATCCCTGAGTACATATACAAGCCAGGTCGTATGAAAGTGTTATTTAACAAAATTATAAGTATCAAGTTACATCATTTAAGTTCCCAAAAATAATCCCATGATCCCGCACATCAGACCGAGGCTCGCTAGAACCCGTCTGAAAACTGCATATAAGAGAAGGCAGCCTCATCATCATCCAACTCCCGCTCTGCCTCAGAAGTCGCATCCACATTTGCAACATTAGAGCCTAAGACAGAGTCTGGTGGGTGTTTAACACCGCCCCAGAAACGTGGGAGTGAGTGATCAACTCAGTGAAACAATAAGGCACTGGTTAACATGTTATCAGTTCAATCAAACAGTAATGATAAAGCAGAACAATTAAATAAATCCTAAGTACTCTTGTTAATGCAAGGATGTATGCAAAATGATGCGTGCCCTCACGCATACACCCTCAGCATCTTCATCTTACGTTACGCTTGACATCGCCTCAAAGTGCGCCACATCTACAAAGCACATGCAAATGCGGTGCATGGATATGATTACCAAGTTGTTATTAGTCCATTTCACATAGCAAGATTGGGAAGCTAAGATACCTTCCTCATATCACCATCCAAACAGTGATCCATACTAGGGTCGTCAATCCTAGACATCTCATATGATCATATGTTTGAGGTCGTAGCAAAGGGCTCATCACCAATCAATGCATGCCTTTCATACCTTTACTACCACAGTTTGGCTCGTCACCTACTTGCGGTAACCAGGTATGCTCGAGGTCACTACAAAGGGCTCGTCACCAATCAATGTAGGCCGACAGCACGAATATAATGTCCCATACCACCATAATCGGCTCACGAGTTTAGTTGCTCACTGGTCACTACGGGGAGGCTTGTCACCCCAGCATAGGCCGACAGCTCGACCACGGTGTCCCATACCACCATGTCCGGCTCATGAGTCTTAGCGGATCAAGTACTATAGTTAATAGGATTTCACTGGTAAGTTCGGTACCCTAAATTCAAGCAGTAGCGTCCATACATGGTGAACATACATCAGACAATCGGGTTACTTGGCGAACTCGACTAGCACGAGCGCACGTTGAATTGAGCGACATAGAGTGCGCAAACACTCCGCGTGGCCAAACCACTGCCGACAACTCTAATACGGCTCGGGTTCGTCTAGTACGTCCTACGTGGCGAAAGCAGTCTCAGCCACGAATATAGGGTCAATTACCGATTTCCTGGACTAAGGCATAGTCCCAAACACCTTACACTACAACAGGTATTCATATGGAATATAGAACAATAATGGAACAACAACTCAAATCATGGTACATATGCATCTGAAGAATATTAACTTAACATAAATGTAAGCATAGGTAATGCTTGAATTTAAATAGCATGGAATGTAACTTACATAAAGGAAATCATGCGCATCAATAGGAGTATTGAGAATCACTTCTCAACGCCCGCAATTAGTGTAATAAGTTACACTTAGATCATTCATGCATTTCTACAAACACCTAGCATACATGGAACAACGTACATGACATATGTTGAAATACATGCATTTAGACAATTCCTTTTACCAAGGAGTTGGCATACATGCATCTAGCATACATACATGACAAATAATCATGGCAAACATAAGTACATATTTTATACGCATACGGTACTTTATAAATACACATAGAATACACAAATCTCAATATAACGCATGTATATCAGGAAAGCAACGAAAACACCACATTTGGCATGCAGAATCTCATCCATAACAAGAATAAATCATTAACTGGGATTGAAAGCCTTGAAAACCATAACCTATACACTTAAAGTCCGCACCTTAAGTAAAGAAAGAAACACCGAGCTGATCTAGACGAGTTGTCTTCGTCAACGGCGATAGAATACCCTAAAATAAGGATAGAAATGAGATACAACAACACCAAGACTAATCTAAGCTCTAACACAGGTTAGGGTTAGATTAACTTACCCCAAAAAGAACTCAGAATCGTCAGAATAACGATTCAAAGTGAAGGTTCAAAGATGAAGAAGAACAAGGAAGAAACCAAGATGATTCACCAACTTATCTCTCTCACTTTCTCTCTCTTTTCCACTCCCTTTCCAAGTTAGGGTTAGAGAAAATTCGTATGGAAAAGAGGGCTAGGGTTTAAGGACTATAAATAGGCCTATATTTGATGAAAATAACCCCAGGGACAAGGTATACTTAGGTTATAACCAAAGCATGCCTTTCTCGATCCAACGAAGCACTTCTGGTGGGCCTATAACCACGAAAGGTCAGACTTAAGCTCATTGACCATGGATCTAGGTCAAGCTGAGTTTTCGTACCGACCGGCTCTTAAGATCAGCCGTGGCGGACCACACTTAATTCAACGGTCACGGAATCTCGATCAGGTCCACAAGCACTAGGATATGCCTGGGCCAACTATCCTGATCAGAAGGTAAAATTGGGTCAGAATCCAACGGTCAGATAGCTTAAAATCGTCGCGCAAGCGACACGACTCAGATTTCATAAAAACTTAATAAATTCTAACCGTTCTCACACTCTTCACTCCGAGCTCAAACAAATCGACCCAGAACATCACATGGACTTGATTTTCGAGGTGATGGTCAAGCCCAACTGGGTGACCGCAACAGCCTAAGATCATCACCATTGGACTTTCGACGCGCGGTCCAGGTCCGATCCAGATCTTCCAAAAATTCACCAGAACAACTGGATTTAGCGATGGATCCCAGGTTTTAAAGTAACGTAGCGCTAACTAATCTATAAGTTTAGAGCCATGCAGATATAATTTAAAGTGATTGATGCGAATTTCACAAGCAATCGAGTATAGCGCTAATTACCCCAAAAACAACTACTTAAGGAAAGATTAGCACAAAAATTCCAAGGTCGTTACACATCATCTTCCATCTAAGTGGTAGCCGAGGAGCTGAGCTTGTCATTGATCCAAGAAGAAGCAAGAAAGGTGGGTGATCTAACCGTTGAATTTTTTATTTGAGGGCCCACTTGTGGTGGGACCCATCTTGATGTATACATTGTATGGAGGGGCCCATAGTGACGGGGTCCCTCCGCTACCTGATCTCCCTCTCTCTCCTTCTCTCTTCTTTCTCTCTCTTTTGATATATGTGGCCCACCCTGATGTACCCCCACCATGAAGTATGTATTATATGCCATTCATATGGGGCCCACCTTGTAAGACCGTCCAGTAGCAGGCCCGCTGGCCTGTCCAGATGAAGAGAAAACACAAGTATCATTTGATCCAGTTGTGGGCCATGCTATCATGGACCCACCTTGATGTCTTTTCCATGCAGCCCATCCAGGCATGGCTAAGGCAGATGCAAACCTCAGGTGGAGCACACCATGCTCTATCCCGCTTGTGGGACCACCGTGATGTGTGTGTTTTATCCTAGTGGTCTAGTCCATTGGACATGGACCCCACTTTGATGCATGTACCTGATCCACACCAACCATCAAATTTCCTAGCTCATTTTAGGCACTGAGCTAAAAAATGAAGCTGATCCAAAACCTTGGTAGGCCACACCATCTAGAACATTATTTTAGTAGTTAAAAATTATTAGGGCCCGCTGTGGTGTTTCTGTGCATCGAAAAATACCTAATATTGGGCTTGTTAAACCCGTCACAAACACAGGGACCCAACTAGCGAAGTAGATCTTCCTTATATGGGCCCCACCTATGAAAATCCACCAAATAAAAATCAAAAAATAATACACCATGCGTCCAGAGAGCGTTCAGACTCTCTGGACGCTGGACTGTTTCTTTTGATTTTATATTATATTATATTATATATATATATATATATATATACAGATATTATATTATATATATATATACATTGAGAGAGAGGGAAGTGGGATGGCCCACGTACGTGGGACCCACTTGACGAGTGGATTGGCAGGTGTCCTCACTCTTGTGGACCCCACGCTGATGGATTTCATCCATCCAAACCGTCCATTCATCTACATCCTTGTGGACCCCACGCTGATGGATGTTTTCCATCCAAACCGTCCATCCTTTTGCTGTGGCGAGTAGGAGCTTGGAGTAGCCACCTTGATGTATGGCATAAATCCACACCATCTGTTCTAAGCGTTCAAAGCCTCTGGATGTTGCTCTTTTTAATATAATATTATATATAATTATATATATATATATGCATTTAGTGGGCCCCATGTGGGACCCACCTGTTGGACAATGGATTGGCTAGTGTATCTCACACCAGCTATACAACTGATGTGTTATAGGGTGTCAGCAAATGTTGTGGGCCCCACCATTTCGTGTGTTATATCTAGGCCGTCCATTTGCTAGACGGCCAGTAGCCCCACCATGATGGACGTGTTCCATCCAAACCATCCATTCATTTGGTGAGCTCCCTTTAAGGCTTGACACTAAAAAATGAGGCAGATCTTGGTATCAAGTGGACCACACTATCGTAAACAATGGGGGTTGAACCGCTACCCTTGAAACTCTCTTGGGTGCACAGAAGCTTTGGGTCAATATGATATTTGTTTTTCACTCAATTCAGGTATTTGTGACCTTATGATCAGATTAGGTGGAAAATAATGTTATGGTGGGCCCTACCTTAAAAATGTGTTGTATTCACATCGCCGACCTGGGTAGGTGGTGTGGGAAGCCACCATGATATTTGTGTTTCATTCATGCTGCCTAGCTGTGGGGCCCACGTGATGTACTTGTGGGACCCACATGATGTATGTATCTCCACCGTCCAGTCCTTGGACGGTGGGACTTACCTTGATGCACATGTGGGAAATGGATTGGCTGGAGTACCCTCACACCAGCTACGTACTTGTTATGTATGCAAGGCCCAATTGATGTGTATGAGGCCCATTAGTACTGCCCATTGTGATGTGTTCAAGGCCTATGGGCAGGGCCCATTATGATGTATTCATGGTCTATCAACAAGGCTCATTATGATGTATTTTTGGCCCATGTGCGGGGCCTACTTTTTTGTACTTTGGTCCATGTGACAGGGCCAACTTGCCTTACATTTTAAGGCCCATATGATGGGGCCCACCTGCTTGAATCTGAGGTCGATAGGCAAGGCCCATTGTGATGTATTCAAGGCCCAGGTACATGGCCCATTTGATGTATATGAGACTCATGTGTAGGGCCCACATGCTTGTTTGAGGCCCATGTGTAGGGCCCACTTGTCGTGTATATGAGACCCATTAATGTGGTTCACTTGATGTATATTGAGGCCCATGGGTCGTAGCCCATTGTGATGTATTTGAGGATCATGGGTCATGGCCCATGGTGATGTATATTAGGCCCGTGTATTCAGCCCATTGTGATGTATATTATACCCTTATATGAGGCCGTGGGCCCATTGTATGTTCGGCCCTATGTGGGCCACTCCTTGGGAGCAATGTTGGTTGAATGTCCACGTTGATGGGCAATGATGGTTAAATGTCCATATTGTGACCTTCACTTAGGCCTTGTTAGGTCATTCTTATCGATGCAGATTGTTATGAGACTTCCTGATAGGCGGAGGTTATCTCACATAAGTGCACGGTATGCGTAGGATTAATGCATGAATGGATTGCATGACTCATGCATCTTACATTGTGTGTTGTGATTACTATACGCCCTAGCGACATCAGGGCCGTAGCCTCCACAGGCATATCGTGGATGGCCAGATAGGACACTGAAAATTTATTATTAGCATCGGGCAGTCATAGATAGCCCTGGGTGAAAATTCCTAAACCCTCTTGGTACCAGAGGACGCCTTAACATCGGGACCGAGTGGATATATATAAGCGCATGAGGGCCATATACTACTAGGCTGCATCTCCCATTGTGTTGTGGTCTGTTGGGAGGGGGTGTGGCCTTGCCCACCTGAGGGAGTAGGCATAACTAGGCTGAGTTTGACCAGCTTGGGAATGGGTCCACTATCGATGTGCCGGGTAGATATTTGCTAACTACTAGCCAAGCGGATAGTGAGGTCTCTTCCACTTACCCAGTTGTGCGCTTGATGGTGGGCAAGCTGGTGTAGAGTGTACTAGACCCCGATGATGATCCCAAAGATGAACGGTACTGATATGTGGACTTATGGAGCAGAAATTGCATACTCATTCATTCATTCATTCACTATCCACTCAGGCTGGTGGTGCGCAACTATTTGTTACGTGTACCTTCGCAATGGCCAGAATTTCGGTTGGGGTGCGCGACTAACCTGCGATCAGGAGTTTACCACATTGAGTCTGACTATCCAAATTAGGTATGAGACTGGTTTAGATAGAAGTCCCTTGTGATGGATCCCATAGCCTGCAATAATACGTACTATCATCTCGACTCCACACTTCAGCATGGTCATTCCATTCGCACCGCATATTGTATTACATCCGCAATATATGACATTTTGGATTACTGTGTTTCTGTATTTATATGGTCTAGGTATAGCTGACGTTATACGTGAACTCGTCTGGAATTGTATATTGCTTTGCATCATCGATATCTGATATTTAGCTCTTTATGACTCATTAATTGCATAGCTGATCTGTATTGCATATTCTAATATTGATTGACTCATGAACTTGTCAGTATTTCCGCTTACTCCGATATCATATGATTCATGATCTTACCAGTATTTTTGATATTTTATGATTATGGTATTGTATCGAATACTTGACACTTACCTTGTGCACACACTTACACCACCCTCTAAGCTTTCTATAAGCTTATGGACGATAGATGTGTGTAGGAGCGTGGAGCTTGTAGCATGTAACTGACTTCTGGGGCTTCAATTTCGATATATGTATTTCCCTTTCATCATTGTATTCAAATATTTATATTAGTGGATATGTGATGATGATGTTGTCTTTGTGATTTGGGTATACTTGTGGTTATGCTTATTACGAGTTAAATGTACATTGGAAAAAAATTTCTCCTTGTAGGATCCTAGGATCGAAATCTGGCGTATGGACTTTATGAGCCAAAAATGGGGTACTACAAAGGCTGTCGGCACCAGATTCGGTGATCAAGAATTTTATGAGCCCAGTTTCTGAGTTTAGGGCATGACAGAAAGTTGGTATCAGAGCATAACTTGGGAATACCTGAGGATAACATCACATATCTGTTAATAATTACCCTTCACTCTATGATTGTTGAAAACCTAGAATGATTAGGTCCTCGAGTTCGAATAACTTAGAGATTTTCTGATATAGCTCCCTACCATTGAGATTATGAGGCTGCATAGTATTCCCGTTTCGATCATTTCTGGTCTGGGATCCAAAGAATAGTGGGGTAACCATAGTGTTGATGATGTATCTTGGGAGGGCAAGGTTGAGATTAGAGAGTGCTATCTTCATCCTTTGGAAGATTGATTGTGTCTTGACTTATATACTTGATGATGTTTCCTCTTCCTTTATCTATTCTGTAAATTTTGAGGATGAAATTTTTATTAGGAGGGGAGATTTGTGAGACCCGTATCTTAGCCCGTACCATTCTATATGCCTCCGCAGTCCTTCCGGTTGAATTCCGACTACCCGCGATCTGTTATTGGCATTTGCACATGATCCTGAGTCGTATCCCATATATCAGAGTCGGCTCGACTCGAAACTTATACCCTCGTGACCACGTCGTCTCTGTAGTTCCGATGCCGCGTCTTGCGCGTTGAGGTGATACCTGAGCCAGGAGATGTCGGCCCGTATTCAGTTCAGAGAAAACGACGCGCGTTGTAAATACCGAGGGAATCTCCACAACACATCATATCAAATGTCAAGTACAACCATTCCATCCCCAAGTACAACAACCCTCCCAAAGTCAACTCTCTCTCCCTTACATAAGTATATCCATCCATCAGTCACCATCTCTCTCCCATCACTTCTCTCCCATTATCTCTCTCTCTTTCATTCTCTCTCTCTCTCTCTCCATTCTCCAAAGCAACCCCACCATGAGAGACGTCCAAGCTATCTCTAAGAGAGGAGAGCTAAGTGTGGCCCACCTCCCTATCTCCCATCTCTACCGTCCAATCACCATCTTCCTTCTAAGTGGTAGCCAAGGAGCTTAGCTTGCCATTGATCCAAGAAGAAGCAAGAAAGGTGGGTGATCTAACCGTCGAATTGTTATTTGAGGGCCCACTTGTGGTGGGACCTATCTTGATGTATACATTGTATAGAGGGGCCCATAGTGGTGGGGTCTGTTACACCTCATCCATTCCGTATCATTTTCTATGCTTATGTACATGATGATTGATGCCCTTGTCCAATCCTGGACTAGCCGTTCATAGTACACACCCAACTGACCAGAACCCCAAGACCTCGAAACCTTTCTCATATCGACCACCCTGTCGCCACGATCGTGGAGGTACCACCCGTGTGTCTATATGATACTCCGTTAGTGAGATATTCCGCGAAGAATCATTGTTGTGTCATGTGCGTATGGCACCATTACTTCATTCTACACATGTGCACAGCACATGCCATGCATACATGCACATGCCACACATGGGTGAGAGAATCTCTACCCATGTGTGTGATGTCACACACCCATATCTCCCATCTCTCATGTACACCTCAAGTCAACTCTCCTCCATGCCACATCTCATGTATGACATCATCACACCATGACATCTCATGTCTCTTTAACCCACCATTAATTACAAATCATAAATTAATTATCATAATCCTAGCCTAAGCTAATATTAATCACATTAGCCTAACTTAACCAAAAGTTTATCCATTTCTCTATAAATACACCTCCATCCCTTAGCATTTCACCATTTTTTTCTACACATGAGAGAGAGAGAGAGGAGTGATCTTGGTAGGCCATCAACACCATCAATCCCATCCCTTCCATCCATCTCAACCATTCCATCTAATCCATCAAGGTGAGTACACCCCCTCTACTCTTGTGGTTTGCTTTCCTTGTTGATTAATTGTAGTGATGATGTGATGATAATGATAATGATGATGTAATGAGACTTATTAACCATGGCCCCCACCATTGCATTTGGATGCAATCTGAACCCTTCATGGAACCATGCCTATTTAGATGAAGGGAGCATACAAATATCATTTTGATCAAAGACTTGTGGCCCACTTGGACGAAGATGAGGGACTCATAACTCACACATGTACACCCATGCACACACATGTGCACATAACAAAAATAAATAAATAAATAAAATAAAATAAAGAGAGAGAGAGAGAGAGAGACGCTACTGCCAACGTTCAGCAGACGCTGCAGCCAACAGCGTCCCCACGTCCCAGCTGCATGAATATAGGGGGCAGGGGCTGTGGGTCCCCAATGGGCCCCACCCATGATGTATATATTCAATCCATGTCGTCCATTAAATTTCCTAGTTCATTTTAAGCATTGAGCCAAAAAATGAAGCTAATACAAAATCTCTAGCAGGCCACATCATAGAAAACAGTGATATTAACTATTAAAATCTGTTAGGGCCCACTAAAATGTTTCTGTACGTCAAAATATATTGAATATTGGGCTTGTTACATCTGTCCCGGGCCGTAGAACCTAGTAGATGGACTGGATCGTCCTGTTGTGGGCATATTTGAAAAACTACCAAAAAAACCCAGCATTAACGACGTTGCTGTCAGCGTCTGACACTGTAGCAAGCAGCGTCTGTTGCTGATGCTGGAGGAAGGTGGGCCCCACCACTGGTTCGACCGTGATGTATGTCAGACATCCACACCGTGCATTTGATAAGTGCCCTTTGAAAAGTGGGATACCCCAAAAATTAGCCGTACACGAAACTCAGGTGGCCCACACCATCTAAAATCATATAAAATAATAATAATAATAATAAATAATAATAATGTATATATTAGCAAGTGCTGATCATGAGGTATGTATTATTATATCCAAACCGTCCACCCATTGGGTGAGTTCATCCTAAGGCTTGAGAAGAGAAATAAGATAGATCTAACTATAAGGTGTCCACACTGCAAAAAGCAGTAGGGGATTGAATCGTCTACCATTGTCACCCTTCTTGGGGTCACAGAAGTTTGGATCAATATGAAATTTGATTTTCCTCTTAATTCAGGTCCTTGTAACCGAATGAACAGATTGGATGGACAATAAACGTTATGTGGGCCCTGTGCATTGTTATCCCCACTGCTATTTGTGGTATGGTCCAGATAATCTTTGGATATGATTCATTCCTTAAATAATGTTTTAAAATAATCTCTAAAAGTAGATGAACAGTGTAGACATAATAAATATATCATTATGGGACCCATGTAACTCTGATCTTCTTTAAACTATTTTACAACTTAGAGACCAAAAGCACTTACTGGGGTCCACCTGAAATTTGGATGCATCTAAAACTTGGACTGACCACTCAACCAAGTGGAACACACATAGTGAATGGGCTGGATTTGTGAACCATGCCTCGGTGGCCTAACAAATGATTATGAATGTTTAATGGAGGGTGACTCTCTCAACTTGTGTGTGTGGTGTGGCCCATACGAGCTACAAATTAACTTGCATTTAAGCCCCAGGCCCACCATGGATTGGTGCATCTGACTGATGGTGTTGAGGGTCAACGTGCGTCAGGGTGGATCACACCACAACAGTAGTGGACTATAGGTCTGCCATTGAAAATTTCAATGGGCCACTATATTGTTATACTTGACATCTAACCTACTAATAAGGATATGTAAACCTGGATAAAATAATAAATAAATAAATAAAGGGGGATAAGTAGGAGTAGGAGCTCGTTTTGATACCTATGTAGGGCCCACCAGACCACAGGGCCCATTGTGATGTATAAGCAACATCCAAACCATCTGTATATTTTGGCGCTAAAGAAACAATGTTGTTGTAATGTCCGCCCTTAAAACCTCCTAGAATTTCACCATAATATGTCTGTTAGATCCACACCATCTATCAGCTTTTGCAGACCTAATAAGTGTGGCCCTACCACGTTAGTGAGACCCACCCACTTGGACAAGCCCAAATGCCCATAGTTGAAACCTTTAATGATCCATGATAATATCTAGAAGGCATCCAACCTGTCTATTTGTGTTGCACAGATGGTGACCCTCTACCGTTGCCAACCTTCTTACGGTCACTTTAATGTTTATTTGTCACCCAAAACCAAGTGGGTCCACTAGCATGTGGGACCCACTATAGAGTTGATTTGCCATCCAAGTTTGTTGGGGACTGTTGCGTGCCCCACTATTATGTTTATATTCCATCCAAACTATACAAGAGTTATTCGCCATTAGATTAACTAAAAACACGAAGATATCATTTGAGCTGAAATTCCCTAGCACACTTAAACCAATGAACTGGTGATTTTTGCAGCCCACTTACCTGTTCGACCGTGATCTTGTATGGCCCACTTACTGGTACAAAAATGGTGGTTCTTATCTTTTAATATTATGTTTGTAAGATGTGTGTATAACCGCTTAATCTAGTGTGAGGGTGTGATGGAGTGGATAGGTATGAACAAGGCAATCTAGTGAGTTGGGGCTGATCCCTTGATCATGAGGTCATGTAGTATAAGTATGGCCACCTAATCTTGTACAAAGGTGGTGTATATGTAGCCATCTAATCGTATGATTGTGAAATATGCACAAGGCCACCTAATAGTATGAAATCAAGTGGCATTGGTAGCCGCCCAACCATGTGGCCACATTCTTATGGACATTTCATGGTACTCGACTCATGTACAACCATATTGTATGTTTAGATTACCTAGTTATGATATGAATTGTGATGTGCGGTTGGATTATGCAACGTGATATTAGCATGACCCTCAATTCAGTGTAATATGACATAAATACGGTTATTATATTATGCTCATTAATGAGACTGATGTGGGGACCACTAAAATATATGTGATGTAATGAAAGGTAGTACTTGGCCCTTAACCACGCGACACCGAATATGAGTCATTAGTTATATGACGTGTGAAGTAGTTGTAGTATAAGACTTAGTATGATGTAGTGTAGCCATGAATGGCGGGTGCGATTGTGATTGTTCAACTAGGTTTGGATATTTTGAATTATTATGACAAGTAGAGTGACATTTGTTTGGCCACTCAACCATATGGATTTTTGATAACGGAGTGGCCATAAGACCATATGGGCATATGATAACTGTGTGATTATTCAGACTCGTGGACTATGCTAATAGTGTAACCTCTTGGGTACATGAACTTAGGACGAGTGTCAGATTGATTATGGACCCTACCTTGATGTAAACATTGCATATTTCACCATTTATCTAGTAGTCTAGCTAATTCTAGAACATGATTCCAAAATGACTTAGATCCAATCCCTAAATAACTCAGACAATAAAAATAGTGTTACTTGAATGTATAACTTTCAAACACTTGTAAAACCACTCAATGTACGTATATTATCCACACTGTTCAATTGTTTTGCCAACCAAATAGTTTAATGTTTAATGATGGAGCCCATTGACGTGTGCCTTGTGCATCTGAACTGTTCTTCCTTGTACTACCTTAATTTATGTGAGTTACCTATATTATCTACTTGATGGGACCCACTGTAATGTTTGTGTGTGGACCCATCTACTTACAAGACCACTTGGAAGGAGGACCCACTACGTTGTATGAGACAAACCCGCATTATCCAACCGTAAACTAACTCTTATGTGTATATTATATACCAAGTCATTCAACATAGGGCTCACTATATCTTATGAAGTTTACCTGTGCCTTCCAAACCGTTGTAGAACTACTATTATAATTATTTGCAAATCCAATCTACTAACACCCCACTTAAAGGTGAAGCCCTCTACATTATATGAGTATCACTAGCACCATCCCTCCTGTGGCTCATTTACTATATGTTATATTTATGCTTTTCATCTCATAACCACTTGGTACATATACTTTGCACTCATTGACCATAAGGCCTAGTTAGAGTATAACCATGTGGTTCCAATAAAAGAAAATCATGTCGGGCCAAAGCCACTAATGAAATATTTATCTTGCGAAAGATATGGTGTAACTCTGAATACAATTAATGCTCATGATTATGATAGCTATGGATGATATTAGTGATGTTAGTGATTATGGTTAATAGAAGTATGTGATTTAATATATTGATTAATGTTGTTCCACTTCCTAGTATACTAAATTCATCTACTTAATCATGTTGATATTGATCATGCTCATGTACCATTGAATGATAGTATATGCAAGTGTACTTCAGTACATTTGTTCGTGTGTAAGATATGTCCTCTTTAGTTTAGTCACATGATCATGGATTGATATAGTTGATAGTGGCATATGATGATTATATGTCATTTTTACCTTAAAGGTTAAGCAAAACCTAAACTTATGACATTATATGCATACCACATGCACTTGAATGTATGCCTTATCATGATTGCTTGAATTCATGTATAATCATGACATACATGATGATCGAAATACCACAGTCGTGCCGTATAACTTGAGTTGGATCTTGATGATGAAATGTACATCTATGAAATGACTTGGGTTATCCCTGAAAATGAACAGGACACTGGAAGTGTGGAAATAGTAGGGGATGATGTGCCTCTTGGGTTGAAAGTCCTTAAACCCCGATGCTAGCTAGGGTTGCCATACTGTCGGGCCAAGTGGATACATGGGTCATGGATTTGACTCCCATTGACGAGGTCGGGTTGAGAAGAGGTGGGTCCAATCTGCTTAAGGGCTGAGGTGTAAACAGAGACCGGTCTGACTCGTCGGCGAGGAGAAGTGCGAATGAAGTCTGCTACTGGCATGCCAGGTGGAAGTCCACTGCAAGGCGAGTTGCGAGGTCAGTACTAGTGTCTGGTGCATAGGTGGTGACCACGGTGTTTCCCATGATATACAGCTGGCAGAAGTCCACCACAAGGGGGGTATGTGAGGTCGATTACTAGTGTCTGGTGCATGGTATCGACCATAGTGCTTCCCAAGATATATAGTTATGATATGGCATGACAATATGATTATGATGATATGATTACAGATGCATGTAATATGGTTATGACTGTGGTATAGGAGAAATGAAAACATGACTTGGTGATGTTGGTAGCATTGACTCAGAGTATTACTATGATGCATATCCATTTCATTGGCATTGACATCATACCTTACGTGCTACACACCTTTCATATATATAATTTTCTTATAGCATATTTATCTTGCTTACATGTAGGACACACTGCACACACGTGTGTACTCACTAGGCTTTTTGGCTAAGCTTCTTATTTCCCATTTTTTCAGGGATGGAGTAGCTTGGAAGACATAGCTTTCTCAATGCATTGCATCTATTTTTTTATTTGCCAATGTTGACATTATGTACCTTTTGAAGAGCATTGTACTTGTAACCATTAGGATTTATAATGGAGAGTATTGCCTGGTATTTTGATTATGGATCTTCATGCTCAGGTATTATACATATGTATATAGAAAAAAATATTCAATAAAAAATCTTTCTTGTGGTGCGCCGAACTCGGGACTTGGTGTATGGAAGTCGAGTTCCAGATTTGGGGCATCACGGAAGCTGTCCGTCTCAGATTTGGGGCGTGACAGGGTCCCTCCGCTACCCATTCTCCCTCTCTCTCCTTCTCTCTGATTTCTCTCTTTTAATATGTGTGGCCCACCCTGATGCACCCCCACCATGAAGTATGTATTATATCTATGCCATCCATATGGGGCCCACCTTGCTGGACTGTCCAACGACAAGCCCGCTGGCCAGGCCAGATGAAGAGAAAACACAAGTATCGGTTTGATCCAGTGGTGGGCCATGCTGTCATGGACCCACCTTGATTTATTTTCCACGCAGCGCATCTAGGCATGGCTGAGGCATATGCAAACCTCAGGTGGAGCACACTGTGCTCTATCCAGATTGTGGGACCACCGTGACATGTGTGTTTTATCCTAGTGGTCTAGTCCACTGGATATGGACCCCACTTTGATGCATGTACTTGATCCACACCAACCATCAAATTTCCAGCTCATTTTAAGTGTTAAGCCGAAAATGAAACTGATCTAAAACTTTGGTAGGCCACACCGTCTAGAACATTATTTTAGTAGTTAAAAATTATTAGGGCTCACTGTGGTGTTTCTGTGCGTCAAAAAATACCCAATACTGGGCTTGTTAGACCCATCACAAACACAGGGACGATCTTCCTTATATGTATATATATACAGATATTACACACACACACACACACACACACACACACACACACACACACACACACACTAAGAGAGAGGGAAGTGGGATGGCCCAAATTCGTAGGACCCACTTGACGAGTGGATTGGTTGGCGTCCTCACTCTTGTGGACCCCACGTTGATGGATTTCATCCATCCAAACCGTCCATTCATCTGACATCCCTATGGACCCCATGCTAATGGATGTTTTCTATCCAAACCGTCCATCCTTTTGCTGGGGCGGGCAGGAGCTTGGAGTAGCCACCTTGATGTATGGCATAAATCCACACCGTTCGTTCTAGGCGTTCAAAGCCTTTGGACGTTGCTTTTTTTAAAATATAATATTATATATAATTATATATATATGCATTTGGTGGGCCCCATGTGGGACCCACCTGCTGGACAATGGATTGGCCAGTGTACCTCACACCAGCTATATAGCTGATGTGTTATGGGACGTTAGAAAATGCTGTGGGCCCCACCATTTCATGTGTAATATCTAGGTCATCCATTTGCTGGATGGCCATTAGTGTCACTCCCCAAACCCGAAGATCGGACTTACAAGAACCCCAATCGTTGAATCCGGTGCCGACAGCCTCCGTAGTACCCCATTCTCGGCTCTTAGCGTCTATATGCCAGATTCCGATCCTGGGATCCTACAAGGAGGATTTTTTTCAGTGTACATTTACCTCGTGATAAACATAACCACAAGTATACCCAAATCATAAAGGCAACACCATCATCACATATCCACTAATATAATCATTTGAGTACAATGCTGAAAGGGAAATACATAAATCGAAAATCAAGCTCTAGAAGATCACTGCATGCTCCAAGCTCAATATTGCTGCAACCTAACATCACTTGTACGCATCTATCGTGCATAAGCTTATAGAAAGCTTAGAGGGTGGTGTAAGTGTGTGCACAAGGTAAGTGCCAAGTATTCAATACAAAACCATAATCATACAATACCGGAAATATTGGTAATCCATAAATTGTATAATGTCGGAATAAGTAGAAATACTGACAAGAGCATGAATTATCATAGTAAACAGAATATTAACAAGATCATAAATCATACGATAATGGAGTAAGCGAAAATACAGACAAGCCCATGAGTCAATCAATATCAGAATATGCATTATAGAACAACTATGCAAATGAGGAGTCATAAAGAGCCAAATATCAGATGCCGAGGATGCGATGTAGTACGCAATTCCTAATGAGTTCACGAATAGCATTAGCCATATCTAGACTATATAAATGCAGAAATATAGTAACCCAAAATGCTATATGCCGTGGATGTAATGCAATATGCCGTGCTAATGGAATGACCATGCTGGAGTGTGAAGTCAGGATGATAGTATGTAGTATCGCTGGCTATGGGGTCCATCACAAGGGTCTTCTATCCAAACCAGTCTCATACATAAATTTGGATAGTCAGACTCGATGTGGTAAACTCCTTATCTCAGGTTAGTCGTGCGCCCAACCGAAATCATTGCCATAACGAAGGTACATAATAATTAGTTGCGCACCATGAGCCCAAGTGGATAGTGAATGAATGAATGAATAAGCATGCAACTCCTACTCAATAAGTCCACATATCAGTATAGTTCCTCTCTGAAAAATCACCAGAGTCTATTACACTCCAGACCAGATTGTTGTCCCATCGCGCGCAACAAAGTGAGTGGAAGAGACCTCAGTATCCGCCTGCCAATATCGGACCCAGCTCGTCAATAGCAGACCCATTCCTCGAGCTGGTCAGACTCTGCCTAGCATTGCCTCCTCCTCTCGGGCAAGTAAGGCCGTACCCCCTTCCAACCGACCTCGACATAGTGGGAGACGTGGCCTAACGGTATACGGCCCTCATGCGCTCATGCATCCACTCGGTCTAGACGTTGGAGCAACCTCTGGAACCAAGAGGGTTTAGGGACTTTCACCCAGGGATATCTATAGCACCCCATGTAGAATAGATTTTTGGTGTCCTATCTGGCCATCCACAAAATACTTGTGGAGGCTACGACCCTGATGTTACTAGGGCGTACAGTAATCACAACACACAATGCAAGATGTATGAGTCATACAATCCAGTCATGCATCAATCCTACGCATATTGTGTATTCATGTGAGACAATCTCCGCCTATCAGGGAGTCTCATAACAATATACCCAATGTCATATGCAATGGTCAACCACATCTCATAACAAACATACAGATGATGCGTATGGGCATGTATCGTGATGCTATGTTGTCATATATTTATAATCAGTATCAATAACTGGCATCAACAATCGGCATCGACAATTGGCCTCGACAGTGTAGACATTTAACTAACATTACCCCCAAGGAGTGGCCCACATAGAGCCTCACATATAATGGACCCATGACCTCACAAAGGGCCTGATATACAACACCATGGGCCTCACTCAAGAGCTTAATACACATTACAATGGGCCTTTCACATGGGCCTAACATACATTACAATGGGCTCCATCGCCTGACCCTCAAATGCATCACAATGGGCCTCATCACATAGGCCTCGATAATTGTAATGACCCGAAAAATTTTGTGCCCGAACCTGAGTACTACCTCTATTTTCCTTAGAAGTTAATTGTGGGTTACTTAGCGTTAAACTCGATTGCTTGTGAAATTAGCATCAATCACTTTAAATTCGATCTGCATGACTCAAAACCTGTAGAATAGTTAGCGCTATGTTACTCTGAAATCTGGGATTCATCGCTAAATCCAGTTGCTCTTGGAAATTTTTAGAAACTTTGGATTGGACCTGTACCGCACGTCGTAAGTCCGATGGTGATGATCTTAGACAATTATGGTCACTATGTTGGAATTGACCATCACCTCAAAAATCAAGTCCAGATGATGTCCTGGGTCGATTTGATTGAGTCCGGAGTGAAGAGTGTGAGAATGGTGAGAAATTAAATATGATTTTATGAAATCTGAGTCGTGTCGCTTGCGCAATGATTTTAAGCAATCTAACCATTAGATTCTGACCCAATTTCACCCTCTGATCAGAGAAGGTGGCCCAGGCAGGTCATTATGCTTGTGGACCTGATCGAGTTTTGGTGACCATTGAATTGAGTGTGGTCCGCCACAACTGATCTGTAAACCCGATCGGTATGAAAACTCAGTCTAACCTAGATCCATGGTCAGTGAGCTTAAGTCCGACCGCACGTGGAAAAAGGACCACCAGAAGTGTTCCGTTGGATCGAGAGAGGCCTGTTTTGGTTATAACCTAAGTATACCTTGGCCCTGGGGTTGTTTTCATCAATGTTAGGCCTATATATAGACCTTAAAACCCTCACTCTCTTTTCCATGCGAATTTCCTAACCCTAGCTAAGAAAGAGAGAGGAAAAGAGAGAGAAAGTGAGAGAGAAGTTGGTAAATCATTTGAGATTCTTTCTTGTTACTCTACATCCTTAAGCCATCACTTTTGAATCATTATTCTGGCAATTCTAAGTTTATCTTTCGGTAAGTTAATCTAACCATAATCTGTTTTAGAGCTTAAAATAGTTTGTGTTGTTGTAGCTCATTTCTATTCTTGCCTTAGGTTATCTAGTCGCCATCGACGAAGACATATCGTCGGAATCAGTTCGATGCTCTATTTTTGGTTTAAGGTGCGGACTTTAATCGTATAGCTTATGGTTTTCAAGGCTTTCAATGCCAGCTAATGGTTTATTCTTGCTATGGATGTAATTTCACATGCTAAATGTTATGTTTATATCGTATTCCTGATATATATGCCATGTGTTGAGATTTGTGTATTCTATGTATATGTAGGAAGTACCGTATACGTATAAAATATGAACATGTATTTGCCATGATTGTTTGTCATGTACTTGTGCTAATTGTATGTGTGTCAACTACTTGGCAAAAGGAATTGTCCA
Source organism: Magnolia sinica (assembly GCF_029962835.1). Classification (NCBI taxonomy): domain Eukaryota; kingdom Viridiplantae; phylum Streptophyta; class Magnoliopsida; order Magnoliales; family Magnoliaceae; genus Magnolia; species Magnolia sinica. Next base: position 42,686,432 of record NC_080591.1, on the reverse strand, counting down.
AATGCGTGTATTCCAACATACGTCATGTATGTTGCACTATGTAGTCTAAGTGTTTGTAGAAATGTTTGAATGGTCTAAAGTGTATCATATTATGCTATTTGTGGGCGTTGAGAAGCGATTCTCAACACTCCTATTGATGTGTATGATTTACTACATGCAAGTCACATTCTTTGTTGTTTAAACTTCCAGTATTACTTAAGTGTAAATCCATGTTAAGTTGATATTCTTTAAATACTCACATGCTACATGATGTGAATTGTTGTTCCATTACTATTCTAAATTGTTGACATGAATATCTGTTGTAGTGGAATATGTTTGGGACTGAATAGTTCAGGAAATTGGTAATCGGCCTTGAGTTCGTGGCTGAGGTTGCTTTCGCCATGAAGGACGTGATTTGACGAACCCGAGTCGTATTAGAGTTGTCGGCAGTGGTTTGGCCACACGGAGTGTTTGCGCACTCTATGTCGTTTAACCCAACATGCGCTCATACTAGTCGAGTTCGTCAAGTAACCCAATTGTCCGATGTATGTTCACCATGTATAGATGCTATTGCTTGAATCTAAGGTACCAAACTTACCGGTGCAAATCCTGTTAACCATTATACCTGGATCCGCTAAGACTTATGAGCCGGACATGGTGGTATGGGACACCGTGGTCGAGCTGTCGGCCTACGATGGGGTGATGAGCCTCCCCGTAGTGACAAGTGAGCAACCAAACTCGTGAGCCGATTATGGTGGTATGGTCCACTATATTCGTGCTGTCGGCCTACATTGATTGGTGACGAGCCCTTTGTAGTGACCTCGAGCATACCTAGATACCGCATTGAGGTGACGAGCCTCATTGTAGTAACGAAGGTATGATAGGCGTGCATTGATTGGTGAGGAGCCCTTTGCAGCGACCTAAAACCATATGATCGTATGAGATGTCTAGGACTGACGACCCTAGAATAGATCACTGTTTGGAAATTGATATGAGGAAGGTACCTTAGCTTCCCAATCCTGCTGTATGAAAATGACTAATAACAACTTGGTAATCATGTTCATGCACCGCATTGCATGTGCCTGGAAGAGGTGGAGCACTTGAGGTGGTGTCATGCGTAACGTAAGATGAAGACGCTGAGGGTGTACGCGCGAGGGCACGCATCATTCTACATACATCCTTGCACTAATAAGAGTACTTAGGACATGTTTGATTGTTCTGCTTTATTATTACCACTTGATTGAATTGATAACATGTTAACCTTTGATATATTGTTCCACTGAGTTGATCACTCACTCCCACGTTCTGGGATGGTGTTTAAACACCCACTAAACTCTGTCTTAGTTGCAGATATTGATGCAACCCCTGAGGCAGAGCAGGAATTCAGGGATGATGAGGCTGTATTTTCTTTCATATAGTTTTTAGGCGGGTTCTTGTGAGCCATGTCCTGATGCGCGGGAATTCTGGATTTTCTTTTGGGAATAGATAATGTCGTTTAATATTTATATTTTTGATAGCAACACTTGTAAGTATGACCTAGTATGTATATGTATTTTCAGGGATTTGCACATGTACATATATATTTCTTTAAGTCTTCCGCTTGCGTTCTTCACTTATCCCTGAATTATGTTTGCAGTTTGGATTAATCTATTCCATGTTTTATATACTCTTACAGACAACATACATCAATCATTAAATATGTTGTATAAGTGATGTTTTGGAACTCAAGAGCTGAGATATGCTCGACCCCCGAATTTCAGGGCGTTACAAGTTGGTATCAAAGCATGAATTGGATTAAACTGGACCTGGATTATGGTCACACACCGCACACTGTCGCCACCTTAGTGTATTTGGGTGCGGGTTTATCGTAGAATTTGTGTATGTGTCCCGTTGCTTCTATCGGTGAAAGTTTACTGAAAACGATCGCCAAGATGGAGTCTGTGCGCACTCCTGATCACACACAGTGAGCCAAAAATCTCTTCTAGACCATCTATTAATGAGTTTATATGGTTTATCTTCCCATCTCAACCTTCAAATGCTAGTAAACCTCTAATTGTATTAGATTTTAACCTGAATGACCCGATAGGCGTCGAATCGGATAAAGGGGCCGATTGGGGCAATTCCAGGGGGACCCACATCATTTTAAAGCTAAGGGGCCAGGAGGACCTCGCCCAAACAGTGAGCCATCGCCGGATGGTCCAGAGACCGGCGATAACCTCGCCGGTTCAGCGAGCCCTCGCCACCGAGCGGGCCGGCTCGGGCCGATGCATTTGGGGCCTAGTGTGGCCCACCCCTCCATGGTTGCTCGGTTTTAAACCCTCCTAAACCCTACTTCCTTCACAAAGCACCCTCCCAAGCTCTCCTTTTCTTCAAGTTTCTCTCAAAACTCCACCAAACTCTCTCCCTAATCTCCTTCTTCTTCCATTTTCGCGCACACCCAACCAACCCATCTCAAACCTCATCCCCATTGCTGATTTCACTCTCTTTTCTTCTCATTTGAGCTCCCAAATCCTTCTTTAGGATCTCAAGTGTGTGGAAGCTTCACCATTCTTCCCATTTCTCCCATTTCTCTCATTTTCATGGCCCTCTTTGAGTTTATCACGGCCATCTTTTCCATCTTCACCCTTCTTTTTTTGATGGAGAAGAAGAGAGCGCCGTGGATGAAGCCGGGCCTAGCCGCCCAACCCGTGCACGGAGGCCGAGAGGTACCGCCGCGAGCACGACCGCCGCCCGTGAGTTTCATACCAAGCGGGACCTTGATCCTCAAGCTCCCATTGGAAGAACCTTGTTGGCGGAGCTATCACATGGAGTCTATGAAGGCCGTAGGGTCCTTTTTGAGGCTCATGTTGATCCGCGGCTATTTGGTGAGTTTTTGTTGTTGGAGCGTCTGAAAGGAGCTGGTTAGTGTCCCTTGTTCGAGGGTGAATATCGCGCCAATGCAAGCACTGTTCGAGCTTTTTATGCCAACATTCGTGATCCTTCGCTGGAGCCTCTGCAGTTCAAGATTCCTTATGGTAGCGGTTGGGAGGCCACGGTCAACGTCGCTTTGATATCCCGACTCCTGAATGTGCCACTTGGTGAGGTGCATGCCAATGAGAAGAATTTAAGCAGTATGCGCGAGAGGGATTGCCACACCCGATTCTTGTGTGGTCGTCTGGTCGAATGACAGCCTAATAGAAGTCTTCTAGCTACCAACATGATGGACGACTTCCGCTTGCTTCACCACATGTGTACGTTCAATGTATATCCAAGGTGGAGCAATCACAGCTAGTGTACGTGCCTAATGGTAGATTTTCTATATCAGGTGGGGCAAGGAACGAAGCTATGTGTGCCAACGTACATCTTGCGTCAGATTATCCTTATCGCTCATTCGACTAGGAGGACCGAATCGCTCCCATTTGGCCGACTCATCTGTAAGCTTGCACATGAGTTTGGCTATAGGCTTGGGGTAAAAAATTCGGTACCTGTTCGCCACATTAATCTGACGACCCTAAAGCAGATGAAAATTAGTCCTCGTCGACAAGACTCAGAGAGTGAGAATGAGTCAGAGAGCGATGAGGATGAGAGTTATGCCGAGGGTGGAGCTGAGATTGAAGAAGAAATAGAGCAGGACGAGGAAGAGGTTGAGGCACAGGATACGAGTGAGAGTTCTCCTCCTGTGACACCAGAGCAGAGTGCAGATCAGGCTGCCAGGGAGGCCCGTATTACTCGGCTTGAGGAAGGGCAAGCTGTTCTATACTAGGATATCATGGATCTTTGAGGCCTTGTGAAGCATAAGTTCAAGAAGGTGACTCAAACTCTAAAGTCTATCCTGTGTTGCTTGCAGGATAAGGGTGCCCCGCCTCCATCTCCTGATTTCGACGAGTAGCTGCAGTTGTAGTCGTCCTTTGCTTTGTTTTGTGTGTTGCCGTTGTTGGCGCAGTAGTTGGAAGTTGTTTGTTGTTTGCTGTTTTAGATGTTTTGGTTCACATGTTTTCCTTATCGTGATTCATGTAATGCTGCACTACCTGTATTGCGACAAATTTTGTTAAATAGAATGCATGTTGTTTATCGTTGAAGTTGTGCTGTGAATGCTGTGTGGGTGGATTATGTGGATATAGAATCTTACAGGTTACATCCTCTGTTGAATGTAGGGTATGCCTCCTAAGGGTTCGAAGACTTCGGCCCGTCTCTCTTTGATCGAGTCGCTTGTCGGGGTTCCTCCCCTGAGCGATAGTCAGATGGATCCACAGTCGGGCCCGTCTCATTCTGGTGTTGGGCCGACACCTGTGATTCCACCTATGGCTCCTCCAGTCACGCCTTCAGTTCCTGAGCCGAACCGTGCATCTTCGTCTGCTCCGCCTTCTAATAGGTTTGAGCAGATGATGCTGTTGATGCAGCAGCAGCAGATTCAGCAGCAGCAGCAGCTCAGTCGGTGGGGGCGACTCCACCTGCTTCACCTATGCACCCATATGGGAGCGCTAGTGCGAGCGGCACATTTGAGCGATTCTAGCACTTACGACCTCCCACATTTGCGAGTTCTCATAGACCCGAGGAGGTCGAGTACTGGATTGATCGCATCTCTAAGATGCTGAGACCACTGCACTATTCTGAGGTTGAGTAGGTCGAGCTTGCCTCCTTCATGTTTGAGAAGGAGGCCAGTCTATGGTGGGACAGTGTTTTCCGCACTGTTGAGGAAGGGTATGAGTGGTCGTGGCAGGCATTTGAGGCACGCTTTCATGAGAAGTATTTTCCGATTACATACCGACACGAGAAGGAGAGTGAGTTCCTTCGCCTCCGCCAGGGAGGGATGTCGGTGACAGAATATGAGAACCGGTTCACTAAGCTAGGTCGCTATGCTCCCTTGATTCTAAGCGATCAGCTGATGAGGATGCGGCGTTTTTCTGAGGGATTGAGGCTTGAGATCCGATCGAAGATGTGTTGTGCTAGCATATCTTCCTATGCGAAGTTAGTGAGCATGTCCTTGCGAGCTGAGCAGGACGGGGACAGGTCGTCCCGTATTTGAGCACCTATGGTTCCTAGGCCGCTACCTGACTTTCAAAGTGCACCTTTTCTCGGCAAGAGGCCATGGGCAGATTCTCCTCCGAGGCGTTCAATGCCGCCCGCTCAGCAGATGCGAGCTGATCTTTATTGTTCGTACAGTGGAAAAATGGGGCATTTGGATCGTTCTTGCTTTTCGCGTATGCGGGACAATGGATTTACTCCACCGCAGAGGATCAGCCGTCCGATGCCTCAGGTTATATCACATCCACCTCTTCGTTCAGCGCGAGCTCATCCATCCTTCAGACCTTCTGTACCTAGCTTCAGGCCACCTCAGCGGCCCATGGTTCCTCCGCCGAATCGTCAGCAGCAGGCTCGAGTTCATGCGCTCTCAGCTGAAGTGCCTATGGCTGACTTGGTGCCGAGATCCTTTGAGGTTACAGCGCACATTGAAGGTATTCCCGTTTCTATGTTGGTGGATATAGGGTCCACTACCTCTCTTATATCATATGTAGCAGTTAGGCGTCTGAATTTGAGCACTGTTTCTATAAAGGGAGTGATGCTTACTACCGCTACAGGGATCTCCTCTGCTATGAACAAGCGTTGTTTGGATTGTTTGATTGATCTAGGGAGTGGATCAATTCTTGTTGATATTTTTGTCGCATCTCTTTTCCATTACGATGTTATTATGGGTATGGATTGGCTCACGAGGATGCGAGCAGAGATTGATTGTGAAGCAAGGTCGGTGACAATCCATGGACTTGAAGGCGAGACAGTTACTTTCCCAGCTGAGGTTAGTTACCCTTTTCGTCTTGATTATTATACTTCTCTATTGGAGAGTATGGCTGGATCGGCGTTTGAAAGCACGCCTGTAGTTCGGGAGTTTGAAGATGTGTTTGAGTCGATTCCTATATTACCTCTTCAGCGTGAGATTGACTTTACTATCGATCTTATGCCTGGTACGGTGACCATTTCTTTGCCCACCTATCGTATGCCTCCGAGTGAAATGGAGGAATTGAGGAAGCAGATAGATGGTTTGTTGAATTTGGACTTTATTCGGCCTAGTGTGTCTCCTTGGGGAGCACCTGTCCTGTTTGTTAAGAAGAAAGATGGTTTCTTGCAATTATATATTGATTATCGCAGGTTGAATTTGGTGACTGTGAAGAACAAGTACCTTTTGCCTAAGATTGATGATTTATTTGGTCAGTTGAAGGGGGCACGGTACTTTTGAAAGGTCGATCTGCAGTCAGGGTATCATCAGTTGCGCATCAAGAATGAGAATGTACAGAAGACCGCTTTCAAGACTAGCTTTGGCCACTATGAGTTCCTTGTGATGCCGTTCGGTCTTATGAACGCACTGGCCGTGTTCATGGATCTGATGAACAGGGTGTTTCGGCCATTCTTGTTTCGATTCGTCATTGTCTTTATCAATGACATTTTGTTATATTTTAGGAGTCGGGAAGAGCACGAGGAGTACTTAAGAACGGTCTTAGATACTCTTAGGAAGAATCAGTTTTTTGCGCAGTTCAAGAAATGCGATTTCTGGAAAGAGGAAGTCAAGTTCCTGGGACATGTGGTGTCCAAGGAAGGGATAGCTGTCGATCTTGCTAAGGTAGCTACAGTTCAGGACTGGAAGCAGCCTGGTTCAGTTACTGAGTTAAGAAGCTTTCTGGGTCTAGCAGGCTATTATCGACGCTTCATTCTAGACTTCTCAAAGATAGCCAGACCGTTGTCTCAGTTGACACGGAAAGATTTGAAGTTTGCTTGGAATGAGAGGTCGAAGATAGCTTTTTAAGAGCTGAAGGACAAGTTGACGTCCACCCCTATGCTAGTATTGTCAGAGCAAGGGGTTAAGTATACTATATATACTGACGCCTCTTGCGTTGGCCTAGGTTGTGTCCTTATGCAGAAGGACAGGGTGATTGCATATGCTTCGAGACAGTTGAGGAAACACGAAGAGAATTACCCTACGCACGACCTGGAGTTGGCAGTTGTCATTTTCACATTAAAGCACTGGAGACATTACCTCTACGAAGAGGAGTTCGAGCTCTTTTGCGACCACAAGAGCCTTAAGTATATTTTCACGCAGCGTGACTTGAATATAAGGCAACGCCGATGGATGGAAACATTGAAAGACTTTAAGTTCGATGTTTCTTACCATCCGGGCAAGGTTAACCTTGTGGCAGACACGTTGAGTCGCAAGAAGGCTATAGAGTTTGCGGCTCCGCTGATGATAGTAGAATGGGACATGTTGGAGTCTGTGTGAGACTTTGAGCAGAAACTTACGGTGGAAGAGCCGTATGAGGTTATCGCACACATTCGTGTACAGCTCCTCATGGACGAGAAGATCGTTGCAGCTTAGGCAGATGATGAGCTTTTGGCGAAGATGAGAAAGTGGGTTGGTACAGATGAGAACTCCGAGTGGAGTGTTGGTTCTGATGGGGGCCTACGATTTCGTGGTCGGTTATGTATCCCAGACATTCCTGACTTGAGATGAGAGGTTCTCGAGTTAGCCCATAATTCTAAGCTTGCGATGCATCCAGGTAGCACAAAGATGTATCAGAATATGAGACGATCTTATTGGTGGGACAACATGAAGGTTCACATTACGGAGTATGTATCTCGTTGTCTCACGTGCCAGCAGGTCAAGGTAGAGCATCGCCGAGCTCCTGGGCTGCTTCTGCCCATGCCCATAGCAGAATGGAAGTGAGACTTCATCTCTATAGACTTTATTTCAGGGTTGCCGAGAACGAGGAAGGGACATGACTCTATTTGGGTAATCGTCAACCGATTGACGAAATCGGCTCATTTCTTACCGATCAGAGTCACAAACTCTGCAGATGAGTTGGCTAGATTGTATATCAAGAAGATTGTACGTCTGCATGGAGTTCCCTTGGAGATTGTGTCTGACAGAGACACGCATTTCACATCTATCTTCTGGACTCGTATACAGGAAGCGATGGGTGTGAAATTGAAGTTCAGCATTGCATTTCATCCGCAGACAGATGGGCAGACGAAACGTGTGAATCAGATTCTGGAAGACATGTTGCGAGCTTGTGCTTTGGATTTCAAGGACAGTTGGGATGATTGTCTCCCTTATGCAGAGTTCGCGTATAATAATAGTTTCCAGGTGAGTATCGGCATGGCTCCTTGCGAGGCATTGTATGGTCGCCCGTGCAGAGCACTGCATTTCTAGGCAGAAGTTGGTGAGCGTAGTTTGATTGGCCCGGAGTTGATGCAGGCGACTTCAGAGAAAGTTGACATTATTCGACGTCGACTTTTGACAGCCCAGAGTAGGCAGAAGAGTTACGTTGATACGAGGCGACGACCGCTTGAGTTTGAGGTTGGAGACCATGTGTTTCTTAAGGTTTCCCCTATGAAGGGAGTTCTGCGGTTCGGTAAGAAGGGAAAGCTCACGCCGAGATTTATTAGTCCATTTCAAATACTCGATCGAGTGGGAGCGGTAGTGTACTGCCTTACTTTGCCCACACCACTTGCGGGCGTGTATAACGCATTTCATGTCTCTATGCTGAAGAAGTAAGTTACTGATCCTTCACATATTATCAGTTGGGAGCAGGTGCAGTTGAGCGAGGATGCCACATATGTACTGCGACCGACGCGTATCCTGGACAGGAAGGAGTAGGTATTGCGTAGCAAGGTCATCCCTCTTGTGAAAGTATTATGGACACATCATAGTGAAGAAGAGGCTACTTGGGAGTCTGAAGCTGAGGTTAGAAAGAGCTACCCTCAGATCCTTGACGAATATGAGAAGGTACGAATTTCGAGAATGAAATTTTCTTTAAGGGGGGTAGATTGTAATGACCCGGAAAAATTTGTGCCTGAACCTGAGTACTACCTCTATTTTCCTTAGAAGTTAATTGTGGGTTACTTAGCGTTAAACTTGATTGCTTGTGAAATTAGCATCAATTACTTTAAATTCGATCTGCATGACTCAAAACCTGTAAAATAGTTAGCATTATGTTACTCTAAAATCTAGGATTCATCGCTAAATCCAGTTGCTTTTAGGAATTTTAGAAACTTTGGATCGGACCTGGACTGCGCGTCGTAAGTCCGATGGCAATGATCTTAGACAATTATGGTCACTATGTTGGACTTGACCATCACCTCAAAAATCAAGTCCAGATGATGTCCTGGGTCGATTTGATTGAGTCCAGAGTGAAGAGTGTGAAAATGGTGAGAAATTAAATATGATTTTATGAAATCTGAGTCGTGTCGCTTGCGCGATGATTTTAAGCAATCTGACCGTTGGATTCTGACTCAATTTCACCCTCTGATTAGGGAAGGTGGCCCAGGCAGGTCGTTATGCTTGTGGACCTGGTCGAGTTTCGGTGACCGTTGAATTGAGTGTGGTCCGCCACGGTTGATCTGTAAAGCCGATCGGTACGAAAACTCAGTCTGACCTAGATCCATGGTCAGTGAGCTTAAGTCCGACCGCACGTGGAAAAAGGACCACCAGAAGTGTTCCGTTGAATCGAGAAAGGCCTGTTTTGGTTATAACCTAAGTATACCTTGGCCCTGGGGTTGTTTTCGTCAATGTTAGGCCTATATATAGACCTTAAAACCCTCACTCTCTTTTCCATGCGAATTTCCTAACCCTAGCTAAGAAAGATAGAGGAAAAGAGAGAAAGTGAGAGAGAAGTTGGTGAATCATTTGAGATTCTTTCCTGTTACTCTACATCCTCAAGCCATCACTTTTGAATCGTTATTTCGGCGATTCTAAGTTCATCTTTGGGTAAGTTAATCTAACCCTAATCTGTTTTAGAGCTTAAAATAGTTTATGTGTTGTTGTAGCTCATTTCTATTCTTACCTTAGGTTATCTAGTCGCCGTTGACGAAGACATATCGTCTGAATCAGTTCGGTGCTCTATTTCTGGTTTAAGGTGCGGACTTTAATCGTATAGGTTATGGTTTTCAAGGCTTTCAATGCCAGCTAATGGTTTATTCTTGTTATGGATGTAATTTCACATGCTAAATGTTATGTTTATATCGTATTCCTGATATATATGCCATGTGTTGAGATTTGTGTATTCTATGTATATGTAGGAAGTACCGTATATGTATAAAATATGAACATGTTTGCCAGGATTGTTTATCATGTACTTGTGCTAATTGTATGTGTGTCAACTCCTTGGTAAAAGGAATTGTCCAAATGCGTGTATTCCAACATACGTCATGTATGTTGCACTATGTAGTCTAAGTGTTTGTAGAAATGTTTGAATGGTCTAAAGTGTATCATATTATGCTATTTGCGGGCATTGAGAAGCGATTCTCAACACTCCTATTGATGTGTATGATTTACTACATGTAAGTCACATTCTTTGTTGTTTAAACTTCCAGTATTACTTAAGTGTAAATCCATGTTAAGTTGATATTTTTTAAATACTCACATGCTACATGATGTGAATTGTTGTTCCATTACTATTCTAAATTGTTGACATGAATATCTGTTGTAGTGGAATATGTTTGGGACTGTGAATAGTCCAGGAAATCGGTAATCGGCCTTGAGTTCGTGGTTGAGGTTGTTTTCGCCACGAAGGACGTGATTTGACGAACCCGAGTCGTATTAGATTTATCGGCAGTGGTTTGGCCATACGGAGTGTTTGCGCACTCTATGTCGTTCAACCCAACGTATGCTCGTGCTTGTCGAGTTTGTCAAGTAACCCGATTGTCCGATGTATATTCACCATGTATGGACGCTATTGCTTGAATCTAAGGTACCAAACTTACCGGTGCAAATCCTGTTAACCATTGTACCTGGATCCGCTAAGACTCATAAGCCGGACATGGTGGTATGGGACACCGTGGTCGAGCTGTCGGCCTATGCTGGGGTGATGAGCCTCCCCATAGTGACTAGTGAGCAACCAAACTCGTGAGCCGATTATGGTGGTATGAGACACTATATTCATGCTGTCGGCCTACATTGATTGGTGACGAGCCCTTTGTAGTGACCTCGAGCATACCTGGATACCACATTGAGGTGACGAGCCTCATTGTAGTAATGAAGGTATGATAGGCGTGCATTGATTGGTGACGAGCCCTTTGCAGCGACCTAAAACCATATGATCGTATGAGATGTCTAGGACTGACGACCCTAGAATGGATCACTGTTTGGAAATTGATATGAGGAAGGTACCTTAGCTTCCCAATCCTGCTGTATGAAAAGGACTAATAACAACTTGGTAATCATGTTCATGCACCGCATTGCATGTGCCTGGAAGAGGTGGAGCACTTGAAGTGGTGTCATGCGTAACGTAATATGAAGACGCTGAGGGTGTACGCGTGAGGGCACGCATCATTCTACATACATCCTTGCACTAATAAGAGTACTTAAGACATGTTTGATTGTTCTGCTTTATCATTACCACTTGATTGAATTGATAACATGTTAACCTTTGCTATATTGTTCCACTGAGTTGATCACTCACTCCCACGTTCTAGGACGGTGTTTAAACACCCACTAGACTCTGTCTTAGTTGCAGATATTGATACGACCCCTGAGGCAGAGCAGGAGTTCGAGGATGATGAGGCTGCATTTTCTTTCATGCAGTTTTTAGGCGGGTTCTTGTAAGTCATGTCCTGATGCGCGGGAATTCTAGATTTTCTTTTGGGAATAGATAATGTCATTTAATATTTGTATTTTTGATAGCAACACTTGTAAGTATGACCTGGTATGTATATGTATTTCAGGGATTTGCACATGTACACATATATTTCTTTAAGTCTTCCGCTTGCGTTCTTCACTTATCTCTGAATTATGTTTGTAGTTTGGATTAATCTATTCCATGTTTTATGTACTCTTATAGATAACATACATCCATCATTAAATATGTTGCATAAGTGATGTTTTGGAACTCGGGAGCTGAGTTATGATCGACCCCCGAATTTCAGGGCGTTACAATAATCGGCCTCGGTAATCAAAATCGGCCTCGACAAACAGAATCGACACTCGAAATCGTCCTCGACACTCGGTCTCGACAATCGGAATCAATCGATAATCAGAATCGACAAATCGGTCACGTCAATCGGAATCAACAATCGGAATCAATCGATAATCAAAATCTACAAATCGGTCACGCCGATTGGAATCGGCAATCGGTCAGGTCAATCGAAATCGGTAATCGGTCACGTCAATCATAATCAATCGATAAGCAGAATCGACAAATCGGTCATGTCAATCGGAATCAATCGATAATCAGAATCGGGAAATCGGCCACGTCGATCGGAATCAATCGATAATCAGAATCGGTAAATCAGTCACGTCAATCGGAATCAATTGATAATCAGAATCAACAAATCGTTCACGTCGATCGGAATCAATCGATAATTAGAATCAGGAAATCGGTCATGTCAATCAGAATCAATCGACAATCAGAATTGGCAAATCGGTCACGTCGATCGGAATCAATCAATAATTAAAATTGGCAAATCGGTCACGTAATTGGGATCGATCGATAATCAGAGTCAACAAATCGGTCATGTCAATCAGAATTGGCAAATCGATCATGACAATCGGGATCGATCGATAATCAGAGTCAGCAAATCGGTCACGTCAATTGACTATGATAATCGGGATCTATCGATAATCAGAATCAGCAATTCGGTTACGACAATTGGGATCGATCGATAATCAGAGTCGGCAAATCGGTCACGACAATTGGGATCGACAATCGGCTACGACAATCGGGATCAATCGATAATCAGAATTGGCAATTCGGTCATGACAATCCGGATCGATCGATAATCAAGTCAGCAAATCGGTCACGTCAATCGGAATCAGCATTCGGCTACGACAATTGGGATCGACAGATAATCAGAATTGGCAATTCGGTCATAACAATCGAGATCGATCGATAATCAGAGTCGGCAAATCGGTCACGTCAATCGGAATTGACAATCGGCTACGACAATCAGGATCAATCGATAATCAGAATTGGCAATTCGGTCACGACAATCGTGATCGATCGATAATCAAAATCGACAAATCGGTCACGTCAATCGGGGTGGATCGATAATCAAAGTCAGCAAATCGGTCACATTAATCGGAATCGACAATCGGCTACGACAATCAAGGTCGATCGATAATCAGAATCGGCAATTCGGTCACGACAATCAGGATCAATCGATAATCAGAGTCGACAAATCGGTCACTTCAATCGGAATCGGCAATCGGCTATGACAATCGGGATCGATCAATAATCAAAATCGGCCTAAGGGAAGGTCATAATGTGAGCATTTAACCATCATCGTCCATCAATGTGGACATTTAACCAACATTACTCCCAAGCAGTGGCCTATATAAAACCAAGCATATAGTGGGCCCATAGCCTCACGCAAGGGCCTAATGCACATCACTATGGGCGTCACTCATGGGCCACATATACATCATATCGGGCCTCATCACATCACAATGAGCCTAATCGCATGGGTCAGAAATATATCACAATGGGCCACGACATATGGGTCGGAAATACATTACAATAGGCCACGACCCATGGGCCTCAAATACAACAAGTGGGCTGCATTAATGGGCCGCACTAATGGGCCTCGTATTCGGAATAAGTTGGCCTGTACCTTTGAAATGGGCCCACTAAATGATCGGCATGGATGGACAACACATATAACAGTGGGCCGCACGTCCAGTGGGCTGGACGGCGTGGTTATAACATATACATCAAGATGGGCCCACCCCCAAAATGGATGGATGACGTAGATCAAAATATACATCATGGTGGTCCGCAGCACCGTCACTCGGTGTCCAGCACCGCCCAAACTATTTAGCACATTTGGACGGTGTGGAAGAAACAAACACATCACGGTGGGGTCCATACGTGTGGCCCACCAGTCCAGTGAATGGATGGACGGTGTGAGTACAACACATTGTCAAGGTAGGGCCTACCATAATGTTTATTTTCCATCCAATCTATCCACATGGTCACAAGGGCCTGGATCAAGAAAAAAAAAACAATTATTATATTGATCCAGAGCTTCTATGCTCCCAAAAGGATTTCAATGGTGGAAGTTCAATCTCCACTGATCGTTGCAGTGTGGACAACCTGATAGGCAGTGCTGATAAAGCACATGGATCACGGTACATCCCACTATCCAGCACTCTGGACGGTGGAGATAAAACACACGTACTATGGTGTGGATTTACAGTGCTTTCCTTATGGAGTTCCACCTTCCTAGACAATGAGGATTTGCAACACATGCATCATGGCTGGCCTCACGTCCTAGAAATGGACGGACGGCCAAGATCAAGCACACATGTATCAAGGTGGGTCCCCACTATTAGACTGCTTGAATGTAACGCATAAATCATAGGTGGGTCCACACGTACGTGGCCCACCCTCCATGACCTAGACGGCTAGATAAAACACTTACATCACAGGGGTGTCCCACTGTCCAACACAGTGGACGGTGCAGATGAAGCACCGTCATCATGGTGTGGCCCATCAGGTGGACGGCCAAGATATAATGCATACCTCATTACAGGGTGCACGGAACCTGCTGCTGACGTCAACCAGAAGTTGCTGCTGCTCGTCAAGCAGATGGACGTCGTTGATACAACACATCAGAGGTGGGTCCCACTTGAAGGTGGATTCCCACCGTCCAATTCAATGGACGGTGAGGATGGGAGACGAATCAGACCCATCAAGTGGGTCCCATGTGGGCCCACCAACTATATAATGTAATATATTATATCATATATATAAATATGAATTGCTTATATCTGGTGGGTCCCATGTGGGCCACCAGCTACATATAATATAATATATTATATTATATTCTATAATATATATACATATTATATAATATTATATGTATATTATCATTCATCTTTGAATCGTCCAGTCCCTGGACGTTATTAGCGGACGGTCAGGAATAACGGCTGGTGGGTCCACGCATGTGGTCCACCACCAGTAGCAAGCTGATATATGTGTTATCCCTTCATCCATGCTGGCCCGAGAATGGACAACAAGGTGGGCTCGCTAGACATGGCAGCAAAATGGACCCTGCTTTGGACCGCGGTATGGTCCAGTAAATACACGGCATGGATCAATTCACACATCAATCAAGGTGGGCCATCAACATGGAAAGAGAGAGAGAGAGGGAGAGAACGCATGATGGAAGGGAGCCCCATTACTATGAGCACCCTTGAGCATATTACATACATCAAGATGGGTCATAAATGGGATCCACACCATCAATCAGTGGGCCCCACTTGGTCCATCACAAAAATTGAAATCTAACCTACAAAACACCCACCTTTCCTTCATCTTCCTCCCTAGTGCTCCAAGTCTCTTAAGAAGCTCCTTCAATGGTGGAGATGATGATCTATGGGTTGGATGGTAAGGATTGAGGGGGGTAGGGAGTGGGCCACTCCTGGCTCTCTCTTGGAAGGTTTAGACGTTGGAGTTGCTTGGGGAATGAGAGAGAGAGAGAGAGAGAGAGAGAGAGAGAGAGAGAGAGAGAGAGAGAGAGAGAGGGTGTAAGAGAGAGGGATGGGTGAGTGATGGGGTGTGATGGGTGAGTAAGTGATAGATGTGTACTTGTGTAAGAGAGTGTTGACTTTTGGGGAGGGTGGTTGTACTTGGGGATGGGATGGATTGATGGGTTATATTTTGATTGATTGATGTGATGTGTCGTAGAAATTCTCTCGGAATTGCAACGCGCGGCATTTTCCTCAAACTGAATGCGGGCCCACATCTCTTGGCTCGGGTATCGCCTCGGTGCGCGAGACGCGGCATCGGAACCGCGGGGATGGCGCAGTCGTAAGGGTACAAGTCTCGAGTTGAACCGACTCTAGAATGTGAGATATGACTCAGGATCGCACGCAAATGCAGATAGCAGATTGGGGATCACCGGAATAGGACCGAGAGGACTGCGGAGGCATACAGAATGGTACGGGCTAGGATACGGGTCTTACAAGTAGCCCCACCATGATGGACGTGTTCCATCCAAACCGTCCATTCATTTGGTGAGCTCGCTTTAAGGCTTGAGACTAAAAAATGAGACAGATCCTGGTATCGGGCGGACCACAATACAGTAAATAGTGGGGGTTGAACAGCTACCCTTGAAACTCTCTTGGGCGCACAAAAGCTTTGGGTTAATATGATATTTGTTTTCCACTCAATTCAGGTATTTGTGACCTTATGATCAGATTAGGCGGAAAATAATGTTATGGTGGGCCTTACCTTGAAAATGTGTTGTATTCACACCATCCACCTGGGTAGGTGGTGTGGGAAGCCACCATGATATTTGTGTTTCATTCATGCTGCCCAGCTATGGGCCCCACGTGATGTACTTGTGGGACCCACGTGATGTATGTATCTCCATCGTCCAATCTTTGGATAGTGAGACTTACCTTGATGCACGTGTAGAAAACAGATTGGCTGGAGTACCCTCACACCAGCTACGTACTTGTTATGTGTGCAGGGCCCACTTGATGTGTATGAGGCCCATTAGTACAACCCATTATGATGTATTCGAGGCCTATGGGCGGGGCCCATTGTGACGTATTCATGGTCTATCAGCAAGGCCCATCATAATGTATTTTTGGCCCATGTGCGGGACCCACTTGTTTGTACTTTGGTCCATGTGACAAGGCCCACTTGCCTTGCATTTTAAGGCCCATATGATGGGGCCGACCTGCTTGAAATTGAGGCCCATGGGCAAGGCCCATTGTGATGCATTCGAGGCCCATGGGCAAGGCTCATTCAGATGTATTCGAGGCCCAGGTATGTGGCCCATTTGATGTATATAAGACCCATGTGTAGGGCCCGCATGCTGTGTGTTTGAGGCTCATGTGTAGGGCCCACCTGTCGTGTATATGAGACCCATTAATGTGGTCCACTTGATGTATATTGAGGCCCATGGGTCATAGCCCCTTATGATGTATTTGAGGACCATGGGTCGTGGCCCATGGTAATGTATATTAGGCCCATGTATTCGGCCCATTGTGATGTATATTAGACCCTTGTATGAGGTCGTGGGCCCATTGTATGTTCGGCCCTATGTGGGCCACTCCTTGGGAGCAATGTTGGTTGAATGTCCACGTTGATGGGTAATGATGGTTAAATGTCCACGTTGTGACCTTCCCTTAGGCCTTGTTAGGCCATTCTCATCAATACAGATTGTTATGAGACTCCCTCATAGGTAGTGGTTATCTCACATGAGCGTACGATATGCGCAGGATTGATGCGTAACTGGATTGTATGACTCATGCATCTTGCATTGTGTATTGTGATTACTATACGCCCTAGTCACATCAGGACCGTAGCCTCCACAGGCATATCGTGGATAGCCAGATGGGACACCGAAAATCTGTTATTAGCATCGGGCTGCTATAGATGGCCCTGGGTGAAAATCCTTAAACTCTTTATGTAACAGAGGATGCCCCAACGTCGAGACCGAGTGGATATATATGAGCGGATGAGGGCCGTATACCAGTAGATCACGTCTCCCACTATGTCGTGGTCAATTGAGAGGGGGTGTGGCATTACCCGCCTAAGGGAGTAGGCATAACTAGGCTGAGTTTGACTAGCTCGTGAATGGGTCAGCTATCGACGTGCATGGCAGATATTGGCTAATTAATGACCAGGCAGATAATGAGGTCTCTTCCACTTGCCCAGTTGTGCGCTTGATGGGGGGCAAGCTGGTGTAAAGTGTACTAGACCCCGATGATGATCCCAGAGATGAAAGATACTGATATGTGGACTTATTGAGCGGAAATTGCATACTCATTCATTCATTCATTCACTATCCACTTGGGCTGGTGGTGCGCAACTATTTGTTACGTGTACCTTTGCAATGGCCAGAATTTCGGTTGGGGCGTGCGAGTAACCTGAGATCAAGAGTTTACCACATTGAGTCTGACTATCCAAATTAGTTATGGGACTAGTTTAGATAGAAGTCCCTTGTGATGGACCCCATAGCCTGCGATACTACGTACTATCATCCTGACTTCACACTTTAGCATGGTCATTCCATTCGCACCGCATATTGTATTACATCCGCAGTATATGACATTTTGGATTACTGTGTTTCTGTATTTATATGGTCTAGGTATAGCTGACGTTATACGTGAACTCGTCTGGAATTGTATATTGCTTTGCATCATCGGCATCTGATATTTAGCTCTTTATGACTCATCAATTACATAGCTGATCTGTATTGCATATTCTGATATTGATTGATTCATAAACTTGTCAGTATTTCTGCTTATTCCGATATCATATGATTCATGATCTTACCAGTATTTTCGATATTTTGTGATTATGGTATTGTATTGAATACTTGGCACTTACCTTGTGCACACACTTACACCACCCTCTAAGCTTTCTATAAGTTAATGCATGATAGATGCATGCAGCTGATGTTAGGTTGCAGCAGCGTGGAGCTTGGAG
Source organism: Magnolia sinica (assembly GCF_029962835.1). Classification (NCBI taxonomy): domain Eukaryota; kingdom Viridiplantae; phylum Streptophyta; class Magnoliopsida; order Magnoliales; family Magnoliaceae; genus Magnolia; species Magnolia sinica. Next base: position 42,668,046 of record NC_080591.1, on the reverse strand, counting down.
CATGTAACTGACTTCTGGGCCTTCGATTTCGATATATGTATTTCCCTTTCAGCATTGTATTCAAAAGTTTATATTAGTGGATATTTGATGATGATGTTGTCTTTGTGATTTGGGTATACTTGTGGTTATGCTTATTACGAGTTAAATGTACATTGAAAAAAAAATCTCCTTGTGGGATCCCAGGATTAGAATCTGGCGTATGGATGTTAGAAGCCGAAAATGGGGTACTACGGACGCTGTCGGTACCAGATTCGGCGATCGAAAATTTTATGAGCCTGGTTTATGAGTTTGGAGTGTGACAATGTCACTAGGGTATAAAAGCACTCGTGACATATAAGATGCGAAATGCATGAATTATACTATGCAAGTCATGCACCAAACCTGTACATAACGCGCGATCATTGTGGACGACCCTATGTTATATACAGTCCCCAAAGTTTATCAAGCTGAAGGGCATATGCTTTGAACAATCATCATCCTCAAGTGGCATACAAATGATGCATATGTGCATATAAATGTACATGATATCATTACACTAAGCATGTTACTAGTGTCCTATCAGGCCAAGTAAACTAGCATGTTATTTAACATATCATGTGATAATCGACCTTAATTAGCATAACATATACAAAGAGTAGACTCGAACAGTAGGCCCCAGTAGAAATATAGAGGTCTATGTAGTGTTGCCCACATCAGGCTAAATCGGCTCCTCATGTAGCCTGCATATATAAATCTAGTAACTGGATGTTAGGCATGGATAAGATACATATGCTACAGTGGGGTCCATTGGGAATGACCCGTGTGGACACACACATGTGTAACATGTTTGCCACTAGGCTATCAATCTATTGGGCACATGGCCCACTGATCATATCCCAAAACAATCATACTATCATCGACATCAATAGGATGATCTGCACCATTTGAACAATGCCAATGTAATCGACGGTTATAAATCAATGGTTAGTCACTAACAAGTGATCATGTGCTTGTGGCCCATCTGAGTTTTTGGATTTCATCACTTCAGGTAGAGTATACGCCACAACGGATTTAATACAATCATAGTGTCAACATTGCATATATACACTAATAAGGGATTTTTAATTGATGTATTAATTAATTTCAAACCCTAAAAATACTCCTCGTATTTAACTTGGGATCATAGGGATTCTTAATCTAGGGTGCCAAACATAGCTAAGGATTTCCAGAAATCTAGGAATCCCAAGTCCAAGAGATCCCCAAATCCAAGGGATCTAACATTCAAGGATTCCAAATTTAAGGGATTCCATATCCAGGGGATTCCAAGTCAAAAGGGTTTTCACCTCCACAGTTCCTTGTGGTGCGGCCCACCTAAAATTCAGATCAGCCTGAACCTTAGGCCCAAAGTCTTACTTGGCCTAAAGGAGAGAATGAAGGATGTGGATGGCAAAGAAACATCAAGGTGGGTCCCACGAGTGAGACCCTAATCCTTGAAAAAGGGACAGCCGCCCCTACCCTTGTTTCTCTCAGTGCGGTCCACCAGATATTCGAATCGGCCTGATATTTGGTCTCAATGGCAAGAATTAACTGAGAAACATATGGATGGTGTGGATCTAAGAAGTGCACCAAGATGGGTCCCACGAGTGAGAACCCACTCCAAACCTCCCATGCAAAGGGTCAAAGACTCTAGGGGGTGTTCCCAGCCTCTTGATGCTTGTGTGTGGCCCACCTAAGATACAGATTACCTTTTTTTGGGCTTAACAGTCCAAATGAAAGGTAGAATAGAATGGACGGCATAGATGAAACATAAACATCATCGTGGGCCCATAAGTGAAGCCCACATGGTGGCACTTTCAATGTGAGCATGCTGCTGGGCAACAATGTCCCTGGACGTTGTTTGCATCTAGTAGCCACGACTGCTGCCCCTGCTACTCTCTTAGTTCATTTTTATGGGTAGCGGGGTCCACCTAAACAAATCCACTCCGTCCATTAGATTGTCCAAGTCATTGTGGGCCAATGAGCTTTGGATCAAAACAACTTTAATGTTTTCCAACATCCAATGCGCTTGCACAAATCAATATGTTTAAATGGAAAATAAACATAATGGTGGGCCACACAAGGTGGTCCACACTATGATAGTATGCAAGATACGCTCCCCAATAGTTTGGCCCACCTATGAGCCCCACAACACTATCGAACTAAAAAAAAAAAAAAAAGGGAAGGAAATGGAAAGAAGAAGCACGAGAAGGAGATCTGGCCATCGAGGTGGTCCCCCGCCATTATGGGGTCTACCATACACTCCATACATGATTAAGTTGGGTCCCACCCTTGTGGACCCACTAAAAATAGAACAATACAAAGAAAAGGAGGACTTTGATCCTCCCAAGCAATCACAATGACGGATGAATGGTTGGATTAGCTTGGATCGATGATCGGACGGTCCACCAAGTTCCCTCACCCCTAATTTCCTCTAGCCTCTCTTTTCTCTTCTCTCTTTCTCTTACGCTCTTGATCTCTCCTAATTCTCTCTCAAGCTCTCTCTTTTCTCTTAAACCATCTCCCTAATCTTTCTTTCTCTTCTGTCTTTCTCTCTTAATCTCTCCCTAAGTCTCTAATCTTTTTATTTCTCTTAATCTCCTTCTACCCTTTTACTAGCAAATGGTAGAAATGAGAGGGAGTTTGGGGATTTTGTGGTAGAACTTTTAGGATAGGGAGGGAATTAAAAGAAGTTCGAGGGGTAGAATAGGGAGAGAAAAAGGAGAGAGGGATTACTAGGCATGGGCATGGCATGGGTTGCATGATGGGAGGGATGGGTTGCTTTAACTAATAGGGAGAGAGAAGTGATGGGTTGATTGATTGATTAATTGATGGATTTGATTGATTGGACATCCTTGGGATTTGTGTAATGGGGCACGCGTACCTTGCGCGACCTACCTTGAATTGTAACAAAACTACAACTTCTAATTTAGAGGTCGCAATGGGGCATGTCATGCTACGTCAAAATTGTAGAACTTGCGCAGTCACTAAGGTACAAGTCTTGGGGTGTTCCGGTACTAAAATAGGATCATGATCAAAATTCATCAATCTGGTCCACTAAGAACATGCTGGTACCGAAGTAGAAGCGTTCGAAAGGTCCCATGAGTTTAAGGGTCTTATAGCTCTTCCCCCCTCCCCTCAACTGAAAACTTTGTGCTTAGAATTTCTCAACAACCAATACCTTACACAAGGCACACTTGCCAAAGTGCTATGTTCAAAGTTTTTAAGTTCTCAAATGGGAATTCTAATTTTAGAATAAGTTGTAATGTAAACCTAAGGTGTGATTGTAAATTTCAGAGATTGGCATTCTAATCATTATAAGTTCAAAACAATTATGTAGGGAAGAATAGTTAACCTATGGCTATTAGTAGATATGTGATGCAGTTCTCAAGTTTTCCCAAGTCGCTCTGATAGAAACTTCTGTCATGCCCCAAACTCATGAACCGGGCTCACTAAATTCCCGACTACTAGATTTGTTGCCGACAACCTCTGTAGTATCACATTCTTAGCTCCTAGCTCTCATACACCATGTTTCGATCCTAACATCCTACAAGGAGGATTTTCAGGGTGATATATATATATATATATATATATATATATACATATATATATATATATATATATATATATATATATATATATATACACACATATATATATATGAGCATAACCATAACTGTACCAAAGTCACAAAACAACATCATCTCCACATATCTACTAATAAAATCTTTTAGTACATTATTGGAAGGGAGATACAAGATGAAATCATAACTTAAAGAACAAGCTCATGCTCCGAGCTCAATGCAGCTGATATGCTCTAGCATCACCTACAACGTAGACAAACACACATAAGCTTCCTACGAATCTTAGTAGAGTGTATGTGTGCATGTACACTGCATATGACAATAACACAGATATCAAAGTATGAGAAAGATGACGGATGGATAATCTTCCAAGTCCATGAATGTTGTTAGCCATAACAGCACTATGCAATGCAAGGCCTACATGGCCAAATGTCATATGCTATGGATGCAACACAAACATGCCAATCATCAACTAGTCCCACATATAATTACAGTTCGTATTTAGAAACATCATTGGGGTCTAGTACACTCTAATACTGGCTGGTGCCCATGGCGCACACAACCATGCCTCGTTAGTGGTATACCAATGCCCACCTTGCTCATCAATAAAAGACCCATTTACAAGCTAGTCAGACTCAACCTAGCTTCCAGCCCCTACCCTCAGTCGGATAAGGTCACACCCCTTTTTAACTGACCATGACATAGTGGGAGACGCGGCCTACTGGTATTTGTCACTTGGGAGATTATCTTATCCACTTAGTTTTAACGTTGAAGCATCCTACTAGTACCACAAGGGTTTAAGAAATTTCACCTAAGGACATCCATATCACCCTAATGTTAGAACAAATATTTTTTGTATCTAATTCGGCCATGTACGATATGCCTATGGAGGCCACAACCTTGATGTCACTAGCGTATAAAAGTGCCCATGACATACATGATGCAAAATGCATTAATTATACTATCCAAGTCATGCACAAACCTCCGCATACTGCGTACTCATTTGGGGCAACTCAATCTCATATCCAGTCTCCCAAGTTTATCAAGTTGAATGACATATGCTATGAATAATCGTCATCCACAACAGGCATGCAAATGATGCGTATGGGCACATAATTGGACATGATATCATTCGTCCTAGCATGTTACCAGTGTCCTATTAGGCCAAGTACACTAGCATGTTATCTAACATATCATGTGATAATGAACCTTAATTGGCACATCATATGTAGAGAGTGGGACCCGAACGAGAAGCCCCACTAGAAATATAGAGGTTAATGTAGTGTGGCCCACGTTAGACTAAATTGGCTCCTCATGTAGCTTGCACATACAAATCCAGTAACAAGATGTAAGGCATGGATAAGATACATATGCTATGATGGGGTCCACTAGGAATGACCCTGATGGACACCCACATGTGTAACATGTATGCCACTAGGCTATCAATCTATTGGGCAAATGGCCCACTGATGATATCCCAAAATGATTAGAGTATCATCAGCATCAATAGGATGATCTGCACCATTCGAACATTGCTGATGTAATCAATGGTTATAAATCGTTAGTTAGTCGCTAGGATGTGATCCTGTGTTTGTGGCCCATCTGAGTCTTGGGATTTCATCATTTCAGGCAAAGTATATGGCTCAATAGATTTAATACAATCGTAGTGTCAACATTACATCTTACACTAATTAGGGATTTTAAAATTGATTTATTAATTAATTTCAAACCCTACAAATACTCCTCGCATTTAACTTATGATCATAGGTATTCTAAATCCAACATGCCAAACATATTCAAGGGATTCTAGAAATCCAGGAATCCCAAGTCCAAGAGATCCCCAAATCCAATGGATCACATATTCAAGGATTCCAAGTCCAAGGATCTCAAATCCAAGGGATTTCGTATCTAGGGGATACCAACTCCAAGGGGTTTCCACCCCCCATAGTTCCTAACACGGTCTAAAGGAGAGAACGAACGATGTGGATGGAACAAAAACATCAAGGTGGGTCCCATGAGTGGGGCACTAGTCCTTGAAAAAGGGATAACCACCCCCTTCCCATGTTTCCCTTAATGAGGTTCGTTTGATATTCGAATCGGCTTGATATTTGGTCTTAATGGCTAGAATTAGTCAGGAAATAGAAGGACAATGTGGATATAAGAAATGCACCAAGATGGGATCCATGAGTGGGAACCCACTCCAAACCTCACATGCAAGGAGTCAATGACGCTGGGGGTGCTCCTAGCCCCTTGATGCTTGTGGTGTGGCTCAGATGAGATACACATTGGCTTTATTTTTGGGCTCAATAGTCCAAAGGAGGGGTATACTCAATGGCCGGCATGGACAAAACATATACATCATTGTGGGGCCCACGAGTGAAGCCCACATGGTAGCGTTTCCAAGGTGAGCATACCGCTAGGTAGAAGCATCCCTAGACGTTGTTTGCATTTATCAACCATGGTTGTTGCTCCTCCCACTCTCTTGATTCATTTTTAGGGGTGGTGAGGTCTTAAAAAAATCCACTCTGTCCATCATATTGGCCAGCTCATTGTGGGCCAATGAGATTTGGATCAAACCAATTTTAGTGTGTTTCAACCATCCAAATGTGCTTGCTCAAATCAATAGGTTTAAATGGAAAATAAACATCATGGTGGGCCATATAAGGTGGTCCACATTGTGATAGCTTGCGGGACACGTTCCCCAATAGTGTGGCCCACTTGTGGACCCCATAACATTATTGACGTAAAAAAATTAAGGGAAGGAAATGGAAAAGAGTAGCAAGGGAAGGAGATCTAGCATCGAGGTGGTCCCTGCCACTATGGGGTCTACCATACACTTTATACACGATTAAGGTGGGTCCCACCCTTGTGGCCCACCAAAAATAGAATAACACAAAGAAATGGAGGGTTTTGATCCTCCAATGCACTCACAATGGCGGATGAATGGTTAGATCAACTCGGATCGAAGATCGGATGATCCACCAACTCCTATCCACTCCTATTCTCCTACAATTTCTCTTTTCTATTCTCTTTCTCTTATCCTCTTGATCTCTCCTAATTCTCTCTCAAGCTCTCTCTTTTCTCTTAAACCATCTTCCTAATCTTTCTATCTTTTATCACTTTTCTCTCTTTCTCTCCCTAATTCTCTCTAATCCTTTTCTCTCTTAATCTCTTTTTACTCTCTTGATAGCAAATGGTAGAAATGAGAGGGAGTTAGGGGATTTTATGATAGAACTTTTACAATAGGGAGGGAATTAAAAGAAGATTGAGGGGTAGAATGGGGAGTGAAAGAAGGAGAGAAGGATGGCTAGACATGGGTTACATGATGGGAGGCATATGTTGCTTTGACTTATGAGGAGAGAGAAGTGATGGCTTAATTAATGGGTTGATAGATGGATTGATTGATTGATGGATAGATGGATTGATTGATTGATTGATTAATTAATGGATTTGATTGATTAGACAACCTTAAGATTTATGTAAGTGGGGCCTACGTATGTTGTGTGACCCACATCAGATTGTGCCAAAACTACAACTTCTAATCTAGAGGTCGCACTAGGCATGCCATGCGACGTCGAAATCGTAGTGTCTGCACTGTCCCTAGGGTACAAGTTTTAGAGTATTATGGTACTAAAATAGGGTCACGATCAAAATTCATCAATCTGGTCCGCCAGGAACATGTCGGTGCTGGAGTAGAAGCGTACGAAAGGTCCCACGAGGTTACGGGTCTCACATACACAAGATCCTACTAGCGTACACTCCTGTCGGAGGCTCTCGCAAGAGACTTTAGTTGGTTCTCTGTAGGCTAACTATTAACCAAGGTTCTCATCTAAGGACCTATGTTTATTCCCTCCAATTGCTTATAGGAGGACTAACACATATGCACCCATGTCTGGTGGCCTACACAACAACTTAATTTAGGCCCTACACAAGATCCAAGGACCTACGCAATAACTTAGGTTTTAGGCTTTATACAAGAACCAAGGTCCTATACAAGAACTTAGATTTAGGCCCTATAAAAGAGCCAAGGTCCTACACAAGAACCTAGTTAAGGTTGGGTCACAAACTCTTACCCTCAATCCTACATAAAGAAAGAGAGTATGTAGACTCTTACACTTAACAACTTACTTGTCGAATTGAACCTGTTTTATAGTGCCTTTTTGGGTAGCTTGATCGATGCTCTCCCATGCTTCAATTAGCTCCCTTTTACTTCCTCGATCATGATGTCGATGATTTGCCAAGGCTTTAGATCCAAGATCAAACACTTTGCATGTAGTGCTCCTTAGAGGTACTAAGGTGATTAGAAGTTGGTTGAATTTACTACAACTAATGAAAAATTGTAATTCCTAGGAGATTCACCTAGATGGGTCTTCTAGGGAATTTAAACAATGGTATGCCTATAAAGGTTTAGTCTAATCTCTAAAAAAATATAGTACAAGCACATCTTCATAATGGATGTTAGAATCCTTATTAAAGTGTTAATCTCAAGGAAGATGACTTAGAATTCATTGGTTTAGAGGCTTGGGATGAGGGATATGATCATGGATTCACTTAAACTTCTATTGCATCAAAAACTCATCAAAATGCCCAAGACTGAATGACCTTTATAAGAAGTTCAAGTTCCAACGGTCAAAAAACAGGAAGATAGTGACTCTGTTAATGTCGTCGAAAGGTCTTCGATGACATCGAGGTGACCTTTGATGCCATAGAAGGGTACCTCAATGCCATCGAGAAAATTAGATAATATGATTTGTTCTTGCTACACATATCTGAGTAACCTGTTCGATGCTATCGAGTGGTCTTAATGTTATCGAAGCGAACATTTGATGCTATCGAAGTGAACCTTTGATACCATTGAGAAAATCAGATAAAATGATCAATTCTTGCAAGACATATCTAACTTCCTGTTTGATGCCATCGATGGAGTCTTCGATGCCATTGAAGACCCCTCAAGGTCTATCTGATGGGATCGAACACCACTCAAAATCTGTTGTTTTAGGCCTATGTTTGTAAATGCTAGGATGTTGAGCACACATAGGTTCTCAAATTTCGTGAGACAAAACCACTTTAAGATAGAACTTCAAGATCGGTCTATGTTTAAGGGAAGATCAAGTTCAAGATCAGTTTATGTTCAAGAAAATATAAAGCCCAAATTTAAGACAAAGTCCAAGACGAAGTTCAAGTCAAAGTGAATCAGATATTTGATATATCTCAGGTAATATAAACCCTAGAAAGACCTTAAGACTAGGTGCTTTCAAAAATGTTTGATCATGGGTTTTTCCCTTTGTTTTTGCTTGGAATTTAGTCAGCCTAACTTCTGGTTCGACCAGCTTAAGCTTCCTCGGCCAGCCTAACTTTCAAGCCTGAGCAAATAACAACTTTTTGTTGAAAATTCGACTAGCCTAAGTTTTGGTTCGGCTAGCCCAAGCTTGAAATTTAGCCAACCCGAGAAAGTTCAGGTGAAATTTTAGCAACATTTTCTTTTAGAATTCGTAGGAATTAGGCCAGCCAAAGGACAGATCTGGCTAGCCGAATTGTGATGTTCGGCCAACTGAAATTGACCTCAGGCTAGCCGAATTTTGGAAAATTCTTATCCTATGCATTTCGAAATCCGTTGAACAAAATTCAGTGAACTCGGGCTAGTCGAAGACTATCTTAAGCTAGCCAAATTTCTAACTTATTTGCCTATAAATTGAGTCTTTCTCTCATTCCGAATTACATAAAATTATTGTCATAATTCTTCTTCAAGAGAGAGAGAGAAGTTTAAGTCCTCGGCAAGCTATTTGTTGGTATTTATAATTTATTTTAAATAGCTTATTCAATTCTCTTTATTCTCAGATCATTTTAGACTTAATCTAAGAGAGTAAACTATACTCCTCTTTGAGATCTAAGAGAATTAAATTAAGTAGCATTTGGATTTTTCATAAATAAAATCTATAGAACCCTAGACTCTTTCTATCTAATTGAACACTATGCCATCTATGTTCAAGAAGGAGGTCCTTCTGCTACATCTTCTTCATCTAAAGATAAGTATACCTTCTAAAACTCTATTTAGGTTTTTCTGATATCTTCTGTGAAAATCTCAGTTGAGGTTTTGTCTGAGATAGATTGTGAAAATCTCAGTTCGGGTTTTTATTGTGATAGCCCGTGAAAATTACAAGGAACTGTAACAGGTTATTAAGGTGACCCTTTGAAAACCTCTTTATAGTGAAAGCCAAAATTACGAGGGAAGTAATTTTGGGAGTGGAGTAGGTGTGGTTGTTTTTAAAGCACTGAACCACTATAACTCCTTGTGTCATGTGGTGAATGCTTTATTATTATTTTTGGTGGTTGAATATATTATATTTCAGTTTTATAGTGAATGTTGTAACTCTTTAATTTACTCATGCTAGTTTGAAGTTTTGATTTTAAAGACATTCGTGAAATAAGGTTGTCCTGCCTAAAATTTTAAGTGAAGGTTGTCCTATATATTATTTAGAATCAAGGTTTCAATACTCAAGCAAATGAGATCTTTGTATTATTTACATATTCAATATTTGTTTTGATTATTTGGCATTGTCATATTCACCCTCCTCTAGCACATCGCTAGCTCTCCATTTCAAGTGGTATCAAAGAGGGTTGCTCTTTTTAGTTTTTGGATTTACATCCTAGAGCTAGATTCAGAGCTTTAATATTTTAAATTTCGAAAGCCTATCCATTACCAGACCACCTCCCTTTGATGGCTTTAATTATTCATATTGAAAAGACAAGATGAAGATTTTTCTCAAATCCATGGATGAAAGTGTGTGGTAAGCCATGATATCTAAATGGATCCCTCCTATGATGGAAGTAGTAGCTGATGATGGAACCATATCAATGAAAGAAACCACATTTACTTTTTAGACTACTGTTTAGAAAAGTGAAAGTAGTGCAAATGCAAAAATGCTTTAGTGCAATAACTTATGCTCTATCACTAGATGAATTCAAAAGAATCATTTTTGCAATACAACTAAACAAGCATGGGATATTCTCGAAATGACACATGAAGGCACAACTATTGTCAAAAAATCTAAAATCCAAATCTTCACAAAAAAATTGAGAAAATTCGTATGGAAGAAAATGAGCCTTTTATAGACTTTTATACGAAACTAAATGACATAGTAAATTCCATGTGGGGTCTTGAAGATAGAATCCCTAAAAGCAAGGTTTGCACAAAAATACTACGATCACTTCCTGATAGGTTTAATTCAAAGGTTAATGTTATACAGGAACTAAGGGATACAAATACTATGAAGGTTGAGGAGTTAGTTGGTTCTCTTCAAACTTATGAGCTGAATTTCAAAGCTCCTAAAGTCAAGTCCATTACTCTTAAATCTTCTAAATCTAATTTAAAGGAAACTAATGTAAATTTTGATTTTGAAGATAACGAAGATGATATGGCTTTGTTGGCAAAGAAATTTTATAGAATTTTCAATAATAAGAAAAGAATAGATTTTCAAAAACCGTTTAATAAAAGAAAAGGAAATTTAAATATTTGGAAATCTAAAAATAAAGACATTCAATGTTTCAACTATTCTGAATATGGGCATTTGGCTTATAGATATCCTTAAAAGGATAAATCTAAAAGAAAAGGCATGATAGCTACTTGGGACGAATCATTAGTCTAAAACTAATTCTGAATCCGATGAATCAGACCAAGAAAATGCAAATGATTTAAAAGTCTTTATGACTATAGTCAAAGTTAATTTTTCAGAGAACTGTGATATATCTAATTGTGAAACTCTAAGAAGTGACCCTAAAAATGAATATGATCTTCAAGATGCTTATAATGCCTTATACAGAGAAAGTTGTAAAATTGTGGTCAAATTAAAAATTCAAAAAGGAAATTATAATAAACTATAATTAGAACTTAAAAAAGTTATTTTAGAAAAATCTCATTTTTCTGATTGTCTTGAAAAAATAAAATTAGATATGAGTTTTAAGTCTTCTGAATTGTAAAAACTTAAAACCGAAAATGAGAAACTAAAACTTAAACTTTCTTCCCTTTAGAGTTCAAAGGACACTTGGAAATATACCATTGGTGACCAAAAACTTGAAAATTTGTTAACCACATCAAGGCGGTGTGGTGAGAAGTCTGGTCTGGGTTATATTAAAAATAACTTGTTGAAATCTAAGGATTATGCTCCAACTTTTGTAAAAGGAGAATCCTTGAACTCTAAAGCTGAGACTTTAAAAGATTCAAACTATAAAAGGAATGACTTCAAGAATTCAAACCCTTTTCAAGCCTCTAATGTAAAAAATAATGCCAACTCCTATAAAAATCAAAGGAATAATAACAAAAATCCTCCTTTAGCTAAAAAAATTATGGACTTGCTTAAAGAGCTATTGAAATCCAACTTGGATAAGACTGGAGTATATAGAAAAAAAAAAGAAAAAGAAATCCTAACTCCCAAATACAACAAAAAGTAAGAGATCCTCCTAAACCTAGAACCACAATGAAATGGGTTTCAAAGATTAAGTGTCTCATTGCCCACATAACATTCAAAGCAAGTAGCTATTTAAGATGGTACCTGGATAGTGGATGTTCGAGACACATGACATGTGATAAGGTTATACTCTCAAACATTAATGAAGTAAATGGCGGCTCAGTTACATTCGGAGATGGAAGCAACTGCAACATAATTAGCCAAGGTAATATACAACTTCCTAACTTACCTCTCTTCGAAAATGTTCTATATGTCGAAGGATTAAAACATAATCTTCTGAGCATATCTCAGATCTATGATAATAAACATAGTGTAAAAATTTTAAATCATGGATGTGAGATAATAAATGAGAAAGGAAATGTAATATTCTAGTACATCTGAAAATTTATATATAATTGATAACTTTTACTCAACAAACCATTCGTGTTACATGGTCCAAACAGACGAGACTGAACTATGACATAAATGTCTTAGGCATGTAAACTATAGAGATATATATAAATTGAGCAAAAGATATTACTTACATGGCCTACCCAAACTGAAAAAGATAGAAAAAGTATATGGCACATTTCAAATAGGTAAGCAAATTAGGTGTAGTCATAAGAAAGTGAACTCCTTAGCCACGGCTGGACCTCTTGAACTTCTCCATATGGATTTAGTTGGACCAACTAGAATGGAAAGTAGAGGTGAAAATAAATATTTTCTGATTGTAGTTGATGACTACACTAGATATACTTAGGTTGCCTTTCTAAGTGAAAAATCAAATACTCTTGATGAAGTCAGAAAAATTTTAAAACGTATCCATACCGAAAAAGAGTTATCTGTGGTTAAAATTAGAAGTGATCATAGTATCGAATTTTAAAATAGTAATTTTGAGAAATACTGCAATGATCAGTATATTACATGAAAAATACGTCAACAAAATGGGGTTACTAAAAGAAAAAAATAGAATTCTTCAAGAGATGGCTAGTGTAATGCTAAATAGCATGAACCTACCAAAAAATTTATGCGCTGAAGCTTTTAGTACTGCATGCTATATAATTAATTATGTTTATATTAGAAAAGGTAAAACCAATACATCTTATGAATTATGGTATAATAAAAAGCCCATAGTTAAATATTTTCGAGCTTTTAGAAGCAAATTCTTTATTTTACGTGACCGAGAAAACTTGGAAAATTTTGAAGCCAAAAGCGATGAGGGAATATTTCTTGGTTATGCTCTAAATAGTCAGGCATATTGTGTTTTTAACAAAAGAACAGGAATTATACAAAAATCAATAAATGTTGTGATAGATGATCAATAGATCACACCTAGTCCTAATCAGGATAATGATAATGTCAATTTGATTAATATACATAACTCTTCATCTAAATCAGACAATATTGAGTTAAGGTTAGTAAAAAACCATCCGACTAATTAAATACTTGATAACCCTCACACCGACATTCAGACAAGAAGACAACTAGAAAATGTATGTAATCATGTCTACTTTACTTCCTAAACTGAACCTGGTAATGTAAATGAAACACTTACTAATGAAAGTTGGATAAATGCCATGAAAGATGAATTAAATCAAATTATTAGAAATGATGTATGGTATTTGGTTTCCAGATCTACTAATAAACATGTGATTGGAACCAAGTGGATTTTTAAAAATAAAACTGATGAAATAGGAAACATTATTATCATAAATAAGGCACCATCTTCCTCTGGGTCAGATTAAGCTAAATGATCCCTCGATGCCTACACCATCTTTCTCTGGGGTCATATTAAGCTAGATTTATTTATCTTTCTAACTTATGTTTGTTCTGTACTTAAACGTATTTTGTGACTTTTCTTCATACTTTGGATTGCCTTGATGACGTATTAGCTGACATTTGAATATTCTTGATAATATGGTTTAGATATTTAATGCGTTAACCCTAATTCTCCTACTACATGCTCATTCTATACTTTGATATTTATATGTTATTCTTCCTTTGTCAACTTGTGACAAAAAGGGGGAGAGACTAGTATGGAATGCTACATAGTAGAATGTATGGAATGATATATATGGAATGTTATGCATGGAAAATGCTATTCTCACGGAGAGTAAGTTATTAGGGGGAGTGTCAATTTTGAGCTGAAGATTATAGGCTAAGAAGACTTTAAGGGCAGCTTCAATGTTATTAAAATTTGTGTATGGTTGATTTTGTAATAGAATGTGTATTGTGTGTTTTGTCACGAAATTAACAAAGGGGGAGATTATAAGTGCTAGGATGTTGAGCATACATAAGTTGTTAAATTTTGTGAGGCAAAACTACTTCAAGATAGAACTTCAAGATCAGTCTATGTTCAAGAGAAGATCAAACTCAAGATCAATTTATGTTCAAGAAAAGATCAAGCATAGATCCAATACAAAGTCCAAGACGAAGTTCAAGTCAAAGTGAATCAGATATTTGATATATCTCAAGTAGTATAAATCATAGAAAGATCTTAGGACTAGGTGCTTTCAAAAATGTTTGATCATGGGTTTTTAACATTTGTTTTTGCCTGGAATTCGACCAACCTAATTTCTGGTTCGGCTAACCCAACTTTCAAGCCCGAGCAAATAACAAATTTTGTTGAAAATTCGACTAGCCCGAGTTTTGGTTTGGCTAACCCAAGCTTAAAATTCGGCCAGCCCGAGAAAGTTCGGGTGAAATTCCATCAACATTTTCTTTTAGAATTCACGAAAATTCATCCAGCTGAAGGACAAATTCAGCTAGCCAAATTGTGATGTTCCACCATCTGTACTTGACTTTGGGCTAGCCGAATTTTGGATAATTCTTATCCCATGTAATTTGAACTCCGTTGAAGAAAATCTGGTGAACTCGGTTTAGTTAAAGACTATCTTGGGCTAGCCAAAGTTCTAACTTATTTACCTATAAATTGAATCTTTCTCTCATTCCGAATTATACAAAATTATTATCATAATTCTTCTGCAAGAGATAAAGAAGCTCAAGTCCTCGGTAAGCTATTTGTTGGTATTTTTAATTTATTTTAAATAGCTTATTCAATCCCCTTTATTCTCAGATCATTTTAGACTTAACTAATAGAGTAAACTATACTCCTCTTTGAGATCTAAGAGAATTGAATTAAGTAGCATTTGGGTTTTTCATAATTAAAATCTATAGAACCCTAGACTCTTTCTATCTTATTGAACATTCGCCATCTACATCCAAGAAAGAGGTCCTTCTGCTACAAGCTTCTGCTACATCTTCTCCATCTGAAGATAAGTATACCTTGTAAAACTCTATTTAGGTTTTTCTGAGATCTCCTGTGAAAATCTCAATTGAGGTTTTGTCTAAGACAGCCTGTGAAAATCTTAGTTTGAGTTTTTATTATGATAACACGTGAAAATCACAAGAAACTGTATCAGGTTATTAACATGACCCTGTGAAAATCTTTTATAGTGAAAGCCAAAATTACGAGGGAAGTAATTTTAGGAGTGGAGTTGGTATGGATGTTTTTAAAGTACTGAACCACTATAACTCCTTGTGTCATGAGGTGAATGCTTTATTATTATTTTTAGTAGTTGAATGTATTTTATTTCAGTTTTATGGTGAATGTTATTGTGAGACCCATATCCTAGCCCATACCGTTCCGTAGTCTTCCGCAATCCTCTCGGTCAAATTTTGGAGACTCGTGATTTATTATCAGCTTGTGCACAACCCTGAGTCGTATCCTGTCGATCTGAGTCGGCTCGACCCGAGACTTATACCAGTGCGACTTCGCCGTCGCCGCGGTTCCGACGCCGAGTCTCGTACGCCGAGGCGATACCCAGGCCAGGAGATGTAGGCCCGCGTTCAGATACAGAAAAACGCCGTGCATTGCAAATTCTGAGAGAATCTCTACAACACGTCACATCAATCAATCAATGTACAAGTCAAGTACATATCCCATCACACCCATCCCTCTCTCACCGATAAGTCAACAACACCCATACTTATCCCATCACATTCTTACTAAAAAAGTCAAGGCAACCGATATATTCCCATGTCATATCCCTTACACCACTTCCCCCCCCCCCCCCCTCTCTCTCTCATTTCTCATTTTCATTCCAAGCAAATCCCATGAGTCCAACGTCCAAGCTCTCCATGAGAAGAGCTAGTGTGGCCCACCTTCCTACCACCCAATCCCACCCAAGCTTCATCTCGACCGTCGAAAAACATTCCATGGAGCTCTAGATCGCATTGGTGGAAGGAGTCCTAGATCTAAAGATTGTTGTATGACCTGGGTGAGAAGATCCAGACCTCAGGTGGACCACACAACAGGAAACAGTGGAGATGATAACGTCCACGGTTGAACCCTTTGTTGGTACCACTATGATGCATGTGTTTTACTCGAGACCATCCATCCATTGGACGTGGACCCTACATGGCAGCATGTGGGGCCCACCTTGCATGATGTATGTGTTACATCTAGATCGTCCATCTAGATTAGCCAGATCACGGGCTCACCTAATCCTGACCGTCCAGGTTCAGGCGTTCAGCAGCAATTGCTACTAGACCATTGAAGGGAAAATAAATATCAGCTTGATTTTCAGCTGAGGTGGGCCACACGTGTGGACCCACCTCTTATGTATGTGTTCTATACATCCGTCTGTCTAGGGGATGGCCCACCCCACACGTGTGGGAGGGGCCCACCTTAATGTATTTATTAAATCTGCACTGTCCAGCAAATCTGGATGGTGGCTACACCATTGATGTATTTATTCTATACCCACACTGTCCATCAGGTGGACCACTGCAAAATCAGTGGGGGATTGAACGGCTACCCTTGGACCCCCCTTTTTGGGTGCACAGAAGTTTTAGATCAAAATGATCTTTGTTTTTGCTCTTAATTCCAGTCATCGTGACCTTATGATCAAGATGGACGAAAAATAAAATGGTGGGCCCATGAATTTAAATGGTGAAAATCATTATCTCCACTGTTATTGTGGTATGGCCCAGATGATCTCCCAATGGGATTTATTTTTGGTAATGCTCTAAAATGACCTTTAATTGATGTGTGGGCCCGACCTTGATGTGATGTATGATGGGCCCATATGAGAAGCCCTTTATGAAGTTTATGAGGCCCATTAGTGCGGCCCATGGATGTAGCCCACATGATATGTATGAGGCTCATTAATGCAGCCCATGGATGCATTCCACTTAATGTATATGAGGCTCACTGGTGCAGCCCATGTGAAATGGCCGGCTCGATATATATGAGGCCCATCGGTGCAGCCCATCCATGAGGCCTATCATGACGTATTTTTGGCCCATGCGATAGGGCCCAACCATTGCATATTTGGAACCCATAAGATGAGGCCCATCATGATGTATTTTGGCCCATGGATGAGGCCCACATGTTTGTATTGATAGGCCCAGACATGTGGCCCACATGTTGTATATGAGGCCCACGTATGGGGTCCATGGTGATGCATTTACGGCCCACTGGTGTGGCCCATATAATGTGGCCCACTTGATATATATGAGGCCTAGTATTGAGGCCCATGGGCGAGGCCCAATATGGTGTATTCAAGGCCCATGGGCGTGGCCCATTGTGATACATTTGTGGCCCATGGGCAAGGCCGATATGGTGCATTTAAGGCCCATGGGCATGGCCCATTGTGATACATTTGTGGCCCTTGAGTGAGGCCCATGGCAATGTATAGTAGGCCCTGGTGTGAGGCCATGGGCCCACTATACGTATAACTCTATATGGGTCACTCCTTGGGAGCAATGTTGGTTAAATGACCACATTGATAGGTAATAGTGGTTGAATGTCCACATTGTGACCTTCCCTTAGGCCTTGATAGTCTCATTCTCATCATTCTCTTGTGGGTTAACCCTAATCAGTGGTCCCCACTTGCCATAGACGGATGGCTCATGCTATCGGATTTGTTATAACCACGGTCGAGGGGCGATTTTTATATTATGGTTGATCGATTGTTCATCTATGGACCCCGCCTTCTTTATATGCTGATTATCGAGGCCGATTGTCAAGGCCAAGTCAGATTGTCGAGGCCGATTTCAATTTCGATTGTCGAGGCCGACTCCGATTCCGATTGTCGAGGCTGAGTCAGATTATTGAGGCTGATTCTGACTGTCGAGGCCGATTCCGATTGTTGAGGTTGATTCTGATTTCGATTGTTGAGGCCAATTGTATACGCTGATTATCGAGGCCAATTTCGATTATCAAGGCCGATTCCGATTATCAAGATCGATTACCGAGGCCAATTTCGATTACCAAGGCCGATCGTCGAGACCCATATGATGTATATGCGGCCCGTATTTAAGGCCCATTGTGATGTGTATTCAACCCATGTTTAAGGCCTAATGTGATGAATGTGGGGTTTATGTGATGAGGCCCATTGTGATGCATTTGAGGGCCAGGCGATGGAGCCCATTGTGATGTATATTAGGCCCATGTGAGAGGCCTATCGTGATGCGTATTAAGCTCTTGAGTGAGGCCCATGGTGTTGTATATTAAGCCCTTGTGTGAGGCCATGGGTCCACTATATGTTAGGCTCTATATGGGCCACTCGTTAGGGGTAATGTTGGTTAATGTCCACATTGTCGAGGCCGATTATCGAGGCCGATTGTCGGTGCCAGTTATTGATACCGATTATGAGTATGTGATAACATACCATCATGATACATGCCCATACGCATCATCTGCATGTTTATTATGAGATGTGATTGACCATTACATATGCCATGGTATAGATGGTTTATGAGACTCCTTGATAGGTGGAGTTATCCCACATGAGCACACAGTATGCGCAGGATTCATGCATCTTGTATTATGTGATTGTGATTACTATATGACCTAGCAACATCAGGGCTGTGACCTCCGCAGGCATGTCGTGGATGATCAGATGGGACACCAGAAATATTTGGATTCGAGCATCTGGGTACTTTGGATGTTTGTAGGTGAAAGTACCTAAACCTTCGAAGCCAAGAGACGCCCCAACATCTAGACCGAGTGGATATATGAGCGCCCGAGTGCCGAATACCAAGAGGCCGCGTCTCCCACTATATCGTGGTTGGTTGGGATGGGGTGTGGCCTTATCCGCCCGAGTGAGGTCGCTGTAAGCTAGGCTGAGTTTGACCAGCTCCTAAATGGGTCCGCGATCGACGAGCCGAGTAGGCATTGGTATACTACTAGCAGGCGGGTAGTGAGGTCTTTTCCACTCACTGGGCTACATAGCCGGCTAGCTTGGAGTGTACTAGACCTCGGTGATGATCCTAGAGATGTACAATAGTTATTTGTGAAGTAGGAGTTTCATATTCATTCATTCATTCATTCACTCACTATCCACTCGGGCTGGTGGTGCGCAACTAACCTGAGATTAGGAGTTTACAATAGCGATTTATTACGTGTACCTTCGTAATGGCTAGGATTTCGGTTGGGGCACATGACTAACTTGAGATTAGGAGTTTACCACATTGAGTCTGACTATTCAAATTTAGGTATGGGACTGCTTTGGGTAGAAGTCCCTTGTGATGGACCCCATAGGCTGTGATAGTACGTACTATCATCCCGAATTCACACTCCAGCATAGTCATTCCATTTACACCACATATTGCATTACATCCGCTACATATGGCATTTTGGGTTACTCCGTTTCCACATTTATATGGTCTAGATACGGTTGACAGTATTCATGAACTTATTAGGAATTGTATATTGCATTGCATCCTCGGCATCTAGTATTTGGTTCTTTATGACTCTTCATTTGCATAGCAGATCTATATTGCGTACTCTGATATTGTTCGACTCATAGACTTACAAATATTTCTGATATTGTATGATTATAGCATTGTATTGAATACTTGGCACTTACCTTATGTACACACTTACACCACCCTCTAATCTTTTTATAAGCTTATGCACGATAGATGCGTGTAGGTGATGATAGGTTGTAGCAGCGTGGAACTTGAAGCATGTACCTGACTTCTAGAGCTTTGATTTTAACATATGTATTTTGCCTTTCAGCATTGTATTCAAATGTTTATATTAGTGGATATGTGATGATGATTTTCCTTTGTAATTTGGGTTAACTTGTGGTTATGCTCATTACGAGTAAGTGTACATTGGAAAAAAAATCTTCTTTGTAGGATCTTAGGATCGGAATCTGGCGTATGGATGCTGAGAGCCGAGAATGGGGTACTACAGATGTTGTCGGCACCGGATTCAGCGATCGGGAATTTTGTGAGCTCGGTTTCTGAGTTTGGGGCATGACAGTTGTAACTCTTTAATTTACTCTTGATAGTTTGAACTTTTGATTTTAAAGACATTTGTGAAATAAGGTTGTCCTGCCTAAAATTTTAGATGAAGGTTGTTCTACGAATTATTTGGAATCAAAGTTTCATTACTCGAGCAATTAACATCTTTGTATTATTTACATATTCAGCATTTATTTTGATTATTTAGCATTGTTCTATTCACCCCCCCCCCTCTAGGACATCGCTAGCTCTCCATTTTAATGTTTTCATAGCAGCTTCGCAGCTCTTCTAGCCTTACTTATCATGTTCTAATTAGGTTCCTAACATTAAGGGATGATTAACAAGGTTTACGTATTAAGCAAAGATCATTTAGAGGTTAAAGGGTTATGCTCACCAAGGCACCTCATTTACCTATTCTTTATTCCTTGATGCTCTTGTATCTTGTGTCTTTTGTCTTTAATTTCTAAAGGCTCAACCGACTACATTACACAAGGACTCAGGTGATTGAAAAACAAGATGCACAAATCAGTGGAATAACCGAATTGTCATTCTAGGTTATTAAATATCTGCATTACCACCTCGATCGGTCATGGCTTAAGATATTCAAAGTGATCGACCGACTAGAACTTTTCACTACTATGGTACATGACTCATAGAACGATTACCTTTAGCCGATTTGAAGTCATGATGTCACCTATCTCATTAATGTTCCTCATCGATCAAACTTTTTCTTCAAAGCTCAGACACCTAGCACTTAGTCTCTTTCATAGTCGTTTGCTTAGTGGACTAAGGTGGATGGGAAATTACGCGCAGCTTTTCGTGGAAACCTCATTTATTTCTGTTGCACATTCAAACTTTTTAGGAACCAAATCGGAACCACACCATCTGTCTCGTGCATCCCAACCATTGTAGCCTACTCAATGCGAACATTATTATCCCTGGCACTACTTATAAAAGCATCACACATTCTGGATTTATGTTATATGTATGGCTTCAACTCAATAGTAAGCCTCGACTTCCATGGCCTCTATCATGTTCCACTCATAGTCGCTGATCATTCTCAAGGAGATCTTTAAAGATGAGATAGGATACTTCTTTTAGTCTGCTCTCCTCCACAACATCTATCCATTTACCATGGATGCCACTAAGGCGGCAAAAACTGACGAACCTCTATAGGAAATCTTAGAGGTTCTTTTCACCCTACGATGGTATTCCAACCTACTAGAGGAACAAGCAGCCATCCATGCTGAGTCTAAGACCTTCTCAGGTCACTACGATGTTACGTGGAAGGACTGATTGCATTGGGTTCATTGACATCGCTTTGATAAGAAAATATTGCAATTGCTGGAGGCTCGACGCAATGACCTAGTCATCAACCTCTCAAAGGTTTCACGCCTTTACCCAGAATGGGATCGACCACACTCCCATGAGCTCCTAAATTTCATCAAGTCCCAGATAGATTTCTATATGACTTGTGAAGAATCTAGTAGGTCTAAGGAGTTGAAGGTTGTGCAAGAGGTTGCAACAATCAAACGATGCCTTGACATGGTGATAGGCCTTCTTCACAACACCACGGCCGAGCGCCTATCGTGAGGAGAAAGCACATGCAGGCTTAGGAGGCGAAGGAGTTGGCCGGTAAGGAATTCAAAGAGCTCAAGGAGACCTACCTTTGAATTGGCCAACCGGTTGTTCATATTGTAAGTGCTATAGTTTATAGCCCCTTTTTGTTGTCAAATTTGTGGTGCCAAAGACACTATTATGAAGCGTACATTTGTGAAGAATAATGCTTTACTCAAGCTCAACTTTGATTGACAAGCACTGTTCACAAGTCAAGATCTCAAGAAGCTTTCAAGTTCAACCTCAAGATCTCAAGAAGCTTTTAAGTTTGAACTTCATCAAGACTTCAAACTTCACCACTTTCAAAGGTCACTTATCTCCTATGTTCAATGTCCTTACTTCACTATTGAGGTATGACTGACCTTAGGTTGACCTTTAGAGTAGGCCATTTTGGATACATAATTCATATGTTTTATATAAGTGAGTTTATGTTGTTCTAAGACTAGTCCTGGACCTTGTTGGACTAGTCCTAGCACTGCTTCGACCTGTCTAAGAAATTCCTAGATCAGTCGTAAGTTTGTTGCAAAATTCAGATATTTTCTGTTAGGCTTCGACTAGTCTTAGGGACTGTTTGACTAGTCGTATGAACAGTGTCAACTGTTTCTTCGACCAGTCGTAGACCTACGACTTAAAATACAGCGTTGAAATTCGGCTAGCTTCGACTAGTCGTGTGCAACCTACGACCAGTCGAAGGAGACCTATGACCAGTCGTAGATCACCTACGACCAGTCGTGAAACCGCTAGATCTTCTCTCGCCTGAATTTTCAAATATCTGTTGGTTCTACGACCAGTCGTAGAGGTCTTTGGACCAGTCGAAGACGTGATTTGTTCACCTATAAATAGAGCACGAATCTCAGAATTAAATAATGAATTTCAAGCTAATTTAATTTGGCCTTCTGAGAGATAAGTCTGTGCTCCATTTTAAGCTAAGTGTGCATATTTAATATTCTCTTTCTTTAGCTTTTCTTATTTGATTTTGTTTCTATATTCCAATCTTATTTGAAAAGAGGAATTGTTGTATTCCATCTTCTTGGAATCAAAATCAAATAGAGCTACGCCCAATTTGGTTTAATTTAAAATCTATTAGAACCTAGAACCATTATAAAGTGAGTATTGGACATTGAACTTTGACATTCAAATCTCTACTCCGACTTGGTTCTTATGGGCTGCTACAACGAAGGAGAAAGTCAGGTATTTTGCGTTTGTGTAATTTACTTTCATTTGGTTTTCTTTTGGGATTTGCCAGAAAAATCTCATTGTATTGGTTATCTGAGGAGAGCCAGGAAAACTCAGAAGAGGGGTTTTTTAATTGTGTAAGCCCATAGAGAAAAACACAATTGTGAAGGTTTTGGGTGAACCTGAAAAACCTATCTTTGATAGTGAACGCTGATATCCCCTGTGTGAGGATATTAGGATTGGAGTAGCGCTATGTGGCTATTGTTGAACAGTTGGTGTATACACAGGCGAACCACTATAACTCTTTGTCTTGTGATTTGAATGCTTGCTTAAGTTTTATATCTCTTTTCATTCAAATTTGTGGAATGTATGTGTGGATGTGAATGTTGTAATATTTACATTTCAAGCACAGTGGGAATGTTGTAATAATTTAGTTTTAAATTCCTGCAATTTATTTCAATTCCACTCTATTTATTTATTCCTCTCCGGTTTGAGTTATTGATACAAAGGACGTTCTAGAAATAAGGTTGTCCTGCCATAAACCCTTGGTTTTTATGGTATAAGGTTCTCCTTAGAACTAAATTCGTATCAACCTCTCAATACTTGTTTAGTGAGGTTGCTTTTATTTCAGCATTGTGATTTGATTTAGTTTATTTGGCTATTTATCTTTTTTTATTCCACTGTTAAAGTTTTATTTTAGCATCGTCCTATTCACCCCCCTCTCTAAGATGTATAGCTAGGCCATTTCACATATCTCCCCTTTTTTCTCTCTCTCTCTCTATTTTTTTTATAATTAAGCGGCTTATCATTTAAAGCATTGTTCATACAATACAAATTTGTTTTCCTTTATTCTATTGCTTATAGTAGGACACTTTTTTTCTCCCTTTTTTATGTTTATTCAGCCTGTCCTTGCACTAACTCCCATAAAGAGGGATAATATGTTTTCAATAATCTCCCATTAATCAGAACCTTCACAACTTTTTCGTTTATATCTTTTAAGAGATAGGCTCCACCCTTAAGAACCTGAATGACAATATGGTCAATCCCATGTGGGAGAAAATTTATTACCCAAAGCATGATATGTGTGCCCAACTGGCAACATGACTTTCCAACCTTATCTCCCTCCCCAAAGGATTTTCCTTTTACTCTCTTATTATATGCTCAAGCAACGATCAATTTATTTGTAATGATGGAATTAAGGGCTTTCATTCAGGTTTCGTCCAGCTTTTCTAACTCGACCAACATCTCCTATGTATACTCGGGAGGGGTTAACTTGGCCTGATGTGCAATTCTCAAAGATGGAATAGTTATTTCTAAGGGTATCACTACATCGTGTCCATATATCAATGTGAATGGACTCATCTCAGCATTAGTGCGAGGCGAGTTTTTGTATGTCCAGAGTACCTTGGACCGTTTTATATGCCATTCAATTTTCTTTAATCATCTTTCTCAAGATATTCTTGATTACTCTATTGCTAGCCTCAACCTAACAATTGACTTTTTTATAATATGGTGTTGAATGTAAAATTTTGATCCCATACTTATACACCATGGCCTTCACCTCCTTTGCTGAAGTTGTCGTATCTTGGTCCATGGTGATTGATTCTGGAACCCAAATCGATGGATAATATTACTTTCAATGATATTTATGATTTCTCTATGGCCAACTCTTTTCATGGGTTTTGCCTCTACCCATTTGGTGAAATAATTAGTAGCCACGATAATAAATGAATCCATATGTGTTGAAGGTGGGTGGATCTGACCTATCAGATCGATCGCCCATCCTTTGAGAGGCCAAGGCTTGACGATTGAATAGATTTAGGTTGCTCACGACCTTTAACTTATCGAGCTATCATTGTTGGCTAGAAATACCTATATCACCTAAGTGTAATCCTCATTTTTCTTCCTACCTAGTGGGCTCCACATAACCCTTCATAAACCTCATCCATTGCTAATAAGGCTTCTTTTTTCGGTAAACATCGAAGTAAAACTCCATCGACCTAATTTCAGTGTAGTTCACTCTCAATCATGACATAATTAATGGAAAATTTCCTCACATCCCTACCGACCTTAGTGTGTGGGCTTTGAAGAGAACCCGTTAGAGGAGCTCTCCAATTCTCTTCTTCTATTTCGTCCTGGCATATCTCCATGACAACCTCCCTTTCGAAAATTGATGGTAAAGACCTCCTCTAGATGGTAATTGTCCTTTCGGCCGATCTTCAGTAACATGCATTAGTTCTACTTTCTTAAAGTTGTCCATCATCTAAGATGTCAAGGTGTAGTACAATAAAAGGATTGCACTAGTACACTTAAAAAATCCATGCCATTGGTTGATGACTAATAGTGAATCACCTATAATTATCACACTTCTTGCACCCAACTCCATCAATAATTCCAGGCTGATTATCATAGCTTCATAATAAGCCTGATTATTAGTGCACTCAAACTCCAGTTGGAATGCGAACTCCTACCTATTTTCATTTGGTGCAATTAGGATGATTCGAGCCCCTGATGCTCTGTGAGTCTTTAATCTATCAAAGATCAACTTCCATGGGGTTAAATGTATGTAATACATATCTAAAATATATGGCAAAATTTGATCTTCCAAGTCAGACGGTTAGTTAGACAAGAAACTGTCTATGACTTGACTTTTCACTGTATTTTGGGGAATATAACACAGATCAAATTTGGACAAAGCTAGCACCCATTTTCCAATTCGACCATTCAAAATTGGCCGATTCAACATGTATTTCACTAAATTAGTTGCTACTATTACATTTACTCTTTCGGCCAATAAATAATGCCTTAATTTGGTATCCACGAAGTACAATGATAAGCATTACTTTTCTATGTTAGAATAGCACCTCTCGGCATCGAGGTGCGTTCGACTCAAATAATAAAATGCATGCTCTTTTCATTCGTCATCGTCTTAGGACAGGAGGGCTTTAACCGACTCTACTGGTGCTACAACATACAGCTTAAGCGGTTAACCTTCAACTGGTGGCATTTACACTAATGGCTTCATTAGATTCTCATTGATCTTCTCAAAAGGCTGTTGATGTTCTACCTCCCATTTAAATCTGAGCCCCTACTTTAATTTTACCAATGGAGAAAATATGTTAGTTTTCCCTGCACAGTTAGATATAAACCTCTACATAAAGTTGAC